>NC_138075.1:154849137-155449137 GCF_964212035.1 Myotis nattereri
CCTAAGCAACTGAACAAAGAAAATAAAACTATAAACACTTTAAAGTTATTTGTGTAGAGAAGTATTGTTGTTATATGTTACTTAAAAATTATGTTCATTAAAGCCAAATTTGTACTATTCATACTCTTTATCATAGATGTTAAATTTACCTTAAAAATAACAAGATTGCAAAATAGTATAAATTAACTGCTCATCACTAAACTTCTAAAGCAAACTACAATAGTCTTATTTCAATGCTAAGGTAACTAAAAGCATAACCCTTTGCCCTGTCTTGCATCATATATGAAACTTAAAAAGTTTTTATTTTATTTAGTGAAGATGTCTTAATCACAAGTATTTATAAGAAATGAACTTAAATCCCATCATGCTATATCCTATTTGCTATAATTCCTTTGCTCTCAAAATACTTGGAACTGGAGAATGTTAACCTCCAGAGAAATGTCCTTTCTATCCAAACTGCTTACCTGAATATATTTCCGCTGTGTTTCATCATTTAAAACATGTGCAACATGCTTGGAGAAAATCTTCTCCCTACCCGTTCTGGCATGGATACCAACCATAGTGACACCAATGGGCCAAGGGGCATTTCCAATGGCCATCTGAAGATAAGCATCATTAGCCTAGAAAGAAAGATTAAGAAGAGATCAGAAAAAGAGAAATAATGTATTGGTCCAAATTTTTATTTCAAGTATTTCACAACTCTTCATGCTGTAATTTTCATCCATTTCTTAAGCATGTTGAAAATATTACCATCCTCCTTATTCAAACAAAAGAAACTAAAATATGTAATGACTGACTGTCCTGCCCAGGCCACAGATGTCCATGGAAAAACAGAAACCAAAGCTAACCTTGTGTGTAAAAGGACAAACATTCCTCTGCAGCCTCTGTGCACTGACAGCTGATGCATTTCAGATCTGGAATTATCAGGCAGGTATTTGATGTACTGACAGAAACCCTAGTGTGGATCTCCTTTCAACCTAGTCTTCTCAACAGGCGGTCACACAGAAGACAGAGGCTAACTAGTTTTCCATAATCCAACCTGAAACTATGTCCACTCCCTGAACCGCAGTCAGACCTCTGAGAGCAGTGGGAGCTCTGCACGCTGGGACTGTGATATAAGGCCCACGGCAGATGTGTAAACAGAGATTAAGTGCTGGCCCATGAGTCAAATAGCTAAAGGATGAGATTGGCTCTCCAAACCTCCCACCTGGCAAGAACCTTAAAATAAAAGCTACGAAATGTAAAGACAGAAACCAATGAAGACAAATGGCTCCTTTTCTAAACCAAACCTGGCGAC
This sequence comes from Myotis nattereri, assembly GCF_964212035.1. Lineage (NCBI taxonomy): Eukaryota > Metazoa > Chordata > Mammalia > Chiroptera > Vespertilionidae > Myotis > Myotis nattereri. The sequence goes on from NC_138075.1 coordinate 154,850,435, forward strand.
TTGAGAAGAGGGAAAAAAGAAGTAGTAAAACAAAATAGAAAGCAGGTAAATTCTAAAAGACTCTGAGGGTCTCAGAGAAGCCTACATAGCCAGGCCTCAAAGAGATTTTAATTTAAAAACATCAAACACATATGTGTTTGATATGCGGTGTTGATTTTTTTAAAAATCAGGTACTACAAATACTAGGCTAACTGAAATACCTAATTCAAAGGTGTACAAAGAAATACAAATAGGTTAACTGAAAGATCATTTCTACCCTAAAGATAAATTTGAATTTGCTCTACTCTTTTTTTTTTCTTTTTTCGCCCGGTCTCAGTCCGAACACACTCCATCACTGGTTTCCAGAACTCAGATTGCGCAGTGGTCTTGTCATCATTGACCAGGGCTAACAGTTACAGCGGAAGAGGTCTCCCTAAGTGTCCCTCATCTCTAGCCTAAGGGGTTGCTCATTTCTCCGTCCCGCTCCCCGGTTCACCTGACCTGTTATAATCCTCTTAGGCTCTGGGCAAGCGTCGCTGCCAATTATATAAGGGGCCCAGTCATATAAGGAAACTACTGTGGGTTCATCTGGGGGCTGCATTGGGGACCTGGGGACACCCTGCCCTACAACCCTTGCTGCAGTGCCCCCATACCAACCTCCCGCTCCCACGCTGCGACCCCTGCCACCCACCACTGGCTTAGCTTCTCAATTTTTTTAAAGCTTAATTTTAAAAGGGCAGCCCTGGCCAGCTTGGCTCAGTGGATAGAGCGTCAGTCTGCAGATTGAAGGGTCCCAGGTTCAATTCCAGCCAAGAGCACATGCCTGGGTTGCAGGCTTGATCCCCAGTGGGGGGCGTGCAGGAGGCAGCCAATCAATGATTCTCTCTCATCATTGATGTTTCTATCTCTCTCTCCTTCTCTCTTCCTCTCTGAAATCAATAAAGAAATATATTAAAAAAAAAAAAAAAAGGAGGGGCCACATGCTAACCTGACCCACTCCGGGGAGGCCTGGCCTTGCAAACTCAGACACCTAAAGTGACCACCCAGGATGTTCTGGAAAAAAAAAAAAAAAAAAAAACTTGAAAAAAAGAGGGGGAGTGTATACACATTTTTATCACTGATTTCTATGTATGTTAATTTTAATACTGGATATTAACTGTATATTTCCAATATTTAGTTTCCCTAAATTTCCAAAGAAAACTCCCCAAATAGGTTATTTCTCAGTTCTTTCTGTATTTTACACAAAATAAACTTTTACCTGATTTTCATATATGAGAATGAGAAATGTAACAAGAGGAAAGGCAAGTGATCTAAATTCTTTCTGCAGTGATAGTGACCTAACCGTCCATTCCAATGCAGTCCTTAGTAAGTAGCATGCAACTAACAGAAACTATCTAAGAATAAAGTTTATAGCCATAAAACAAAAACATTTTCTTTGATGAAACTAACTGGCTCTCCTATAGAGGGAATAAGAACAATACCTTAGGTTCATCAGCATGAGGCTCTGATCAAGACCACCCAATCACCCAGGGAGGCCAGCGGTCCCTTCTCATGAATACAGATACTCAGAGAACAGACATAAGCAATGTCATTCCCACTTTTCTGTCAGGGCCTGTCTCCTGTTCTGGAACTGTCACTCCAACTGCACTGCAACTCTTACCTGCTACTTTCTTGGGAGGCACAGTCGCCCAGAGCTCCCTCCTCACCCTCCGCTGATGGCCCACCAAGCATGTCCTTTACTGGTGCACTCGGCCCTTCTCTTCTGGGTCCCCTCCACCAACTGAGAGTCTCCACTCTCTCCTTTCTGAACTCTGCCCCAGCAGCACTGGGACACCAGAGCTCTTTCCCCACGCCACCTCCTCCCAGAGGCCATCCAGGAGGACACACCGAAACCAGGGAAAAGTCTTCCCCTACAAGGGGTCTGCTACTGCTGCAGAAACGGGAGAGATGAACGCTAGGAGCCTGACTTGGAACATTTCTCATAGGAACACATATAAAAGGTGGTAAAATTCCACTGTATCAATTAGTACAACACTTCAGCTATTTTATGAATTAAGTAGATATTTATAGCTACATAGCATTGTTTCTATGGGAAAATTTGTTCCAAGCTATAACCAACAATCTACAAATTTCTAAATTCTGCTCCACTCATGAAATGTACCTTGCCCACACCCAGTACATGATCTTAAGAATTTTTACACCTACCTTAAAAATGACTAAAAAATACAGTGTGGTCTGAAAGTTTAACATTGAATGCCCCACAGTAAAGCTGACAATACATAAGAAAATAAAAAGTTTTAGTTTTTGATAGGTTTTGTTGTTAATCCTCACCTGAGGATATTTTTCCATTGTTTTTTTTAGAGAGACTCAAAGGGAGGGATGGAGAGAGAGAAACATCGATGTGAGAGAGACACATCTATTAGCTGCCTCCTGCACGTGCCAGGACCAGGGCTGGGGAACAAACCCGCAGTGGAGATATGTGCCCTTGACTGGGAATTGAACCCAAGACCCTTCATTGTGCAGGCCAATACCCTACCACTGAGCCACACTGACCAGGGCAAAAGGTTTTTGTTTTTTAACTACTAATTCATTTTACATTTCTTCTCAGTTTCCTATGTAAAACTCTCCCACACTAAATGAAATATAATGTACACAACCTAAATAGACAAATAACCATACTTCCAAAGCACAGCATGATAATATACCTTCACATATTCTCTCTGTAACATGAATTTAATAATATCTGTTATGGATTCTTTAATATCAGCAGGAAGATTCTGGAAAATAAAAAATATATATATAATTAAATTTGGAAGCGACTCAGTAGTTACAGACTGCACTTATTCTAATTTTATATATTCTATTTTTAAAAATTAGTTAATAAAAGCATTTTTTTTTTTGAGAAAGCTTACCCTTTTCCGTAGCTTTCTGAAAAGGGGTCTGAGATAGGACTCGGTCTGTTTCTGAGTAGCACTGTTCAGTTTACCCTGCACGCTGCGCTTCACATAATCTTCTCTGGCATTCAATTCTTTAGCCCAAACACCAAGAAGAAACTATTGAAAGAATGCGTAAAATTAGACTACAGTGCCATCCAGTTGTTGAACAAGTTTAAAGTTCCCCAACACACAAAACAGTTAACTGTCATCCTTAAAACTAATTTCTCAACTGATTACAATACCATCCACTAATATTTAATGAATGAACTATACCTGCTTATTCTGTCATATGTTTTGAAGAAGCGCTTCTGGCAATTCACAAACTTTCTTATTCTCTATATATTCCTGGCTCAAAGATAATCCATTTTCCCCTAAAAATATTACCTGAGTAACTATCTGAAATAAGCTTTTACTTGCATTTTTATTATGTAAAATTTACCTAGATCATCAGCCATATTAATAGATGTGCTGTGATATTTAAAGAATCACCCAAGTATGTTGTTGTAGTATTTGGACTTTCTACTTTTACAGTAGAAACAATAATTCAATTTAAAATTCCCACTAACGTGCCTAACTTAAAGATCAGGAAAGAAAAAAAAAGGAACAGAAATAAAAGAAACTATGATCCATACCCTCCCCTGTCCCACCCCGTAAAACTACCGCAATGCCCCTTGGTTTTATCTATATAGAGCACCCTTCTAGAGGCAATTAAACAGTGAAGGCTGAGGAGAACATACTCCCCTAGTGCCAATCCCTGTGTAATCCTATATAAGGACAGACAGTCACTCTCAGAGAAAATTCTAGTTCATATTACCCAGTTCCCATGCCCTATCTAGTTCCCTATCATTTCCTCAGTTGATGCAGAATCTTGATGACTAATGTTGTATTTAAATTGTAACTGCAAGTAAAAGCATATCTTGCATTTAAATCTCATGGCCTTGCCAAAACCGGTTTGGCTCGGTGGATAGAGCATCGGCCTGCGGACTGGAAGGTCCCAGGTTCGATTCCGGTCAAGGGCATGTACCTCGGTTGCGGGCACATCCCCGGTGGGAGTTGTGCAGGAGGCAGCTGGTCGATGTTTCTCTCTCATCGATGTTTCTAGCTCTCTGTCCCTCTCCCTTCCTCTCTGTGGAAAGTCAATAAAATATATTTAAATAAATAAATAAATAAATAAATCTCATGGCCTGAACTCAAATAATTTATGACTAAATGCTGAACTAAACCTGGGATTTGCACACACTCTACCTAAAATACTAAAGACAGAAATGCTGAGAAGATGGAATGAGCATATCATAGGAAGAATAAACAGCTATCTGTAGAAATGAGAAAATGAAATCCCTAAAAGGTTACTGATGTGTTTGCCAATGTCTTCTTACCTCCTTCCTTTTGTTACTGTCATCACCTCTCATAAAAGGTTCTAGAACTCTTCCCTCACTATGCTCCTTCCTAGAATGCTTTAAAAAATGTGTACCTCCCCAAACATCTTGTTCATTCCACTGCTATAATTCTTTTCTTTGTGTTTACGTTAATCAGTTTTTTTAAAGTGCCAAGAGGAACATAAATATACTGTCTTTGGTTAACCTCTATATCCAAGCACACTGCAATATCATAAACCATGTACATGCCAGAAATGTTTGAGATTTTCTTTCCCAGTCTTTAACTCTTAACAATACAAAAACATAAAAAATAGTTCTTAACTAACCAAAATGTCCTCCTTTCTTAGCCTAAAAGTACATACCTTAAGGAATTTGGTAATGATGTCCATGTCTTTATGATCATCACCTTTTCCTAAAGATTCTCCCAATGCCTAAAGAAAAATAATGCTCCTGCTCATTAGTAAAGAGCAACAATGAATATATGTTATCAACACCAGTCTAAACATGGCTCTTTATTACACAGACTGTCCAATTTCTATTTAAAAACCTAATGGAATTTCTAAATAAGATTTTTAAAAACAGTAATTTGCCATTTAAATTTTGAAAGCATGCTCTCTTTTATGAATCAAAAGACAGAAGGAGGGGTAAGGGGAGTGACTGCTAATGCATATGAGAATTCTTTTCAGGGCAACAAAATTGTTCTAAAATTAGATTGTGGCAATTGTACCATTCCATGGATAGATAGGTGCAATGGTGGTGGTTGGGAGAGTGCAATTAAAAGGACATCCTCCTGTGACATCAACATGTGCAAGAGCAAGGAATGAAAGGGAAAAAAACTAACACTTCACACTATATTAAGAGCTTTAAACTAAGTCATATTGTTTGCTTGAGGTACATATTTAAGAAATATAATACTGCTCTTTAATTGAGGTTATATATAACACTCCACATTCAACACACTGACAAAAATTAGAAAACAAAAGATTGCCCAGTGTTGACAGGGATTAGGGATGTACGAGACACCCTACTGGTAGGGTACAGACTAATACAGCCATCTGGAGAGCAACTTAGCAGTCTTAGACAAGTTAATTATACATAAACCCAGCGATCCCACTTCTGAGTCCATAGGGGTGATGCACAAGATTATTCTTCACAAAGCTGTTTGTGGTTACAGAGAGCAGGGAGCAATCTAGTTGTTCATATTATGGAGGAACACAAGGAAAAGGCAGTGAATGCCACAAGATTTAAAGTATTAGCAGTTAAAGGCAAATGTTTAGACATACATAAGGCATCAAGGATGGATTTTAAAAACAGTTCAAAGTATGAAAAGGAAAAAGCAGAAAGAATTTCACAGTACAATACCATTTATGGAAATAAAAAACACATGCTCACAAAACCCTACTAATTATAGAACACCAACAACAAATAAAATAATGCACATCAAACATACTCAAATGACTACTTTTAAAGGCAGAGAGTAGGGGAATGTGAGTGGAGAATGAGAAAAAAAGAGACTGAATGAATGAAAGCATGAAATGAAAGGAGGGCCTTTGTAATGACCAAAACCGATAGTATGCTCTGAACAGAGTAATCTGATGAACTCAACCATTTGTTGCAGGGAATGAAAGGTGTAATGGGAGACGAGGTAAGGTGGATGTAGACATTACCTCTAACTCTTCAATTGTGGTGTTTTCTTCATGAACTTTCAAGTCATTCTGTGTGTCTTCCTCTCCAGGCTCTTGACCACCCACAAGTTCATTGAGGTACTGCTGATCAATCTTATCCAAAGCTGCTTTCAGATCATTCCTCAATCCCTGAGAAAGGTGAAAAATTATACCTAGTTTGAAATTTCACTCTTTCCCTTGATTTTTCACTAATCTTACCAAATAGACTAACATGTAAATTGACCATACCTTCACTATGCTAACCAACCAATCAGGAGAGTATGCAATTAACCCAACAAAGATGGCAGGTAATTTGCATACATAGGCTCCAAGCGGTGGAGCGAAGACTGAAGGTGAGCCGGAGCAGCGAAGACGGAAGACGGAAGACGGAAGGTGGCTCCGGCCGGAGCGAAGGCCTGGGTCCCGGGTGCCGGAGGAAAACCGGTGCCGGCAGCCAGGAGAAGGGAAGGCCTGTTGCACGAATCTCTTCGTGCAACAGGCCTCTAATAATAATTCATCTCAGACTACCAGTAAGAGGGCAGAGTAGATAAACACTGTACTTACCTCCTCCCGTGACCATATCAAAATTACAATTTAAATGGTACAACAACCATCATTGAGAACCACCTGAAGGCTACTATGAACTTCAAAAACCTTCAGAAATGTCAACAGTATAAAACTAGTGTCTCCTCTATATCCTAGGCTAGCAACTACATTTCTAACACCAGCAAATTCCACATTCTATTAACACCCAGTTTGTGGCTATTAATAAAAATGAAAGCCTTAAACCTTGGCTGTTGTCACTCAATTGTTAGAGGTTGGCCCTAGCACCAAAGGGTCATGGATGCAATTCCTGGTCAAGGGCACATATCTGGGTTGGAGGTTCAATCGCCAACCCTAGTCAGGGTATGTGCAGGAGGCAACCAACTAATGTGTCTCTCACGTCGATGTTTCTCTGCCCCTCCCTCCTTCCCTTCCACTCTCTAAAAATCAATGGGAAAAATATCCAGGGGTGAGGATTAACAAAACAAAAAATGAAAGGAAGGAAGGGAGGGAGGGAGGGAGGGAGGGAGGGAGGGAGGGAGGGAGGGAGGGATGAAGGAAGGAAGGGAGGGAGGGAGGGAAAGAAAGAAACGAAAGAAAGAGGGAGGGAAGGAGGGAGGAAACGCTTTAAGCTGAACCCTTAACTTACACAACATATAAAAATTAACTCAAAAGGGATCAAAAACCTAAATCCAAGAGCTAAAACTATAAAACACTTAGAAAAACATAGGGGGAAAGCTTCATGACATTGGATTTGGAAATGATTTCTTATATACAACAGCACAGGCACAGGCAACAACTACAACAAAAATAGAAAAGTTAAAAAGTTTTATGCATAAAGACACTATTAATAGAATGAAAAGATAACCCAAGGAAAGGGAGAAAATATTTGCTAATCATAGATCTGATAAGGATTGATATCCAGAACACATAGAAACTCCTACAACTTAAAAACAGAAAACAACCAACAAGATTAAAAATGGGCAAAGGACTTGAACAAGACATGCAAATGGCCCATAGCAAATGAAAAGATGCTCAACATCACCAGTAAGTAGAGACCACAATAAAATATCACTTCACACCCATTAAGATGGCTATGATAAACAAGCAAACAAACCAGAAAATAACAAGTGGTGGCTAGGTGTGGGAACCATGCCAGGCCCCCAGATAGTCAAGGCCGATGAGAGCACAGAGGCTTGTTATCAATACACCAGAATGGACAAAGGCCGCTCTGGGCATGAGCCTAGATGGGATGTTCAAGGACTCTGAGCCTGGGAATCCTAATCAGACCAAGATGCCATGAGCGGGTGCAAGGCCATAGCACTCTGACAGTACACTGTGCCCTTCAGTAGCCAATATGATTGATCTAACTATTGGCACAAAGCCTTCTTTGTCTAAATAGCATAAAAGTAAGTTACTGACCAGCTAGTAAGCTGGAGTATGGAGAGAGAACAGCTAGGATGGAGTGTGTGAAGAAGTCTGCTAGAGAAAGCAGCTGGGCAGTAGACAGGAGAAGCTGCTGAGCCAGAGAGCTCAGGTACCAGTATGATGTGAGGCAGTAAGTCTAGGAGGCAGCATGCAGCTGCTCAGATAATAGCTGTGGGTACAGAGACTGATGCTGCTTTATGGGATTTCTACCAGCTGGTGTCTGGCTGGCTGCCTGTATGGACTTTCCTGTGAGGACTGTTCTTGTCGGATGGCTGTGTGGCCACTGGCTTCTGCAACCAAGACTCATTTTTATATACCCACAACCTCTCATGGCTTCTCCATCTAAGACCTGGCATTCAAGGAGGTCCATCCCTAGGCAGGGGGGCTCAGACCCAACACCTGTATCTAGTGAGCAGAGGATAAAGGGGGAACTTGGACTAAGTTCCCAACAGTTAGTACAGTGGGCAGGGTTCGAGGAAGAACCAGCCCTGGCATAGTCAAATGGGAGAATTTAGAAGAATATATGGACTCAAAGCCACTCAAGCACCAGAGCTCGTGCCGGGCTCTGACATTGCTCTGACACTAGCATATAAATAAGTGGGACACTTCGCACTGCTGGAAATGTAAAATGGTGGAGCTGCGGTGGGAACTGTTGGCAATACCTCAGAAAGTTCAACAACCCACACCAAGACACATTATAATTAAAATGTCAAAAAAATAAACACACGCAGAGATCTTAAAAGGGGCAAGAGGGGAAAAAATTGTTATATACAATGAAACATGCATAAGACAATCAGCACATTTTTCAGCAGGAACTTTGCAGGCCAGATGGCAATGGCACAATATGTTCAAAGTACTGAAAGAAACAAAGTTCCAACCAAGAATACTCTGCCTGGCAAAATTATAATTCAGAATTGAAGAAAAGATAAAGAGTTTTCCAATAAAGCAAAAATTAAAGTTCATCTCCACTGAACTGGCCTTACAAGAAATTGTTAAAGGGATTTTTTAAACTGAAAAGAAAGCTAATTAATAAGAAAACAATATGAATATATAAATCTCATTGGTAAAGGTACATACAGAGTAGGTAGTGAATTAGTCATGTACAAAGCTAGTATGAAGGTTAAGACAAAAGCAATAAAAATAATTATAATTACAGTAATTAGTTTAGGGATACACAAGATAAAAAGATGTAAAAATGTGACATCAAAAACATAAAACATGGGCTGGGTGAAGTAAAAATGTAGAACTTTAGAACTTGTTCAAACTTAAGTTCTTACCAATGTAAAACAGACTGTTCCAGCCCTAGCCGGTTTGGCTCAGTGGATAGTGTCAGCCCGTGGACTGAAGAGTCCTGGGTTCCTTTCCTGTCAAGGGCACATACCTTGGTTGCAGGCTTGATCTCTGGCCCTGGTCAGGCATGTGTGGGAGGCAACCAATCAATTAGTCTTTCTCACATCGATGTTTCTCTCCTTCTGTCTCTCTCCCTCTATACAATGGAATATGTTTCAGCCTTTTTTTAGAAAAAAAAAAAAAGAAAGAAAGAAATTCTGCCCCAGCCAATTGTTCAATGGTTAGAGCACTGGCCCACAGACTGAAGGGTTGTGGGTTTGATTCCTGGTCAAGGTACCTGGATTGTGGGTCTGCTCCCCAGCCCCAACTGGGGCACGTGCAGGAGGCAATCAATCAATGTGTCTCTCCTGAACATCCATGTTTTTTTTCTCTCGGTCTCCACCTTCCTCCCTTCTACTCTCTTTCAATGGGAAAAAATATCCTTGGGTGAGGATTTTAAAAAAAGGAAATTCTGACACATGCTACAAGATGGATGAACCTTAAAGGTTTTATGTTAAGTTAGAAGACTGATCCAGTGGAGCCTTCAGATGATCTTAACCACTCACCTAACTGCAATCACGTGCAAGATCCTGAGCCAAACACTGCCAGATTACCCAATCAAACCACAGAACTGTGAGAGATAATAAATTATCTTAAGTTATTAGGTTTCAGAATGATTTGTGATAGTCATAGATGACTGAAAAAGATTTTATAATAATAAATTGTTTTAAGCTACTAAGTTTTTGGTGGTTTGTTACATAGCCATAAATAACTACACCTGTTTCTAAATAACTGCTAGAGCAAGTAGATGATAAAGCCTCAGAATCTCTGAACAACACTATTGTAAATGACATTTATCCCAAAGCATAAAAAATAAAACACACTCTTTTCAAAAGCTCATGGAATATTAACCAAAAGAGACCATATGCTGAGCCATAAAACAATATCAGAACTCTAAATATAAAAGCTAAAACTGTTAAGCTAAAAAAAAAAAAATACATAAGACTGTTTCTTCAAGACCTTGGGACAGGCAAAGGTTTCTTAAGTAAAATACCAAAAGCAATAACCATAAAACCAAAAGCTGATAAAATGGACTTCACCAAAATTTAAAACTCTCCCCCACAAAAGAAATGAATAAGAGAACAGGCAAACTATAGAGTAGGAGAAATAGTCACAAAATATATATCTGTATCTCACAAAAGACTTCTATCCAGAATAAATGAAGAACTTCTACAATTCAAAAATAAAAAGACAACCTAACTAAAACATGAACAAAACATTTTAATACACACTGCACAGAGAAAAATATAGCCTACAGAAGTCCACAAGAAGATGCTCATAATCTTTAGTTATCAGGGGAATGTGAACACAACCACAATGAGATACTATTACACATATAAGAAAATGGTTAAAATTTAAAAGACTAACAATAAAAATGCTGATGGCATTTGGAAATATTTGGCATTTCTTAAAATGTTAAGCATACATTTACTCTTACTATTCAGCAATTCCACTTCTCCATATTTATCCAAGAGAAATAACATAGGTTCAAACAAGATTTGTATAAGAATGTTCAGAGCAGTTTCATTCATTACAGCCCAATATTGAAAACATTACGGTATATTCATAAGACCGAATACCATCAGCAATGAAAAGGAACAAAGTACTGATAACCGCAATAACATGGATGAATCTAAAAAATGTACTGCTGATCAAAAGAAGCCAGGCACTATGACTTCATCTACAAGAAATAGTAGAACAAGCAAAATTAATCTATGGTGATAGAATTTTATAAAGTGGTTGCCCATGAGTAGAAAAGAAGGATAGGGGATTGGCCCAGAAGGGGTGCTGGAGAACTTCCTTGGGTGATGAAAATGTTCACAAGGTTGGTGGTTACAAACTTGGATGTATTTGTCAAAATGCACTAAACAAACATAAGATAGGTACTTTAAAAAGATTTTTTTAAACTTATATTCACCAGCAGTCACCTGGCAACTTTTTCATTTTTTCCTCTAATAATGCAATGGGTCAGACATCAAACTCCACACTATTCTAGTTTATGTGATACAGTGATATTCTTCTAGCTTTGGTCTGATTTCTTACCTTGTTAACTTCTGGTGTCAGGATCTCTATTTTTCTTAAACGCTGAAAAGCATCATAATCAGTTTCTCCAAATAGTCTGATTGGTTCTCCTCTTTCTCTCAATCTTCTGATAACCTATTGTTTTTTAAATCAAAAGATAGTAGTAATTCCTTATGTTGTTAGTAATAGCAATTCCTGTTTTAGGTGACCAAACACTTATTTTGAAATGCCAGTTGGAAAAGTTAGGTTTATTTTTTCTTTAATCTTCCATGAACAAATATACTGAGTCACTGTCACACCTTAAACAGTCCTAATGGGTTAGGTTCTTTGGCTGGTTCAGTAAAGTCACAATTTGTATAATCGAATACATAAGAAAAACATTAAGATGGTAGCAAGTGATAATATTCATATTGAGAAGGAAAATAAAGTTTGGAGTCAGCTGATAACGCAGCTGATGACCACAGCCAAGGTCAGCATTGCAATACTACTTTTAAACCAAACACTGTCTCTTAGGAAAGAAAGTGAGTATGATCAGGATGGGGCACATGCGGGGCTTTTGAAGGGCTGATAATACTACTCTATTTCTCCCTAACTAGTTTGGCTCAGTGGATAGAGCATCGGCCTGTGGACTCAAGGGTTCCAGGTTCGATTCTGGTCAAGGGCATATACCTTGGTTGCGGGCACATCCCCAGTTGGGGGTGTGTGGGAGGCAGCTGATTGATGTTTCTCTCTCATCAATGTTTCTAACTCTCTATCCCTCTCCCTTCCTCTCTGTAAAAAATCAGTAAAATATAATTAAAAAAAAATACTACTCTACTTCTTGACTTAGATGATAGTTAAACAGGTGTTTGTTTAATAATTATCCATTGTATTAAACATATGTGTTTTATACACTATATACATGTTATAGTTCACAAAAAGGAGAAACAAAAATTATAATAAGTTTATCCAAATAAAAAAAAATACCAAGAACTTTACCTGGGAACACACTTAGAAACTACTGGTAGGGCTCCCAATGGATTAACTGAAGCTTGATATTAAAAAGAAACTTAAGAGGTCATCTATCGCTTTCTCTAATGAATGCTGAATTAACTCCCAAAAACAACTATCAGGTCACTGTCTGACAAATGACAGGAATCACATCTCTTCATGAAACAGCCCACCCCATTTCTGGATACATTTGCTTCTCAAAATAAACTAAAATCTACCTCCCTTAAATTTCTATTCATTTATCTTAGCTCTATTTTATGGAACCACAGAGAATATTCAATTCCTTTTCAAAATTAAAGCTGTGGTCAATAAATTCTTTTAAAAGTATTTAGGCTAATTATTCAAAATGCCTTCCTCTAATTTTCACATGACAGCTTCCAGAGTTAGCCATCCTTTCCTATGAAAGTTTCCTTTTGTTCAAAGTTCACTTTTGTTTTGTACCTTCTGAATAGTTTGAATTCTTTATATCACATAAATATCCTTAAAAAATATTTTTAAAGAAAATGATAATTGATCTTAACCAGGGTATGGGCAAACACTACAAGTGAGAGTATAAACTGGTATAACTAGGACAGAACCCCCTGGTAGTATGTATCAAAAGTCTTAGAAATGTACATAGACTTTAATCTTTAGTACATACACTCCAAATATCACACTTCTAGAAGATTTTCCAAAGGAAATAATCATACATTATTATGCATGCAATCATGTTTATAGAAGGATATTCCTCTAAGTATGATTCATAAGAGGGAAATGCTGAAGTAATCTAAATGACCATTAATAAAGAACTGGCTTTAAAAATATGGGAAAGTATATGGTCATAAAAAATTATACATATATATTTTTTGACCTAGAAAGATGTATTAAAAGAAAGTAAGTTATAAAATAGTACATTATTTAAAATAATTTAAGTATAATTATCTAGAATATATACATTTAAAACAGTATTTAGTCCTAACCAGTTTGGCTAAGTGGTAGAGCACCGGACTGCGGACTGAAGGGTTCCAGGTTCGATTCCAGCCAAGGGCACATGCCCGGGTGGTGGACTCCATCCCCCCCAGTCCCAAGTAGGGGGTGTGCAGGAAGCAGCTAATCTATGATTCTCTCTCATCATTGATGTTTCTGTCTTTCTCTCCCTCTCCCTTCCTCTCTGAAATCAGTAAAAATATATTTTAAAAAAAACAAACAAAAAATACAGTATTTGGTTTTTAAAGTTTAGAATGATAGATACTTTAAAAGTTTTAACATAATAGTATCAAGAAAGGCAGAGGATGCCCTGACTGGTTTGGCTCAGTGGATAGAGCGTCGGCCTGCGGACTGAAGGGTCCCAGGTTCGATTCTGGTCAAGGGCATGTAAAAAAAAATAATAAAATTAAAAAAAAAAAAAAAAAGGCAGAGGTAATTTATTAGTAGAACCCCATGAAGAAAACTGGCTAGCTGCACAGTAACTGTGTTCAGTAAGTCATCTTATATGGGAAATAATGACAAAAAACTATTGGGTAGAACTAAAGATTAATGTAAATGTTCTGCAGAGTTTTTTGTTGTGTTTTTTGTTTTGTTTTGTTTTTCATGAAACTATATATAAACTTACCTCTTGCCTAGAAAGGGTCATTGGTAATTTTTCCTCTGCCAGTTCAAGTTCTAATACTGGATTCGATGAAGTTAATGGTTTCTGGTCATCCTCTTTTGGCTGTATCTATATTAACAGCAAAAAAAAAAAAAAAAAAGTTCAGCTTTTAAAATATAGTTAGTATTTGTCATTCTATTAGATTAAATGTTCAAGACAGTTAAACATGTTTTAAATATTGAAGGTCTAAATGTTCTTCCGAGGAAAGAGCTCATAGTAAATATCCAGCTTTTAAGAGTTTACTAGTATCAAACTTGTCCATTTCAGGGACAGCACACACAGAAAGCATGCACATCGGAGACAGCATTCTTGCTACAGAAAAGTGACATTAAGTGTAATGGTTTCCAAAATCAAAGCCGTAAAAGAGCTGAAATTTAGACTCACTTTCTCCTTCAACTCTAAAGAATTTTACTTTGTTTTTTGGAAAAAAAAAATCAACCTGCTTCTCCTCTTTGAGAAAATCATCCTACAGGGTTGCCTGATTCTTACCCTGGGTTTAAAATGAAAGTCAAAAACAGGAACTGCTTTCTAACAGAAGCCCGTGAAGCTTCAAGAGCCAGCTTTTTCCTACCCTACTTTTTGAAAGGTATTATTCCAAGCGCACAGAAATCACTGTTGGACATGTAGAAAAATTTCCAATGCTACATAGAACTTTTCCACAAAAGTGAGCTACAAACCTTGTGAGAAAATAATGAAAAACAGCACCTCTCTACTCATACCACACAAAGAAAGGAGTGAACATTCTTGTTGATATGAACCTGCAGGGAAAAAAATCTCTTCATATATTTTCTTGAGTCTGCCGCCCAAGTCACAGTTTGGGAAAACTGAGTTCAGCAATTTATAAGCCCCACTGTGTGGTCTGTAAAAAGATACTGAAACATGGTTTCCCAACTGACCATAAGACCAATCTAAAAATGCCAAAAGAAGAAAAAAAAACAATACAAAAGAAGATCAACTTTAAGGAAAAATTCATTCAACTAAGAAAGGCTAAATGGTTAAAATTATATAACTTATGATTCTATAGTTTATGATTAATAGTTACGTTTATCAATATTAAGTGTAACAGAAAATTGAGATAAAAACTAAACTTTCATATTTTCACAAACCAAATCAGCATCAAGCCTTAAAAAAATGGGAACTAGTTTATATAAAGGAATAAAATAATACATGCAATATTTTCATTATTACCAAGAAGGAAATACTAAAAATGTTTAAGAAAGAACAACCTCTGCTTTCTTTGTAAGCATAAAAACAGGTCATTTCTCAAAAAATCTTAGGATGAAAAGTAGTTTCAATTAAGGAATGGCAGCTGGACTCGACATTACAAGCAGTACCTTTACAGTAATTATTTTGCTTCAGTGCTTTTCTCTATGTAAGCAAGGAAGAACTGCGCTATCACTGAAGCAACCTAAGCAAAGCAAAACTGCCACCATAGTCTTACATTCTTTTCCTACCTTATCAAAAAGTTGAAAGGTTGAAATTTAGGGATCTTGGAAAACAACAAGTCAGCAGACTACACCCAGGGTAAGTAATTCTTATTCCAAATCAAATTGGAGTTAGACAATGTTGGGGGGCAAGCAAAAGATGAGAATTCTTTCTGAATATGTATCCAATGGTTACTAACACAAAACATTATTTTAATTTCCTAAATTAGAAGCAAACGAAATCAATATATTCATGGAAAATATCAAAATACCAATATAAATTTTCATAATTTAGAAGCCTATCAGAAATATAACATTTTTAAAACTTGCCCTCTCCCAACATTACAAAATAAAACCAAATGCATATACATACCATTTGCATTATTCATGCATCCCTCTAGAAATGCTATGCCAGATAAATTAATTTCCAGAACTTTTAACATGACATGCACAAGAGTATTATTTTATATTAATGTTTCACAAGCAAAAGTTATTTCAAACTTATGATTTAGCAAAAGAGAGCCTTCTGAAATTTGGTTTAAAAATTATTAAACTAGATATAATCTTTTTAAAATAATTTAAACATAACCTTTAACCCCTCCCAATAAAAAACCCCAATGTTATTCAACGAGGTAATATCAAAGATAATTTTAGGCATGGTTCTAAAATGTACAGTCTTCCAGACAACTCATTTGTTTCGAACAAATATTTCAATATTGCATTTTCTATCCAATAGACTGAGCAGTGTTTGAAATGTGGTTCCTTATACACAAAAGCATATAAATGTTATACGGCAATATATTTCAGGCAGAGGTGCTTAGGCCAAAAGGAATTATTAACAATGTAAACATAAAAACTGGTTTAAAATATTCAGGAGAAAGCAGGGGAAATACCACTGCTAGTACCATTGTTATTGAATGAATAAAATGTTTTTAGCCCTTTAAAAATAGACTTTTATTGGGAGAGGTGGAGTGAGGGACTGGTGGGGAGATGAAAATGAGGCAGCATCAGATCCAGGACTTTAAAAAAAAAAAGAAAATCAAGCTTTGATCTCAAGCCACTTCATGCTGTCCACAGAAGGCCAAACCATTCCAAGCCAAAAGTCATGCATGTATTTTCCTAAATTCAAGATAAAAAATAAAGAAAAACAAAAACAAAAATTCATACCTCTCCAGATGGCTTCTCATTTATAGGCTAATGTATAACATTGATAAATTGAACAGAGATCAATAATTTTGTCACTTTAACAACAGCTGTATAAATTTAAACTCAGAAATAAGCCAATGTAACATAAAAGCAGGGATTCATACCTTGTAGCCACATCTTTCGTAATATGCTTCCTCTTCTTTTTTTGCAAGTTCACTACGCTTGAAATATTTTTTATTTTCCTATTGAAGAAGAAGTGAGTTAATAAAATATCCTTGCTTAAAATTTAATGTCCCCTAATCAACACCTGAAAACACTCTTCAGTTTTTCAAGAAATGGTAAAGGTTTTTGGTTGCATAGAAATTATATTGATTTCCTGAACACAACACCTGTACTCAACCTCTAAATTTGAAGTACATATTTTTCTTGCAGTATAATTTTAACAGGCATATCCAATAGCAAAGAGAAGAAAACAATATTTCCCAAATGTTCACACTTTTAATTTCCCAATATTTGAGTTCAGTGATAATCTCTACAAATGTATTCATTATGAACCACATAAAATAGAATGCTTTAGTTTTTTTTCCATCAGAAGTAATCAAACAGAAATTATGGTATCTATAGCTAACATCTTACATCTCATTACCAAGAGAGTTCCAAGAGTGTGTCCAAATTCTTTTCATCATCTAAAAACCCTACTATATCAATTAATTGTATTTCATTAATTCTTAAAATTGAATTAATCAATTCTTAAAATAATCTAGGCATAGAATGGTTTTAGAGAGTCTTTTTATTTAAAGACAGCTTAAAGGCATTTGTTTTAATATGACTTGATGTCAAAAAAGGCAAGATCTAAATCTATTATAATGGTGAAAAAAAACATTAGTTCTTCCTACACTAGTACTATATATAAAACTATCCTTGCTGTTAAATCTACAGTCACTAATTCGGAGGCTTGTTACTATCTACAGCTCTTATTCCATTAATGACTTGACTCAAAGACGCTGCCTTGCCTTGGTCAGTGTGGCTCAGTTGGTTGAGTGTTGTCCCATGCACCACAAGATGGCGAATTCGATTCCTGGTCAGGGCCAGGGTGCAGGTTTGAACCCCGGTTAGGAGGCAGCCAATCGATTTTTCTCTCTCACATTGATGTTTCTCTCTCCCTTCCTCCCTCTCTAAAATCAATAAAAACATTTTTTAAAAGCTACTGTCCTACTTTATTAATAGTAATTATAATAGTACCTCAATACTACCTCAGGTATTTAGCACCTCATAATCCAAAGCTAATTCACTCAGGCAATGACCATAATGGATGCTAAGACCATTACAAGAAAGGCTGATGGTGAACAATGGAAAGACCAGTCTGCCAATACTTGAACCCACTGATCAAATTTGACATCAAGAAAACATTATGCACCTCCCTATGCGATACACATAAAAGTATACAGCACCACTGATACAGCATTTTAAAAAAATTCTTTATTGTTTAAAGTATTACATGACTCCTTTTTCCCCCATTGACCTCTCCCTGCCCATTCCCACCCACCAGCACAGGCCCTCGTCCCCCTACTGTCTGTGCCCATTGGTTATGCTTATATGCATGCATACAAGACCTTTGGTTGATCTCTTACCCCCTCTTCTGCCCTCCCTTTAAGGTTTGACAGTCTGTTCGATGCTTCTATGTCTCTGGATCTCTTTCTATTCATCAGTTTATGTTGTTCATCATATTCCACAAATGAGTGAGATCATGTGATGCTTATCTTCCTCAGACTGGCTTATTTCATTTAGCATAATGTTCTCCAGGTCCATCCATGCTGTTGCAAATGGTAAGAGTTCCTTCTTTTTATAGCAGCGTAGTATTCATTGTGTAGATGTACCACAGGTTTTTAATCCACTTATCTGCAGATGGGTACTTAGGCTGTTTCCAAATTTTAGCTATTGTAAATTGTGCTGCTATGAACAAAGGGGTGCATATATCCTTTCTGACTGGTGTTTCTGATTTCTTGGGCTATATTCCTAGAAGTAGGATTGCTAAGTCAAATAGGAGTTTCATTTTTAATTTTTTGAGGAAACTCCATACTGTTTTCCACAGTTACTGCAAGAGTCTGCATTCCCACCAGAGTGTATGAGGGTTTCCTTTTTCTCCACATCCTCCCCAGCACTTGTCGTTTGTTGATTTGTTGAGGATATCCATTCTGACGGGTGTGAGATGTCATCTCATTGTCATTTTGATTTGTATCTCTTGATTAGTGACTTTGAGCATGTTTTCATGTCTCTTGGCCTTCTGTATGTCCACTTTCGAAAAGTGTCTAGTATTTAGGTCCTTTGCCCATTTCTTTATTGGATTATCTTCCTTTTGTTAAACTGTATGAGTTCCCTATAAATTTTGGAGATTAACCCCTTATCAGATGTAACATTGGCAAATATGTTCTCCCATACATTGGGCTCCATTTCATTTTGTTGATGGTTTCTTTTGTTGTGCAGAAGCTTTGTATTTTGATGTATTCCCATTTGTTTATTTTCTCCGTTGTCCTTGGACATATATTGCTATGAGATATATCTGATATTTTGCTGTCCATGGATTCTTCTAAGATTTTTATGGTTTCCCATATTATGTGTAAGTCTTTTATCCATTTTGAGTTTATTTTTGTGTGTGGTGTAAGTTGGTGGTCTAGTTTCATTTTTTTGCATGTATCTGTCCAATTTTCCCAACACCATTTACTAAAGAGACTGTCTTGACTCCATTGTATGCTCTTGCCTCCTATGTCAAATATTAACTGAGCATAATGGCTTGGGTTGATTTCTGGGTTCTCTGTTCTGTTCCATTGGTCTATATGTCTGTTCAGTACCAGGCAGTTTTGAGAACAGTGGCCTTGTAATATAGCTGGATATCTGGTAAGATACAGCATTCTTGCCAAAAAGGTAAATATGAATCTAATAAAATATTTAGGTCTAACTTCCAGTTTACCAGAAATGTAGGGAATAAAAGACAAAACTAAATAACACCTAAGGAAACAATGAAACACTGAAAAGTTTTTACAAACTAGCCCCACTTTCTCCAACAAGTTAATGGCATCAAGAAGGGGTGGAACTGGGGGGAATAAAAATGTTCTCAATGAAAAGAAACCAAGAGTCATAATAAACAAATGCAATGACTGCAGTTTGTGTGGATCTGATTCAAACAAACCAACCATAAAAAGATATATATACCCATATTTTAATTCAATAGGAGATACTTGAACATGAAAGGAGTACCTGATGATATCAAGGACCTAATTTTAATTTTGTTTAGGTGGCACTTTGTTTATGCAAAAACATTTTTTAAGTGACTTTAGAGAGAGGGAGGGAGAGAGAGGGAGAGAAGCACTGAGGGGCATCAATCAGTTGCCTTCTGCATGTGCCCCAACCAGGGATCGAACCCGCAACCCGGGCATGTGCCCTGACTGAGAATCAAATCCACCAACCTTTGGTGCATAGGACAACGATCCAAACGAGCCACACCAGCCAGGGCTATATAAAAACATATTCTTATTTTCTAGAGTTACCAATCTTTAGGTGAAGGGGTAGACAGGGGCTCATTATATGATTATGTTTTTGTGTATGTTTAAAACTTTTGTAATAAAGTTTCTTAAAGTCCACAAACTCAATAAATATCTACACATACCAAGCACAGCTTTATAGATTTAACGATGAAGAAGATATTACCTGGGGTAAGGAATGAATGGTATCATCTGAATATCAAAACTACCCTGAAAAAGGTAGAGCTAATATTAATCCCACAGTAGAGGTAAGAAACCTGAGCATTGATTAGAAAGATCAGATGCCCTATACTGTTTGGCTCAGTGGATAGAGTATTGGCCTGCAGACCGAAGGGCCCAGAGTTCGCTTCCAGTCAAGGGCACATACCTCAGTTGCAGGCCCCTCCCGGGCCCAGGCCCTGGTCGAGGTTTGCGCAGGAGGCAACCAATTGATGTGTTTCTCTCACACCAATATTTCTCTTTGTATTTCCCTCTCTCTTCCACTCTCTCTCTAAAAAAAAAAAAAAAATCAATGGAAAAATATTCTTGAGTGAGAATTTTAAAAAAAGAAAGATGAGGTGACATTCCCAGAATTTGTAAGCCTCATGAGTAACAGAAGCAGGACTAGAACTCTGGTCCTTAAATCCTTTGTACTATACAGGATTCCATGCTACAGTTCTTCACTCCCCAAATGATATTTTTTAAAAATATATTTTATTGATTTTTTACAGAGAGGAAGGGAGAGGGATAGAGAGAAACATCAATGAGAGAGAAACATCGATCAGCTGCCTCCTGCACACCCCCTACTGGGGATGTGCCCGCAACCAAGGTACATGCCCTTGACCAGAATCAAACCTGGGACCCTTCAGTCCACAGGCCGATGGCTCTATCCACTGAGCCAAACTGGTTAGGGCCCCCAAATGATATTTCAGCATCTTAAACTGCTCTTTTTGAGTATATAGCAGGTAATTTACATATTTCAAACAAATAAGTTGACAAACACATATGGTATCCTCTCAAAAAGAGCAGATATAAAGGAAGAAAGTAAAAGGACCCTCCAGGCCAGAGTCCATGGTCTAATCTATAACTACTAGGGGCCCAGTGCACAAATTCGTGCACCTTGAAAGGAACTGTGGGCTGTGAGGCTGCTGAGGGCACAGGGGCAGGTCTCAGCCCATCCTCCACGCCCCCACCTACCCCCTGCCCATCACATCCCACTGCGGCCCCTGGTCCCATCTGCCTGCAGCCCTGCTCCCGCTGCCGCCACTCCCACGTACTGATGGCACAGAGCAATGGGGGCTGGCGTCAACAGCGGGTGCAAGCAGGGCCAGCACAGTCAGTGGGTGTGAGTGACAGCTGCTGCCCTGATCGCCCCTCAGGAGCAAGGGGAGGTGGAGAAGCCCTCAGGGGCGATCGGGGCCAGCAGCCATAGCTCGCATCTGCTGACAGCACCAAGCGATTGGGACCGGCATTGGCAACGGGTGCGAGCAGCAGCTCTGGCACCAGCTGCAGGTGCAAGCAGGGCGAGCATCGGCAGTGGGTGCAAGCGGGGCTGTCACTGGAAGCGGGTGTGAGCAGGGCCAATGTCGGCAGCATGTGTGAGCACCAGGCGGGACTGTGGCACACAGGAGCAAAGAATTTTCAGTAACCACCAGAAGCTTGCCCTGATGACAGTGACCAACGCCCCGCCTTGGTCTGGCGCCCCTGCTCACCTGCTCCATCATCCTGCCATGGCCGATGCCCGCCATGTTCCGCGCGTGCCCTGTGGTGGTCAGCACACATCATAGTGACTGGTTGTTTGGTTGTTCGCCATTTGGTCTATTTGCATATTAGGGTTTTATATATATGGATGATATCTTTTACTTACATGTCTCAATTTCATTGACCACCTAACAAAATCTTAAGCCTAGAATATCAATTCTCAAAATGTGGTTCACAGGCTTCTGGGTGTCCCCTAGATCTTTTCAGAGATTCTGTGAGGTCAAATTTATTTTCACAATAATACTAAGATGTTATGTGCCATTTTTTCACTGTGCACACACTTGTACTAATGGTACTAAAGCAATGGTGTGGAAAACTACTAGAATCTGAGCATACATAAAGGCTAAGTACCTTCTTTATGTAGCAGTGGTCACTGTATTCCTCACCACCATGCACTGCCAGGAAAATAGGCCAGTTTCTCTTTTGTCTTGATAAAGTACAATTTTGCTAAACCCTTGAGTACACAGCCTTTAAATATTTGATATGATGAAATGATAAGATATGAAATATACAAAGTACTTCTGCTACGTAATAAAGTAGGATCATTGTCTCAAAGAAAAGCACTTGCGCAACTGATTATTCAGACTTGCATAGTAGACATTTTCTCAAAACTGAACAAAGCAAGCCTGTCAGTCACTTTAAGGAAAACAATGACAGTACTTATCATCTATGATAAAATTCCATCTTTCAAGCGAAAATTAGAATGGTGGGAAACATGTATCCATCACTGTGAACTTGATGGTTTCCCAATACTTAACGGTTTTTCTGATGAACTAAAAATAGTATTAGTGAACGTGATTTATATTATATCATCTAATGAAATATATCGACTTTTATAAGATCTGCTGAACTCAGCAAACCATGTCACAAAGGCAAGATGTTACAAAATCATGCACAAGCAGAATACCTATGAGCAGAACAGATCAGAACAGATGTAGAGCAGAATATATCAATGGATTTTATATACAAAAAGTCATTGATATGTGTCACAATCCAGTCTTAACTAATCTTTAAGAAACTTACCATTTGTCTATTTTTGGTGTAATATTAAAGGAGAACCACAATTATGTGAAAAGGTTATTAAAATACTCCCTTTTCCAATTACTTATCTGTGGGAGGATGAAATTTCATCACATAATTGAACAAAAACAGCATATTGCAGCAGGCTGAATGGAGAAACACGAAAGAGCATCCAACTATCTTCTAATATGCCAGAGATAAAGAGATCTGCAAAACTGTCAAATATACCACTCTTCTCTCTAAATTTCTTTTGTTTTGGAAAATATAGTCAATTTTCATAAAAATGTATTATTTATGTTAACTTATGATGGCTTTCTATTGTATTTCTACATGGACTATATCTAAACATTTTTAATATTCTCAAGTTTTAATTTCTAATAGAGTCATTATCAATAAATACACCCTACATAAACAAAAGTTCTCCAGAACTATCAATAAAAAATCTGTGAAGGGATCCTGGGACCAGTAAGTGAGAACACTGTCCTTGAAGACTCTTGCTATTGGCATTCTCCCCACCTGCACCTAGTGGGCCTTTATAAATGCAGGCAGCCCGCTTGGGCCTCTGTGGGGTTCACTGATGCAGGTGTAATTCACTGTTCAGTTTTCTGTCCTATTGTTTATACTGATCGTAACCCATTCTCTCAAACCTCTTATCCCTTCATTTCTCCCCTCACTTTCAGCAAATGACTAAGCCAATCTACGAAGAAATGAAAAGCCATGAAACAAGAATTTCTCCAAATTCCTCCCAGCACCAAACCTTACCTGGATCTGTACCAATCCCTTCATCATTTCAGAATGGAAGGGGAAACCATCCTCCTAGTTAAGGCCAATCCCTTCCAAATGTATTCCATCAATTCCTCCTGCCTTTCTCAGGGATGTCTCATAGAAGACTGTTGCAAGTAAAGGGGTAAACAAGTGTGAGGAAAGGCAAGTTCAAGGAACTGAAAAAGTTCAAAAGTTCAGTAGAGCCAGGAGGTAATGGCTTGGAGATTTTCACCAGCATAGAAATTACTAGGTTTTTTTCTTCTTCTATTTTTTATTTTTAAAAATTACTAGTTCTTGACCTTTTTGAGTCAAAGATCCCCTTAATAATATCATACACAGGAGAAAGGAAAGAGGGGCATTTATATTATTATATAACCACATGCTAAATTTTTTTATAAAATTTCAAGAAGCGGATGGATATTCTGAAGTCCATCCAAAGGCTGCATTTTAAAAACCCTGAAATAGATGGTAACTGAAATCTAGAGGTGGCGATAAAATTAATGTAAGAGAATATTCAGTGTGGAGAGAAAGTGGCCTAGGCCTGAACTTTATAGAAAACCAACATTTACGGGACAAAAAAATCACACACACACACAAGAAGAAGTCTTTCAAAAAGATCAAGAATAAGCAGCCTGATAGGTCGAAGGAAAAATAGGAAGCTGTGGCAGAAGAAATGCCAAGGGAAGAATGAAGGAGGACGACCAGCCAAGTGTGTCAAATGCTGTTGTTAGTCAGGAAAATGGAGGTCACTGTTGTCACAGTATCACTGTGGGGGCAGAAACCAGTTTGTATCTGGTGAAGGAATGAGTGAGAATTAAAATTTATTTTAGGAAGGTTGGCTATGCCCTAGCAGGTTTGGCTCAGTGGACAGAACGTCGGCCTGCGGACTGAAGGGTCCCAGCTTTGATTCCGGCCAAGGGCACATGCCTGGGTTGTGGGCTCCATCCCCAGTAGGGGGCATGCAAGAGGCAATCAATCAATGATTCTCTCTCATCATTGATGTTTCTATTTTTTTCTCCCTCTCCCTTCCTCTCTGAAATTAATGAAGAAAGAAGAAGGGGGGGGGGAGAGGGAGGAGGGGGGAGGGGAGGAGAGGGGAGCAGCAGCAGCAGCAGCAGCAGCTTGGCTATAGCCCAGCTGGTGTGACTCAGTGGTTGAGCGTCAACCCATGAGCCAGGAGGTCATGGTTCGATTCCCGGTCAGGGCCCATGCCTGGGTTGTAGGCTTGGTTCCCAGTGGGGGGCGGGCAGGAGGCATCCAATCAATGATTCTCTCTCACCATTGATGTTTCTATCTCTCTCTTTCCTTCTCTCTTCCTCTCTGAAATCATGTAAAATATATATATTCTTTTAAAGATTGGCTATAAAGAAAAAGGATGCTGCTTAAAAAAACACACACAACAACAAACCTTTTTAAAAATGGGAGAGACATTTTTATGTTTCACTGCTGATGGAGATAAGCCAGTAGACAGACTAAAGACACAGGAAGAAAGGGGATAAGTAATACTAAGGTTTATGATGATGCAAAAAAAGATGAGCTGGGATCCAACGTGCAGGTAGAAGTTTTGACCCCAAGCTGTAACTGCTATCTCATTCTATTCAACAGAGAAAAAGAGAAGAGATTTCTGGCCTTTTGGCTTGTTTTTTTCTGTAAAATTGAATGCATGCATGGTCTTTAAAGAATCAAGCATTACTGTATTTTTAATCCTCTGAGGCAGAGTGTAGTATCATGCATATGAGAAACATCCAATAAATATAATTTTACACAAATCTTCATAACTAATAACTAATGAAACTTCTAATTATGTCCCAACAGCCTAGTTTTCCACATAAATGAGGTGTTGCATTAAGTGCAGATTCACCAAACCCGGGGCTCCAAAGCATTGGTATTCAAGCAATTACCTCACAGTAGTTACACCAGACGGAATGTTTTAGGACAGGTGACAGGCGGCTTAGGAGGCTTATCTTAGGAGCTTCTGCAGTTTAACAAAGGGGTAGTCATAAGGTGTTTACTATTTCAACTGTCAGACTAACAATGAAAAGCTAGGACATCACTTGAAATGACCAAGAATACAGGTGTTTTCCAGCTACAGATAGGGCAATGAAAACCATTCAGTGATCTCCAATCAGCATTTTTTTTAAAATGAAACAGAATGGATTAAAATAATAAAACAAATTATAGGATCACATGTGATTAAGGTAAGAATTATCTCATGAAACTTTTTTCATATATATCAGAACAAAATATAAAAAAAATATTTCTTGCCCTGGCTGGTTTGGCTCAGTGGCTAGAGCATCGGCCTGCAGACTGGAAGGTCCCAGGTTCGGTTCCGGTCAAGGGCATGTACCTTGATTGCAGGCACATCCCCAGTGGGGGGTGTGCAGGAGGCAGCTGATCGATGTTTCTAACTCTCTATCCCTTTCCCTTCCTCTCTGTGAAAAATCAATAAAATATATTTTAAAAAAATATTTCTTACTGTGGCTGGAGCAGTGAAAAAGTATGAAAGTTACTGACACTATGATGCAGAAAGATAAAGGCCATAAAGTAACAGTTTCTATACAGTTATAAATTACACAGCTATAAATCAAAAGACTATTCCCATGCATACAAGAAAAGATGTCTGGTTACACATATTCCCTTATACAGGCACGCCTCAAAGATACTGCTGGTTAAGTTCCAGAACACTGAAATAAAATGAGTGCTGCAATAAAGCGAGTTGTAACTTTTTTGCTGGTGGAGGGTCTTCACCTTACATTGTAAAAGATGCAACATCCGTGGGGGGCAATAATGTGAAACACAATATAATGAGGTATGCTTGTATTATTCAAGAGCACTCACTTACCTGATCATGCATATACGTACATTATAAACCTGGGGGGGGGGGGGGAGCTCAGCTTTTCGTGATTCAATTTTCCCTCTAAAGTACTTAAATTTCAACATCCCGGCTTTCCTAAAACCAGCTATGCATTCCAACATCTAAATTACTTTTTTCAAATACTCTCAAATCACTTACCTGAAGAAAAAGGTCCCCGAAGATATTAAGTTACAAATATGGGTAAGCTTTCCCCCTCTACCTGCTAAATAATATTCTATTTAAGGAGCTCTATATTGCTAAGTATTTTTAAAGTTTCATCCACCAAACAATTCCAACTTACACTACATCATATATATTAATACTACATTCCATCCAAGGACCTAAGCAGATATTCTTGAAGTGTGGTCCTCAGACCCCCGGGATCCTGAAGATCCTTTGAGAGTCTGTGAAGTCAACTATTTTCAATACTAAGGTACTGTTTCCCTGTCTGTACCTTCTGTGGTCATCTGTACTGAGGGTGAAAGGCAATGGTAAGTCTCCAGGTGCCTTGGCAAGTATCCCTAAAGCACTTCTCCTTTCTACGGAAGTATGACAAGAAAGCACTTGCGTGATTAAACTGCAAGCTAAACCCGCTGCTTTTATCGTGGAATATCATTTTCACAGGAAAGAATATCTACAAACTATACTAACTCAGACTTAACTTCCAAAAAGTGAACCTGCCACTTCTGGGAAACAACTGACAGTATTTGCTGCCTATGATAAAATTCCAGCTTCCAAGTGAAAAATAAAATTGTGGAGATCTTAGACCTGCCATCATGAGCTTGACGGCGGTCCAATACATAAAGAAATTTCTCGTGATGTCCCTGTTGATATTAAATAATGTAATTTTAAAAATATGGTGTAATGAAATATGGTGTCATCAACATCTGGAAGATCTGCATAACTCTGAACCAATACTTTCAAATAATCAATGAATTAACATATAAATACCTTTAAAGCGTCTCCGTTTTCATTTGTAATACAGTAAAATACCGATAAACACTTAAACAAACGCCTTTTGGGATCCTCACTAATTTGGAAGAGTGCAAAGGGGTCCTCAAACCAAAAGCTTTGAGAACCGATGATCTAAGTTATTGTTATGCAACAAAGTAATGGAGATCAACTTAAGGAAGTTCCTAATCTTCCTCCTCTTCCTCCCCTGTTTCTCCAACAGTGAAGAGCTGACCGACAGACCGACCTTTCTATGTGTATTGCGGGCGGGGGGGACAGAAAATGTAACAAATAACCGGTTTTACTAGTCGGAAGGAATCAAACACTTTAAAAAGACTAATTCTGAGTCTGCCCTTCCTCTAGGCTTCAGCTGGGCACAAACCCTGAGTCGCACCATACAGGTGAGGGACAGGAGGACTGGGGCAGAACTCCGCAGAACACCGACAGGTGGGCGAGCGGCGAGGCGCTGAGAGCCTGCGCGGGAGGGAGGGGCACATGTGGGTGGGGTTCTGCCAAAATCCTGGGTTTTCCTGCCGCTCCCCCACTTTCTCCGGAGGCTGCCGAGTAGGGAGTGTAGGGGAGAACCGGGGGAGGGAGGGGGGCCCAGAGGGAGGCTCTCGCTCACCCCCGGCCTCCCGCAACCCTCTCAGTGCCAGTCCCGACTCCCGGGCTCCCCTCTGGCCGCGCCCCCTACGCACCCCGCGCCACGACCCCAGGCTCCTCACCGCCAACAGGTTCCTGTCCTCCACCAGCTGCCGCTTCCGGAGGATCTCCGACTTCAGAACGTCCATGTCGTCGCCCGGTTTAAGCTGGAGGGCCTCTCTCCGGCTCCTCCGGCCAAGCCTCACCCGGCCGGGCGCTGCGGTGCCAGTAAACACTGCAGCCCAAACACTGTGGCGCTTCACTGACAGCAGCCGCTTCCGGCGGAAGCTGAGGCGAGTGACGGGCGGAGAGAGAGCACCCAGGGCGCCCGTTGTTGACGGAGCCGCCGTGGAGGAGCGGCCCCTAGCGGCGCCCTTGGGCAACGCGCCCGCAGGGTTCCCTTAGAGCCGCACAAATCGACACAAGTCTTCTGGATTGTGGGGACGTCTACCCGCTTCGTTTTAATGGTGATATTATACCTGCTCGTTCAGGCCCAAAAACCTCCTAGCAGAAGACCTCAATTATGTTCAATAAGACCAAATCCTTACTTATTATACCAGAGGTTCATATCAGAGTTTCTGAAGTTACCTGCTTGCCAAAATTAATGTACTAGAGAGTGAGGACAAATCTGAACACTATTTCCAGCTCATTAATATAAAATAAAAGAGCAGGGTTCATTGCTAGCCTGTTAAAGTCCATCTAAAGTTAACCAATTACATCCACTGAAATATTTTTCAGAAGTAAATTTGTCTTTCCCACCCTAACTGCCACACAGGAATACTGTGAAAAATCACAGCAGGACAGATGTGAGAGCAAATTCTGAACTAGGAAGTGTAGCCCTCACGTAAAGTCTGATCATAATGACCCTTATCCTCTGTTGTGGCTCACATCACCCCTCCCACCTGCAATCTTCTCCAGCCCCCTCCACGCACACACCCCCCACACACACACCCAAATCTTCCCCTAGTCCAGTGGTTGGCAAACTGTGGCTCGTGAGCCACATGCGGCTCTTTGGCCCCTTGAGGGTGGCTCTTCCACAAAATACCGACTTCTGCGCATGGACCACGAAGTTTCAATCGCACTGTACATGCATGCCTGCACATGGTATTTTGTGGAAGAGCCACCCTCAAGGGGCCAAAGAGCCGCGTGTGGCTCGCGAGCCACAGTTTGCTGACCACTGCCCTAGTCCAAGGAGCTCTCCACCAGACCCTGAATTGGATCCTTCCCTTCCAACTCCGCTTTTGCCTCTTGCCCTTGTCCTCTTTGTCTCCATATCAGCGATTTTCATCTCCTGGCACACACGAACTAATTACTAAAATTCTGCGGCACACCAAAAACACACGTTTTGCTAATCTGACAAAGAAAAAGGTATAATTTTGATTCATTCACATTGGTTAGCTATTGTTATGTTGGCTGTTGTCATTTTTTTAATTTGACAATCCAAGGGAAAAGATATCAGTGCCTGACTAAATAGTCAGGTACTGCATGTTTTAAAAATTCTTGTGGCACCTTGGTTGAAAATCACTGCTCCATATTCCTACACTATGCTTGTCATTGTTCTTATCTGGTTTCCGAGCATCAAATTTGGAAGGCCCTAGCCTAGAGGAACTTCTGTAGACATCCTATGACAGCAGTGAGAAGTGATAATTGAGAATGGAGGAGAAGACTGTAAAACAAACAAACTCAGGAACATAAAGTTCTGCATGTAAAGGGTGTCCCCTCAAAAATGTATACATACTTTAACAGCTGTTAGGTCAATTTTGAAAATAAAATGTATTTTAATAAACACTGCCTTTATAATTATTCAAAGTGTATGTATACATTTTGGGGATATATATATATATATATATATAGAGAGAGAGAGAGAGAGAGAGAGAGAGAGAGAGGGGCCCGGTGCATGAAATTCATGCATAGGGGGTGTCCCTCAGCCCAGCCTGCACCCTCCCAATCTGGGACCCCTCAGGGGATGTCCGACTGCCGGTTTAGGCCTGATCCCTGTGGGACATCCCTCTCACAATCCAGGACTGCTGGCTCCGAGCCACTCACCTGCCTGCCTGGTTTCCCCAAACCGCTTCTGCCTGCCAGCCTGATCACCCCCTAACCCAGTGATGGTGAACCTTTTGAGCTCGGCGTGTCAGCATTTTGAAAAACCCTAACTTAACTCTGGTGCCATGTCACATGTAGAATTTTTTTGATATTTGTAACCATAGTAAAACAAAGATTTATATTTTTGATATTTATTTTATATATTTAAATGCCATTTAACAAAGAAAAATCAACCAAAAAAATGAGTTCACGTGTCACCTCTGACATGCATGTCATAGGTTCACCATCACTGCCCTAACCGCTCCCCTGCCAGCCTGATTGACACCTAACTTCTCCCCTGCAAGCCTGATCACCCCGAAGTGCCCTACCCTGCCGGCCATCTTGTGACAATGTGGGGGTGGCCATCTTGTGGCAGCCATCTTGTGATGGCATGGGGACAGCCATCTTGTGATGATGTGAGGGTGTGAGGGTCAATTTGCATATTACCTCTTTATTATATAGGATACCCAGTTTCACTGACTGAAGCAAATAAAGGCTGATAGGCTGATAATGATTAATCTTAAATGCTAGGCTAAGAAAAAAATTAGACTAAAAATCTTAAAATATAATAATATAATTACTAGAATTTTCTGCAAATGTAAATCAACTTCTTTTAGACTTACTGAGAAACATCTCATAAATAAATTCAGTAAGTTACAATATGTGAGAATATTATATTCTCACTCTAATTACAACTTTGTACAATAATAAATATTCTTTTTTAATAATTAACCTCTATACTTTTTTTTTAATATATTTTATTGATTTTTTACAGAGAGGAAGGGAGAGAGATAGAGAGCTAGAAACATCGATGAGAGAGAAACATCGACCAGCCGCCTCCTGCACATCCCCCACTGGGGAAGTGCCCGCAACCCAGGCACATGCCCTTGACCGGAATCGAACCCGGGACCCTTCAGTCCGCAGGCCGGCGCTCTATCCGCTGAGCCAAACCGGTTTTGCCTAACCTCTATACTTTTAAAAAAATATGTTTTTATTGGTTTCAGAGAGCGGAAGGGAGAGTCAGAAAGAGATATAAATATCAATGATGAGAGGGAATCATTGATCGGCTGCCTCTTGGCACGGCCCCTACTGGAGATCAAGTCCACAACTCAGGAATGTGCCCTGACCAGGAATCAAACCGAGACCTCCTGGTTTATGGGTCGACACTCAATCTTGATGATGCAGTTTAGCTATCAAAAGCAGATAAAAATTGTAAATATATATATACTTTAAGGAAACAGGATTAATACATTTTTAAAATAATATCATCTAAACTACATGCCTAAATGTGTGATTGATGACCTAATATGAATAATTTATTACTCAAGAATTATGAACAGCGACTTTGTTGTATTGAATAACATGATATTATTATAAATATACTGTTTTAGATATTTGTTTAAAATTTTAAGGAAAAAGATGATGTAGTATCATAACACTAGGTGGCGGTAACTGATTTTAGAAATTAAATTGTTAAAATATTTTAGCATGTATTTTTTTAACTCAAAAACCATTTAGTGCTGCTTACATTTCAGAAGGAAAGGAAGGAAAAATTCACAAGGCTATACAGTACCATTTCTACACATGTGGGCTGCTCACCCCCACTCCATCCTTTTCCTTTGAATGCTATAAAATCCAATAACTCTCAAATTTGTTGGTCTCATGCCCTTTACACTTAAAAATTTTTGAGCATCGTAAGAGCTTTCCCTAATGTGGGTCATAAGCAAATAATGATCAATGTTTTTCTTGGTAGAATTTAAGACCGAGAAATTTAAAAAGATGTATTGAGCCATTTTAAAATAACAATAATACACCCAATGCTTGTTAATATAACTATTTTTATAACTATTTTTTTGACAAAACAAAAAAAAATTAGTAAGAAGAATTACTTTGTTTTAAATCCCTTTTAATGTCTAGATTATTAGTATATAGCTGGATCCTCATATTTATTTATAGATTCAATCTGTTGAAATATAACATATTAGCCCTGGCCAGTGTGGCTTAGGACACATGCTGGGGTTTCAGGCTTGATCTGAAGTAGGGGACCTGCAGGAGGCAGCCCATCGAGGTTTCTCTCTCTCATCAATGTGTCTATCTCTCTCTTCCTGTCACTTCCTCTCTCTGAAATCAATTAAAATATATTTAAAATTTTTACTGGGTAAAAGTACAAATAAGCAAAAAATATAAATGTAGAACTGCAATAACCCCACCTATCAGGAGAAAACCATATTGGCAGACAACCCTTAAGTACTTTACCTGCATATCCTATATAATAAAACCCTAATATGCAAATTGACCAAACAGCAGAACAACTGGTCACTATGATGCACACTGACCACCAGGGGGCAGACGCTCAACACAGGAGCTGCCCCCTGGTAGTCAGTGCGTTCCCACAGGGGGAGCACCCTCAGCCAGAAGCTGGGCTTATGGCTGGCGAGTGTAGCGGTAGTGGCGGGAGCCTTTCCAGCCTCCGCTGCAGGCGGGTGGTAAGGAGTGAGGGGTCCCAGCCTGCGAGAGCCCTGGACTGCGAGAGGGATGTCCCAGACTGCTAGCGGATGTAGGCCAGGCTGAGGGACCTCCCCCACCCCCCCGCCCCTCCAGTGCACTAATTTCATGCACCAGGCCTCTAGTCTCTATATATAATCTATATATATATAAAAGGCTAATATGCTAAGTGTCCAGCCATCCGACCAGTCGCTATGATGTGCTCTGACCACCAGGAGGCAGACACCCAACACAGGAGTTGCCAAGCTGCAGTGACTTGGCAGTAGCGGTTCTTGGGTGACGCACCCCAAAACCAGAGAGGAGGGAACCCAAATCCTCACGAGGGCTGCGCAGTTCCACCTTCAGCCATGGGTTATGTTGTTGCTAGGGCACTGTTGCCCCCGAATCTGGTTTACTGCACACTTGTGTTTGTGTTCCACACCCTGTACGACAGCAACTTTGCAGAGTGCCCTTTTGCACTCCAGGACCCCTCGGGGAATATTGGAGAGCTGGTTTCGGCCTGATTCCCGCAGGCCAGGCTGAGGGGCCCCACATGCTGGAGGGAATCCCACTCACTCCACAGACACTGGGCAAGGACCGAGGGAGGTTGGCTCTAGGGCGTGTCCAGCCCATCTCTCCCAGTCCTGCCCCGCTGGCCACCTTCTAAGTAATTTCCTTTCAATGTGCCCGAATCCATGAACCGGGTCACTAGTATTTACATAATTTTAAAACAAAAATGGAATTCTTCCATATAAATTGTCACCCCAAATAAATGAATTTCATTGTCTTTGTTAGTGATTAGTTAGTTCTGCTTCTAAATTTTTGCTGTTGTAAACATTATAGCAGGAATAACGTAGGGGACAACTTAGAATGAAAGAAGATGTAGGGGGTGGACAAAAATTCTGAAAAATGGGTAAAACTGCTTAGAGTTATATAAAAGTGAATAAAAATTATTCCTCATGGTATGTGAGAAATATCACTACACACAGAGTTACAGGGAGTAATCACTTTTTATCAAATTACTAGAGGTCCAGTGCATGAAATTCATGCATGGGGGGTGGGGGTCAACCAAACGACTGAACAAGCAGGCTGCGTGGGGCGACCAGGCCAGCGGGGGCGTCGTGAGGGGCAACCAGGCTGGCAGGGGGGGCAGTAAGAGGTGATCAGGCCAGTGGGGGAGGGGGCAGTTTGGGGTCACCAGGCTGGTGGGGGGGCAGTTAGGAGCGACCAGGGCTTTTTTTTTTCCAGTGACTTTTTTTTGGGGGGGAGGGCGTGGTTGGGGACACAAGCTCATAATGGGGAAGAAAGGGATTTGTGGCGCCAGTGGGAAAAATAATTCTTTCTGGGCACAGATGACTGGGGCCCTGAGACATTTAGGAAATCCGTGCACCTCGGGTAGGTGAGAGCCCAGGAGAGCGGCTGAGGACCCCTTCGGGTGCCCTGTCCAGCTCAGCTCGAAGGCTCTGCTCCTCCACAGCCCTCGCTGTCCCCTGTGTGCCAGTCTCCCTGGTCCTTCCCAAGTGCAGTTGACCGCTTGGCTCAGAACCACACTGGTTATTTTAAACTCAAGATTTTTTTCTTTCTTTTTTTTTTTTTTAAATATACCTTTATTGATTTCAGAGAGGAAGGGAGAGGGAGAGATAGAAACATCATTGATTAGCTGCCTTCTGCATGCCCCCCACTGGGGCTTGAGCCCACAACCTGGGCATATGCCCTGACCAGAATCAAACCTCAACCTCCTGGTTCATGGGTTGATGCTCAACCACTGAGCCACGCCGGTCGGGCTAAACTCATGATTTTTAACAATAGCCACCGTCAGGCTTGCAGGATTTCCTGCTGTGTTTATAAGCCATGGGTTTGTTCTCTGACTAGCCAGGATGCTGAACTCTGGTAAAAATGTCAAGACTCTGCAGATCAACAGGGTCAGAGTCCAACAAGTTTTATCTCCACACACTGTGCGGTGCTGTTTCCCTGAATATTTATCAGTGCAGATGAGCACCGTCCAGGGGATTGGGCCTAAACCGGCAGTCGGACATCCCTTTCACAATCCTGGACCGCTGGCTCCTAATCGCTCACCTGCCTGCTTGCCTGGTCGCCCCTAACTGCCTCTGCGTGCTGGCCTGATCGCCTCTAATTGCCCCTCCGTCCCCCGCTGGCCTGGTAGCTCCTAACTGCCCTCTCCCTGTCAGCCTGGTCACTCCTAACTGCCCCCCCTGCCAGCCTGGTCACCCCCAACTGCCCTCTCTGCTGGCCTGGTCGCCCTCAACTGCCTTCCCCACCGGCCTGGTCGCCCCTCACGACCCCCCTGCTGGCCTGGTCGCCCCACACAGCCTGCTTGTTCAGTCATTTGGTCATCCCTCACTAACCCCCCTGCCAGCCTGGTTGTAGGCAGCCATCTTGTGAGGGCGTGAGGGTTAATTTGCATATTACCTCTTTATTATATAGGATAATTTTGGTCAAAATGTCATCTTAACTAAAATGTTTTCTTCCCAGTGTGTGGCCACTCATTCATTTTCACTCTTCCTGGTCCTCCTAAGCCTCTGTCTGTCTGTATGCGATGTGTTTCATTCTAGCCACTTCCTGCCAGCCTAAGCATCTCTTTTCTTTCTAGAACATCTGCCTTGCTAATTTCTAGTTTTTTACTGATTCTACCATCTACTTTCTTCCCTCC
Organism: Myotis nattereri; assembly: GCF_964212035.1. Classification (NCBI taxonomy): domain Eukaryota; kingdom Metazoa; phylum Chordata; class Mammalia; order Chiroptera; family Vespertilionidae; genus Myotis; species Myotis nattereri. Next base: position 154,885,710 of record NC_138075.1, read on the forward strand.
TCCCTCCAGGATGCTGAGCACTGCTGGTGAAAAAGCATACAACTTGTTTCACTAGGTGTCACTAGGTATGTTTGCTCTCCAGCCAGGACAAGATTGTCCCTGTGCCTCTGTCCCTCTTCTGAATCTCCACAGTTTGTTTATCCTTCCTTCTAATTGCATATCCTGGGTTACAGTCCTCCACCTCATTAATCCTCATATTCCGATTTGTAAACTGAAAGTAATTTTAGTTTCCTTGGACAAGACGTGGAAGAATGATGTCTCTAATACTAGTATATTCAGAGATGAGAAGGAAAAAAGATTTCCTCCTGAAAACTGAACTAGAAAATTCCCCCCCAATGAAGGTGACTGCATCTATGGCCTGTCAATCAAAGAGTTGCCTGTCAACGTGTGACTTAGTGATTTGGAAATGAACAAAACAAGCCGGAGGAGGGCAGTGGTAGTCACAGCCTGCAACCTGGAGATGTCCAGCAAATGGAGAGGCTCGGTGGACAGCACATTCCACTTGGAGCGTCCCTGAGGCTTCCTGCCTGCTCTGTCTCAGGGCTCTTGCCCACCCACCTGTGCTTTGATCAGAGGGTAGGAGACTCAGTTAAAACATTTTCTCTTTGCTCTCTAAGCCCAGAGCCAGAAACTATCAGAAACTCTCGGTAAATCCATTTTATTTCCTAAATGTTTAATGAACATATCATATTTCAAGAACGACTTTCCCTATCCTTTTTATTGATAACATTTTAAGAGTTCTTTCTTTATTGTCTAAAGTTTTGCGTATGTCTCCTTTTCCCCCAATTGACTCCCCCTCAACCATTCCCACCCCGGGCAAGCCCCCACTGCCCCAGTGTCTTCATTTTAGGAGTTCTTGAAAGTTTAGCCTGAACACTCCAGTCCCCACCAAGCATGTTGTGTTACTGCCAGAATGTTCCCCTTCACATGGTGGTGCTGGAGGTGCTGAAGCACTGGGAATAACATTATTATAGGACTGAGGATTTCTGTCCAAATGCAGTACAAATATTTTATTTAGAATTTTCTTATATGAAAATCGTAATTACGCAAAATCCCATTTCCTCTTTTCCTCTCAAATTTGTTATATCGTTTTTCAATTGTGAGGTTTATTATATTTATGCAACCTTAAACTCCATATCTAGTGTTTCCTTAGTCGTACAGTTAATTCAATGCTTGTTATCGTTTCTTTTCTAGCAGTTTTCCCATTTATTCCGCCTGCGGTGACTAATGTTCAGCATTGTGCATATAGAGGAATGGTGTTGAATGAATGAGAACGAAGGGCTGGGAGGGAGTCTCCCTTTCCCTTCTATTACAACACAGTTGGCTCCCAAGGACGATCTCTGCTGCCCTGGACCACTTCTCCTCCTCAGCATCTGGCGTCACTGCAAAGCTCTCCTGGGAGTCTGAAATTTCACAAATTGCATCACTGTGACACCTCCTGGCAGAAAACAACACCTGCTGAACGGGGATGCAGTGCGGCCCTCCCGCCGGGAGGGGGCGCCGTGGCCAGGCGAGTGCGGCGAAAGTGAGTGCCTCTCTGCCTGCCGCTCCCTTCCTGACCCCGCGCCCGCACGCGCCCTGCGGACTCCGCGTCGGGGTTGGCGCCGGCTGCGGTCCGGGCCGTCACGGGGCTGACGCCGAGTGCGCCCAGCCTGCCCTCAGCGCAGCGCCTGGGCCTTGGTGCGCCGCTGCGGCCCATGGGGAGGGTCGGCCTGGCGGACCGGGTAAGTGGCGCCCCGGGGGGCACCGGGACGGGAAGCCTGGCGGGAGGCGGGGCGGGAGCGCCTCCGCGGGGGCATTTGGACGGGAGACCGCGGCTTTAGGCCGCGTCGCAGTGGGGCGGGAGGTCCCGGGCCGGTCGGTCCCCGGAGCCGCCGGCGCCCTCGGACTCCAGGCGGCCCCCCGCCCCGGCCCCTCCGTTTCCTGCGCGCCCGCCGCCGCTTTCCTTTATCTGCCTCGGGCTCTTCCTCTCTGCTCGCCATTCTTTCACCGTCTGTCTGTCTCCGTCTGCCTTGGACCCGAGGACGTTTTTCGCTCCCCGCCGTTGATCGTGTGTCGGAAAAGTTGCCGGGTCCCCGGTGGCCGGGCCCGTGTCCCCTGTGGCCCAGCGCACTGGCTGCCTCTGAGCCGGGGGTGGAACGGAGAGAAGCTTTTCCCCTCCTGGGCCGTGGACCCCACCGGTCATACCCCGCGGAGACGAGGGGTTTCCTGGCAAGAAGAGCGACTCCGGTGTTACCTCCGTCTGTGTGCTTTCAAAGCTGGTGTTTTAGCGTCATGTTCAAGCTGCCAGCTTGTCTTAAGCGTCACCTCTTGCCCAGACCATGTGTTATGAACAGCAGTTGCAAGATGAATACGATTCTACCCCTGCTCTCGGAGTTCGGTCTCCAGGGAAACAGTCATAAACCCATGCCTGGACTGGAGAGGGAGTGATGCTTGTAACTGAGTCTTGGAGGGGTTTTGTTGTTGGACCTGCAAGATGGGGAAAGGTGTCCCGCAGAGGAAAGGAGTGTCAAGGTAGCTTCTGCTACCAGAGGCACCACCGTGCATTCTGGGAGCTTCCGGTAAGGCCGAGAGAGGGTTGAGGAGAGGTAATCAGGTCGGATTAAAAGGTTCTAGGTCTAGGAGAAGCCTTAGGGTACTAATTGCTAGAACCAGGCGAATGGATGGAAAATGCGTTCTGGATAAGGGCAAAATGTGCATATATGCAGGTCGAGGAAGACCGTATCTCCCAGCAGCAGGTGGAGTTTTTAAAGGATGCAACTCAGTTTCCACGTTTTTATGGGATAAAGGTTGCAGACATTTTGGCTATAAGGATATTCAGGGAATATGGGGTAATAAATTAGTAACTTAAAGTGGAGTGTGTTTTATTTTTAGAATTTTATCAAATGTGTTGCAGCCCTAGCCGGTTTGGCTCAGTGGATAGAGCGACAGCCTGAAGGGTCCCAGGTTCGATTCCCGTCAAGAGCACATGCCCGTGTTGTGGGCTCAGTTTCCACTGGGGGGCCTGCCGGAGGCAACCAGTCAAGGATTCTCTCTCCTCATTGATATTTCTATCTCTCCCTCTCCCTTCCTCTCTGGAATCAATAATAAAAAAAAAGTCTATTTAAAGAAAAAGAATAAAAAAGATATGTGTTGCAGCCTGTCTGGTGTTGCTCAGTGGTTGAGCCTGGGCGGGTGAACCAGGAGGTCACAGTTTCATTCCTGGTCAGGGCTTGATCCCCAATAGGGGTGTGCAGGAGGCAGCCAGTGGATGATTCTCTCTCATCATTGATGTTTCTCCCTCTCCCTCTCTAAAATCAATAAAAACAGATTTTTTAAAAATAAGGAATGTGCTGCAAGCTGTACAGTTTAGAACAGATTGTGAGATAGACAGAAATATAACCTGGTGTAATACAAGTGTTAACAGTGAAGAGCTATTCTGATTGTGAAGCGCTCTGATGACTGAGGATAGCTTTTATGGAAAACTAGAGGCCTGATGCATGAAATTTGTGCAAGAGTAGGCCTTCCTTCCCCTGGCTGGTGGCACCACCGGCTTCCGTCTGACAGCGGGGACCCGGGCTTCCCTCGTAGCTCCGGCTTTGTCTGGAAGGATGTTCAGCCTAATTAGCATATTATGCTTTTATTATTATAGATATTATAGATAAGAATTGGGGGAGCATTTTTATGTGTGTTCCCAAATGTAACTTTATAAAGTGGATTTCGTGGTGGTTGTTTTTTTTTTAATTTTTAGAAAGAGGAAGGGGAGAGGGAGAAACATCGATTTGTTGTTCCACTTATTTATGCATTCATTGGTTGTGTATTTTCTGGGAACAATGAAATCCACTTGCCTTGGCCAAGTAGCTCAGTTGGTTAAAGCATTGTTCTGATATGCCAAGTTTTGGCATATTGTTTTGGCATATCAGAATGATGCTTTAACCAGCTGAGCTACCTGGCCAGGGCAAGTGGATTTCTTTTTACCTGGTTTGTTGTTCTTTTAAATGTGTTTTTTATATTAGAGAGAAACATCAATTGGTTGTTCCCCATACCCACCAACTGGAGATTGAACTGGCAACCTGGGCATGTGCCCTGACTGGGAATTGGTGCACAGTTTGATGGTCTGCCAACTGAGCCATACCGGACAGAACTTACCTGGTTTATTTTAAATTATCTCCGTGGAACAGATGATCCAGAGCTAGTAATCCCTCTAGTCTTTCATAATAGTAAATTGTGAAGGATGTTCTATTATACACCTAACTTACAGATGACTCTCATGGACTTTGTTTGGAATACACTCCAGCCTATGTTATTTTGGTAATAATCGAGTCTGAAAATTAATGGGAATATTAAACTGTAACAAGGGTATCAGATGTGGGGGTATAGTGAAATTTTAAAATTCTTTAAAAAGTCATTGTAACTCTATGAGGCAGATGCTTTGTATTACCTATTTTTTTGTGGACATCAATGTCCATTGCACCTCCTATTCCTTTCAGTCGGAATATACTTTCCATATTCTTCAGACTTCATTTCCCCTTCATGGTACCTGAGTATCTATTTAGTGATAAAAAGGCCTCTTACCAAGCTTGCTTCTTGAGGTGCTCAGAACTCAGACCTTGATTTATTATTAGTTGTATGGTTGTAGTATTTTTTTGTCCCATTAATTATAGTATACTATTTAAAATTTACCACTTATATCAAATACCACTTACCATAAGTTAATATCCTGAAAAGACAGATCTGCAGATCTTATCCTATATAATAAAAGCCTAATATGCAAACCAACCAAACGGTGGAACAATTGGTCGCTGTGATGGGCACTGACCACCAGGGGGCAGACACTCAACGCAGGAGCTGGCCCCTGGTGGTCAGTGCGCTCCCACAGGGCGAGTGCCACTCAGCCAGAAGCTGGGCTCACGGCTGGCGAGCACAGCGGTGGTGGTGGGAGCTTCTCCTGCCTTCACACCAGCACTAAGGAGGAGCGAGCCAAGTGGTAAGGAGCAGCAAGCAGGCGGTCGGTAAGGAGCAAGGGGTCCCGGACTCCGGGGAGTAGGCCTAAGCTGGCAGGTGGACATCCCCTGTGGTGTCCTGGACTGCAAGAGGGCACAGGCTGGGCTGAGGGATCTGCCCTCTCCAGTGCACGAATTTCCTGCACCGGGCCTCTAGTTCTTTCATAATAATGTGATTTAAGTAGGTACATTAGCACTTTTTCATCCATTCACGGGTATAATTAGAAAATATTTGTAAAGCACTTACAATTTTCCAAACATGGTACTAAAATAGAGATACAAGGATGAAAAACAGCCCTTACTTGAGGCATAACATGTAAAAGTTGCCCTGATCCAACTATGTTCAGGGGAAACAAATTGGAGATAGTGCCCAACCAGTGTTACTCAATGATTGAGCATCAATCCATGAACCAGGAGGTCACTGGTTCGATTCCCAGTCAGGACACATGCCTGGGTTGTGGGCTTGATCCCCAGTACGGGGCAAACAGAAGGCAGCCGATCAGTGATTCTCTCTCATCATTGATGTTTCTATCTCTCCTTCTTCCTTCCTCCCTCTCTAAAAATCAATAAAACATCTTTTTCTTTTTAAATATATTTTTATTGATTTTTTACAGAGAGGAAGAAACATCGATAAGAGAGAAACATCGATCAGCTGCCTCCTGCGCATCTCCTACTGGGGATGTGCCCGCAACCCATGTACATGCCCTTGACCGGAATCGAACCTGGGACCTTTCAGTCCGCAGGCCGACGCTCTATCCACTGAGCCAAACCGGTTTCGGCTTTTTTTTTTTTTTTTTAACAAAAAATATTTGGAGATAGTTTTATGTATCAGTAGTAGTCACCAAAGGCTTCCAAGATGCTCTTGAAAGGTAAATAGGTGGGATACTTCGGAGAAAACTTCTTCCATGTTCTTTTTCTGCCAGTAGGGCATTTTTAACAAACATAGTTTGCCAGCTTAGGTAGAATCTTGAAAGTCACTGTTCTAGCAGAGCCATGTTAACTGTGTTTGTTCTTAAATGGAGCATATGTGAAAGATATGTTGACCAAAAGGTGATGTTACAATTAAAAAAGAAGTAAATAGGTATATTAAGTTGTAAAAATCAGTTCTCGGTATTTGCATTTGATCCTGGCTCCTTTAAGGTATATACAAATGTTAGAAAGTGCTGCTGTTTTATTTCCTGGCACAAGACTTCATGAAGTAAATGTGTTATATCATCTGAGTTAACATCTCAGCTTGAAATAAGTTCGGGTCCTGGCTGTCTGTCAATGCATTTGTTACATTCAGTGGCAGAAATCATATCCTATCACAAATCAACTATGATATCCTATATAATAAAAGCCTTATATGCTAAGCATTCGGTCATCTGGTCAGCCATTCAACCACTCAAAGCATAATATGCTTATGATATGCTAAAGTTGTGCAACTGCTCGCTATGATGTGCACTGACCACCGGGGTGCAGACAGTTGACTGTCAATCAGTTGCTATGACGTGCATTGACCACCAGGAGGCAGATGCTCTGACTGGTAGGTTAGCTTGCTGCTGGGGTCTGGCTGATTGGGACTGAGTGAGACAGGCCAGGCATGCCCTGGAGCCCTCTCGTGGTCTCTCCCTGGCTGGCCAACCTCCTGTGTCCCTCCCCGGCCCCAGTCGTGCACTGGTAGTGTCCCTTGGCCTGGCCTATGCCCTCTTGCAATCCAGGACCCCTCAGGGGATGTTGGAGAGCCGGTTTCAGCTCGACGGCAGAACAACTGGTTGCTATGATGCTCACTGACCACTTGGGGGCAGACGCTCAATGCAGGAGCTGTCCCCTGGTAGTCAGTGTGCTCTCACAGGGGGAGCACCACTCAGCCAGAACCTGGGCTCACAGCTTAAGCCGTCAGACATCCCCCGTGGGCTCCCAGACTGCGAGGGACCCCCACCCCCCTAGTGCACGAATGTCATGCACCGGGCCTCTAGTTTTGTATAAGTACTTAAAATACCTAAAGTTTAAAAAAGTATACACACCTCTTAATGAATAGATGCAATAAAGCTATGTAAAAAAAAGTTACATGAAGGAAAGCAAGGAATTAATGAGAATGGGATTCAGATTGCTGCTCACCCCGGGGCCAGGGAAATCACTGGAATGGGATTAGGGGGTGAGGTTCATAGTGGTTGAGTGTAGGTTCTTGTTCAAATCCTGTATCTTGTTTTGGATGGTAAAGTCACTGCTGCTTGTAGCAATACAGTAATTAATTAAAGCAGGCCATACATGCGTGGATGGATGATGAATGTGTTGTTGCTGTGAATAATGCAGTCTGGTAGATTTGTTGGTTTTATTTTTTTAAAACATATTTTTATTGATTTCAGAGAGGAAGGGACAGATAGAAACATAAATGATGAGAGAGAATCATTGATCAGCTGCCTCTTTCACACACCCTACTGTGAATTGAGCCCACAACCCGGGCATGTGCCCTTGACTGGAATCGAACCCGGGACCCTTCAGTCTGCAGGCCAACACACTATCCACTGAGCCAAACTGTGGATCTAGGGCAGCTGTGGGCAAACTGCGGCCCGCGGGCCGGATCCGGCCCGTTTGAAATGAATAAAACTAAAAAAAAAAAAAAGACCGTACCCTTTTATATAATGATGTTTACTTTGAATTTATATTAGTTCACACAAACACACCATCCATGCTTTTGTTCCGGCCCTCCGGTCCAGTTTAAGAACCCATTGTGGCCCTCGAGTCAAAAAGTTTGCCCACCCCTGGCCTAGGGCAATCCTGTAGATTTGAAATCTAGTATAAACAAGAAAGCCCTTCTGCATTTACTGTGATGCTGATATCTGATTTATAAACACTTCATTGCAGAAACTAGGAGATGATGCTAAGATGACATCAGTTTCTAATATTTAAAGTGTGTTTTTGAAGGTTTTGAGAATAGAAGCAAGGAACTTTAATGTAAGATTTTGCTGCGTAGTGATTTCTGAAGCTTGCACATAAAGGTGAATCAAATAGAATTGTCAACAGACCATCTTCAATTTAGAAATAGAGACAGAGGAAGTATGATCTCATGAAACTTTATTAATTCAGCCCTGAAATCCTTGTTAAATATTGGATTTTCAGATGAAAGAACTTGTTTGGTGGCAGAGATCCTCTACACCAGTGGTTGCCAACCTTTTGGACCTCACAGACCACCAGTAGTCCACAGACCACCAGTCGGCTACTGCTGCTCTACACAGCGTGATTTTCTTTTTTTAATTCTAAAATTTGGGGAAATAATTCTATGAGAGATTATTCTTCCAGGTTGGAAGATGCATGAGAGTTAAACAAGTCTGTTATTTCACACCCCCTCTTCAGTGTGGCTTCTTCCTCCCTTTTACCTAGTCCTTTTTTTAAAAAAAAAAAATTGTAGTTATACATATATATATATACACATATACATATATATGTGTGTGTGTGTATGTATATATATATATATCATAAAATTTTCCTCTTTCCACCATGTTTAAATTAAAGCATAGTACTGTGGCATTAAGTACATTCACGTTGTGTGATCATTATCACCATCCATCTCCAGAACCTTTTGCCTACCTACTCTTTCTAGTGGGATTTGTGGGCATTGTGTGGTTTCACTGCTGATTAATGTGGCTAAATAGACTTTTATTTGAATATTAATATTTCAACAAATATTTATTAAATGCCTACTCTGTGCCAGAAATTGGAGATGCTAAAAAGAATGAAGCTAATCTTTCCCCTTCATAGTTTAGTGGGCATTTGGTTAACCTATTTCCATTTGTAAATACCTTATCTCATGAAGTTCTCAAGTTTTTTTTTGAAGAGATTAGAGGCCCGGTGCACAAAATTCATGCATGGAGGCGGGGTGGTCCCTCAACCTGGCCTGCACCCTCTCCAATCTGGGACCCCTTGGGGGATGTCGAGCTGCCTCTCGCAATTCGGGACCGCTGGCTCCTAACTGCTCACCTGCCTGCCGGCCTGATCCCCCTAACTGCTCTCCCCTGCTGACCTGATCCCCCTAACTGCTCTCCCCTGCCAGCCTGATCCCCCTAACTGCTCTCCCCTGCCGACCTGATCCCCCTATCTGCTCTCCCCTGCCGGCCTGATCCCCCTAACTGCTCTCCCCTGCTGACCTGATCCCCCTAACTACTCCCCCCTGTCGGCCTGATCCCCCTAACTGCTCTCCCCTGCTGACCTGATCCCCCTAACTACTCCCCCCTGTCGGCTTGATCCTCCTAACTGCTCTCCCCTGCTGGCCTGATCGCCCCTAACTGCCTCTGCCTCATCCCCGCCACCATGGCTTTGTCTGGAAGGATGTCCGGAAGACATGTGGTCTGATTAGCATATTAACCTTTTATTAGTATAGATATTAGAAAAAATAGAGTTTGGGTTGCAAACCAATTTTGATCATAAAAATTTGTCTTTATGTTTGTAATTTTCCAGAAAGCTTCTTTTAAGTTTGTTTCCCAGAATGTGATAGTCTTCCCTTGTCTTTATAAGAATAAAGACAGAAAAAATGAACCCATGGTTTTTACTAGGCTTTGGTTTGATGACCAATTGGATGAAGAGGGCTCAAAAAATTAAAGTAGAATAGAAGAAAGATACATGGTCATTTCTGAAGTACATTGTGTGTGTGCTTTATCAAAGGAAGGGAGAGGGAGAGAGAGAGAGAGAAACATCAGTGATGAGAGAGAATCATTGATTGGTTGCCTCCTGCACACGCCCTACTGGGAATCAAGCCTGCAACCCAGGCATGTGCCCTCGACCGGAATCAAATCTGGGACCCTTCAGTCCGCAGGCCAACATTCTATCCACTGAGCCAAACCATCTAGGGCTGAAGTACATTTTTTTGAGAATCACAATATTAAGCCGGACATTCAGCACTCAGCATTTTTTTTTTCTTGCTGTTGCTCTGAGTTTTTCCACATTAAATTTAAAGTTTAAGGATATCTTGTCTAAATTTTAATTTAGATAAGAATGATTAGTTCTGAATACCAAGTAGGCTAGGGGGAAGTAGGCTCCAGGAGGATTCCCTCTAAAGCTTTGAAGGCAAGGTTGTATTTCAGTCATACTAAATTAAGAAATGGAGTTCATTACTTTTTCTTCATTTAGTTTTAGTGACTCAAGTGTAATGTAACAAGGCATTGCCAGGTTCCTGAATAAAATGTTCACTGTGTCTGGCACTGAAGGCACTGGTCATTTCCCTGTCGGATGTGCTCTCTAGGAAATTGTACGTGCTTCTGTCAGCTAAGCTGGTGAGTTGTCACAGAAGCCTTAATGTAGGTCATTGATTGGAGCAGCCACCAGTACCCTGGACCCTGCTTTTATTCATCCTGCTTCTGTGCTACCTTGGGGCCTTTTCATTAAGAAATTAAAACAGAGCTTTTAGGTAATCTGAGGGTTTGGATATTAAGAAGCAACAGTGTAGTGGGGCACTGACTTCCAGGCAGAGAGCTACAGTCCTCAAAACCAGAACAGCTATTCTTAGGGAATAAAGTTGGTATCCACTCCTGTCACCTCCCACTCCACACAAAGTGAAACCAAGGTCAGCTAAAGTGTTGGGGCAGCAGGGCCTTAGAATACCTGTCATAGAAAGGTAGAGAAGTAAGCATACGCCTGAGAGAAACTTTTGCCCTGAGCCAGACATAACCCTGGGGGGAATTTCCTTCTTATCTATGTCTCCTCCTCTTCCTGAGACACAGACGCAGGCAGAACAAGTTTTGTATAACACAATTTTTATGGCAAAATGCTGTCTGGACCTGGAAACTGACAGACTTTTGGATGTGTTCATAAATTGGAAGCTACCTGTGCTAAGCATTTATTTGCAATTTAGAGATTTTTAAAAAATTCTTTTCCGTTTGACGAAGATTATGTCTTATTTTGAGAAGTGGGTCATGTTTTGGGTTTCAGAATGTTAAGGGTTTTTTAAAGTTGGCAGTAGGGGTTTACTAGTACTTGCAAGGGCTGTGGTGTTCACCTGACTGGGTTTGAAATGACGTGGGGCAGATTTATCTCCTGAAGTCTCACCCAGTTCCCCATCTCTAACCTAGTGCTAGGCTTCCTCAGCAAATACTGCATTTACAACCACACTGGCCAGATAAGGTTTAATAAATGTTAACCATTGTTGTCTTCTTTTTTAAAAATATTATTTTATTGATTTCAGAGAGGAAGGGGAAGGGAGAGAGAGAGAGAAACATCAATGATGAGAGAATCATTGATCGGCTGCCTCCTGCATGCCCCCTACTGAGGATAGAGCTGGCGACCCAGGCATGTACCCTTGACCAAAATCGAACCAGTCTGCAGGCTGATGCTCTATCCACGAGCCAGACCAGCTAGGGCAACCATTGTTGTCTTCATTTTTGTTGTAATCTTGTATTCCTCTATCCCGCAGGGATATTGTGTATTGATCATTCACATGTAGATTGATTCTCTCTTTGTAACCAATGTCATGAGGAAGTCAGGATATTTAAGATCTAACTCTCTCCACTTCCCTTAACAAGCAATAATAAAATACATTATTTGGTTAACCTACTTCTGTGAGATCATTTCTGTGTTTTTTTAATTTCTAGGCATATGTTTAAATTTTTTCTCTATAAAAGGGTAACTAATTGTGCTAAGTGAACCTAGTGTTTTGGGGAGGTTTCTACTTTTTGCTATTGAGACCAAATAGAATTTTTTAAATTATATATATGTAATTAATAATGTCCTGAACCTGGAACCTTTCATCTTTAACTCATTATATGCTGTAGAACAGACTGATTTCACATGAATTCCGTGACCACATGATCTTATTAATTATAGAAGTTTACTTTTAAAATAATATAGGCATATTAGAAAGTACGCTTATTAGTGATATCAGATGTCTTGGCTTTTGTCCTCGAAGGTTTCTGGGCTAGGAGATCTCTTTAAATACATTTTACCTCTACAATTCCTTGAAAATGGTGCCTCAACTGGGGCCGGGATTGAATCTGCATCCCAGGTACATGCCCTTGACTGGGAATTGAACCCATGACTCTTCAGTGAGCACACCGGCCAGGGCAACACGAAAAGATTTTAAATCTTTACTGTATTTTGCATTTTTTACCCCCCTCCCTTGCCTTTCAGCATTAAACTGAAAAGATGTCACTGTATGATGACCTGGGTGTGGAGACCAGTGACTCGAAAACAGAAGGCTGGTCCAAAAACTTCAAACTTCTACAGTCTCAGCTTCAGGTGAAGAAGGCAGCTCTCACTCAAGCAAAGGTAAGATAAGCCCACAGTGTGAAAGTAGAAAAGTCTACAGAGCAGGTTCCTCCTTAGATTAAGAGTAATATGATTTTAGCTTGCTCTGCTGCCTTTTTATTGATTATGTAGGGCTAAACATTTATGGGGAGAGAGGCTCTATGTAGAGAAGAACAAGGAGCTAAGGGTCATTTTGCTCTTCACAATTCCTGGGAATAGAACTATTTCAGGGATTCCAATGGAGAAAGGCAATACTCGGTTTCCAACAGTGGTACAGGTTTTCAGACTTCATTATGTCTAAGATTACTGAGAATTTGGTTAAAATATTGCTTCATTGGCCATATTCCTGATATACTGGTAAATTCTGGTTCTAGGTTGGGGCCCATGGGAGTTGCATTTTTGGTAGTATTCCTGCTGTTGTAGGTATTTTGGAATCAGCACTTTGAGAAAGGAAGCTCTGCAGTAATTAGTAAGCTGTTCTAATGTGTATGTGTTACTGAGGGCTCAGATTGGTTGTGAATGCGTCAGGTGTATGTAGTGTGGGAGTCACTGTTTTTGTTCTAGTTGTATACATGTTGGCCGTTGGCTGCATCCTTGAAATTATTCAACATGTAAACATTAAAAACATAGGTGCCCACTGGATATTTGATATTAAAATGTTACTGTCAAATACTTTTAGGAATAGAAAATAGAAAAGCAGAAGTAAAAATATTCTAGAGATGTACAAATTAAAAACTACTTGGGATAATTCTTTATTATCAGTTTAAAAATTGTCAGCTTTGTGAATTACTTGTAGCCAATCAAAAATCCTAGATAATTTGTTTCTTCCTGCCTAGTACTTTAGGATCACCTTCTCTATCCAGCCAGTGCATAATTATAAATATAGGTTAAAAATCAGCTTGAGTAAAATAAAACTTAGAAAATAGACTCTTCCAAAAAGAAATATATTAAAAAAGGCTAATAAAATTTATGGATAACACACTGATTTTTCTGTACCATTATTTTACTCACATAAAAAGTAAAGAATTGGGTGCTGATAAGCAAGGAATTGTGTTTTTATATGAAATCTAGACTCTCAGGCATCTTCTGTAGTATCTGTTTAATTTATGCTTATCATCTTTTCACTTACCCAAATACATTAACTTCAGGAGATCTCTTAAGATTTCAAATAGATTTTTTAATCGGTCAAAATAAAAAGTTGCTTATGAAATCATTTCTAACTTTCTAATATCTTTTGAGATTGTTATGTGAAATTAATGTTGTGTTTTTCTTTAAGGGAAGTGAAGATACATTTCGTTGATTCTCTTAGACTATTTAATTTACTAATTAATTACTCTGTACCAGGTTGGCATAACCAAAGGTATTTGGTAGAGAAAATGTTGCCTACAGACTGGAATTGTGGTTCCATCTGTATCTCCATTTTAAAAACATATATCAAATAGAAAAATGTATGATTCTGATACCGCTGTCCTCCATTGCCCTTTAAACTTTGGTTTTTACCTTGTGAATTGTAACTTATTGATTGGATTAAATTTATTTGCTTGAAATAATAAGTCATGTTAAATTCAAGAGAGATGGTGGCTTATTTTTAGCCTTTAATAGTGATTGATAACAATGAAAATGTATAACACTTTAAAATTGCAAAGGAAGAGGGAACTTAAACCTTTCTAACCAAAAGATCAAATAGACACCTCTGTACCCATCTGGTCATGATTAGCATTATTAACAGACAACCTGAGTTGTGTGCCTGCTGGGGTGATGTAGCATAAAGCACACCACCTCACCTATGACGTATTTTTGCCAAAGAGCACTGCTCTAACCTAATCAAGATTTAACTTAGTTTTCAATAATTGTAGGGCATAGATGAATAAGTGAAACTACACCACCAGGAATTTATCAAACAGATCTTAAAATGTGCAGCATTTTACAAGACAGTGTCAGAAGAAAAAGAGGAGACAAAAATGATGATTATAGCAATGACAGCAAGGAGGGAGGATTTTCCTAAATCAGAAGACTTAAAAACCAAATGCATTGTGGACTTTTGGTAGGATCCTGGTTCAAAATAAAATCAACTATTTAGAAGACATTTGGGGGTTAGCTTGGAAAACCTGAGTATGAATTGGATAGGAATTGATACAGGGTATTATTGATTTTATTTGGGCTGGTAATAGTGTTGTGGTTATATAAAAGGATGTTCATAATTTTAGCTGATTAAGGATAGTGTCCTGGTGTCTTCAAATTTTCTTCAGATTGTTCAACATAAAATACAGGTATAAGGTAAAACAATATGATAAAATATTAACAATGGTTGATGGTATATGAATGATCATGTTTTCTTTAGAAAAAAATTTTTTTTCTGTAGGTTCAAAATAAACCAGGTAGGACAAGATTTTATATTCTATTGGTAGGGGAAAAAACTCTCCTGTTTTGCCCAGGATATAAAAAAATATCCATTCCTTGTGAAAGATCCACACTAGTCAATGCATAATATGCTGTTATAGATTTGCCCTCCTGGTCAAAGGAGAATCCATTGTAGAGATGATTTCACATGCAAACTTAAATAAAACTGACAAAGTTTACTATAAGTCTTTTACAGTGGGGAAAATTTGTTTTGTGTAAAAAAAAAAAAAAAAAAAAAGCCAATGAAACCAGTATGTGGTTATAATAATAATAGAATTAAAAGGCTAGTTTAAGATTATGATTTTTTTGTATCCGAAAGGTTCATTACAAAGACTCCCCCAACCCCTCAAAAAAACTTTGTTATAAATAGAATGAATTTTTATTTGAAGCCTCAGTAAACTCTCTTTGTTTTTCAATGATTTTAGAGCCAGAGAACAAAACAAAGTACAGTCCTTGCCCCGGTAATTGACCTAAAGCGAGGCGGCTCTTCAGATGACCGGCAGATTGTGGACACCCCGCCTCACGTAGCAGCTGGCCTAAAGGTAAGCCCGTCCTTTCCTGCTAACTGTATGTCTTATTTCATGCATATGTCACGCTGGACACAGTCTCTTCGATAGACCTTTGCAGCCTAGTCAATATCATTTTCAACTTAGTTTTTACCTGTGTCTTATCAAGTTTAAAACATTTAGCTATTTGAAATAAAATAGTTTATTATA
The DNA here is from genome assembly GCF_964212035.1 of Myotis nattereri. Lineage (NCBI taxonomy): Eukaryota > Metazoa > Chordata > Mammalia > Chiroptera > Vespertilionidae > Myotis > Myotis nattereri. The sequence goes on from NC_138075.1 coordinate 154,901,023, forward strand.
GAAAAATCAGAAACTAGAGATATGCAAAAAGAAAAATAAATGACTTCAATCCTACCCAGAAGTTAAAAACTTTAGATTTTGGAATATCTTCCCATTCTGTGCCTCTTCTACCTACTGTTTTCTAATTTGCTTATTTTGCTTAATATATTGGGACTGTCCATCTCTGTAAAAAAGTATAGGACTATATGTTCATATTAATGGCTTTACTGTATTCCCTTGTGAAGGGTCTACTGTAGTTAATTTTCTTAATGCTAGATATGTAGTTCTCTCCCCCCCCCCCCCAATTTTTGCTATCATAAAGAATATTAGTATTCATTGTTTTGTTGTGGATTACAATAAGGACAACTCTACTGCCCTTTATTATCCCAGTAATTTTGCATAAGCTTAAAAACTAAGAAACAGACATGTACAGCTCTGTAAATGGGTTAAGTGAGGATGAGGAAGATCTGAAAAAGGATAATTCCAAATCATAGTTAAAACTATACAAAATGGGGGGCAAATGAATTAAACATAATATATAGTTAAAATTACACCCACTCTTTAGATATATGCACATTTATTCTTTTATAGATGGCATTCAAGTAATATGACTGCAGTAGTTTAAACATACTAGGTGCACAGGTTGCTTGATGAGAAATGGCAAAGATTAATGATAGAATATGCTGTTATTGCTGACTATTTCTTAGCAAGGTACCCTTCCTACCCCCTCCCCCCGGAAAGGACACAGTTCCAGCTGCATGCCCCTTCCCTTCTTTATTTAGTTTCTCATCCTCCTCACAGTTTTGACTGTTCTGGTTTGGAATTCTCTTGCTCCTCCACTTGCTTTTATTCTCAGGCACAGCACAGCTGAAGCTCTTGGTAGGATTTCTTGGCTGGAAGAACTGATACTACAGGCTAATAGTCTGTATAGAGGGACCGGCACCCCACAGTGGAGATGCTTTGGGGGGGGGCAGTTCTTAGTCATTTAACATTTTTTCCCACAAACTCAGCACCTAAGTTTTTCTAGCTGTATCTACTCAAAAGCTGATTCATCATCTTCTGTTATTGTATATTGAGTCTAGAACCTATAATATTGTTTCCACCCCCCAAAATCTAATCAATAAGCATTTTTTATGTTATGTAGTTTTCATAACCAGTTTTAACTTTTTTTTAGTTTTAGTAGTTTTTAAATTTATTTTTTTATTTTAGAGAGAGGGAGGGAGAGAGAGAGAAATACTGATTTGTTGTTCTACTTATTTATACATTCACTGGTTAATTCTTGTACTAGTATGTGCCCTGACCAGGAACCTTGGTATATTGAGCTGCTCTAACCAACTGTGCTACCTGCCCAGAGTTCATAACCAATTTTTTAAATAATATATACTTTTTGCCCTAACTGGTTTGGCTCAGTGGATAGAGTATCGGCCTGCAGACTGAGAGGTCCCAGGTTCGATTCCGGTCAGGGGCATGTATCTTGGTTGCAGGCACATCCAGTAGGAGGTGTGCAGGAGGCGGCTGATCGATGTTTCTCTCTCATCGATGTTTCTGACTCTCTATCCCTCTCCCTTCCTCTCTGTAAAAAATCAATAAAATATATTTAAAAAAAAAGAATATATACTTTTTTATTGATGTTAGAGAGAAAGGAAGGGAGAGGGAGAGAGAAACAGCGATGTGAGAGAGAAACATCGATTGGTTGCCTCTTACACGCACCCCAACCAGGGATCAAACCCACAACCTGGACATGTGCCCTGACTGTGGGAAATTGAACCCACAGCCTTTTGGTGCATGGGGACAATGCTCAACCAACTGAGCCACACCAGCCAGGACATAACCAATTTTTAATTGTAAAGTATTCCTATCAAGTGAATGTATTCTAATTTATACAAGTGTTTCTTAACTGTAAAGCCATCTAGACCTGCTTTTATGTTGTCATCATAAATAACACTATAATGCACATCTCCATAGAGAGTGCTCTATGCATGTAAAATTATTTTCTTAAGGTAGACTTCCTGAAGTGGCTTTAAGAAATCAGTCATTTTCATTGCCAATTTGTGTTTTTTGTTTTGTTTTTTGGTAAGGTTTTTTATTTTTTTAATATATTTTCTATTGATTTCAGAGGGGAAGGGAGAAGGGAGAGAGAGAGAAACATCAATGATGAGAGAGAATCACTGATCGGCTACCTCCTGATGCCCCCTACTAGAGAATGAGCCTACAACTTGGGCATGTGCCCTTGACTGGAATTGAACTTGGGACTCTTCAGTCCGCAGGCCAACTCTATCCACTGAGCCAAACCAGCTAGGGCTGTTTTCTCTTTTTTTAAAAAAATATATTTTTATTGATTTCAGAGAGGAAGGAAGAAGGGAGAGAAATAGAAACATCAATGATGAGAGAGAATCACTAATCGGCTACCTCCTGCATGCCCCCTCCTGGGGATTGAGCCCACAACCCAGGCATGTGCCTTTGACTGGAATCGAACCCGGGACCCTTCAGTTTGCAGGCCGACACTCTATCCACTGAGCCAAACCAGCTAGGGCTGTTCTTTCTTTTTTTAAAAATATATTTTTATTGATTTCAGAGAGGAAAGGAGAGGGAGAGAGAGAGAAAAACATCAATGATGAGAAAGAATCATCAATTGGCTGCCTCTTGCACACCCTGTGCTGGGGATCGAGCCCGTAACATGGGCGTATACCCTTGACTGGAATCGAACCTGAGACCCTTCAGTCCACAGGCCAACGCTCTATCCACTGAGCCAAACCGGCTAAGGCTGCTGTATTCTCTGTAGCATTTAAAGAAGAAGGCTCATTGTTAAACTTAGCAGGGTTTATTTTTTATTATTAATTGTTTTGTATTTTTATTGATTTCAGAGAGGAAGGAAGAGGGAGAGAGAGAGATAGAAACATCAGTGATGAGAGAGAATCATTGATCGGCTGCCTCCTGCACACCCCTACTGGGGATTGAGCCTGCAACCCAGGCATATGCCCTTGACCGGAATCAAACCTGCAACCCTTCAGTCCACAGGCCGATGCTCTATCCACTGAGCCAAGCTGGCTAGGGCTTAGCAGGGTTTATACCGTAAAAGTTTTTTATTTCAAATTTTGAAATGACAAAGAATTAACTTTCATATTGACAATTTGTTCTCAGAAACTTTCTAATAATAGTATTTTATAAGTTGAGTGTCTGGTTACTAGCTTCTCTTCTGTCTTAATAAAAACTGAAAGGAAATCTTATTCATGTGCCTTTGCCTTTATATGAATACAAATTTATTAATTATCCTATGTGGACCCTATGTTTAATAGATTTGTGTAAATTTTCCAGTGATAGGGCCTCAGAGGTGACTACAGTTATTTTCCTAACTTCTTTTATTCATCGAATCATACTGTTTTCTGATTTTTTAGTTTCAAGGAAATGACGCAGTATTTGTTTTACAATGCCGAATGTCAATGGAATGATGTAATATTGTACAATGTCAAACTGAACAGGATTGTTGGATTTAAATCCATTGATATTGAACACCAGCTCTTTTTGTTTATTTTTTTTTTTTTTGGTTGTTATTGTTAGTTCTCACCTGAGGATATTTTCTAGAGAGAATGGAGGGGAGGGGAGAGACAGAGAGAGAGAATCACCAGTGTGACAGAGAAATATCGATTGGTTGCCTCCAATGGAGCCAGTAACCAAGGTATGTGCCCTTGACCGGAATCAAACCCGGGACCCTTCAGTCCACAGGCAGATGCTCTGTCCACTGAGCCAAACCGGCTAGGGCAAAAGCTCTTCTTATCATATTAGTTTTGTGTTCAAAATGAAATACATTTTGCAACCTTTCTGCCTTTGATAGTATTGGGTAGTGTGCCTCCTGAAAGAGATGTAGAATGGGCACTCAAAAATACTAGTCCTAAGCTGTGCTTGTTTTAGATGTCTGTGGAGACCAGTTAAGGCCTCTTATTTTTAGAGATAATAAAGAGTTCTGCTACGAAAACATAGAAGAAGTAAGTATAGAGGTTTAGGAAATTTAGGCTGTATATTAGATTGGAGCTTCCCAGAACCAGATAGGGATCAAGACCACCAACCTGGGGTAAAGCTCCATTTCCAATCATGTATCTTCTAGTTAGCTGTAGTGTCTGCCTTATGTCCTTCTGATTTCTTTGTTAAGACTACCTCTTTCCTTTCAAAGAGTAAGTAGCTCCAGTTTCTAAATGTTTAGAAGAGAAATGCAAAATGTTATCATCTGAACCTGATCTTAGTGGACCTTAAAAAAATTAATGAGCCTGGCCAGTGAGCTCAGTGGTTGTCAACCTAGGAACCAAGAGGTCGTCGCCTGTTCTGTTCCTGGTCAGAGCACATGCCCGAGTTGCAGGCTGGATCCCCAGTAGGGGGCGTGCAGGAGGCAGCCAATTGATGTTTCTATCTTTCTGTCCCTCTCCCTTCCTCCCTTGCTAAAAAATCAATAAAAACATAGGTAAAAATACATTAATGATGACAAGAAGGGAATGACATCCATCTGTGTCAGACTCAGCACAAGAAGTGCTGCCTCCCAGGGAAGGGATGTATTCCAGAGCATTTCAAAAAGCCCAAGAAGTCCTGGCCAGTATTAGAGAGCATCGGCCCATGCACCTATGGGTTTCAAGTTAGATTCCCAGTCAAGGGCATGTATCTGGGTTGCAAGTTTGGTTGGGGTGCGTGCAGGAGGCAACCAGTCGATGTGTCTCTCTCACATCAGTGTTTCTCTCCCCCCCGCCCTTTCCTCCCACTCTCTCCCCCTCCCTTCTACTCTCTAAAAAATCAATGGGAAAAATATCCTCAGGTTATTAATGACCAAAAGAATGATTATTATTTGTGGGTTGTTTGGTTTTTAAGTTTTCACGGAGGTACATAAAAACAGAAGTGTTCATTGTTAACTATATAAATAATCAAAATTATTAAAAGTTTCAGTAGTGGCAGTTTGGGAATTTCAGGAAAGTGCCATAGGATATTTATGGAATTAATACTGAACTAAATTCATTATCATGGTTTTGCTGCTACCTGGTGAGTTGTGTGACCATGTCAAGTCACTAAACCTCCTTAGACATTTGTGCCCTCATCTATAAAACAAAGGAGGCGTGTAGATGTCATCAAGTCTCCTTCCAACCCTCATATTCTTTTACTTGAATTCTAAAATTTCAAGACATGAGAATGATACCTTGGCATTTTTATCTTCCTCAGGATCCTGTACCCAGTGGATTTTCTGCAGGAGAAGTTTTGATTCCCTTAGCTGATGAATATGATCCTATGTTTCCTAATGATTATGAGAAAGTAGTGAAGCGCCAAAGAGAAGAACGGCAGAGACAGCGGGAGTTGGAAAGACAAAAAGAAATAGAAGAGAGAGAAAAGTAAGGCTTTGTTTGGATTCAGGGCTATTTTACATTTGAAATATTTATTAGAATGTTAATGAATGAACTTCATTGCTGTTTGTAAGGCTGAAGTTAGTTTTTATGGTTAATCTTAAAAATTTGTAGTTGTCACATCCCAGCGTTAAAAACAACAACAGTCTAGACCAGGGGTGGGCAAACTACGGCCCGCGGGCCGGATCCGGCCCGTTTGAAATGAATAAAACTAAAAAAAAAAAAGACCGTACCCTTTTATGTAATGATGTTTACTTTGAATTTATATTAGTTCACACAAACACTCCATCCATGCTTTTGTTCCGGCCCTCCGGTCCAGTTTAAGAACCCATTGTGGCCCTCGAGTCAAAAAGTTTGCCCACCCCTGGTCTAGACTCTAGAGCAGGGCTCCTCAAACTTTTTAAACAGGGGGCCAGTTCACTGTCCCTCAGACTGTTGGAGGGCTGGACTATAGTTTAAAAAAAAACTATGAACAAATTCCTATGCACACTGCACATATCTTATTTTGAAGTAAAAAACAAAACGGGAACAAATACAATATTTGTATTTGCATGTGGCCCGCAGGCCGTATAGTTTGAGGACCCCTGCTCTAGAGCAAATTTCATGTATAGATGCAGAAAACTTAAAGTATATATTTTGGGTGAATTGTTAGAAATGTACCTTAGAACAACTTCAACCTGATGTTGAGCAATAGTTTCTTTCCTCTGCTATGATTCTTCTATAGTCATAACTATTCAAAATCCTTAAATTGATCCTGGCCAGTGTGGCTAAGTTGGTTGAGCATCCTCCTATATATAGAAAGGCCACTGGTTCAATTCCTGATTAGGGCATATGCCCCGGTTTTGGGTTTGGTTCTTGGGCCAGGTGTGTATGGGAGGCAACTGGTTGATATTTCTCTCTCTCCTTCTTCCTTCCTCCCTTTCTCTCTTAAAAAAAAACAACAAAACAAAACAAAGCAAAAAACAATAAAAACATATTTAAAAAATAAGCTGATATACCAATATGAAAAAAAATCACCAACTAAAAATAAAAGACTTCAATTGTTATATTTTTAACTATTTTTGTGCCAGATGGAATTTTTTTAAAGCATGCATTTTTAAAAAATATATACATGTATATTTTTATTGATTTCAGAAAGGAAGGGAGAGGGAGAGAGAGATAGAAACATCAGTGATAGAGAATCGTTGATTGGCTGTCACCTGCATGCCCCCTACTGGGGATCGAGCCCACAACCCGGGCATGTGCCCTTGACCAGAATCAAACCCCAGACCTTTCAGTCCTCAAGCTGACACTCTTATCAACTGAGCCAAACCAGCTAGGGCAACACATGCATCTTTTATTTATGTTTTTTAAAAGTAAGGGCAATAAGCCCGGTTCAGTGGTTCAGTGGTTGAGCATCACGACCTATGAACCAGGAGGTCATGGTTTGATTCTCCGTTAGAGTACATGCCCGGGTTGCAGGCTCGATCCCCAGTGTGGGGCATGCAGGAGGCAGCCAATCAGTGATTCTCTGTCATCATTGATGTTTCTATTTCTCTCTCCCTCTCTCTTCCTCTTCGAAATCAATAAAGTTTAAAAACAAATAAATAAAAATATGGGCAATAAGGATTTGTTTGTATTTCTTCTTTGTAAAATATTGCATATTAATTGTTAAGTAGTTTATAAAATATGCCCTGGCCAGTGTGACTCGGTTGGAGCATTGTCTTGTACACTGAAAGGTTGTGCGTTCAATTCCTGGTTGAGGCATGTACAGGAGGCGTGTACAGATGGATGTCTTGCTCTCTCTTTCTCTTTCTGTCATTCCCCTTCCCTCCCTCCATTCCTTTCTCCCTCTAAATATCAATGAACAAGTCCTTGTGTGAGGGAAAAAAAAAGTTTATAAAATAGTAATACAGTATTTCTCATTATTTATTGAATCATTTCATGTAAAGAAGGCATGTTCTTGAGCTGCAATTTTCAGCCCTTTTCATCTCATGGCACACATAAACAAATTACTAAAATTTTGTGGCACACCAAAAAATATAGTTTTTGCCGATCTGACAAAAAACAATAGGTATAATTTTGATTCACTCACACCAGACTATTGTTGTGTTGTCATTTTTTTTTTTTTGACAGTCTAAGGGAAAAGAGGTTAGTGCCCTTGACTAAAATAGTCAGGTATTGCATGTTTTAAAATTTTTTGTGGTATACCAGTGTGCTCCTCACACACTGGTTGAAAATTGCTGTTCTAGAGAATTAGAATTATTAAACTATTACCTATGTTGATACGCTTTAAAATTGAAAGAGGCAAATACCAAGTAAACTTTTGTGTTGCTACTTATATACTTACTAGAGGCCTGGTGCACTAATTCATGCATGGGTGGGGACCGATTGGGGTCGATTGGTCTGGGTTGACTGGCGGGAGGGGCCATGGGTGGTTGGTAGGCCGGCCCTACCCCCTGGATGAACTCCTGTTTGAGGGGACAATTTGCATATTAGCCTTTTATTATATAGGATTAAATATGTTCAGTTCATCTTCTGGTTTTTCTCACTTGTCATACTTGTGCTACTGTAGTTTTCAATCAGTTGTTTTCGCTCACACCCCTCCCATTAATAGTTCAGTGTGAAAGGGAGGATTTGGGTATTTTTCTAGCCAAGGTAAAGTCAAGGTGATGTCCTTGAGTTCACATCTCTAATTTAGCTCATCTGTAATGAATATGGGTTCTTTTATTATCACAGGAGGCGTAAAGACAGACATGAAGCCAGTGGGTTTTCAAGGCGACCAGATCCAGATTCTGATGAAGATGAAGATTATGAGCGAGAAAGGAGAAAAAGAAGTAAGGCATGAACATAGATATTATGTTTCCAACATGGTGCAATTCCACTATTTGCTTTTCATATTCAATTTGTTATAGTTCAGTTGACATTGACTTAGGTCATTTTGTCTCTGGGATTCCAGCAATCCACATTTGTATACAGTCTTAAATTATATTGCGTTTTAACATATATTCTCTTTTGAGCTTCCCATTCACTTTCTAGTAGTTATTAAGTAGATATGTTGAGCATACCTTGAAATATATATACACATACTTTTCCTTACCTGTAGCATAGTTTGGTTTTTATTAACGTTTTTAGAGTCCAGCATATAGGTTGAATACTTATTGGTCTCATCTTTTCAGCTTATAGATTGGCTGTCCTTTTTGTAAGGAGGTATGCCTTTTCTGTGAAGGCCATTTAATTTCTTGAACATAAGCGGAAGCTAATATTGAGTAGTAGGGAAGTGATGGCATTATGTCCATTATGTGTACTGTTGATGTTTATATTTTAACCTGATTAGTAGCAAATGTTTAGTAATCATCCTGAATTTTTCATACTAAACTCATTAGAACTAATCTCAGAATCAATCACTAATCACTTGGCAAGATTAAAAAATGATAAGAAGTATTTCAAAAGAAATACAAGATTTTATTCCTATTTCTCCTTAAGTATTTTGTCTAATCCAGGCCTGTTAATCATGGTGCATGTACATTGGCTTTGGAGGAATTTCTTTTGTGAAACATTTCACGCTCTTGCAGCACTGGTTTTGTAATCAGTTTTGTTTGTTTGTTTACATCTTATTTTTTGGACTATTTAATTGGTGATTAAGTTATAATACATATGTTAAGGTTTATACCTAATGAAAAATTCCTTTTATTCTCCATTCTTGTCAGATAGCAAATGGAGTTATTTTGGTTTGTTTGTGTCCAGCATTCTCTGTCCAGGAAACGAACAGGAATGGTGACAACACAAAACAGATTCTATAGAAACAAGAAGTACCTACATTTTCAAATAGTTGTTTAGTTCCAGGAGTGTGTTGTATTGTGGGAGAAAGCTTGGAATCACTGGGAGCTACCTACCGCTGCCCACTAATTCTCCTTTGATCATTTTCTCCTATGAAAAAAAAAAAAATGGACACAGTTATACCTAATTCAAAGGTTATTGAGTCGAAATGAGATAATGTATATGAAAAAATTTGGTGACTAGCCGTGGCCAGCGTGGTTCAGTCCTATCAGCCTGAGAACCAGAGGGTCGCAGGTTCTATTCCCAGTCAAGGGCACATATCCCTGGCTCCAGTCAGAGCGTGTGCTGGAAGTAACCAATTGATGTGTGTGTGTGTGTGTGTGTGTGTGTTTCTTTCTCCCCCTTGTCTCCTTCCACTCTCTCTAAAAAATCAATGGAAGAAATATCCTCAGATGAGGATTCACAAAGAATCTGGTGACTAATATCCTTTTAGTAAATAGTTGTATTACTGTTGGTTTTGTGTGTTGTTGTTTTTCTAATCCTCACCCAAGGATATTCTCCCATTGATTTTTAGAGAGAGTGGAAGAGAGAGGGAAAGGCAGAGAGAAATATCGATGTGAGAGAAACACATCAATTGGTTGCCTCCTGCATGTGCCCCAACCAGGGCCCGGGCTAAGGAGGAGCCTGCAACCAAGGTACATGCTTGGGCCCTTGACCGGAACCAAACTAGGGACCTTTTGGTCCGCAGGCCAATGCTCTATCCACTGAGCCAAATCATCCAGGGCTTACTGTTTTTTTTTTAAAAAATATTTTTTTTATTGATTTCAGAGAGGAAGGGGAGAGAGAGAGAGAGAGATGGAAGCATCAATGATGAGAGAGAATCATTGATGGGCTGCCTCCTGCATGCCCCTACTGGGGATCGAGCCTGCAACTTGGGCATGTGCCCTGACCAGGAATCGACCCCCGACCCCTTGGTTCATAGGTTGAAGCTCAATCACTGAGCCACACTGGCCAGACTATGTTACTATTTTTTAAGTAACTGCTAATTCTCTGGGTTATGGTCTTTTATCTTAAAATTCATTTATTAACTACATTCTGGGGCTCTTGAATGCCTGCTATGAAAAAAATAATTGTGAAAAAAAAAGAAAAAATAATTGTGTTTGTCTGGCTTTTCAGTTTTCTACATTTTTAATCCTTGATTCAGATATTAAGTTCTTTAGATATTAGCTGGAGGGATGAAGTAGCAGTTCTGTCTCCCGCCCTCCCTCTCTCCCTCCCTCCCTTGTGTTATATGACAAATTGTGGGGAAGCACAGGACTTGGTTGGAAAGTCTGTAAGGAAGAATCTCCAAAAGATCGGGGGCCTCTAGGGGGACCTTGCTGAAGGCGGCAGACCTACCTTGACTTTTCCAAGTAAGTCTGAGTCCCCAGGTGTTTTACTGGAGTCTTTATGTTTAGTCTTTAGCCGTCCTTGCTTAAAGGACACTGCAGATGCAAGTGTTTTCTCAAGGATACGTACCCTGCTGATAGTATCTAGAAGTTAATTTTAGTTCAAGCTGTTGCTATAATAAAAGCCTAAGGAGGCAGGCAAACAGAGCTGTTTGGTTTCTCAAGCCAAGCAGTCCCTTAGCCCTCTCTTTCACAGAAATGTGTGTCAGAGTAATCATTTATCCATCACTCAGGGTCTTGCCAGTCAGCCCTGGTAACAAATGGTATATATCATAGTCCTTGAGAGTCTGGCATCTGAAATGTTCCTTTAATCAGTGGAATTTTATGTTTTTGCAGGTATGGGCGGAGCTGCCATCGCACCACCCACTTCTCTTGTAGAGAAAGACAAAGAGTGTATGTATCTATATCTCCCCCTCTTTTCTTTTGATACAAATCTTTAACCCAGCCATGGCCAGTCTTAGCTTCTATCAGCCAGGTTTCCTGAATGTAAAGGGAAATTGCCCCAAAACCTGTCCTCTGGCCTGAACTCTGAGGCCCAGTGTGGGTCCTTCAGGCTGCTGTTCCCATTCATTCCTTGTACTTTAGAAGTTTTAATGCCCGGCTCTGAGACTTGGATTTTTATACAGTGGTATGCTTTTTTGTTGTTGTTGTTTTAATATTTTTTTAGTTGTTGATAGTATTACAGATATCTCCCATCACGCCCCCGTTTATCCCCTCCTCCCAGCCCCTACTCCCTTATCCCCCACCCCAGGTTTTTAATACCCTATTGCCTGTGTCCATGAGCTATGCATATAAGTATATAAGTTCTTTAGTTTATTTCTTCTCATCCTACTGTTGTTTTTTTAAAATTCATTTTGTCTTCTCCAACATTTCGTAGTTGGAGTTAGGCTAAAACAGTAATAGCTCAGTTTACGATTTGTGTCCTCAGTGGTTTAGAGGCTGTTAAGTTCATGACTTCCACAAGGTGGCAGTGCCTTCCTGACTAGATTTTCTGCCATTAGTTTTGATTTCATCTCACAGGCTGTCTTCACTTACATTGCCAGAACACACCCACCCACTCTTTCAACTCCCAGTGATCTGTTCTAGGAATTGAACTTTGATGTATCATCTAGGTCATTTTCCTATCCTTTAGGTTGGCCCATACCTAAACTATCCCAAGAAAATATAATCATCCCTCATGCTTTTTAATACCTGTTGCACTATTTATGTTATCTTTTTAAAGAATATAACTTACAAAGTTTTGTTAAATACCTTTTGTGTAAAAACACCTAGAAAACCATAAACTCAATTGAAACCAGTCTTTTTTTTTTTTTTTTAAGCTTCCTTGTTGAAAATCACTGCTGTAGCTAGGTTTGAAAATCACTGGTCTGGTACATGGTCCATAACTTCAGTGACCTTTATTTTATGCTAGGCTAATGAAATAGATTAGAGTCCAAAGACAGGTATACAAGATGATATGGGAATCAAAATAGATTTTGATTGGATCTATCTGGAACATACAAAACTCTTTAGCATTCAGACAAAAATTGTCATTTAGAGCACTTTTAAAGGATAACATTTCAGTAAGGTATAAAAATGACATTTGAGATAACAGCTGGAACAAAGCTAAAATTAGAAAAACAGTACATACCTCTCTAATTTTAAAAAGTCATGTAGAGGCTGTACAATGGGTTTTGTTTTTCCTCCTTATAGTAAACTAAAAATGTCAGTTAAATTAGTTCAAAATAAATGATTTATACAAGTGCAGTTCGGGATACTTTTTGTAGTATTTTGGTAAACCTATTTTATTTTTATCCAATAGTACCCCGAGAATTTCCTTATGAAGAGGATTCAAGACCTCGCTCACAGTCTTCTAAAGCTGCCATTCCTCCTCCTGTGTATGAGGAACAGGACAGACCCAGATCTCCAACGGGCCCTGGCAACTCCTTCCTCGCCAACATGGGGTAATGGTTCCAAGTGCTGTCGTCTTGGCAGGTGTAAGAAGGACGAGACTCATTGTGAAGGGTTGGCAGCCCTTTCAGTAGATGCAGTTTGTTTGAAAGTGAGGGCGTTCTCTAGTTATAGGAAGATGCTTGGTGTGTTCAATCACACAATGTCATTCTTGAGAATCTGAGTCACATGGAGGGTATTGCAGCACAATGGTATCATATTTTGTACAAAACAAAGTCTTCTGATGTAAGTTTCGGATGATTTCATTGCTGAACATTATATTCTCTAGGTAGGAACGGTTTCTCATAATTATTTACATGTATTTTCAAAACATTTGCAAGTAAAATATGGCTTATGAGTTACACCTGACTTATACTATGTCCAAAGGGTGAATGACATCATATATATAATGAGACATGTGCTTTAAGGTCATGGTTCTGTACCTTTGGTCTAAAAACTTCGTCATTCAAACTAAGAGTGTTTGCCTGCATGTAAAAATCAATTTTAAGGTTGACTTTCAGGTATGGCTTGTGGAATTTAAAATCCCCACTGGATTTGCCATACATTTTGGTTAAAACAATGTTTTATGTTTACTTTGTTTCTTTCATGCAATGAGAGAGTATCAAATGAAGCTGCGTTACACTAAGGCCTTTGTTCTGTGTCCTTTAGAAGGACACTGCCTATGATAGAAATGCTGTGACCATAGTAATCAGACCGATCTGCCCTTGTCTATGTGCATATACTCTGATTCTTAGAGCCCTTGAGAGGTGACTTAGTCAAGAGTTGGAGTAGATGGTTGGGGTTCCCGCACTGCAAGAGGATTTTGACTTTCTGACCTTTGTATCCATCTCCCAGACTTGTGTTCTCTATGGTAACTGCTAGCCAGGGGTGGCTATTAATTTAAAATGAATACAATTTAAAATGTAGTTCCTTATCTCAAGTGCTCAATAACAACACAAGGTTAACAGCTACCCTATTGGGCAGTCCCCATCATTGTAAAATAGGTGTATTGGGCTTCCCTAGAATGTATGCTGGAAGGTGGATAGATATGAAACTGTTATTTTTTTTTTCTGCTGATGATAAAAATTGACTTTTTGCTGAATCCCCTTTTAAATAGTAATTCTGTATGCCTAAGAAAGATGCAGTGTAGTACATTTCAGCCGTTTCAGTCTTTTCTTTTTAGCCTAGAACAGTTTCAAATGAAATTTTAACGGAAATCACATAAACATGAAGTAATGTAGGTGTAATTCTAGTTGAAGCAGGCTTTGTGGTTCAAGCAATGGGGACACTTTTTTTTTTTTACATTTTATTGATTTTTACAGAGAGGAAGGGAGAGTTAGAAACATTGATGAGAGAGAAACATCGATTAGCTGCCTCCTGCACACCCCCCACAGGGGATGTGCCCACAACCAAGGTACATGCCCTTGACTGGAATTGAACATGGGACCTTTCAGTCCACAGGCTGACACTCTGTCCACTGAGCCAAACTGGTTAGGGCATTGGGGACACTCTTGAGACACCTCCAAGTGCAGTTTGAAAGTTACGGTATTAGAGAATGAGCAGTGGACTGAGAATTACAAGTTGTGGGTCCCAATTTCAATTTTACCGTTAATACCTATAGAAATAATTTCTAATATTATGTCTTGTTTTTGTTTCTAATCAGCTTTAAGCTAGCCTAGTTGACTAATCTGGGCTTCAGTTTATTTTCCCATCGATTAAGAAGATGATCTCTATATAAAATCTGTTATTGTAAACTCTACTGCACTATTTAGAAAAATGCATTTTCATCATGTAACTTTATCCTTTTTGACAGGCACATTTTTTAATTTTTATGGCTTTAAGAATTTTTATTTTCCTATTACAGTTGACATGCAATATTATATTAGCTTCAGGTGTACACCCCAGTGATTAGACATTATATATTGCTAAGTGATAACCCCCAAAAATATAGTACCCATCTCACACCATACATAGTTATTACAATATTATTAACTATTCCTTATGCTGTACTCTACATCTCCATGACTATTCTATAACTACCAATTTGTGCTTCTTAATCTCTTTACCTTTTTCACCCATCCCCCATATCTCTTCCCATCTAGCAAAAAGTTCTCTCTATATATGTATGTCTGATCTGCTTGTTTATTTTGTTCTTTAGATTCCACATATAAGTGAAATCCTATGGTATTTGTCTTCCCCTGTCTGATTCATTTCACTCAGCACAATGCCTTATATGTCCATTCATGTTGTAGATGGCAAGATTTTTATCATTTAAACTAATCATTGATAGATATTTATTTATTGCCATTTTATTATTCATATTTTTTTTTCTTCCTCTTCTTAAAGAAGACAAGACCCTTTAACATTTCTTGTAATACTGGTTTGGTGGTGAGGAACTCATTTAGCTTTTTCTTGTCTGGGCAGCTCTTTATCTGTCCTTCAGTTCTAAGTGGTAGCTTTGCTGGGTAGAGTAATCTTGATTGTAGATCCTTGCTTTTCATCATTTTGAATAGTTCTTACCCACCTTTCTGACCTGCAAAGTTTCTGTTGAGAAATCAGCTGATAATCTTGTGGGAGCTCCCTTGTAGATAAATGCTTTTCTCTTGCTGCTTTTAGAGATTCTCTCTTTGTCTTTAATCTTTGGCATTTTAATTATGATGTTCCTTGGTGTGGACCTTTTTGGGTTCACCTTGTTTGGGATTCTCTGTGCTTCCTTGACAGGCACATTTTAAAAAGTAAACTGTGGTCATACATCAATGAATGAAATCTGAAGAACAATATAAACAAACAAAACAAACAGACTCATAGATATGGAGAACAGACTGATGGTTGCCAGAGAGAAGGTGGTGAAGGGACCGGGTGGAAAAGGTAAAGGGATGGAGAAGTACAGATTAGTAGTTACCAAATAGTTATGGGGATATAAAATACAACACAGGAAATATAGTCAATAATATTGTAATAATGATGTGTGGTGCCAGGTGGGTACTGAAAATTTCCAGGGAACCACTTTGTAAAGTATATGATTGTCTAACCCAGGGGTGGGCAAACTTTTTGACTCGAGGGCCACAATGGGTTCTTAAACTGGACCAGAGGTCCGGAACAAAAGCATGGATGGTGTGTTTGTGTGAACTAATATAAATTCAAAGTAAACATCATTACATAAAAGGGTACGGTCTTTTTTTTCAATAGTTTTATTCATTTCAAACGGGCCGTATCCGGCCCGCGGGCCGTAGTTTGCCCACGGCTGGTCCAACCAATGTGCTGTATGCCTGAAACTAATACAAAATAATATTAAGTTCAAACTGTGATTGAAAAAAGTATTTCTATAGCAATGCAGGTACTAGAACACACAGGAATTCTAATGTTTTGTAACAGAGGTACAGGGGAAATTTCATTAGAGAAACTAATATTTCCTTTACCTTGAAGTTAATTTCAGGATGTCCAGTATTTTTTATATATCTTTCATTCTGAACATCCCCACAACTTCGTCTAATGTCCATTGTTAATTATGTGTGACGTCATTGAAGCCCTTGTAGAATTTCTATTCTCCTTTCTATAAGGAAAGTGTTAAGATATAAAATCCAATTTATGCTATAGCTGAAGACCTTAAGTATAAAGGACCTTTCTCTTTTCTTTCTCCCAGTGGCACAGTAGCACATAAAATCATGCAGAAGTACGGCTTTCGGGAAGGCCAAGGTCTTGGTAAACACGAGCAAGGGCTGAGCACGGCGTTGTCAGTGGAGAAGACGAGCAAGCGAGGAGGCAAGATCATTGTGGGTGAAGTCACAGAGAAAGGTAGGTCCCTCCCTAGAAGTAGTGAGAGATGCAGTCCAGAGGCAGAGGGCTGGCCCTCTTGAATACAATAAGAGAAACCCTGATTATGATGCATCCCAATTCTGTGTTGTGGTTCTTCATCTTTATTTGTTCAGAATAGATGTAGAGATAGGAAGGCCCATAGGAGAAAAGACAATGACTTTGGCAGAAAATGAACAGTACTCAAGAAAATAAGTTCATGCCTTCTACTAGGCAAAGAATCTTGTTAAATTGATAAGATTATAGTTATTTTTTGTTTTTAAATATATTTTTATTGATTTCATAGAGGAAGGGGGAGGGAAAGAGAGATAGAAACATCATTGATGAGAGAGAATCATTGATTGCCTGCCTCCTGCATGCCCCCCACTGGGTATCGAGCCCTCAACCTGGGCATGTACCCTTGACTGGAATCGAACCCAGGACCCTTCAGTCCCCAGGCCGATGCTCCATCTACTGAGCCAAACCACCTAGGGCCATGGTTATGTGTTTATAGCATGAAAGACAGAGCCATATACAATATATTAGTGATTATATCTGCTATATTCAAATTTGTAAGGGTTCTTATTGGTAGATTATGTGTTTAATTTTTATTCTCTCAGTAGACAGCTTTAGTAAGTAGCCAGTCAGCCTAGAGCCGTCCTGATTTGTGGGAGTATATGCAATTAGGCAGCCAGTGGCTGGCTAATTACCTGCTTATTATATTGGACTAGTGACCTTTGGCCACTTCCCAAGCCAAGACTCTCACCTGTAAGGGTTGGGATTGATGTGTACTGTCAACCCCTTAGGAAGTGAACTAAGTGAAAATTGTAGGTATCCAGGGAAGCTAAAAATTTCCAGAAATTATAGTAAAAACTGTTACCAAAGCAAAGCATATGCTTCCATTACAGATACGGCTATATTTTTTTCTCAGCCATAGATGATTATATCGTAGATGACTCTAGGACAGTAGTTCTCAACCTTCCTAATGTTGTGACCCTGTAATACAGTTCCTCATGTTATGGTGACTCCCAACCATAAAATTATTTTTGTTGCTACTTCATAACTGTAATTTTGCTATTGTTATGAATCATAATGTAAATATCTGATATGCAGGATGTATTTTCATTGTTACAAATTGAACATAATTAAAGCATAGTGATTAATCACAAAAACAATATGTAATTATATATGTGTTTTCTAATGGTCTTAGGCGACCCCTGTGAAAGGGTCGTTCGACCCCCAGGTTGAGTACCGCTGCTCTAGGACATAAGAGGGTTGCTATTAAAAATAAATTATTCATTGTAACTTGAACTCAGTGCTCTAACATATGTATATCTCGTTGTTTGTTTTCTTACAGATGCAGCCAAGAAGTCAGATTCAAATCCATTAACTGAAATACTTAAATGTCCTACTAAAGTGGTCCTACTAAGGGTAAGAAGCAGAAGGAAGCAACCTGTTTGCCCACCTTGTTTTATGTGCACTCTGTCCTAACCTATCCCTGTATGCTTTCAGCACCACTGATACCATAATGGATAAAGAAAACTGAAAAGAATATTTTTGCAAATGATACTTTTGGATAGACACCACATAAGACTAATAGAATTTTTTACTAATGTTTCTTTGCTAATGATAATATTTAAGACAATAGTGATTACTTTAAAATATTTGAAATTGTTAGATGTTTATCTTAGTTTATGCATTTTGATGGTTGCATAATTGCTCTTGTAAGTCTATGGCAGCCGTGGGCAAACTACGGTCCGTGGGCCAGATCCGGCCTGTTTGAAATGAATAAAACTATTGAAAAAAAAAGACCATACCCTTTTATGTAATGATGTTTACTTTGAATTTATATTAGTTCACACAAACACTCCATCCATGCTTTTGTTCCGGCCCTCCAAGAACCCATTGTGGCCCTCGAGTAAAAAGTTTGCCCACCCCTGGTCTATGGAGTTTAGTGTATATTTTTCTTTTTTTTAAGAAATAATTTTGGGGGACTACAGGTGTGAAAATTTTCATTGTGTTATTTGAGAGGGAGAACATTTACTACCATAAAGTTATTTATACATCTTATTTATATATTAATAAATTATACATGATACTTGAATTTATTTATTTTTGTTTATAGAACATGGTTGGTGCAGGAGAGGTAGATGAAGACTTGGAAGTTGAAACCAAGGAAGAGTGTGAAAAATATGGCAAAGTTGGAAAATGTGTGATATTTGAAGTAAGAGTTTTCTTTAGATGTTTATAAACTGTTGTGATTGACAGGTTACAAAACATTTTCTACAAATAGAGATGTGTGCTGTGCTTAAGAAACATATTGTCTTACTACAGGAGGTGACAGGTGTTGGTTATACTTCTCTTACTTAATTATAAAAAATTTAAACATAAAGACAAGAAGGACTTCAAATTTTATTTGGAGAAGAAATGAACATTTCATTTTATGATTGAGGTGTAGTTTGGTGATTAAAGACTTTGATTATAGTATGCTCAATAGTTTAGTTATTTGGACATGCCTTTGGTTTCATTCATTTGACAAGTATATATTTAGTGCCTCTCATATATCCAATACTGTATTGAGAGCATTGGGGATGTTCTGTGCTCTCAGTGATATGTTCAGTTGAAACAACAAAACGAACACATATAAAAATAGACAATATTTTGTTGCTAGATTCAGTGGTTATTGACTGTAAGTACTGGAGTTGAGAAAAGGATTTAGATTTAAAAAACAACAGAAGGCTTTGTGACAATATCAGATGCCAGCTGAGCTTTGAAATGAATGGGTAGGATTTGGATAGGTGGAAAAGATATTCAGATTAGGGTCACAGCTTCTGGGAGACTGACGAGGGCTACAAAATGGAATGGTTGGGCATGTTGGGGATTAATAGGAAACATGTTTACATAGGTGGAATGGGGCCATATGCAGGGTGTAGAAAGTATGACAAAGGAATTTAACCTATAATGAGAGACAGTTAGAATGCAAATCTTTTTTTTCTTAAATTTCTTCTCTCACTATTGCTTCCTTTCTATATCATATTGCCATTTGTTGACCAAATAATTATTTGTTTACATGTCACCTGGCATAGGACCTATAAGATCAGACTGCTTAACTTAGCTATGTATTCCCAGCACCTAAACTGTGCCTGTCATAAACAGATCTTCAACAAATTTTTGATGTCAATTTGTAGTTATTTCCTTGGTATTTGACTGCTTCTTATTTGTATATGATGATAATTGACACACTTATTTTGACAGAAATCATTAATGGAAGAAAACTCACATTTAGTGATATCTCAGATACCTATTTATCTATTATACTTTTAATTTTTTCCAGATTCCTGGTGCCCCTGATGATGAAGCAGTACGAATATTTTTAGAATTTGAGAGGGTTGAATCAGCAATTAAAGGTAAGTTGTACAACTAAATATAAAAATTAAAAAGTTTAAATTGTGATCTTGTTAGAATTAAAACATGTTCTTCTAGTGTCTTAAAAGAATCTGTATTAACTGACTGTCTTTTTGTTTGCCTTTTAGCTGTCGTTGATCTGAATGGGAGGTATTTTGGTGGACGGGTGGTAAAAGCATGTTTCTACAATTTGGATAAATTCAGGGTGTTGGATTTGGCGGAACAAGTTTGATTTTAAGAACTAGAGCACAGGCTACAAGCTTCAAGCAGAGAAGAAAAAGGCGACAGCCAGTCTGCTTGGCTGTTGGGTACAGAGACTCTTGGAAGGACTGCTAAGATATATGTTGATTAATCCCTTTTTTATTTTGTGGTTTTTTTAATATAGTATAAAAATCCTTTAAAAAAAAAAAACAATCTGCGTGCCTCTCTGGTTGTTTCTCTTTCTTATTACCACTTCTGGGTAATTAACTTTTTTTTTGCTAGGATTTCATGATAATTCTCAAGTGTTCCAGTGATACAGCATTTCTTGCACTAAAAATATCTAGAAAATTCTGGGATATGGGGTTGTATTAAGTTATCCTTTGCATTTCTTTCATTTTTTTTTTTTAAATAAAACTTGCAAGTTACTGTAGTTTCATAAATTCTATAATAAAGTATCATCTTGGCAGTCTGCCAAAGGTGAAAATGTTTGCTTTCTCTAACAGAGAAATTCTTAACTGATTCTGGTTGTAGCAAAAAAGTCTTTAAGATCTGAACTACGGTTGAAGAATTGTGAACCTACCATGACTTGTTTGGATGAATCATTTCAATTAAACTAAGTCAGACTGTAGGGTTTGTGATGGACTTAGGATATAGAAATCATGAACCTAGCAATTCTAGCATAGTCTTCAGGTTAGATCAGAAATGACAAGTTAATTCAAAACCTCACAGGTACATTGTAAATGTGTGCCCATATGTTTTGGAAATGGTGGTTCCTTGGAGTCATATTTCTACTGGCAAAATTTGCAAAAGTGTTAGTTCTTATATATATTTTAAAATTTATAAAATTCAGCCACATCAGCTACTTAAACTGTACTGCCAATTAATATAATTCCAGAGTTATAAAAAATTGTACCATTGAAGTACAGTGGTATGTGTGGCTTAAAAATTAATAGGACCATGAAAAAGGACAAAAATATTTGGCGCTGGGGTTCATTGCTAGAGCAGGAAGTGTTTCCAGAATATACATGTGCCTGTATTCTGGTCCTTGCTTGCCTGAATATTGCTGAAGGACATGCACCTATGTTGTCTCTCTTGGTTATTGTGACATGAAAGCGTGTTGTGACCCTTTGGGGAAAGAAAGCACTCAACATTTCTTTACATTCCATGGACTTGGTTTGAAGACCTAAGGAATATTCTGACCCTTTTTAAAAAAGGATTTTCTCATGTTTTTATTTTAACAGAAATAAAATAATAATGTTTTCTCTTTTGTGGTATTACTTTACTGAGTAAAATTTAATTGATACTTGGTTTTTGTGATAAAAATGCACATATTTTATAAGATAAGTTTGAGTTAAAGATTAAAATATAAAAGGATTACATAATTGAATACTAAAGAATCAACAGCAGCCCTGAAACTTGAATGTGTCTACCTATGGACTTAGCTACTGAATAATGCCTTTTTTGGCTTACAAGTACCTAACTGTGCTTATGCTACATGATTATTATGAGACTTAGTTTAATTTGTATAAACTCTAATGTTCTTAAACTATAAGTTCCAAACTACCTTTTATATCTGCATAATTATTATTTTGTTGCATAATAACATCATTGTTCATTTGTATTTAGGTGGCTTTTCCAACATTCTCATGAACAACAACCAGAGAAATAAAATGCAAGTAACTAAGTTTTAGTAGCATGGACACAACTTGGTGAATATCTTTCTTCCCAGTCTTTAATTATTTTTAATTTATCCATGACTGCATTATTTGCAATGAGTTTCTGATATTGGAATAATTTCTAAATCTGCAAAATAGTGCTTGAGAGATTTTAAATTAATTTTCAATATTAGCTAACTAAAATTCAAATTCGACTTCAATATAAAAATTCCAATATAAATTAAAAATTAAAGGTTCAGTGTAATGGACATTTGTCCCTCTTGGCCCACCTGTGATCTTCTGGAAGCCTTTCCTGTGTTTGGGGAGTTTACTGCATTCACTCCCTTCCTTAAGATAGAGACTAGAAACTTGCTTTGCCAGTGTGTCTCAAAGCTAAGGCAGGCAGTGTCGTGGGCTCTTTATATCAGACTAGAGGCATGTTGCACAAAATTCGTGCACTCGGGGAGGGTCCCTCAGCCTGGCCTGCGCCCTCTCGCAGCCCAAGAGCCCTTGGGGGAGCAGGCCTAAGCCAGCAGTTGGACATCCTTAGTGCTGCTGCAGAGTGTCCTGCATTGAGCATCTGTCCTCTGGTTGTTAGTGCATGCCATAGTGACCGGTCGTTCTGCCATTTGGTTGATTTGCATATTAGCCTTTTATTATATAAGATGTGCCATCCCAAGGCTTCAGCTTGGAGCAGAGCTTGTACAGAAGCTGTTCTCATACTGGCCAGGCTTGGCACAGTGTAGTTTAGTGTTTGGGCAGTGGTAGCAGAGACCTTGTCATCCCATAGTGGCATGTATTGTAGTAGGGTCACATGTGTTGTAGGGAAATCTTTGGAGCAGTTTCTAGATGTGATTTAGGAGTTTTCTTGCTTTGTATAAAACCTCCAAATGTGACGGGCCTATCTGGAGATTCTGTTTGCTATCTGGTTTGTTTATTTTGGGGGGGCGGGAGGGAGTGAGGGTAGATTTCTTCAGTTTAAACAAGCATAGTGAGTTCTCTTTATTTGCGACTAAGAACAACTGATGATAAACAAGTTGATACTGGAATTGCAAATGACAAATCCTAAAAAATGGAGATGTAGGACAGGAGAAGCCATTATCCTAGGTTAGTTGGTGAAACTAGTTATTAGTTAGCAAAACATCTTGCCAAACTGTTAACTGGACTTCAGGGTAACAGACCTGACTGCTATTAAGGGAAATAATGGGGGAGCTGCAGAATGTTGGCATGTGTCTGGTCACTTCTTAGGCAGCTGTGTTGGTGCTAAACTGCATAGGTTCAAATCCTGGTTCAGAGTATTTTACTGTGTGACCAGGTGCCTCACCTGAACATAGAAATGCTAATCATTTCTACTTAGGATTATTAGGAGGCTTAAACAACTCATACATGGAAAACAGTATCATAGAAGTGTTAAAACTGAGCCATTGCAAACTGCAAAGTCCTGCAAGAGAGCAATTAAGTCAGACTAAAGGAAGCTGGTTTGAAAGCAGTGGGAAGAAAACAGCCTTGCTAAGAGAAACTCTTTTTGCAATCTGTATAGTCTGGGTGGATTGAGAGTTGCAAGGCTTAGAGTCTGCTGACTTGAGAAAACCTACCATAATTGAAACAACCAAAGGGCCCAGCAGCATCTGTAGCAGGAGCTGAGATTAGAGGTTGTGGTCTTGTAAACATAAAATTGAAGATGTTGCTTTCCCACTTCAAATGATGGCTTTGAATTGACAATAGCCAGTAAGGTAGGGAGAAGGGACTGGACAGAGCCCCAGATACCACCTGCTTCAAGACAGAATGCTCAGCTTAAAGACCATGAGTAAGATCTTTGTGTTGACTTGAGCATGGAATGTACAGGTATCCTAATTCTTTTCTGCCTTTGTATGGCAGGTCATTGGTTAAGGGTAGATAACCTGGCCTTTTAGCTGTAGGTCAGCAGCATGTAGGGCCTCATGTACCTAATCAAGAAACTGCATTTCACCCAGATACTTTGGACCGGAAGAGACTTGAAGTCCTCTTCCGTAGGTTGGGGGTGAGTGCCCTTAAAGTTTATGTATGGGGAGAACAATGAATATTGGGGGGGAACCAGAGAGGTCAACAGTGGCAGATAGCACATATCCCCAAACTACTCCTCCTCCCCTTACGCCTCTCTTTTAAAGGCTGGAAAGATTCTTATGTGGAGCTAGAAGTGGACATGTGCCATTTCTAGCCAATGAGGTGTAAGTGGTAATGTAGGTTACATTTAGGTAGTTTTACAAATGCTTTTTACTTTTCCAGTTAAGCCATGACAGCCATTTAGTGAACTTCAGGTGATCAGCCAACATGCCAGGGATTGTGGGAGGAAAGGCCTGGTCACTTTAGTGAGGTGCTGCAAAGCCCTAGGTATAACTCTTCTGGGTGAGAAACTGAGCCATTGTCTGGTGGTCTCTTAGGCTTGAAGGCAAATTTACCTCTTGCTGATACAGTCTATCTGCTTCCCAAAATGTGTGCAATCAGAAGCGGGGGATGGGAGGGTTTGCAGATAATTAAAGATCACCTATTAGTATAAAACTTTGCAGTCTATATTTTCTCATAGTTTGCTTTTCCTATAAGTAGTCCCTACCTAAGCTAAAAGAGTATTCAGTTTCTTAGTTCATTTGAATTCAACAGCATTTTTTTGTCAATTACTATATGTATAGGTATTGCTTTTAGTACTAGGAATAAAAAAATGAATAAGGTAGTAATTCTTGCTTTCAGAGATTATAGTTTATTTCAGAGAGACAGACACACAAAGGCAACACAGTACAAGGTAAAGCATGCTAAAACAAGATGTGGCTTGACTGAGCTTTTTAGGGTTAATGACAGTTTTTGTCTCTAGTTCCGGCATCTGGTACACAATACTGGTATCTTGGCAGTAAATCTGCTGATCATATATAATAAAGCCTAATATGCTAAGTGTCCAGTCATCTGTTCAGCCAATCAAAGCGTAATCCTATCTAATAATAGACAAACATGGTAATTAACCATACCTCCGACACGCTTCCCATTGGCTAATCAGGGTGAGATGCAAATTAACTGCCAACCAAGATGGTGGCCGGCAGTCAGGCAGCTGAAGCGAACAGGAGGCTTGCTTGCTCCAGTGAAGGAGGAAGCCAAGGTTCCACGCCTGCCGCTGCTGTGCTCTTAGCTTGCACTCTAAGCAACTATGTAGCAATTATAGAAGCTAAACAAAGCCCATGCTTTCAGCCAGCTGGCCGAGCTGGAGTTGCAACAGTGTTTCAATTATAGAACCCAAACAAACCAGATACCTGCTTTCAGTAGCCCAGATCTCAGAGCTGGAGCCGAGCCTCAGAGCTAAAGCCAGCTTTCAGTTCCAG
The DNA here is from genome assembly GCF_964212035.1 of Myotis nattereri. Taxonomy (NCBI): domain Eukaryota; kingdom Metazoa; phylum Chordata; class Mammalia; order Chiroptera; family Vespertilionidae; genus Myotis; species Myotis nattereri. The sequence goes on from NC_138075.1 coordinate 154,925,910, forward strand.
TGACAGCCATAGAAGGTAAATAAATCCCAGAATAAAAAGAAAAGAGAAAAAGAAGAGGTTGGGAGCTTCAGTCACCTGCCAGCCTGAAAACGGCCCTCACCCCCTCACCCAGCCTGGCCAGGCACCCCATTGGGGACCCCCACCCTGAAGGGGGTGTAACCAGCTGCAAACAGCCATCATCCCCTCATCCAGGCTGGCCAGGCACCCCAGTGGGGACCCCTGAAGGGGGTGTGACCAGCTGCAAACAGCCATCATCCCCTCATCCAAGCTGGCCAGGCACCCCAGTGGGGACCTCCACCCTGAAGCGGTGTGACCAGCTGCAAACAGCCATCATCCCCTCATCCAGGCTGGCCAGGCACCCAAGTGGGACCCCTACCCTGATCCAGGACACCCTTCAGGGCAAACCAGCCATCCCCCACCCGTGCACCAGGCCTCTGTCCCATATAGTAAAAGGGTAATATGCCTCCCAACCTGGGATCAGCAGAGCCGCGAGGCCTCCTGGCACCGGGATCAGCAGAGCAGCAAGGCCTCCCAGCACCGGGATCAGCGGAGCAGCGAGGCCTCACTGCCCCTGTGTCAAGTGGAGCCGCGAGGCCTCCTGACCCCTGGAGCAGCGTGACGGGGCAGTGCCCAAACCCCCTGATCGCCCTGTGGCTCTGTGACGGGGCAGGGCCACAACCTCCCTATCCACCCTGCTCTGTTTGTGACAGGGGAAGGAGCCCCAACCCCCTGATCGGCCCTGCTCTGTGCCTGATAGGGGGGAGCTCCCCAACCCCCTGATCAGCCCTGCTGTGTGTGTGACAGGGTGCGGTGCCCCAACCCCCTCCCCCCCCCCCCCACGGGCCCTGCTCTATGTGTGATGGCGTGGAGCCATAACCTCTCCATCGGCCCTGCCCTGAGTGTGACGGGGGAGTGCCCCAACCCCCTGATGGGCCCTGCTCTATGGGTGACGGGGTGGCACCCCAACCCCCTGATCCGCCCTGCTCTGTGTGACAGGGGGTGGTGCCCCAACCACCCTGATGGGCCCTGCTCTGTGCGTGACGGGGTGGCACCGCAACCTCCCCATTGACCCTGCCTTGAGTGTGACGGGGCAGCGCCCCAACCCCCTAATCAGCCCTACCCTGAGCGTGACTGGGGGTAGCATCGCAACCTCCTGATCCGCCCTGCTTTGTGCATGACAGGGGGCGGCGCCCCAATTCCCCAATCAGCCCTACCCTGAGCCCGACCAGGGGCTGCACCTAGGGATTGGGCCTGCCCTCTGTCACCCGGGAGCAGGCCTAAGCCAGCAGGTCGTTATCTCCTGAGGGGTCCCAGACTGTGAGAGGGCACAAGTGGGGCTGAGGGACACACACCCCCCCCCCCTCCCTGCCAGTGCACAAATTTTTGTGCACCGAGCCTCTAGTATGCTAATAATATGCTAAGGCCACTCAACCACTTGCTATGACGTGCACTGACCACCAGGTGGCAGATGCTCTGACTGGTAGGTTAGCTTGCTGCTGGGGTCTGGCCAATCGGGACTGAGCTATAAGGGCCAGACATGCCCTTGAGCCCTCCTGTGGTTCCTCCCTGCCTGGCCAACCTCTTGCGTCCCTCCCCAGCCCCAATCATGCACTGGTGGGGTCCCTTGGCCTGGCTTGAGCCCTCTCACAATCCGGGACCCCTTGGGGGATGTCGGAGAGCTGGTTTCAGCCCAATCCTGCAGGCCAGGCTGAGGAACCCCACTGGTGCACGAATTCGTATACTGGGCCTCTAGCATGTATATAATACTGAGAGCTCAGAGATGACTGAGCAGATTTGTTAGGAGTGGTCAAGTCTAAGGTGTCAATCAAGAAGAGGTTATTTTGCTAGGTCTTGAAGGAAGAGTAGGGATTGCCAGCTGGAAGGCAAGAGGAGGGCTTTCCAGATGGAACTGCAGGGGAAAAACTAAGGGCTAATGGCACCATCCCTGTCTGTCATTGCTACCTATGGTCTTCAAACACTGGGCTAGTTCTGATTTGATTTCTATTACTCTTCTACCATATTTTTTAAAAATAAACTTTAGTACATCACTGTAACAATAGTACAATTCCCTTACACTGAATTTCCTGTATTACTAATATCATACATCAGTATGCTACATCTGTCATCATGAACCAATATTAACACATTATATGTTTTATAGGATATATATATTATTAGATATTAGACCAGCCATGGGCAAACTACGGCCCGCGGGCCGGATCCGGCCCGTTTGAAATGAATAAAACTATTGAAAAAAAAGACCGTTCCCTTTTATGTAATGATGTTTACTTTGAATTTATGTTAGTTCACACGAACACTCCATCCATGCTTTTGTTCCGGCCCTCCGGTCCAGTTTAAGAACCCATTGTGGCCCTCGAGTCAAAAAGTTTGCCCACCACTGTATTAGACACTATTCAGAATTCCTTAGTGTCTACCTAGAGTTCTTTTTCTGTTTTAGGATCCCATTTAGGCTAGTACATTCCATTTATTTAGACTTATTTTGTTAGGCTCCTCTTGGCTATGATAGTTTCTTAGACTTCCCTGTTTTTGAAAACTTTGAGAGCTTTGGTACTAGTCAAGTATTTTGTAAAATGTCCCTCAGTTGGGATTTTCTTGATGTTTTTCTCATGGTCATACTGGGATAATGTTTTTTTGGAGAGGAGACTACAGAGGAGAAATGCCATTCTCATCACACAATATCAAGGGTAACACTATAAACGTGTCACCATGGATGTTTACATTGATCAACTGACTGAGGTAATATTTGTTGGGTTCTCTACTGTAAGTTACTCTTTCTTCCTTTACATGCGCTACTCTGGAAGAAAGTCACTATGTACACATAGTGTGCTCACACTGAGGAATGGGTGTTATGTTGCACCTCTTTAAGGTGGAGTAGCTATATATTGTTTGGAATTCTGATACGAGATTTGTCTATTCCCCCTCCCCCATTTATTTTATTTATTCAATTTATATCAGTATGAACTTATGGATATTTATCTTTTACTCCAATATTATTTTATTTTGTGGCTTCAGTTGTTTCAGCTTTGGCTATTGGAAACTTTTTCAGTTGGCAACTGGATCCCTTTGGCCTTTGACATCCCCCTTCTGGTGTAGTGTTTGATGGTTGTTTGTTCTTAGCATTTCCTTACTCCCTGCCCCAGGCTCATCTTGTCTATTTCCTGCCCCAGTCCTAGAATCAGCCTTTTTCCAAGGCTGGAGAATGGTATTAGGAACCAAGATCTGAGCATTAAGTGTGCTCACCACTACTGGGGTGTTCTTGCTTTTAGACCTTCTGAGCTAACAGAGCAAGGAAATATATATGTGTAGAATAATCCATGCATATGTGACCATCTGTATATTAAGGTAAACATGAGTTGACGCTGATGTTTCCAACTCTGATTCCTTGCTACATGCATCATCTTGCCTCTTCCCCCTTGCTTATCTGTAACCTCCCATTCCAACAGTGAGAAGCCCAACTCCCGCCTTCTGCCATCCATTTACTTAATTGTTCAATTCGAATACATACATGCATAGCACTTTCAGAATCGTTGACCCATATCCTTGTGAGAAATGACTTTATCAACCTGAGTACAGTGCCTAAGGTACAGTTTATCATGCCTTTATAGTCTAACAGACTTCACTTGTTTCCAAAACTACTTAGTCAATACTTTATTCCCTGACCCCACCCTTCAGTAAGGTATGTGTTTGTAATACATTTAGAATTATTTGTCACATTCTGCTTTCAACTTGGGATTCCCAACCAACTAAATGAGTTTTAAAAAATGTATATATATTAAGGTTTTCTCTTTGAGCTGTAAAGTTTTAGAGGTTTGACTAATGCTTTAATGTCTTGTATTCACCATTACTGTATCATACCCTAAAAACATTCCCTGTGCTGTATCCAAATCTTTCCCCCTCCTCATGCCTGGGAACTACTTCTCTGTTTACTATCTCTATAGTTTTGTCTTTTCCAGAATGTCATATTATTGGAATCATATAATATACAGCCTTTTCAGATTGGTTTTCTTCACTTAGCATTGTGCTTTGTAGAGTCATCCATGTCTTTTTGTGGCTTAATAACTTGTTTTGTTTTGTTTTACAGCTTGTTTTTTATTGGTGATTAATCTGTTTTCTGGATTTACCACACTTTTTTCATTCCCCTATTAAAGGACATCTTGGTCACTTCCCATTTGGGATAATTATGAGTAAAGCTGCTGTAAACATTTGTGTGCAGTTTTTTTGTGGACATCAGTTTGTACATTAGTTGGGTACATATCTAGGAGTGTAATTGCTGGATTGTATGGTTAGACTGTTCAGTTTTGCCTTTCCCATATTTTATTTTTTTAATAATTCTTTATTGTTGGAAGTATTACATATGTCCCCTTTTTTCCCTAATGACCCTCTCCAGCCTGTCCCTGCCCCCACCCAGGCCTTCACCACCCTGTTGTCTGTGTCCATGGGTTATGCATAGATGCATACATACAAGGCCTTTGCTTCTCCCATATTTTCTAACTCTTCCTGTAATGGCTACTTTTTTGAAGCATATAAACATTCTTAAATTTCTTCCTTCTTTAGGGGAAAAAAGTCAAACCCTTGAATTTTTAGCTTGGTCTACTTCCCAGGACTCCTACTCCTTTTTACAGCTAGGCTTTTCAAAGAATCACCTACACTCACTGTCACCTCTTCATCCCACACTTAAGGAACGGGGACTATGAGTTAGACCTCTACTTCCTCCAGGCCTCCTCAATTGCTGTTAAAGATCATCTAATGGGATCTGGTTAGTTCTCTTTCTTCACCTTTTATGGCATTTGACGCAGTATAACCACTCCTTTCCTGAAGCCTGTGACCACTCTTCCTGTCAGTGTTTCCCTTAACTCTCGCCCTTCACCCTCTTCCTAGATGAGTTTACCTACCATCTTGGCCTTTAGTTTCTACTATGACTAACACGTATCTTTATCTCAGTCTATTACAGTTTCAGATCTGTATGCCTATTAAATGTTCCCCACCCACCTCAAACACACCCCAAACTGCACTTGTTACCATTGGTAGCTAGTTATAGAGAGCAAGAATTGATATGTTACATACTCTGACTTAATTCCAGGAAAAGAAACCATGATATACAACTGGCTCAGCTGAGAATAACATACAAAATGTAATAATGTAAATGCTAATTGGTTTTCTAATGTTGCTTTATGACTAATTTGAAAGAATGAATAGAGAGGGACAGGAAAGGGTGTTCGAAGGCTAAGCTTTACATTTTTTAGGAAGTTAGGGGATTATTAAAATTCTCTTTGTCCCTCCCATATTGGATTCTCTGTGCTGGATCCTACCACTTCATTTTTTTTATTTATTTCTTTTTTAATTTCCTTGCTCCTTTTGGTGAAACTTATCCTCTGGTAGTTTCCTGAAAAAAGAAATGAGACATACATTTTTTTTTGAGAACTTGCATCTGAAAATATCTTAATTCTGTCATCATACTTAATTGATAATTTGACTAAATATGTAATTCTTGGTTAAGAAACATTTTCCCTCAAAATTTTGAAGGCATTGCTACATTGTCCTCTTCCTATATTGCTTGGAAGAAAATCAATGCCATTCTTTATGATCTACTTTTCTAGTCTCTGGAGGGTTTTGGAGCGTCAAGTTTTGTGATTATGTGTCTTGATCAACATCTGTTTATGCTGCTGGGTATTAGGAATGCACTCTTTCCATCTGGAAATTCATGTTCTTTGAATTCATATGCTGTAAATTTTTTATAATATATATTTTTTAATTAAATCTTTATTGTTCAGATTATTACAGTTGTTCCTCTTTTCCCCCCCATAGCTCCCCTCCACCCGGTTCCCACCCCACCCTCTGCCCTTACACCCCTGCCCACTGTCCTCAACCATAGGTGTACGATTTTTGTCCACACTCTTCCCGCACCCCCCACACCCTTCCCCCTCCCCCCTGCCAAGAATAGTCAGTCCACTACATTTCTATGCCCCTGATTCCATTATATTCACCAGTTTATTCTGTTCATCAGATTATTTATTCACTTGATTTTTAGATTCACTTATTGATGTGTATTTGTTGTTCATAATTTGTATCTTTACTTTTTCTTCTTTTCCTCTTCTTAAAGGATACCTTTCAGCATTTCATATAATACTGGTTTGGTGGTGATGAACTCCTTTAGCTTTTTCTTATCTGTGAAGCTCTTTATCTGACCTTCAATTCTGAATGATAGCTTTGCTGGATAAAGTAATCTTGGTTGTAGGTTCTTGGCATTCGTCACTTTGAATATTTCTTGCCACCCCCTTCTGGCCTGCATGGTTTCTGTTGAGAAATCAGCTGACAGTCATGTGGGTATGCCCTTGTAGGTAACTGACTGTCTTTCTCTTGCTGCTTTTAAGATTCTCTCTTTGTCTTTTGTTCTTGGCATTTTAATTATGATTTGTCTTGGTGTGGTCCTCTTTGGATTCCTTTTGTTTGAGGTTCTCTGTGCTTCCTGGACTTATAAATCTATTTCTTTCACCAGGTAGGGGAAGTTTTCTGTCATTATTTCTTCAAATAGGTTTTCAATATCTTGCTCTTTCTCTTCTTCTGGCATCCCCATAATTTGGATGTTGGTACACTTGAAGTTGTCCCAGAGGCTCCTTACACTATCTTCATATTTTTGGATTCTTTTTTCTTTTTGTTTTTCCGGTTAGGTGTTTTTTGCTTCTTCGTATTTCAAATCTTTGACTTGATTCTTGCAATCCTCTAGTCTGTTGTTGGAACTCCGTATAATATTCTTTATTTCAGTCAGTGTATGCTTAATTTCTAGTTGGTCCTTTTTCATAACCTCGAAGGTCTCACTAGATTTCTTGAGGGTCTTACTAAATTTATCAGCGGTTTCTAGAAAATTCTTGAAAAACCTTAAAAGTGTGGTCTTGAACTCTATATCCAGTAGTTGGCTTTCTTCCATTTCTGTCATTTGTGACCTGTTTCTTTGTCTCTGCGTTTTTTATGCTTCCCTGTGTTGATAGAGTGGCTTTCTGTGCTAGGTGTCCTATAGGGCCCAGTGGCTCAGCCTCCCCAAATTACACTCTTGGTGCACCCTTTTGTGGGCTGTGTGCACAGTCTTGTTGTAGTTAAGCCTTGATTGTTATAGGTATCACTGGAAGGAATTGACCTCCAGGCCAATTGTAAGAATCAGCTGTGTCTACAGTGGGAGAACTTCTGTGGTGGAGACACCCTTCTGGGGCAAGACTTGCTTCAGTGGGGCTTTGGTGCTCACTGAGTCTGCCCCCTGAGTGTGTCCCTTATGGATCTGAGGAGTTGTAATCTGGATGGTTCCACTCTGAACACTGGGTACACTGGCTCTTGGATCTCTAAGGAGGTGCTAATTTAGCCTCTGCTTGAGGCTACCCAGAAGGAGCTACGGAGAAATCTGCAGATTCCTCTTCTTTGTTTGGGATTTGGAGGTGCCCAGATGAGGCCCAGCTGTGAAGCAATGCAAGCTTCTGTGGGTCCTTGGTCCTTCTTTTGGTTGTTCTGGATCTCTCTGACCCAACTACAGTTTGTTAGGTAATTTTCAGATTGCAAAGGGCCAGGCCACTCAAATGCAAAAGCCTCTGGCCACAGCTTGGGTGGGGCGGGATCTCAGGGAATCAACAGGGCAGAGCAAGCAGCTACGGCTGATCCTCAGCCCTTCCCTAAGAGGCCCCGGTCTTAGTGTACTGGTAATCGCTGCAAGCATCTCTGAGAGAAAGCCGCCCTTGTGTTCCGACTGATGCCAGACAGTCCAGTTTCTCCCCATTATGAGTCTGAGTCCCCAGAGACTAGCCTGAAACTGGAGTTCAGAGCAGTTGGGAGATTCAGACTCCCTCCCGATTGAAAAACACAACCGCGTCCTTAGTTGCCAGCCCTTTCCACGTGTACCTCCGTACCTCACCACTTTACTTCCGCACCTCCTCTGAGTCTCAGTGTGCTTTTCTCTTTCCTTCTAGTTATAGAATTTCCACTCAGCCAGCCTTCCTGTGGTTCTGGACGATGTCTGTTTTGTCTTTTAGTTGTATTTTTGAAGTGGTTGTGCAAGGCAGCAATTTCCGGTGTTTACCTATGCCGCCATCTTGGTTTTTCTCCCATAATATTTATTTAATAATTTCCTCTCCTTCATAATATCTTCATTGTATCTCTACCTGGAGCTTTTATTAATCAGTTTATTTCTAGACTGGTCTTTCTATCTTTTTTATTTGCTGACCTCTAATCAATAAGATATAGAAGTGCTGAGTCCTGGAGCAGGACCTTAAGAGTCTAGATATATCTAAATTATAGGGCTGCATGTATGTTTTTTTAAAATATATTTTTATTGATTTCAGACAAGAAGGGAGAGGGAGAGAGAGAAACATCAATGATGAGAGAGAATTATTGATTGGCTGCCCCCGCATGCCCTGCACGGGATTGAGCCCACAACCGAGGCATGTTCCCTGATCAGGAATTGAACCGTGACCTCCTGGTTCATCGGTTGATGCTCAACCACTGAGCTACATGGGGCCAGGCTGTTTTATTTATTTTTATTTTTATTTTTTTTAAATATATTTTATTGATTTTTTACAGAGAGGAAGGGAGAGAGATAGAGAGCCAGAAACACCGACGGGAGAGAAACATCGATCAGCCGCCTCCTGCACATCTCCCACTGGGGATGTGCCTGCAACCCAGGCACATGCCCTTGACCGGAATCGAACCTGGGACCCCTCAGTCCGCAGGCCGACACTCTATCCACTGAGCCAAACCGGTTTCGGCTGTTTTATTTTTTTAAGCATGATATTCTAAGGATTTTTAGATCTTTTGAAGACCAGTGAATTTAATAATGACATTTTATATAAATGCACATATGTTGACAATATAGAAAAAAATAGTAATTTCCTTACAGAAATGTATTCTTCTTACCCAGTTCTGTTATTAAGATAATTAAGTGAAGAGCAACACATAAACCCTATTCTGTGAAATGCTGTTTAGTAAGCCTCCTTTGTTTCTTATATCAGCTAGACAGTTACAAAATAGATTTAATGTTTTAAAAGTAACCCAAAACTTTTTTTTTAAAGTGTGAGAACAGGAAAGATTAGGGAAATATTTTATGGGTTCATATAACTATGATAACAAAAGAAAACAGTGTTGTTACATTATTGTCCCTTTAAAAGTTATAAGGTCTGCAGATATTTTTAAATATGTTTCAGGACACCAGCTACTTCCAGATTTGGTAACAGCTGGGTTTTTTTCTTTAGCAACCACCTTTCCCCTCCTCTGCACTCTCACACGATATTAAAAATACCTCTTCCTCTGCCTGGTGCACTTTTCTCCCATTAATGAAGTGTCCTTTTCAACGTTTCTGATAAGCTAAGGCACTGTCCCCCATGGAAGGGTTCATAGCAGAGCCTGTGGGACAGGTGTGTGGCTTTTGAAACTAGGAGTTACATGAAGGGAGGAAGTTGGTGCACAGTAATGGAGTGGCTAAGGGAATATTATTACCGATTTATCTTGGAAAAACAAGGAACAAATAGAATCAAAATCTGATAATTTGAAAAAAGTCTTAAGTTAGCAAAGACACACTTGGCAGTTATTTACAGTACTGTTTTTAGGGTCATAATTAAGAACGAAAAAAACAAAACCATACTGATGCTGTATCACTTCAGTAATAAACTGATGGCAAGTCAGTAAACCATCTTAGATGAGTATGGATATATAGGTATCTTATGAGGAGCCAACTGTATTGAGTCATAGTTATTACTGAAATTTGGGTTGAAAAGTAACTTTAGGGCTATAAAACTATTCTCAGTTTTTAATTTTAGTCATATTAATAATAAAGTCACTAAGTGCTCAAAGACTCAGCAAATTATAACAGCCCCCTTCCCCACCAATCCTGTTTCCCAAAGAAAAATGTTGCACTCTTGTAACTATCTTTTTATGGTACTTATTTTCCTATTTTTAACTCCATTGCTTATAGTCCTATTTCTTGATTTATTATTTTTAAACATTTTTCTAATGATTTTTTTGTTATCGGAGAGAGGAGGATTTATTCAGCTCTCTAAACTGAACTGTTCATGTCCCATTTCTCCTCCTCAATTCTTCTAATATATTTACATCAAATTTTACTTTAACAAAATATATTTCCCTAGGAACTTCATGAGAATTGTTTTTTTGGTAAAGTAATAGTCACTGCTAACTTACTAGTACATAAGTATAATTCATGTATGATCCAGGGAATATATTATGATTATTTTCTTATATAACTTTTGGGTTTTCCTAGAATCCTATCTAATAAAAGAGAAACCTGGTAATTAGCCGTACCTCTGCTACCCTTCCCATTGGCTAATTAGGGCGATATGCAAATTAACTGCCAGCCAAGATGGCGGCCGGCAGCCAGGCAGCTTGAAGCGAACATGAGGCTTGCTTGCTTCAGTGACGGAGGAAGCTAACATTCCCTGCCTGCTGCTGCTGGCCTCAGAGCTTGCAGTTTGAAACATTGTTAAATACAGATGCTAAACAAAACCCCAGAAACCTGCTTTCAGCCAGCCAGGATCTCAGAGCTGGAGTTGAAACAGTGTTTCGATTATAGAACCCAAACAAACCAGATACCTGCTTTCAGCAGCGGAGGCCTAAGAGCTGGAGCCACGCCTCAGAGCTAAAGCTGGCCCAGAATAAAAAAAAATAAAAAAAGGAGCGGTTGGGAGCTTCAGTCACCTGCCAGCATGAAAACAGCCCTCAGCCCCTCACCCAGACTGGCCAGGCACCCCAGTGGGGAACCCCACCCTGAAGGGTGTGTGACCAGCTGCAAACAGCCATCATCCCCTCATCCAGGCTGGCCAGGCACCCCAGTGGGGACCCCTACCCTGATCCAGGACAGCCTTCAGGGCAAACCAGCCAGCCCCCACCCATGCACCAGGCCTCTATCCTATATAGTAAAAGGGTAATATGCCTCCCAGCACCGGGATCAGCGGAGCTGCGAGGCCTCCAGGCACCGGGATCAGCGGAGCCAAGAGGCCTCCCAGCACCAGGATCAGCGTGACAGGGGGCAGTGCCCAAACCCCTGATCGCCCTGCGGCTCTGTGTGTGACAGGGGGTGGGGCCACAACCTCCCTATCCGCCCTGCTCTGTTTGTGACAGGGGAAGGTGCCCCAATCCCCTGATCGGCCCTGCTCTGTGCCTGTTAAGGGGGGAGCTCCCCAACCCCCTGATCACCCTGAGGCTCTGTGTGTGACAGGGTGTGGCGCCCCAACCCCCCCGCCCCCCACGGGACCTGCTCTGTGTGTGACAGGGTAGAGCCATAACCTCCCCATTGGCCCTGCCCTGAGTGTGACAGAGTGCGGCGCCCCAACCCCCTGATCTGCCCTGCTCTGTGTGTGACAGGGGGCGGTGCCCCAACTCCCCTATCGGCCCTACTCTGTGAGTGACAGGGGGGAGCACCCCAACCCCCTGATCGACCCTGCTCTGTGAGTGACAGGGGGCAGCGCCCCAACCTCCTGATTGGCCCTGCTCTGTGCATGACAGGGGGTGGCACCGCAACCTCCCCATCGACCCTGCCTTGAGTGTGACGGGGCGGTGCCCCAACCCCCCAATCAGCCCTACCCTGAGCGTGACTGGGGGTGGCATCGCAACCTCCCGATCCGCCCTGCTCTGTGCTTGACGGGGCGGCGCACCAACTCCCCAATCAGCCCTACTCTGAGCCCGACCAGGGGCTGCACCTAGGGATTGGGCCTGCCCTCTGCCACCCGGGAGCAGGCCTAAACCAGCAGAGCATTATCTCCCGAGGAGTCCCAGACTGCGAGAAGGCACAGGTCGGGCTGAGGGACCCTCCCTCCCCCATGAGTGCACAGATTTTTGTGCACCGGGCCTCTAGTTAATAATAATTGCCCAGTTTTTTTTCTTTTTTCTTTTTTTGGTAATTTCCCAGTTTTTAAAAATTGTTTAGTATATGTACTTAAAATTTTAAGGTTTTTTGTGTGTTTTTTTTTCATTCACCCATTGGTTTTTATCTGTCATTCACTCCTTTCTCTCCAGGTCAGGTATATCAGTTAGTCTATCAGCTTTGTATTTTTCCTGAAGACGCCCCCATCAGTGCTCTGGCCTTCTGCTCCAATTCATCACCAGTGCACAATCGGACTGGGGAGGGATGCGGGAGGTTGGCCAGCTGGGGAGGGACCGTGGGAGGGCTTCAGGGCATGTCCGGCCCATCTCGCTCAGTTCTGATTGGCCGGACCCCAGCAGCAAACTAACATACTAGTTGGAGCATCTGTCCCCTGGTGGTCAGTGCACATAATAGCGAGTGGTTGAGTGGCCTTAGCATATCATTAGCATATTACGCTTTGATTGGTTGAATGGATGACTGGACACTTAGCATATTAGGCTTTTATTATGTAGGATGTGGCTGGTTTCTAAACAGTGTTCCATCAGACTTATGAGATACTAGTCCATTTTATTTTAATTCTTATGGTTAATGTTGAGAAGCATGATGCTACTCTGGTTTTTCTTTAAATATGACATGTCTGCCCTGGTTGGTGTGGCTTATTTGGGCATTGTGTCTGACCAAAAAATTGCTGGGTTCAATTCCTGCCCAGGGCACATGCCCAGGTTGCAGGCTTGATCCCCAGTGTGGGGCATGTAGGAGGCAGCCAGTCACTGATTCTCTGTCACCATTAATGTTTGGGGCATGTAGGAGGCAGCCAGTCACTGATTCTCTGTCACCATTAATGTTTCTATTTCTCTCCCTCTTTTCCTTCCTCTTTGAAATCAATAAAAATATATTAAATAAATAAATAAGTAAATGTGACGTGCCTTTTTCTCTCTGGAAACATTTGGGATCTTTATTCACAATATTCAGAAATGTCATGATGTGGTTGGCCCTTTCAATCTAGGAACTTGTGTTTTTAAGGTCTGAGAAGTTAAACTTGTATTCTGTATTAAGTATTATTGAGTATTATTATTGCTTCATCATTTAGTTTTCTTTTTCTTAAACGTCAATCAAATATTCGATCTTAAACTCTTTTTGAAATGTTATTTTGATATACTGTCTCTTTTCCTCCCTCCCTCCCTCCCTCCCTCCCTCCCTCCCTCCCTCCCTCCCTTCCTCCCTTCATCTTTTCTTAACATGGCTTCCTGGTCTTTCCTTTATCTCTTTGAGGTTATTAATGAAGTTTTCTTTGTTTTATTATTTCAACAAATATTTATTAAATAGCTACTATGTACAGGCAGTTGTCTAAGCACTTGAAATACATATGTGGCCAAAATAAGCAACAACAAAATAGTAAGCCACCCTGACTTATGGAATACTGCTGGTTACTTACTCTAATATCCACTTATACACCCTTTCCTTGGAAAGAGCCCCAAGTTTTAGCTGGATACAATCTATTCAAAAAGGCTATATTCCTCAACTGGTATTTGGATGGTGACCTTGGATCCCCCACCCCCATTTAATTCAGCAAACTTTTAAAACTCCAGTTTCAGCCTGAGGCCTAAACTTTATGCCTTAGTTGAGTCAGTGCCCTCAAACTCAGAGCTTCCTGGATTATCTTTCATATGTCTAACAAAGCCCCTGATCTCATGCCCTGTATACTTTTCTATCCTCACCGCTCACTATCCCCCGATTTCACATCCAGGGCAGCCACATTGAACTTTTCATAGTTCTGCCTATGTGGCTTCAAAGCATTTGTTCCACTTCACCCTGGGTAATTTCTGCTTATTCTTCAGGCTTTAATGCTTAGTTTATTAATGCCTATTAATACCGGTCAGCCTATATATATGTCATATGTATACACATATACATGTGAGTACACTCCACTCCAGATGTGGGCTCTGTTCCCATTACACCCTTTGTCAGCCTATATCATAGCAATTGTCACACCATGGAGCTTGCATGGCTACAAATCTACCCTCACTAGACCATAAAATTCACAAGTGCAAAAAGTGTCTATCCTGCCAATATGCCCAGTACCAGCTGGCACATAGTAGGCTCTGAAATATCTATTTAATGAATAATAACTTCTTTGAGCTCTGAACATTTTTGGTGTGGCTTTGGGTAAAAAATTATTCTTTACCTTTTTTAATCAGTTGCGGGAAGCCATCCACTGTTGATACTATCATGAGAGTACACCAAGGAACACAGAAGGCTGATGGACCTTGGGCGTTAGCAGGGCTGATGCTAAGCACCTTATCTATTGAAATAGTGGTGGCTCAAGGCAATTTCCTAACCTGGTAATCCTTTTACTGTTTACCAAACTTTCTTTACCTTTCATATGCCTATATGCATTGCTAAAGGGCAAATGTGTATTCAAGTAAATAAAAAATGGACTGGCCAGAGGTCAGTGTGCTCTTCACAAAAGAGATACCACCTGGCCCCCACCCCTTAATAATTCATATTTCTGGTCTAGTGTTTTCATTTGTGCGTCGGCCCCTCCTTCAGATCCTGAACCCAGCCGTGCAGATTGCGGCAATCAGTAAGTGATGTTTTTTTTGTTGTTGTTTTTTTTTTAGTAAGTGGTGTTTTAAGAGAATTAAAAGATATATCAGTGAACTCAAAGGAAACTTTTGATTTTATTTTTAAAACTTTTTTAGTTTCTCTTCTAACCTCTGCCATCACTAAAGAAGGGCTTCTGTATCTGACATTTGAAGTGTGGCAGTGATTCACCTGAGGCATTAATGTAATTGAAAACAGATGAGTGGAGTGATGCAGTGTTGGGAAAGGAGGAACTTAACTGCACATTCTCCTGGATTCATTGTTGCTGCACCAGAGAGGCATTGATGGATCAGGCTGTCAGCAAAGCTTGTGTTTTCTCTTCAGGTTGGCACTTGTCCTTTATATCATGATGAGAAGCAAAAAGTAAAGATTTTGTTAGCTGCATTGAAAATACTTCTCTCACCTAGAGTTAACTTCACATGGCAATTATCCAACTAAAACTGGTTGTTTTTGTTCTTTTCTTTTTGGAGTCAATGCAATTATATATCTGAAATTTTGGAGCGTGGCCTTGTTCCCTTAGCTACTTTAGCCAGCTCTAAAATATATGCCCCAGTTAGCACTTGAGTGGTTTCTGGGATAGCCCAAAGGTTCCTTGCCCAGAATGGGTGGGCCCAAGGGTAGATAGAGAAGGGAGAAGAGTGATCAGGAAAGATGGAACAAGAATGAAAGAGAACCTATGTATTAGAAAGTAAACTGAGTAATCTTATTAATCAGTCAGTTTTCCTGGTCTGCCCTCCTATTGCATTTTTTTAGAAGAAAGGTGGTCACAGAGAACACTACTGAATCTCAGTGGCAGGTGAAGTGAGGAAGTTTCTGGGCAGAGTTCTTTATCGCCTGTAAATCAGTGGAAGAAATCAGCCATTTTCCAGCAGAACTTTCATTTCTTGAGTGAGCAGTGACATTAGAATCAAGTGGGAAAAGTAGTGTGTTCTACATGATGACTATATAAGGGTTAGGTTAGGCCTCATATTACAAAGACAGCAAACTATAACAGTAGCTGTAACTGTTTCCTGGGGTTGCCATTGCAAATCCCCACAAACCAGGAGGCTTAAAACAACAAAAATGAATTCTGTCTCAGTTCTGGAAGCTGCAAATCTGAAATCAAGGTATCAAGGTGCTTTCTGAATGCCCTAGGTCAGTGGTCGGCAAGCCGCGGCTCGCGAGCCACATCCGGCTCTTTGGCCCCTTGAGTGTGGCTCTTCCACAAAATACCACGTGCAGGCGCGCATGTACAGTGCGATTGAAACTTCGTGGCCCATGCGCAGAAGTCGGTATTTTGTGGAAGAGCCTCACTCAAGGGGCCAAAGAGTTGCATGTGGCTTGCGAGCCTCAGTTTGCCAACCACTGCCCTAGGTGATGATACTTCCTTGCCTCTTCCTAAACTTCCAGTAGTTGCTGGCCATCACTTGCAGTTTCTGGCTTAGAGATGTATCACTTGGTGTTCTGTCTTCATGTCTCTTTTTTCATAAGGCCACCAGTCATATTGGATTTAGGGCCCACCCTGCACCAAGTATGAACTCATCCTGACTAATGACATCTGCATACATACTATTGCCCACATTCTGAGGTTCTGAAGAGCTCAAAAATTTGGGGGGTACAATATTAAACCCGGTACAGTAGCTTAAATAAAAGAGTATTTTTCTCCTTCACATAAAAGTTCCAAGCTAAGCAGTCAGAGGTGGCCAGGTGAAGGTATCAGGAACATGTGCTGTCTCATTTCTCTGCCATCCTTAGCATGTGCCTTCCACTTCCTGATCTGTGAAGGCTGTGTAAGTTCTATCCATCATATATGCCTTCCCCCTACAAAAAGGAGAAAGAGGGGTGGAAGAAGAGTTTATGGGGCACATCCCAGTTGTTCTTTAATACTGCAGTATAGTATTTCTTTTACTTTGCATTGCACAGAACTTTGTCAGATGAGTGGTTAGCTACAAATGAGGCTGGGAATGTAGACTTTTTTTTTTCTGGCAGCCTGTGTCCTGCCAAAACTTGGAAGTTATTTTCCTGTGAAAAAGAGGGTGAGTGAATACTACAACAAACTAGACAACCTGGAGGAAATGGACATATTCCTAGAAAAATACAACATTCCAAAACTCAATCAGGAAGAATCTAAAAATCTCAATAGGCCAATAACTATGGAAGAAATTGAAGCAGTCATCAAAAAGTTTCCAGCAAACAAAAGCCCAGGACTAGACGCTTCACAGGGGAGTTTTACCAAACATTCAAGGAAGAACTAAAACCTATCCTCCTTAGACTACTACAAAAAATTCAAGAGGAAGGAACACTTCAAAGCTCATTCTATGAAGCCAGCATTACCTTAATACCAAAACCAGATAAGGACAACACAATGAAAGAGAATTACAGGCCAATATCCCTTATGAACATAGATGCCAAAATCCTCAACAAAATCTTAGCAAATCGGATCCAGCAGTACATCAGGAAGATCATACACCATGACCAAGTAGGATTTATCCCAGGGATGCAAGGATGGTACAATATCTGAAAATCAATAAATGTGATACATCACATAAACAAATTGAGAGATAAAAATCACAGTCATATCAATTGATGCAGAAAAAGCATTTGACAAAATCCAACACCCATTTTTGATAAAAACTCTCAGCAAGGTGGGAATAGAAGGATCATACTTCAACATAATAAAAGCCATATATGACAAACCCACAGCCAACATCATACTCAATGACAAAAACTAACACCATTTCCCCTAAGAACAGGAACAAGACGGGGATGCCCACTCTCACCACTCCTGTTCAACATAGTACTGGAAGTACTAGCCATTGCAATTAGACAAGAAGAAGAAATAAAAGGGATCCAAATTGGAAAAGAAGAAGTAAAACTGTCCTTATTTACAGATGACATGATATTATACATAAAAAATCCTAAAGACCATCAAAAAACTATTAGAGTTAATAAATGAATTTGGCAATGTCACAGGATACAAAATTAACACCAAGAAATCTATGGCATTCCTATACACCAATAGTGAACTTACAGAAAGAGAGACTAAAAAAACAATCCCATTTACCATCGCACCAAAAAAATTAAGCTACCTAGGAATAAACTTAACTAAAGAGGTAAAAGACCTCTACTCAGAAAACTAATGGACGTTGAAAAAAGAGATAGAGGAAGACATAAACAGATGGAAGAACATACCGTGTTCTTGGATTGGTAGAATCAACATCATTAAAATGTCCATACTACCCAAAGCAATCTATAAATTCAACACACTTCCCATTAAAATACCAACGGCATATTTCACAAATCTAGAACAAACTCTCCAAAAATTCATCTGGAATAAAAAACGACCCCGAATAACTGCAGCGATCCTGAGAAAGACCAAAGTAGGTGGGATCTCAATACCAGATATCAAGCTGTATTACAAAGCCACTGTTCTCAAAACTGCCTGGGACTGGCACAAGAACAGACATATAGATCAATGGAATAGAATAGAGAGCCCAGAAATCGACCTGAACCAATATGCTCAATTAATATTTGACAAAGGAGGCAAGAACATACAATGGAGTCAAGATAGTCTCTTCAATAAATGGTGTTGGGAAATTTGGACAGATACATGCAAAAAAATGAAACTAGACACCAACTTACACCATACACAAAAATAAACTCAAAATGGATAAAGGACTTAAATGTATGATGGGAAACCATAAAAATACTAGAAGAATCCAAAGGCAACAAAATCTCAGATAGATGCCAAAGCAATTTTTTCACCAATACAGCTCCTAGGGCATTGGAAACTAAAGAGAAAATGAACAAATGGGACTACATCAAAATAAAAGCTTCTGCACAGCAAAAGAAACCATCAACAAAACAACAAGAAAGCCCACTGCATGGGAGAACATATTTGCCAATGTTATCATTGGTAAGGGTTTAATCTCCAACATTTATAGGGAACGCATACAACTTAACAAAAGGAAGATAAACAATCCAATCAAAAAATGGGCAAAGGATCTAAATAGACACTTTCAACAGAGGACATTCAGAAAGCCAAGAGACATATGAAAACATGCTCAAAGTCACTAATCATCCGAGAAATGCAAATAAAAACAACAATGAAGTACCATCTCACACCTGTCAGAATGGCTATCATCAACAAATCAACAAATGACAAGTGCTGGTGAGGATGTGGAGAAAAAGGAACCCTCCTGCACTGCTGGTGGGAATGCAGACTGGTGTAGCCACTATGGAAGACAGTATGGAGTTTCCTCAAAAAACTAAAAATGGAACTCCCATTTGACCCCGTGATCCCACTTCTAGGAATATATCCCAAGAAAACAGAAACACCAATCAGAAAGGATATATGCACCCCTGTGTTCATAGCAGCACAATTCACCATAGCTAAGATTTGGAAACAGTCAAAGTGCCCATCAGTAGATGAATGGATTAGAAAACTGTGGTACATCTACACAATGGAATACTATGCTGCTGTAAAAAAAGAAGGAATTCTTACCATTTGCAACAGCATGTATGGAACTGGAGAGCATTATGCTAAGTGAAATAAGCCAGTCAATGAAGGAAAAATACCACAGGATCTCACTCATTTATGGATAATAAAGACCATTATAAACTTATGAACAAAAATAGATACAGAGGCAGAGCAGCCTCAGACTTTCAAACTACAACGGGAAGGCCGGGGAAGGTTGGGGGGCAGGAGGGGAGGGTAAGAGATCAACCGAAGGACTTGTATGCATGCATATAAGCATAACCAATGGACATAAGACACTGAGGGGTAGGGGAGGCCAGGGGATTGTCAAGGGCGGGACGAAAGGAGACATATGTAATACTCTTTGTAATACTTTAAGCAATAAAAAAAAAAAAGAAAAAGAAAAAAAAAGAGGGTGAATGGATGTTAGGTAGGCAGCCAGAAAATTTTCCGTAGAGTGACTTGTCTTATTTTTCTCCACAGCATATAATGAAAGTAGTTCCTTAAATGAATCACCAAAAGTTACTGTGCTTGTTAAATGACTTTCTGAATGTGTTGATAATATTTTCTCTTAAAAAGTGATCCATGCTTGTAGGAATTAGAGATGGCTGAAGGGGTTGGGAAGAGGAGGAAGGGAAGAATGAATAGATGGAGCATTAGGGCAGTGAAAATATACTGTATGATCTATATTATAAAAAGCCAGTGGCTGTAATGCAGTAATGACCAAACGACCGGTCACCAGGAGGTGCATTGATGGATCTCACAGTGTGGCAGGTCTGGGGTCCGGGGCGTGGTGGGGTCTGGGGTCCCACGGCAGCACGGTGGGTCTGGGGTCCCGCAGCAGCATGGTGGGGTTTGGGGTCCCGCAGCCGCGCAGCGGGTCTGGTTCTTATGTGATTTCGTGTGCTGGGCCTCTAGTGTTATAATGATGGATACATGTCATGCATTTGTTAAAATCTTAGAATGTAAAACACAAAGTGAGCCCTAATGTAAACTATGGACTTTAGTTAATATGTATCAGTATTTTCCATCAATTGTAGTAAACATGCCAGACCAATGCAAGATGTTAATAATAGGGAAATGTGCAAGAGAGGGAGAAGGGGTATATGGGAACTCTGTACAGTCTGGTTAATATTTCTGTAAACCTAAAACTGCTCTAAAAATAGTCTGTTAATTAAAAAGTATAATTCCTAATTTTTTTAAAAAGAGAGATGGCTGAAGAATTCCTGAACTGACTTTTTTTTTTTTTAAGTGAAATTCAGAGCCGCTGCATGACTTTAGAAGCTCAAAGGAAGTTATGATGCTTAATGTCTACAATTTTGCAAGCATAACTGTATGTCTAAGTTCCAACATTCCCTATCCTGCTCTAAGATTCCCCTAGTTCACAGGAATCAGTGCCCCTCAGCTCCCTGCATTTGGGTGTCACAGTCTTCTCTGTGCTACTCTTCCAAATGCATTCTCTCATGCCCTTCCTAGGAGGTATTTATTAAGGACTCCAAAGTATGGAAAGAGGTAGGGTTTCTGAAACTATCAAATAAGTTGAGATTATCAGAGTAAACAAAAAGGAAGACTGTTTTTTTTTTTAAATTAAATCTTTATTGTTCAGATTATTACATTAGTTACTCTTTTTTCCCATCATAACTCCCCTCCTCCCAGTTCCCACCCCACCCTCCGCCCTCACTCCCCACCCACTGTCCTCATCCATAGGTGCACGATTATTGTCCAATCTCTTCCCTCACGGAAGACTGTTTTTGATGAAGACATTATATTTACTAAAAGTAAAACTTCTAGCTCCGTAAAAAGTCCTAAGGAGACAGGGACAAGGATGGAAGAGGAGAATTTTTCTTAATTCCCAGTCACCTCACTTTGAATCATCTTCACTTTTACTCAGGTCTCTGACTCACTGTGCTTATTTCTCTGTCCACCTATTCTTTTGTATTTTTTTATTTATTGAATTTATTGGGGTGACACTGATTAATAAAATTATGTTTCAGGTGTACAGTTCTATAATATATCATCTGTACACTGTACTGTGTGTTCACCACTCCGAGTCAAGTCTCCTTCTGTCACCATTTGTCGGCCCTTTACCGTCTTTTACCCGCCCCCCCCCCCCCACTCCTCTTTCCCTCTGATAATCACCATACTGTTGTCTGTGTCTATGAGGTGTGTTGTTGTTGTTGTTTTGCTTAATCCCTTCACCTTTTTTACCTAGTCCCTCAAACCCTTCCTCTCTATCAGTTGCCAGTCTGTTCGCTGTATCTATGAGTCTTTTTCTATTTTGTTATTTTATTGTGTTCATTAGATTCCACATATAAGTGAAATCATATGGGACTTGTCTTTCTCCTACTGGTTTATTTCTCTTAGAATAATTCCAACTCCATCTATGCTGTCATAAAAGGTAAGATTTTTTTATTTTTTACAGCTGTCCACCTATTTTTATTAAAATTTTGAAAAAATTTATTTTAAAGAGCCCGGCCGGTGTGGCTCTGTGATTGAGCATCAACCCATGAATCAGAAGATCAGAGTTCACCCCAGTCAGTGCACAAGCCCGGGGATTGCGGGTTTGATTCCCAGTAGGGGGTGTGCAGGAGGCAGTCGATTGATGATTCTCTCTCATCATTGATGTTTCTATCTCTCTCCCTCTCCCTGAAATAAATAAAAACATATTTTTTTCAAATTTTCTTTTAGAAGAAGGGGGGAGGGGAGAGAAAGAAACATCAATTTGTTGTTCCACTTATTTATGCATTCATTGGCTGCTGCTTGTATGTGTCCTGATCAAAGATCAGACCTGTACCTTTGTGTATTGGAACGATGCTTTAACCACAGAATTTATCCTTTTCCATGAGGAAACAGAATCTAATAATTTTCACTTTAATGAGGACTCAGTTTCTCTAGAGACTTCATATGGGCAGTTGCTTATAAAACTCATGAATGGCTCTAACCGGTTTGGCTCAGTGGATAGAGCATCAGCCTGCAGACTGAAGGGTCCCAGGTTCAATTCTAGTCAAGGGCATGTACCTTGGTTGAAAGCTCAGAGGCAACAAATCAATGTATCTCACATCGATGTTTCTCTGTCTCTCCCCCTCCCTTCCACTCTCTCTAAACACACACATACAAAACAACAACATGAATGCATTCACCTTGGCAATAATGGTGGTTTATAATTTCCACATTTTGCCACACCTCACCAACTATTATTTTTATAACAATGACTATGCAAGAATAATAGCAACACTTTTTCCTCCAGGTGATTAGACAAATGCATGTTTTCTGATAAAAATAAACCTTCCTCCTCACTGATCACCCACACATTTCCTCATTATGAGCAGCTAGTCCCCTTCAACTAATGATAAACCTTTTGGGTAGACCCAGAAGTTGTTTCCAAAGATGGAAATAACATTTCCAACATTTCCATCACATCCACTGTGCTGTTTGATGGCCCTTAGTGAGCTTATGTGTGTTGAAATA
The DNA here is from genome assembly GCF_964212035.1 of Myotis nattereri. Taxonomy (NCBI): domain Eukaryota; kingdom Metazoa; phylum Chordata; class Mammalia; order Chiroptera; family Vespertilionidae; genus Myotis; species Myotis nattereri. The sequence goes on from NC_138075.1 coordinate 154,948,307, forward strand.
TTTCATCTTCCCAGGGATTAAAGGGGATTAAGATGTTAAACTTCTTTTTCAAACAAGTCAATTTGGAAATATTGGGAGAGAGGGGAGAAGTGATGTAAGTTGCCTTTTCCAGTGTTAAAAGATGCCATCTCTCTGCTTATCTTAATAGAGTAATAATTTAAACCAAATTATGTGATTTGTTTGTTGACTGGATCAGGCTTAAAATATTCAGGGAAATTATATATTTTTATACCAGTTAGCTACTAAAGAATTATAGATTAAATGCTTACCATTCTGCCTAGCCGATGTGGCTTAATGGTTGAGCGTTGACCCAAGCACCAAGAGATCACTGGTTTGATTCCCGATTAGGGTACATGCCTGGGTTGCAGGCTCCATTCCCACTCTGGGGCATGCAGGAGGCAGCCAATTGATGTTTCTCTCTCATTGATCTTTCTCATCAGTCTTTCTGTCTCTTTCTTCCCCTCTCTTTTCAAAATCAATAAAAAACATTTTTTAAAAATGCTTATAAAACTCATGGCACTATGAGTTAAGTAAAAATATATATCATGTTGAAAATATGGACACAAATATGGTTCTAAAATATGTCAATGATAATGGTAGTAAGCAGATGCAGGTATAATTGGCCTAATAAACATATTCAGAGCTTATAGAATATATATATATTTCTCTTTTTCTGGCTCTTAGAGCCATGTTAAAACAAAAAATTTCAAAGTGGGAGCCTTTTACTAAAGCCACTTTCATCCACACCAAAACTTCAGGTGTTTGACTGACTCATACAATTTTCCTTGAAAGGAAAGTTGACTCATCCTACCCAGCCAAGGGTGAACAAAACTTTTGGTTCTAAGTCCTCATCAGTTTTCAGTTAATCCAGCCAGCCAGAGACGGGCCACTGAGCATCCTCAGTCTGATGGCAAAGCTGTGACATCAGACTTACCTATAAGACAGGATGTCGACTCTGAACTTCAGATTCATCTTGGGAATCTGAAACAGTTCATTTTAGTAAAATGCTTTAAAATCCTTAGTCTAAGATTGGTGTTGGTCTAAAACATTTACTTTGAGTAAGTTTTAAGGACTGGGATATGAAGAACCTTAAATATACAAGAAAGAATGCTTCTCCCAACCAACGGTTGATCGTTTTTTTTGTTGTGTTGTGTTTGTTTTTTTTAAAAAAAAACACACATATTTTTATTGATTTCAGAGAGGAAGGAAGAGGGAGAGACAGAAACATCAATAATGAGAGAGAATCATTGATCGGCTGCCTTCTGCACACCCCACACTGGAGACTGAGCTCGCAACCTGTGCATATGCCCCGACCGGGAATCCAATCGTGATCTCCTGGTTCATAAGTCGATGCTCAAACACTGACCAGGCAACATTTGGTCATTTTGAAGAGAACTGAAGTCTTTAAAACCACCCTCTCTGTACAGGATCACTGGGGTAACATGACATGGCCCACTTCTTTTTCCCCACCTGCCCCTAGGAAACACATTTTCTGCTTCCCAGCACCCAAGTTACAATTCTGTGTAATGAGATGGAAGTAGAAATGTCTGAGGTCTTTCAGGGAAACCTTTTACTTTCCTGGTAAAAGGGAAAGATGACCTAGTGCTGCTTCTTCGTCCCAGTTCAACCTTGAGTGATGTGGCCCTGATGCCTGGAGATGCAGCAGTGGTCAGACTGTGGGCAAGAATGCCACGTACCATGGAACAGAGCACTATAGATTCACTGCACCAGCCCTGGACTGCTTACCTCCAGACTTCCTACACCAGAAAGAAGCCCTTTCTTATTTAAGTAGATTCAGGTTTCTGTTACTTATGGACAGACAAACCTAACTGATATAGAATTGGTATCTGAAAATTAGTGACTCCCAGGATCATTTTTAAATTTAATACAGGACTTAGGAAGAATTGTTTAATTGTATTTTAACACATGTTTAGTACAGTCTTAAATATGGTGCCTGCTGGCCAGCTTAGGGGGGTGGGGATGGGGGTGGGAGCAGATTCAGAAAAGGAACAATGGCCTCTGCCAGCATGTTTGGGAGGAAGCTGTCATGTCTTCCCTACCCGCCCCCCACTTGCCTCCCCCACTTGCTTCCCCCAGGTCTTGGCCTGATGCTGGACAATTCAGTTCCTCCCCATTTGTCTCTGGTGCCTTTCAAGCTGCTGCCCCAGCACTGGAGCTCAGGATTGAGTCTGACTGCTGGCAGAGGATCCAATAGAAGATACCAGGACCGGCAAGAAGATATGTGCCTAAGTCTGTAAATGCAGAGTCTCCACCCCACCCCATCCACCAACACCGACACTGCTGTGAGCACAATACACTTCTATGCAAAGCCACTGACATCTGCCAGTTGTTTCTTCCAGCAACTTCCCTCTCTGATACAGGTGGGCAGCATGCCAAACACTCACACTTAGAGCATCCCTCATTGAAGGTGAACCCTGACAGGTCATTAGCTCTCAGAGACATGCACTTCTTCTTTAAAATATATTTTTATTGATTTCAGAGAGAAAGGGAAAGATATAAACATCAATGAGAAGAGAGAATCATGGATCGGCTGCCTTCTGCACGCCCCCTAATTGGGGATTGAGCCCACAACCCAGGAATGTGCCCTGACTAGAAATCAAACCCTGACCTCCTGGTTCATAGGTGGACGCTCAACCACTGAGCCATGCCGGCTGGCCGGGCAAGGCATGCACTTCTTAAATAACCATCTATTCTTCCTTTTCTTTCTGTGTATCAAACACTGAGTCACAGAACAGGAAATAGAGAAGACCTGATTTTAAACAAATGTTTACTGAGTATTTTCTGAGAATTGATAGAACCAGTGACACAAAGAGGGACGGGACGTATTTGGAGTCCAAGCCACACAGAAATATGAATCCATATTCAGCAGCAAAGGTAGCTTTGTGATCGACTGACTCATTCATTCAACAGTTAAGCATCTACAGTGAACCAGGCTCTTGGAGCTGAAGATAAAAAATGAATGTCATAGCTCTAAGCTTTGAGGAGCACAGTCCTCCAAACATCCATCCTTCATCCATCCAGTAAATGTTCATTTATCTGCTCAGTACCCGGCAGGCTCAGAGCACATGTCTTGAGAGGAAACATTCCATAAAAAGGATTGTGCACAGTCACTCTGCTTTTGAATAGTATCACAGATGCCAGAAGTTGGATTCAGGGTGAAATAAAATGAGTGGGGGACCTGGCCTGGGGCACATCAGAGGGTCTGCCAACAAGAATGGCCAGGCTCTCTCCCTGTGGGGTGACCAGACCCTCCGGTGCAACATGGGCCACCAGCCTCTCCCTCTTATTTCGTGTCTGACTAAGCACTTTCCCTGGAGGCGGTGTTTTCCTGTTGAAATCCCTATTTACTTAGGGTGTTTGTCTCTTGTCAGTCTTCCCAGTGCCCTTATTTCCTCTCCTTTTGCTTCCCAATCTGCCTTTCTCTCTCTTATTCAGAGAACTGTAATGTCCCCTTCAAGGGCTCTAAGTCACTTTGAAGTAGAGATTACGAGGCCCAGAGAAGGGAAGGGGCTTGCCCAAGGTGAGCAAGTGTGTTGGTGATAGGAGTAGGCACTAGATCAGTGATGGCGAACCTTTTGAGCTCGGCATCTCAGCATTTTGAAAAACCCTAACTTAACTCTGGTGCCGTGTCACATATAGAAATTCTTTGATATTTGCAACCATAGTAAAACAAAGACTTATATTTTTGATATTTATTTTATATATTTAAATGCCATTTAACAAAGAAAAATCAACCAAAAAAATGAGTTCGCATGTCACCTCTGACACACTTGTCATAGGTTTGCCATCACTGCACTAGATTCAGATCTCCTGATTCCTGACCCTTCTGGTAGAATGCACCAGTTCTGCCTTGATGAAGCCCAGGGGACAAGCTGCTCTTCTGAACCATGACTATCCTTCTGAACAGCCCACACCCTTCCTCAGAACCACTCTCTCCCAGCTCGGAACTCACAGATTCCGTGGGAGCGGCCTCGTTCCCTGGGACCTCCCTGCGGGCCCGCAGCTGTGTTGTCTTATCCTGTGGTTAGGATGTTCTGCTTTTCATCCCGAGTAATCAGTATTCTTTCAGAAAATTACCCTTTTGCCTAAGTTCTTTTTTTTTTTTAAATAATATTTTATTGATTTTTTACAGAGAGGAAGGGAGAGAGATAGAGAGTTAGAAACATCGATGAGAGAGAAACATCGATCAGCCGCCTCCTGCACATCTCCCACTGGGGATGTGCCCGCAACCCAGGTACATGCCCCTGACCGGAATCGAACCTAGGACCTTCCAGTCCGCAGGCCGACGCTCTATCCACTGAGCCAAATCGGTTTCGGCCTAAGTTCTTTTGAGCTAGATATCTGCCCTTTAGAGCCCTGAGTTCTGATGATCTCTGCCAGTGGTTCTCAACCTTCTGGCCCTTTAAATACAGTTCCTCATGTTGTGACCCAACCATAAAATTATTTTCGTTGCTACTTCATAACTGTAATGTTGATACTATTATGAATCGTAATGTAAATATCTGATATGCAGGATGGTCTTAGACGACCCCTGTGAAAGAGTCGTTCGACCGCCAAAGGAGTCGCGACCCACAAGTTGAGAACCGCTGTAAGACTTAGGCACTAATGAAGTGCCCTTCATGGACTGATTTTGACTCTTTTTCTTTAATCCTCCACAGGCCTGTCCCTCTCTCTAGTCATTAGCTGTCCTTCCATCTGTGCAGCCTGTGCCTGAGGAAACTGCACAATGGCCAGGCCAAAGCCCTGAACACAATTACTGATGCCTCCAGAACATGACACCATTTAGAAATTAATTCCCTGGCCAATTCTTGGAGCCAAGGCTAAGTAAGCAATAAATGCTTTGTAATAGTTTAAAAGCTTATCTCCCATCTGGAAACTCCCTTGTGGCAGATCTGTAATTTAGGTTTCTCTTTAGTTTTAAACATTTTATGGCAAAAATAATATAACCCACAATTCAGAAGACCTGGAAAACCATTATTATGTGTTTTTTCGCCATCCTAATGAGGGTCTTTCCGGTCTGTAAGTAACCTTAGTGCTGTAGGACAGGACCTCCAGCTTGCTGGTAATAACATAATTGTAACTTGATTAGGTAAGTTTCTTTTAACCCTGGAAAAGTTTATATAAACAGAGGAATGTGAAGCAAATTCCACTCAGGCTTTTGCTATTTTGGAGTTAAGTTTAGGTGACCTGTATCTGTTTGGTATTTTAAGAACTTGCAATTTTAAGAGAATGTGATAAATTTGAGTATCCAATGGACTGATCTTGTGATTCTAGTTTTAAAAATGTAATTGAGTAGACCAAGTATGTCAAACTCAAAGGCTAACACGGGCCTAATAAACAAGGTTTAAGTTTATGTGGGACATAAAAGAACAAAAGCTTCAATTTTCATAGAAATATAGGTTTATTTATATAGAGACATGCTGAATACAAAGGGCTGAAATAAATGAGTAATCATTAATGTAAAATAATAGAACATTTTAATAAAAATTAATATTTTTTCTTGAATATTAACCTATCAGACACCGAATAATTGCACAAATTAATAAGCATAATGCAAGTAAACCTATTTTTCTTGTTCTCCGAAAGCAAAATACTTCCTATACTTCCTGTTGCGCACACCAAACAAGTTAGTCCAAGACTAATGATGTGGCAATCGGCTGCTAAAATATTTGCTACTAGTATTAGTGGAGAGAAATGGTGCGCATGCACGTAAGGCGTGTAAGGGAAATGAATGCAACACGATTATAGTAATCAGTCATTAGCGAACTGTAGTTGTAGTTAGTTGTCGTTCGTTATTAATAATTATGTATAACAGGGTGGAGAAACCAAGATGGCGGCATAGGTAAACACCAGAGATTGCTGCCTCGCACAACCACTTCAAAAATACAACTAAAAGATGGGATGGACATCACCCAGAACCACAGTAAGGCTGGCTGAGGGGAAATTCTACAACTAGAAGGAAAGAAAAAAGCATACCGAGACTCAGAGGAGGCACAGTGCGGAAAATACAAAGGTGTGGAGGTGTGTGCGGAGCGGGCTGGCAACTGAGGGCGCGGTTGTCTGTTTCAATCGGGAGGGAGTCTCAGGCTCTGAGCTCCAGTTCCGGGCAAGTCTCTGGGGACCCATACTGAAACGGGAGAAACGGGACTGTCTGGCATCGGTCGGAACTCGAGGGCAGCTTTCTCTCCGAGGTACTTGCAGCGGTTGCTGGGACTCTGAGAGGCAGAGCCTCTGGGGACAGGACTGAGAGCAGTCATAACTGCTCGTTCCGCCAGCCCTGTTGATCCCCTGGGACCCGCCCTGCCCAAGCCTTGCACAGAGGCATTTGCGGGATAGCCTCAGGCAAAGGCTAGATTAGCACTTCCCTAGAGGACAGAAGTTCTCCCACTGCAGACACAGCTGATTCTCACAGCCAGTTGGCCTGGCAGTCAAATCCCCCCCAGTATTACTTACAACAATCAAGGTTTAACTACAATAAGACTGCGCACAAAGACCACAAGGGGGTGCACCAAGAAAGCATAAAAAATGCGGAGACAAAGAAACAGGACAAAATGACAGAAATGGAGGATATAGAGTTCAAAACCACACTTTTAAGGTCTCTCAAGAACTGTCTAGAAGTCGCCAATAAACTTAGTAAGGCCTTCGAAAAGAGTGGTGAGACCGCCGATAAATGTAGTGAGATCCTCAAGAAATGTAATGAGACCCTCGATGTTGTGATAAAGAACCAACTAGAAATTAAGCATACACTGACTGAAATAAAGAATATTATACAGAGTCCCGACAGCAGACAAGAGGAGTGCAAGAATCAAGTCAAAGATTTGAAATGCCAAGAAGCAAAAAACACCCAACCGGAAAAGCAAAATGAAAAAAGAATCCGAAAATACGAAGATAGTGTAAGGAGCCTCTGGGACAACTTCAAGCGTACCAACATCTGAATTATAGGGGTGCCAGAAGATGAGAGAGAACAATATATTGAAAACCTATTTGAAGAAATAATGACAGGAAACTTCCCCTACCTGGTGAAAGAAATAGACTTACAAGTCCAGGAAGCGCAGAGAACCCCAAACAAAAGGAATCCAAAGAGGACCACACCTAGACACATCATAATTAAAATGCCAAGAGCAAAAGACAAAGAGATAGCATCAAGAGAAAGAAACTCAGCAAGAGAAAGAAACTCAGTTACCTACAAGGGAATACGCATACGACTGTCAGCTGATTTCTCAACAGAAACTTTGCAAGCCAGAAGGGAGTGGCAAGAAATATTCAAAGTGATGAATACCAAGAACCTACAACAAAGATTACTTTATCCAGCAAAGCTATCATTCAGAATTGAAAGTCAGATAAAGAGCTTCACAGATAAGGAAAAGCTAAAGGAGTTCATCACCACCAAACCAGGATTATATGAAATGCTGAAAGGTATCCTTTAAGAAGAGGAAGAAGAAGAAAAAGGTAAAGATACAAATTATGAACAACAAATACACATCTATCAACAAGTGAATCTAAGAATCAAGTGAATAAATCATCTGATGAACAGAATGAACTGTTGATTATAATAGAATCAGGGACATAGAAAGGGAATGGACTGACTATTCTTGGGGGGGGAGAGGGGTGTGGGAGATGCGGGAAGAGACTGGACAAAAATCGTGCACCTATGGATGAGGACAGTGGGTGGGGAGTGAGGGTGGAGGGTGGGGTGAGAACTGGGAGGAGGGGAGTTATGGGGGGAAAAAAGAGGAACAAATGTAATAATCTGAACAATAAGATTTAATTAAAAAATAATTATGTATAACAGGATGTTGTAAAAATTAAGTTATGAAATGTTTATTAAAAATTTTTTTTACATACCATTATATTGGCTGGGCCGCAAAAATATTTGTTGTGGGCCACATGCAGCCTGCCAGCCGCGAGTTTGACATGCTTGGTATAGATTTGTCATTTAAATTAAAAGGTGCAATACAATTCTATTAAGATTGTAAGCAGTATGAGAACATTTAAGGCAACTTAGGATTCACCATATGTAGTTGGTTAAGAACTTGGGAAGGCTTGTGAGCAAACAAGTATTCTAAATGATAAAGTGTTAACTTCATAAATGTGGTTTAAAATTGTTAAGGCATTTTAAATCACTAAATTTTTGAATGGGACCACTTTTCAAGGTTTCTTAACAGTTTTATATGTTACTGTTTTTATCAAATAAAGTTATAAGTAGACTAAAGCAGTTTAAGTTCGATCTAAAAGGTTAAGGAAAACCTAACATTTTAAATTTGAATAAAATATTAATTGAAAATAAAAATAATTTTAAGCAGTTGTTTTTGTGTGTGTGTGTGTGTGTATATATATATATATATATATATATATATATATATATATATATTTCAGTAAAAATATACAGCATGTTTGCCTAATGTTAGAAATTCAGTATTTATTTTTTAAGCAGTCATTTGCTCCTTACATTCTGTCAACAACTAATATTCTCTACATTTTACAGATGGGGAAACAGAGGCAGAGGAAAGAATCAGTGGCCAGAGTGGAGGCACCAGGAGGCAAAACAAGAGCCAGCGCTGCACTTGGTCACACGGTCCCACCTCTCCCCACTGGCCTGGCTTGCCCACTGTTTAGTTGGCCTCTAAAGTGTCCTTATTACAGGTAAAGTGAAACCCCACAATGAAGAATCACCCTTTATCTCCAGAAGTGATTATGTGACTAATTTGAAATCTCTGTGACTCCTTGTTTTCCTCTTCAGCATCAATTCTAGGACCATAATGGGGGTGGAAAGCTACCACTTGGCCTGAGAAGTTTAGTCTGAATTCTGGGAAAGAGGCAGCCTGGCTCCTTAACCGTAAATAGGTCATTAAGAACAAGAACAAGTGGATGTTTCTCCCTTCCCCCACCCCCTCTATCCCCTTTCCTCTTTCTCTCTAAAAACAACTTTAAAAAAAAGACTAAATACGTTGGGATTGAATGGCCCTCAGTCCCAGCTGAGCCAACCCTCTGAGGACTGTGACGTCCCACCCGGAGGACAAGGACAGGAGGAGAGAACACAGCTCCCTGGAGAAGGGCAGTGTGGCACAGTGGGAACAGTGGCATTGGTCAGGAGGCCTGCATTTAGGTCTCTGGTCTGCCTTTGGCCGAGCAGCCAGGGCAAACCACTTCCTCTAGCTGAGGCCAGCTCCATCATCAGTGAAATGGGGTGAATGTTTGCCTCTGCTTGAGTCAAAAATTTGTCAGAGTGTTATGAAAAAAAGAGAAAGCTCTTTGTAACATTAAAAATAACAAGGCCTGATTATATATTGATGGGAATGGGCTTCAGAGGGCAGGCCAGTTACATTTTGAGTCCTTTAGAGCTCTGATATTTCCAGTGGCTCTGTTTGCAATCCAGCTCCATCATTGGGCTCAGGGGGTGTCAGAGGCCTGAGTTAGACCCTGTGAACAGCTTGTAAGGCCTACCACTGACTTTGTAACCTCATCTCAGCTCCTCTTTCCTCTGGCTCAGGGCACATGTTCCCAAGTGCCCCAGCTATAACTGCTTGGAGTGTGCAAAGTTGCAAGGACAGTTGAACATGGACTTTGCTTCAAGGACATTAATCAAGGATTTGAAAATAATTGCCTCCAATAGCCCTGCCTGAGTAGTTCAGTTAGTCAGAGCATCATCCTAATAAGCCAAGGTTGTGGGTTCAATCTCCAGTCAGGGCACATACAAGAATCAACCAATGAGTGCATGTGGTACAAATAGGTCTCTCTTTCTCTCTCTCCTCTTTCTCTCCCTCTCTTTCTCCCTCTCTCTCTCTCTCCATCTCTCCCCCTCTCCCTCCCTCTCCCTAAAAATCAGTGAATAAAAATTAAATATAAAAAAGGAATTGCCTCCTGGAAACTAAATCCTGATTTCTGAAAATTCAGCAGAAAGGGAGGATAATTACATTCCAATACAGTCAGGGCTGCACACAGAAGTAGAGTTTAAATAGGAGGATTGTCCTAGCCGGTTTGGCTCAGTGGATTGAGCATCAGCCCATGGACTAAAGAGTCAAGAGTTTGATTCCAGTCAAGGGCACGGTACCTCAGTTGCAGGCTCGATCCCCAGCCCCAGTAGGGAGGCGCCTGTGTGGGAGGCAACCAATCAATGTGTCTCTGTCACACTGATGTTTCTGTCTCTCACCCTCTCTTCCACTCTCTCTAAAAATCAATGGAAAAACATCCTTAGATGAGGATTAACAAAAAAGTAAAAATAATAAATAAATAAGAGGATTATTAGGAGGGAAAGGAAGCCCTCTCTGAGAATCAACCTTTAGCTGAGTCAGGTCAGACTGACTCAGGGGGCATTGGGCAGCCCATGTCCTCATTGCAGTCCATTTCCCACTCCCCCACTCATAGCTGCTTGCCAATTCATATCCATGTATTTGGTTTAAGAAATTACTCTCTGTGGTAGGCAGGATTCTCATATGGCCCCCAAGATTCCCGGGCCTGTTGCACATACAGCTTTTCCAGTTACGAGTATTTAGTCAAACACTAATCTAAGTACTGCTGGATTTGCAAATGTAATTAAGATTCCTAATTAGTGACCTGAGTCCTTTAAGGCAGAGAGTTCTCTCTGGTTGGTTTGGAAAGAAATCAGAGTTCAAAGCATGAGAAGGACTCAGCCTGGCTGATTTAAAGATGGAGGAGCCATATGGCAAGGGATGCAGGCAGCCTCTGGATGCTGATAGTAGCCCCTGCTGACAGCCAGCCAGCCAGCAAGCAAGGAAATGGATCCTTATTCCTACAACCACAGGAACTGAATTCTGCCAATGAGAATGAGCTCAGAAGCAGGTTTTTCTCTAGAGTCTCCTGATGGTAACTCAGCCCAGCCAACACCTTGATTTCAGCCCCATGAAACCCTGAGCAGAGAATTCAGTCTTGCTGTGTGACTTCTGACCTACAGAATTGCAAACTAATAAACGGGTGGTATTTTAAGCTACTAAATTTATGTTAATGCTCCTCATTATGTGACCTGGAAATTAGGCAGTTTCCATCAGTAACAGTAATTAGTAGCTGATTACACAGCCAAATCAATTTGGGAGTTTTCTCATTTGGTCAAAAAACTACAATTATAATTTTTTAAAAATATATTTTTATTGATTTTTTTTTACAGAGAGGAAGGGAGAGAGATATAGAGAGTTAGAAACATCAATGAGAGAGAAACATTGATCAGCTGCCTCCTGCACGCCCCCTATGGGGGTGTGCCCGCAACCAAGGTACATGCCCTTGACCGGAATCGAACCTGGGACCCTCCAGTCCATAGGCCGACTCTCTGTCCACCGAGCCAAACCAGCTAGGGCTAATTTTTTTAAACTTTTCATTTTGAATTAATTACATACTTACAAAAATGTTATAAAGAGTACAAAGAATTTTCATATACCCTTCACCCCAACTCCTCAAATGTTATATAACCACAGTGCAGTAATCAAAATTTGGAAATTAATATTGGTATAATACTATACAAATTTCACCAGCTGTCCTATAAATCTCCCTTTTGTGGTTCAGGGTGCAACCCAGAATCACATATTCCATTTAGTCATTATGCCTCTTTAGTCTTTTTTAGTCTGGAACACTCTCTCAGTCTTTCTTTGTCTTTCATGATTTTGACATTTTTGAAGAAGTACTTGCTAAGTTATTTTGTAGAATGTCCCTTATTTTAGGTGTCTCATGTTTTCACATGACTAAAGTCAGGTTATACTTTTTTTGGCAAGAATATTACAGATATAGTGTGTCCGTCTCAGTGCCTTATATCAAGAGGCACATGATGCTGACTTGGTCCATTCCTGGTCCATTAACTTTGATCACTTGGTTAAGGTGGCTGCCAGGATTCTTTACTGTAAAGTTACCATTTTCCCCTTTGTGATTAATAATTACCTTGAGAGAGATTCTATGAGGTTGTTAATATCCTGTTTCTCATCATATTTTACTGAGTTTAGCATACACTGATGATTCTCCTATAAAATAATTATTACTGTGGCATTTGCCAAATGGTGACTTTTCTTTTACATTTATTAGGTAGAATTCCAATAATTCTATAAATTCTAGAATTTGTAGAAAAGAGCTTTCCTTCCTCTATCAACAATTTGTTTATGTCAGTATGGACATACTGGGCTTTTACTTTAGTCTATGGGTCACAATCCATTTCTTTCACGATTGTCCCAGAGGAGCCCTTTCAGGTTGGCCCGTGTCTTTTGGACATGCGTCCATCATTGGTTGGGACCTCAGCAAAATGATTATTTTCAGGTGCCACAGATGCCCTGCAGTCATCTCCAACCCTGAAAGATCTCCTGTTTCCTCTAGTAAAAGAATGATATTTAGAAACCAAGATCTATGAGTTACTATGTCCAACTATTCTAAGTGTTTATAGTTTTCTTTGATACTGTGGATCATTAATCCTTTCATAGTCACACACATACTCACATTTTGGTAAAAGACAGTCAAGGAGCTGGATTTCTCTTGCTTCACTAGACCCCACTGAACCTCAGCCTCTACATTTTCTTGGTCCAGCCCACGTGCTCCCATCCTGTGCCCTCCAAGGTGCTCCCATCACTCCTCTTCTGGGACCCTTCCCATTCACCACCCAGGGACCCTCTCCCTGCTTCCAGCTCTAATAATATTAATACTACTAATAATAGCAGCTACCTTTTATTGAGCACTTGTGCTCCAGGCAAACAGGATTTCATCAGATCCTTAGAGCAATCCATGAAGAATGCATTGTTCCTTTTTTTTTTTTTTTTTTAGCCAGAGGTGATACTGAAATTTTATTTAATATAAATATAATGCACTTTCATCTACAGCACTCATATGCGGCTCCTTGGTTATGACATCAGAGCTGCCCAGACTTTCAGGGTAACTGAGGAGAACAAAAATGTAGATTCCTTCTCTTTGTACATTTATTTCTCATATTCTCACTACACATGTTCAGGCAGGTAGAATTTGCCCCAGTATTGTCCCTTCTGGGTCAGGTCATAGGGGCTCAGTACTTTCCGTATCCCTAGCATGTTGACAGTGGCTATGCACTCAAAGGTCCCAGGGTTTTGGTTGTTACCCTCTTGATCTTTCCGCATCTTCTCTAGGGTTTCACGGCTCATAGCCTTTGCTGGGAAGGGCAACTTGTGGGCAACCTGGTGGAGGAAACCTTGTATCTCTCTGAATTCACAGCTGCCTATCTCTTTAATGAAGCTGGTGGCCAGTCTTCACAGGAGTCAAAAAGTGATCAATGGTGCCTTTGCCGCTCCCCATATGCTGTCCCATATTCTGGTGGCGATGGGCTTGAAAGGGGCTAGTACTCGCCATAAGGCAAACATGTTCTTGGGGTCCATAGAGCGGCTGATTGTCAGGTGCATCACTTCAAAATGGCCCCAGTAGAGGTAACCACCACCCAGTGCCAAGATTGCAAAATTGCCTTCTGTGAACTCAGTATCTTCAGTTGAAGGTCCCTGTATGTCACGCAAGTTCTTAGGTTCTTTTCGCACTTTTGGCACAAGTGGTATTCTTTCAACAAATCTAAGCCTGGCCAGGTTGCATAGGCGCTGTGGTTGCCAAACTCGCTGTTTACTCCTGTGCCCCTCCCCCACTCCCTAGTCCCAGGTTCCGCTTGCCTTCATCCAGTCCTTCCTATATAGCAGCTGCAGCCTAATGCGTGGCTGCGCTCTTAGTGAAATAGCTGGCTCCTTCCTAAATGCGACCTGGAATGGTCGCTAAAGCTCTAACCAGGCATTCAGCTTTGCAGCCTGCACCCTCTGAGAAATACATTGCCACTAAGCCTGAAAAAAAATAAATCTAAGCTTGGGCCTTTCAGAAATGGAAACATCCTCGAAAGTTCGCACCGGGAGCAGTGTCTTTAGGCCCGCACTGGTGGGTGGGACTGCCCAAGAACCTGATAAAGCACTCGTAGGAGAGGCGCACTGGCCCGGGCAAGCTGACGCCACATGGCCATGCGTGTCCAGCCGCGCCCGGCTCCCCACAGTGACCACGGAGGTTACCTTGACCCAGAGTATGGTGCCCTAGGGCCTGCAGGGATTCGCTGTCCCTATTTTATAGTAAAAATATCGAGGCTCCAGAGCAGGGGTCCTCAAACTACAGCCCGCGGGCCATATGCGGCCCAAGGAAAACATTTATCCGGCCCGCTGGGTGTTTTTGCCGCCGATGACTGTTGCTTAGCAGTCGACTAGTTTTTTTTTAAAACTATAGTCCGGCCCTCCAACGGTCTGAGGGACAGTGAACTGGCGCCCTGTTTAAAAAGTTTGAGGACCCCTGCTCCAGAGGGTATGTCACACAGCACAGTAAGCAGAGATCCTCAGCCAATTCTCCCCAGCCCTGCCCTTTGCTTGCATCCTACCCTAAGGTTGGCTGTAGGTCTGCCTTTGGGCAAACCCCTAGGAGCTGGGAAGGTTAGGCAGCAGGAACTGGAAACCACTGGAACCATACCATGTGAAGGGGCATAGAGTTGGGCAATGGCCAGGGCAGTGGAGGTAGCAGGTGGACTCTCCACACCAGCGAGTCTAGCAGAGGTGGGGGTGGAGCTGTTAAGTCCTTGACGGGCCCTGCTACCCCTTCCCCACCCCTCCTCCTCTTCTCTTCCTCCTTCACACACTTTCCTACCTGTTCCTGACCCCCATGAAAAGGCTCTCAGCCCCCTTCTTTGGCCTGGAAACCCTTCATTGGAGACAAAACCTTACCTTGTGTAATTAGAAAGGAAAGGCTGGGAAATGTAAAAAATACCCAATACCTGGCTAAGGAAAGGCTGTGGTGAGGACCAGTTTCTGAGGGTAAAGAGTATCAGGTATCTTCCTATTTGAGGGTTACCCTTCCTTTGGAGAGAGCATGAAAGCTTCGGCCGATGAACTGGAAAATAAATCTGGGAAGAGGGCCCTTTTCTGCCTGCAGCAAGAAAACCAGAGGCCGTGGCCCTGGGCACTTCCTGCCCCAAGAGTCAGGGCAGGAAGCACTCAGCCAGCACCCATGCCCAGGAAGAAGGGTGCTCCTGCCCTGGATCAAAGGAGCTCCAGGTCTGCTCTTGTTCCTCCATTGCCTTCACCTCACAGCTGAGTTCCCCTTCCTCTTTGGTTCTCCAAGTGCCCTCTGCAACTAGGAGAACTAGCAACCTCTGTAGCACCTGGAACTTTGTGAGAAATGCAAATTTGGGGGCCCCACGCCAGATTTACTGAATCAGAAAATGGGGCTGCAGCCCAGTGATCTGTTTAACCAGCCCTCCAGCTTGCTCGCCTGCCCACAAGTTTGAGCACCTCTGTTCGTGGACCTCAGATGACCTGATTATGTTATTGATGGTGACCATTCTAAAATGAGGATAAACAGGGACCTGGAGGAAGTGGGAGAAAGACTAGCCTGGCGAGGCAGCCCTCAGGAGGGGTTCTAGCAATTAGGCTAGACTTCAACAGCACTTTGATATGGTAAGAGCTCCCCAGGACAGGAGCAGTGTTAAATCAATAGTCCATTAGACTGACAACACGAATGTTGGCAGACACAATTGAAAGTTTGGTGAAGAATGATAAAATTACTTGGTTCTATGCCTCATACTATATTGTTGACAGAACCTGGGAGTATAGGCTCAATTTAAAATTGCTTCATATCTTTTCTCCACATCAAAACCCTGAAGGCCATGTCTCACTACTCCGGCCCATGTCCCCAACAGGTACTGGCTGTCACTTCAGCAAATCTAATTTCCCTGCCACTCTCTTATCTCTATGTGAATTTGCCTCATTGTTTCCTCCCTTCTGCAGGGAACAAGCAGAAACACTCAGAGTTATTAAATGTTGACATCAATCCTTGTCAGCTATTTGATTAGTGGTAAAATGTAAATATTCCCCAGGTTATTAAACAACAATCTGAGAGGGCTGCTCACTAAACATGGACCGGAAACAAGACAGTGATGAGCCCCATGTTCATTTCCCTACCCAGGATGTGGAGCTATCAGACTACAGGAGTCTGAAATTTTTTCACTTATAAGACTTCTGATACCAAATGTGTGGGGTTTTTTCCACACCAACAACCGGTTCTCTAGCTCTCTGACACCAACTGGGTATCTAACAATTCCATTCCATTCTGGTCCTAACTGCCCAGAGGTAACCTCAGACCCTACATACAGGTCAAGGGTTCAGTTCTAAAGGACTGCCCTAACTTCAGATGCCAGTTGCAAGTATTGTGTGTCCAGGCTACCCAACTTGGCGACAAAGTCGGGGGTTCTCACAACTCCCTCCTTTCAGGTTCAGTAATTTGCTAGAGAGGCCCACAGAACTTAGAAAAGTGCTTTACTTGCTATTATCAGCTTATTATAGAGGATACGGCACAGGAATAGCCAAATGGAAGAGATGTATAGGGCGAGGTAAGAGGGTAGAGGTGCATAGGGCTTCCATGCCCTCTCTGAGTGCAACACCCTGAGCTTTCCCAGCTCCATCATTTTCACTGAGGGTTTTTCATTGAGGTATTATTACACAGGCATGATTGACTAAATCATAGACCATCTCCGGTTCCCCTCCCCTGCCTGGAGATGGGGGGAGGCTGAAAGTTCCAACCCTCTAATCCAGTGGTTCTCAACCTTCCTAATGCTGCCACCCTTTAATACAGTTCCTCATGTTGTGGTAACCCCCAATTTCATTGTTACAAATTGAACATAATTAAAGCATAGTGATTAATCACAAAAACAATATGTAATTACATATGTGTTTTCCAATGGTCTTAGGCGACCCCTGTGAAAGGGTCATTTGACCCCCAAAGGGGTCATGACCCACAGGTTGAGAACCGCTGCTCTAATCTTACTTGGTCTTCCACCACCCCCATCCTGAAGCTATCTAGCCTCCCCCCACCAGTCATCTCATTAGCATACAAAACTCTCATCATTGCCTGGCTGTTGTGGCTCAGTGGGAGAGCATCAAGCTATGAACCAGAAGGTCATGGTTCCATTCCCAGGTCAGGGCACATGCCCAGGTTGTGGGCTTGATCCCAGTGGGGGGCATGCAGGGGCAGCCAGTAAATGATTCTCTCTCATCATTGATGTTTCTCTCTTTCTCTCCCTCTCCCTTTCTCTCTCTGAAATCAATTATATGTATGAAACCTCTCATCACTCCAGAGATTCCAAGAGTTTTTGGAGTTATGTGCCAGGAACTGATGACAAAGATCACATATATATATATTTTTTTTTGAGTTTTTATCGTGAAAGGATATTGAAGTTTTTCAAATGCTTTTCCTGCATTTATTGAGATAATTATGTGATTTTATCCTTTAATCTGTTAATGTGGCCTATCACATTTATTGATGCATACATTTAATGATCCTTCCATCCCAAGGATAATTCCCACGTGTTCATGGTGTATGATCTTTCAATATGCCATTGACTTGGTTTTCTGGTATTTTGTTGAAGATTCTTGCATTATATTTATCAGGGATATTGGCCTTTAGCTTTTTTTTTTTTTTTTTTTTTCAGTTGATCAGCATAGTTGGGTTCTCCAGCCAGGATCTCCAGCCAAGTTCTGTGTACATATATATTTTTCACTATATCACAATCGGCCAGGTGAGTCCACAGAGCAGCGAAAGTGTCAACTAGAAGAAAGAAAGGGCCCTGGCTGGTTTGGGTTAGTGGATAGATCGTCGACCTGCAGACTGAAGGGTCCCAGGTTTGATTCCGGTCAAGGGCACATGCCAGAGTTGCGGGCTTGATACCCAGTAGGGGTGTGCAGGAGGCAGCTGATCAATGATTTTCTCTCATCATTGATGTTTTTATCTCTCCTCACTTTCTCTCTGAAATCAATTAAAAAATATTTATATTTTTAAAAAGAAATGATTAAAAAAACCATTGGTTCTGACTTTCAGCTCACCTGGATGTTTTTCCCCCACTATATTGAAAGATGGACATTAGTGCTTTAAATATTAGATCAGAAGATTGCTCCTAACGTTATTTCTTCAAATTGCAATATAATCAGCACTTTTCAAAGGAAGTAACACTTACCTGACTGGAAAGGTGACCTGCCTTTGAGACATTTGAGACCACCAAATAATAAAGCATTTTCTCAGGTATTGGCCTTCACAGAGGCAAAATAAGTAGGAATGAGAGGGATGATCTGTCTCCTATTTCTCTAGGTTAGAGTTCTTTAAGTCCTATTTATTATTATTATTATTATTATTATTATTATTATTATTATTGTATTTATTGACCTGTGTGTGAGGTACTGCTCAACGTTCCAGAGAAAGAGCAATGAACAGAAGAGAAAAATAGATTGTCAGAGGTGATGGGTGCTGGGGAGAAAAATAAAGCCGGGCAGAGGGGAAGAAGGAAGGATTTTGAACGAGTGTCCAGGGTGACTATCACAGATGTACTTTCGGGGGTGACTCCCTCCAGCCTTGATGTAATTTCACCTCGAGCCCAGCAGCCATTTGGACAGTCCTCTGTACCTGCCCTGTGCTCCCGAGGACCTAAGGATAAAAACGGGATAAAGCTCCCCAAATCCTTCCAGGGATGATGCCCCCGAAGAGCCCGAAGGACCTGGTTGTCTTCCAGATCGGAGGAGCTTGCTTTCGGTTCAGTGGCCTCGAGAGGAGCAGGTCGCAGCTCCGGAGGCGGGGGCGGCCGGGGGCGGCGCCGCCCGCGGGGAGCGCAGGGGTTAAGCGGTCTCCCCGAGGGCCCGCCCCGCCGCCGCGCTTCCCGCCTCCCCTCGCGGGGTTCCTCCTCCGTGTGACGCGCCCGGGCTTTGCCCAAATATGTCCCTTTCCCCCTCCCTTGTCCTGCGCCCGACGCCCGCAGGCGCCCCCGAGTCGAGGGGCTGGCACTTGGACGTCGCCCGGCCTCAGTGTCCCAGGCCCGTCCTGCGGGGAGCGCGCCTCCGCGATGCCCTTCCGGAAAGGTAGGCGGGGTCCCTCCCGACAGCAGCCGGGAAACCCGCGGGCCAGGTGGACAGCCCGCGCCCGATGCTAAGACCGTGCGCCGCGTTCTCCCCTCGGCGCCAGGACTGCCCTTCCGAGTCCCGAACTACCCCCGCCCCGGCTCCGCGTTCCCGGCTCCAGCCCCGCATCGACCTCCTGGCCAGCGCCGCCCCTCAGGCCGCTGGCGGGCGGACGCCGGGTGCCGGAGCCGGTGTGCAGAGCTGGGCGCGAGTCCCCTGCAATCGCGCTCCATTCAAGTTCCGAGATGCAGGTGGCAGAGGGTTCTCCGCGGGTGCAGCTGGGGGCTCCGCAGTGGCGGGAGCTTCGCGGCGCCGGACCCGCCGCGCGCGCGGATAGGAGTCCGAGTCTAGGAGGGGGACCAGAGGGCTGGGGGCGCGGCTGGTGCGGGATGCAGATCTGAGTGTGAGTCCCGTCTTCTCCCTTTCCCACCTTCGATCCGTGGGAAGTCATCTAACCAACCACCTGGAGCCTCTGTTTCTTCATTGGCAAAATGGGCGCTTGAATATGGACGACTGGTGAGACGGTGCACAGAAAAGCAAACACTTTGCGAGGTGAGCCCGGCCCGGACGAGGAAGGTGCCCTCTTGGCAAGATCTTCCTCGGCGTGCAGGGCACCCACCTGGCCCACCTGCAGGCCTTGCCTAGGTGATGAGGAGGCAGTTAGGCATTTCACTGGCGCTTTCTCCGCAGCACGGGGTGGTGTGTGTGTGTGTGTGTGTGTGTGCACGAGCTGCCACAAAGTCCCAGATGCTCCCATGGTCCCTGCCTGGATAAGGGACGCCCTTGTATTTGGCCCATTTACGGGCAGGGCATGGTGGCCCTGCTGCTCCCCAGGCCCTGTAGAGCTGGGGTGGGAGCCTTGGGATAGGGAGGGAGATGCTTATTTACTTTCTAGTTAGAACTATCTGACTCCTCTGCTTTTTCTATTTGTGTTGAGAGAGGCTTGGCCTTTGGTGACTCATTATCACTAGACCCAAAGCTTCCCTACCCCCACGTGGGTACAACTGAGGTGAGAACAGAGGAAGCCTTGACTTTGGGAGACCTGGGACCTGAGGCCATGCTGTGAACTTGCTCCCTGCTCCCTCCACCCCACCTTTCTTGCCCTCTCTTCACTTCTCTCATAATTCAGATTGTCCGGTTGGTGCTGCAGTTGCCGTGGCACCGTATGCCCTTTGCCCCTTAAACAGAGGTTGCTAAGATGCCGTTATGGAGCTCCAGGTTGTGAAGGGGGATGGTTGGCACTTCCTGTCCCGTTGGTGGGTGGTTGTGAGAAGGAAGGAGACAGCTAAGGACAGGAAGGTTGAGCTCTGTCAGGTCCTCAGTCAGCTGATGACGTTTAGTCCCACGGTTACTGTCCTCAATGTCTTCATTATTCCACATATAACATGGCCACCTTGTCTCGGGAGGTTCTCTCCGAGCCCCCACCTGACCTCATTTCACGGCAGTATGAATGGTCATTTCTCTGTGGAGCTGAACCCTTCCCCTGCCCACTGTGTCCTTGAGGTCTCTGGTGGCAAACACTACTAGTAAAAGGCAACGATGCCTGTTTACTTTAGCCAGCCCTCTGGGAGCCCTTATGCAGCAAGGATCAAACAACTAGGCTGTTAGATTATTTTTATGTATGAAAATTTCACTTTATGACAGCATATTTTAGTGTATTATTATATCGCACAGGACGAAACATTTGCACACTGCCAACCATGGTAAGCTTTTCGTTTGTCTTTTTTTAATCTGAAGAGAACTTTCTGCGTGAAGAGGAAAATACTGTCCCCTCATTCTGTGGATGCTGATTTCTGAATCTTCCAGGGTGTGAGAAACAGTCCTTGGGTTTTTTGGAGGCCTCGATGTAAGCCAGGGTGGGGACTCTGGAGGATTTTGAGTCTAAGGCAGAACCACCCTCCACTTCATTGAGTGCTATTTAGAAGCAAGCACAGTAGAAATTACAGGGAGACAGGGCTTATTCAATACTAGAGGCCTGGTGCATGAAATTTGTGCACTCAGGGAGGGGTGTCCCTTAGCCTGGCCTGTGCCCTCTTCTAGTCTGGGAACCTTCTTGCAGTCCGTTGCGCTTGCCAGCCATGAGCCCGACTTCTGGCTGAGCACCACTCCGAGGGAGCGCACTGACCACCAGGGGGCAGCTCCTGTGTTTGAGCATCTGCCCCCTGGTGGTCAGTGCACATCATAGCGACCGGTCATTCTGCTGTTCGGTGGATTTGCACATTAGCCTTTTAGTATATAGGATGGTGATGAGACGTCACCTGGAGCTGCCTAGAGGTGGAAAGTTCTGCCTGTGAGAGTGGTGCAGCAACCCCTTCCTGCAACTGTCAGGTGGTGGAGACTTCAGAATCCACCTTCCTTGTCTGCGCAGATCTCACCTTGCTAAGTGTTTGCTTTTCTGTGCATCTTCTCAACAGTCCCACCACAGCATCCCTTTTCAAATGCCCATTTGGCCAATGAAGAAACTGAAGCCCCGGGTGGTTAATGACTTCCAAGGGTGGGAAATTATACATATATTTTTTGGATTTTTAACTATATGAATGTATTGGCTATTCAGAAAAGTAACTTAAGGTCCTGGCCGAGTGGCTCAGTTGATTGGAGCATCCTTCCATACACCACAAGGTTGCGGGTTCCATCCCCAGTCAAGGCACATACCCAGGTTGCAGGTTCGATCCCTGGTCGGGGCTTGTATGGGAGGCAACCAATTGATGTTTCTCTCTCACATCAATGTTTTTCTCTCTCTCTTCCTCTCTCTCTAAAATCAATAAAAATATGTCCTCGGGTGAGGATTGAAAAAGAAGTAATTAAGAAAGAATAGGAAATGAAATAATTTTGCTGTTCCTCCCCAAAAAGAAGGGAAGCCAGATGGAGGTCTTCCTTCTGGCTAACCTTGAAGGTTAATTAACTGTTGATTCCCTTCCCATGCTGTGTTTCTGTGTCTTGACAAGTAAGACTTTGGGAGGGACTCATTCATTCATTTGTTCATTCTCTAGATTGAGTGGCTTGCTATGCACCAGGCACACACTAAGTGCTGGGTCAATAAGACAGACTTGGCAATTCCCTCCCTGTAGTTAGACCTTTCGGCCTCTCCGACATGGTCCACAGTGCTATGATAATGTCAGGCAGAAACTGTGTAGCATGAACAGAATGGCTGGTGGTGACTGAGACTGGCCTGGGCTGCAGCTGGCACTGCCCTTTCTGACTGGCAGGTGGGATGAAATGTAAGCACTGTGTTCATGTTCATGTCTCTTCTAGGCCGGTTCCAGGGTGATGGTGGTTGTAGTTGGGGAACAGAGTTGGATCCTCGGCTAAGCTGCTGGAAGAAGTAGGTTTTCAGGTTGGTTGGAGTAAGGAGAAGGAAATGTCCTTGGCATGAAACATGAAGGAAATTTGTGAGAACAAAAGGGGGCAGGACAAACAAGACTCTGGGAGAAAGGTCATGAAGGGGGTGATTAAAACTGGAAACTAGCCCTGGCCTGTGTTGTTCAGTAGTTAAGGCATTATCCCGTTGCAAGTTTGATTCTCACTCAGGGCACATACCCAGGTTGTGAGTTTGGTACCGGTTGGGGCCCAGACAGGAGGCAACCAATCCATGTTTCTCTCTCTCTTTCCCTTCCTCTCTCTGTAGAATCAATGAAAAACAAAACAAAAACACATATAAAAACATATCTCAGGTTAGGATTAAAAAAAAAAAAAAAAAGCTGGAGCCCTAGCCAGTTGCTCAGTGGATGGAGGGTTGGCCTGTGGACCAAAGGGTCCCTGGTCAAGGGCATGTACCTCGTTTGCAGGCTCTGCCCTGGCCCTGGTCCTGATCGGGGCCCATGCAGGAGGCAACGAGTCGATATGTGTTTCTCTCACATCGATATTTCTCTCTGACTTTCCCTCTCTTTTCCACTCTCCCTAAAAGTCAATAAAAAATATCTTCAGATGGAGATTAATTTTTAAAAAAAGCTGAAACCTGACCAGCTCCACTCACCACCACCTGCCAAGGGCACATGTCTAGGTTGCAGGCTTGATCTCCAGTGTTGGGTGTGCAGGAGGCAGCCGATCAATGATTCTCTTTCATCATTGATGTTTCTATCGCTCTCTCATTCTCCCTTCCTCTCTGAAATTAATAAAAATATAGTTTTTAAAAGCTGGAAACTAGTTGTGAAGGGAAGTTGAGGCAGTTCCTCTAAGAGAGGAGAGCTTTAAAAATGGGATACGTGGTGATTTTTCAGGTCATTTAGGTGTGGCTCTGCTCAGAGATTGAGGGTTTTCAATAAATTCTTGATGTCCCTTTTCAGGTCAAGAAACCTATAAAAATGTCTTCAGATAGCAGCTGTGCCCCAAGTATTCTTGCACATTCCCACCTTCGGAAGGGTCAGGAAACTAGCAGGTGGAGGTTCTAACTAAATAACAATAAGATAGCAAACTAACACTTACTGAGCACCTTCCAAGTCCTAAGTGCTGTGCTAAGTGCCTTATATGTGTTCATCTGTCCTCACAACTGCCCTCTGATGTGGCTGGTGTTATTTCCATTGTAAGGCTTAGAAAGGTTGCGTAACTTTTCTAAGTTCCCTCATCAACCTGGGTGCTAACTAGAGCTGGGACTTTGATGTCTGAATTCGGCCTTTTCAGCATAGACCACAATGATATGTATGTCAGGCAGAAACCATATAGGATGAAATGTCACATTATGAATCAGAAACTTTTCTCACATGAGAATCAAGTAGAGGGACAGACGTAGATGCCTGACTCATCTGAATCGTTGAGAGATGAATGCAGACAGACCCAGATGGGCCTGCACATGAAGATGGCTGGCCTCTGCTTCTTTTGAGGTCACTCAGAACACAGCTGTCAGGTGCTGAGCACATAGCTCCTGACGGGTGTTATGGGGTTGATAGACCAGCCAGATGTCAGGCCACAGCTGCACAGTGAGCTGATCAGTCCCCTTCTGGTCACAAGGTTCCAGGGATGCCCAGGGAACGGAGGGAAAAACAAGTTGTGCCACCAAAGGGGAAGCAACCCCTTTGGAATTCCTGCAGGTCAGCTGCTTGCAACGGGAACTCAATCACAGAGAGTTCAGCATTTTTAGATCCCAAACCAGGACCTGTCCTTCCTTTCTCTCTCCAGTGGGAGTGCAAAGAGCAGATCCTGAAAGACACTGTCCAGGAGGAGCTGGGCTGGTCCTTGCTTCTCTCCTTCCTTTCCTGAGCGCCTCTGTTGTGCCAGGCACCGCCCTCTGCTCTGGGTGTCTGCTTTGGCAGACTATGTTCTGGGGTGCTCTCTCCTCCCTTGGGCCTGCCAGCTTCCTGGATGAGAACAGGGCTCCCAGGCCACTTCAGAGCTCTGCCCCTGACACGAGTGTAGCATGCTCCCCAAGGAAGGGGACTGAGGGACATCGGCTTTGGATCAGTGTCTGATCAGGGGCCTTCCATCTCCAGGTTTCCGCTCTGTGGTTTATCTTGTATCATGTGAATTCTTAGCGGACAATGTCTTTGCAGGCCTTTCATCAATGAGCTGCACCCTGCTAACGTTTTCCTGTTACTCTGCTGTGATCGGGTGTGTTCCTTAGTGTCTACTAGTGGCCAGCCCAGGGCCATCCTGTGCTTTTGCAACCTGTTGCTTCCCTCTGACATCCTTTCCTTTTCTCGGACCCACCCACACCCTCCCAAATGCCGGCCATCCTTCACGCTACATTTACACAGGCACGCACATGTGCCCGTGCTCATACACACGTGAATGCTTCTCATTGTTCCTTACAGACCTGCTCAAATTCAAGTCTTCTCTGCCCCTTTTCCATCTAACCTAAGTAGATGGGGCTCTTGTGGGTATATCCTGTCCCGTAACCAGCGTTTCAAACATGTCCTCAAAGTGTTTCCTGGGTGCTCATCTGTCAGCCATTCGGGGAGGGTCTGTATATCATACTTTTCTACAGGGCCAGATGGTAGCAAGTGCTTCATAAATTCTTGGGCTTGGTCATTTGTTAGAAACTCCCATTTCCTCTGGAATGGGTATTTGCAGAGCCAAATTAAGATAATCAAAACCATAATCCCCGAAAGATTATGGTCCCCTCCCTATATGTAAATTTAAAATAAAGACAATACCAAGCCATAAATGCAAGCAAGGCGGACACATTTCTGATATTTACTTTGGTCACCATTTTGGTGCTTTTGGGGAACTCTGAACAACATTAACAGTATCGACAGGTGCTGCATGCACTAGGTGTAGTCTGCATATTGGTTCATTCGGCTCAGGGGGAGTCTCACGCAGGCAGACTCTCTTCTTGTAGAGAGCCAAAAACGCCAGTAGATCCTTGAAGTGTTCAAGCATCCATCACATTCTTAATCCTCTGCAGTGAACTGTGAGTCTCTTCTGACTTCCCAGGCCACTGGGACCTTCCTGAGGGCAGGGCTTGGGTCTTCATATTTGTCCTAGTACCCAGCCTTTTCCTTTCCTCCATATCTGCAGCCAATCCCCAGGAGGTGTGGGAAACAGCAGCTTGGGGTGTAAGGAAGGCCAGTCTTCCCATCCTTCCCAATTGTTGTATTTATGTTGAAAGCTGGATAAAAGGAACAAGGGGGGGAAGATGCCACAAAAGGGCAGTGGGGGAGGCAGAGGCAGTGGGACAGAGGAAGGAAAGGGCAGAGAAGGGAGGAGTGCCCCCAGCCCTGACCCCTGCCTGCTGTTCTGTAGGAGTTGTGGTCTGATGACACAAGACCCCAGGTCCTCTCTAACATCAGCCAGGCCCCCAATATGGTGGCTCCCAGGTGACTGCACCCCAGAACAGTCCTTGTGCAGGAATGTGGCCCTGTTTATGGATCAGTTAGTCTCTAAGTATTTATTAGTCCTTTGCCAGGACAGTTCTGAGAGCGGCCCTGGCAGATACCCATATGCAGTAGAAGTGGTGATGCAGGAAGCTGGATGGAGCCTCTGAGGTGTGGCAGGACACAGCCCTCATTAGGAATGGAATGTGCGGAAAACAGTAGCCTGGGAGCTCGGAGTCCAGGGAGTGACAGGTCCACCTGGTCCAGTAACTGGATGGTGATCTCAAGTAAGCTGCTTCAGAGCACTTGGCCTCAGCCGTCTGTAAAAGAAGGGTGTGAACAGAGAGTCCCTCCAACTTTGACTCAGAGATGATGCTTCCCAATTGCCTGGATGCTTATTGCAACACAGCGTGTGCCAAGCCTCTAGGCCAGGGGCCCTCAAAGTACGGCCCGCGGGCCACATGCAAATACAAATATTGTATTTGTTCCTGTTTTGTTTTTTTACTTCAAAATAAGGTATGTGCAGTGTGCATAGGAATTTCTTCATAGTTTTTTTTTAAACTATAGTCCGGCCCTCCAACGGTCTGAGGGACAGTGAACTGGCCCCCTGTTTAAAAAGTTTGAGGACCCCTGCTCTAGGCCAATGGTTCTCAACCTTCTGGCCCTTTAAATACAGTTCCTCATGTTGTGACCCAACCATAAAATTATTTTCATTGCTACTTCATAACTGTAATGTTGCTACTGTTATGAATTGTAATGTAAATATCTGATATGCAGGATGGCCTTAGGCGACCCCTGTGAAAGGGTCGTTCGACTGCCAAAGGGGTCGCGACCCACAGGTTGAGAACCGCTGCTGTAGGCTAAGTTGGCTGCAGGAGGCAGAGGGCTTCTCTCTGTGCCATGTCCTGGGACCCCACCTGCTCTCTCCCAGTGTCTCCAGGCCCGAGGCTAAGTTTGCAGCAAATGAAGAAGTCATGGCCCTGGCTTCTCTGGTCTCTGCTTCTGCGGCTTCGATTTCAGGACTGAAATTTGTGTCAAAATGAAGTTGGTGTTGGAGCCCACTTTCCATGGACGCACACGATACCTTTCTGTCCTACGAGGCCCGTCTAGATCTCTGTCTCTGAGGCCAGGCTGTTATCATCATAGGCCCTCGGTTCCTTCAGGTCGCTCCAGGGCTAAGAACTCTGTGACTCTTCTCAGAGTCTAAAGTAATCCTTAGTAGCAGGTACTCCCATGCAGAACCTCAAGAAAGACTGTGTTAGGAAGAGATTGAATTAGTTTATTTCACAAATTGGACGCCCTAGTGTTTTCCATGTATGTTCAATTGTAAGCAACCTGGAAAATGCAGGAAAGTAAAAAAACCTGCTCATCATTTCATGTCCTGCAGAAGACTAGTTCTACCATTTCCTCATGGTGAATAGGCTAGTGGAGGGGACAACAGTAGGAGAAGGGGGGGCCCTTCTTATTGGCTCCAAACAGCACCTATGGCTCCTGGCTGCATCTCGTGACTCTGGGGATGTACCAAGTCCTGGTTGGTAGCCAGGCTGGGGAGGTCTGAGGAGGAAACGGGTTTGTGGCTATCCTGCCCCATCCACAAGCAGCCCCTCCAGATGCTGCTCCGGAAGGCATCTGATATGACAGTTCAGCAAGCGCACTTCCCCTGCCTGTGCTAACCACCAGTTCGTCAGAAAGAGAGGCTTCCTCCTCCCCGTGTCATTGGCCAGATGGAAAACAAGCAGGTCTTCTGGAGGAGGGACCTTGCCCTGGCTTTCCTCCTTTGATGTGCAGGGTGCAGAGCTATCCTGGATCTTTTGAGGAAACAGCTATGTTCTTTCTTAGGCCTGAATTGCTTTGGTATTTTACCTGTCTGCTTGACGTACTGAACCCCAGCGATCGGATTCAGGAAGCCCTCCCCCAGCTGCTGAAGTCATCCAGGAAGCTTGGGGACGTGGGCCATCCAATCACAGGCAGAGCAAGGTTTCAGCAGTCAGTGGGTGGCAAGCAGGGGCTTTGAGAGGTGCCCCCAAGGAAGAGAGAAAGAGAAGACCGTGGCCATGAGAAAGATGCATTTTGATGCAGATGGAATCTAGGGAAAGCCTGGCCTTCTGTACCAAGACCTGACTCAGGGTAGCCAGATGCTGGCCTGGAACAACAGGTACAGAACCACCAATTCTCTAATAACAACACCAGGCATCTGTGGCTCTTATTTCTGACCACACATTTGAGTTCACTGGGGAGTTTTTAAAAAGTCTGATGTGCGAAGAAAGTCTGACTTAATAGTTCTTGGTTGAGGACTGGATAGAAATATTCATGAAAAAGTACTTATCCTTAGGACATACAGTACACTCTGACATTTTCTAATCTATTCCATTTCACTGTCTGGAGTAGCCCATTCTGTGTCTCACTGCTTCACTAATAAACTCACTTTCACTTAAAAAAGAAAAGAGCCCTGGCTAATTTGCTCAGTGGTTAGAGTGTCAGCCTGTGGACCAAAGGGTCAAGGGTTTGATTCCCAGTCAAGGGGAGGTACCTCTATTACAGGTTTGATCCCTGGCCCCGGGAGGGGAAAGGGTTGTGTCGGAGGCAACCAATCAATGTGTCTTACATGGATGTTTCTCCTTCTGTCGCTCCCTGACCTTCCTCCCTTCCACTCACTCTAAAAATCAGTGGGAAAATTTCCTTGGATAAGGATTAAAAAAAAAAAAAAGGAAATTCTGAACTGGTTCCAATAAATTGATTTCTAGGCCACTAATGGGGACTAATGCACAATCTTGAAAATGCCATGCTAGTGCAACAGCTTGTACTGCAGTTCCTGGGAAGCTATCAGCTGCATTTCCCAGACTCCCTTGTAGCTAGGGTTCCAGGTGTGAGTTAGAGTTTCCAGCAAGATGTGGTTGATTTGTTTTGGGCTTCTGCAGGCAGGCACTGAAGGTGGACAACCTCTTTGTGAGGGCTTCCTGAGCTAGGCAGCTGTGGGAAGAAGCAGTGACTCTGGATAAAAGATGGAGGCTCAACAACCACCAGCCATCTGCAAGTGCCACATTTTTCTGGGGGCATTTATAAAATAAACATTTTGGGAACACTAAGAAAGGGGGGGTTATAGATTTGGTAACTGAAAAAATTTGGTAGAAAATGCAAGAAACACAATTGAAAGCCAGCTGGTACCTGCCCTGGCTTGTGATGTTACTTTAGTCACTTCCATAAACCCTTCAATATTGTGGCAAACAGCTGTTCAGTGCCTACTTGACCAGGTGTGGATGAAGTGTCAAGGCTGAACAAAACACCTACCTTGTGGAGCTTACATTCTAATAGGGGCAGATAGGCAATAAACAGAGAAGTGAGAAAATACAGAGGAGCCTGATGGGTACAAGTGCTCAGGAGAAAAGTCAAGCAAAACGAGGAAGCAGAGTCAGGGACTTTTTTTTTTTTTTTTTGAGAGAGAGGGAAAAACATCAATTTGTTCCACTTATTTATGCATTCATTGGTTGATTCTTTTTTTAATCCTATACAATAAAAGGCTAATATACAAATTGTCCCCTCGGGCAGGAGTTAGACAGACTGGGAATTCGACCACTCGCTATGATGTGCACCGACCACCAGGGGGCGGTGTGGAATGAAGGGGGCCCCAGCTGGCAGCTGGAAGGCCCTGATTGGCCTGCCAGACCTAGGGATCCTACCAGTGCACGAGTTTCGTGCACCGGGCCTCTAGTATGTATGAATGTTGGAGGCTGGTGAGGCTGGAGCAGCGTGAGTATGGGGCAAGGGTCAGAAAGACAGGGGCGGATCATGGAGATCATTGTAAGGCCTTGGCCTCTCACTCAGGAGAGTGGGATGGGAAGCCCTCTTCGGACTTTAGCGGAGGTGTGGAATTAATAAACTGCATATTTTAACCCATTTGTCCAGTATGTGGCTGCCCTCCTGAAAGTAGCTTGTAGAGGGATGAGGACGAAGCAGGGAGACCAGATCTATCTGGCAGTGGCGACTCTGGCTTAGGTCAGGATGGAGGAGGGCAGATGGTTGTGACTGGATTCTGAATATATTTAGGAGATAGGGACAGCAGGATTTGTCGGTGGATTGGATGTGGGTGAGAGTGAGTTGTGGATGCGTCCTAACTTCATTCTAGGAGGCATGTAGAGATGCTGGTGAGCACTGCCTGTTTTCACAGCTGCACCAACAGCAGAGGCTGAGGTTTCTGTGAGTTCCTTGAGCTCTGCAACCTTGTAGAGTAACTAGGACAGTAGCAGTGGGATTTCCCTGAGGTTGTTTCTGTCCATGGGTCAAAAGGATGGGGACTCAGCAAACAGCCTTCTAGAAAGACACCTTATGCTTTGGCCAACTGCCTGACAGACCCTTCTTTGAAGAAGAAACTGGCTTTCAAAATCATGGTTGCTGATTATTGCTGCGCCTGAGGGATTTGTGACGTTTTTATGTGGTTTACACATGGGTGCTGAGTGCGGATATTTTCCAAGATGGTAGGGAAGCATTTGGTAGGTTTTCCATGCTGCCTAGTTAGCAGTTACATTTCTGTCTGTTCCTCAGTTTCTGTAAACAGTGAAAGGTTCGATTGTAGGGGAAGGGGAAAACCTGCTCCAGGAAGGCTTCCTGAACAAACTCAGCCCAGCCCTGAGCTGACCATGTTAGCCTCCAAACAGGGCAACCAGTTCAACCTGGTTTGCCTGGAATTTCCCCAGTTTAGCATGGAAAGTCAGGAGACCCAACAACCTCCTCAATCCCAGGCAAACCCAGGATTGTTGGTCACCCTACCTCCAGCCAAGCTCTCAGCCATAGGCTTGATGACAGCTAGATGACCTCATTTTAGAGAAATGGATTTTTAAATCTCATTAATGTTTGAATAATAAAAGGAAAGAATCCACCTTGATTTTATACTACAGACTTGAAACTATAGATATATTTCAAATCAGTTCTGTCAACAGACATATTAGAAAATCAAAACAAGCCCTAACCGGTTTGGCTCAGCGGATAGAGTGTCGGCCGGACTGAAGGGTCCCAGGTTCGATTCTGGTCAAGGGCACGTACCTTGGTTGCGGGCACATCCCCAGTAGGGGGTGTGCAGGAGGCAGCTGACCAATGTTTCTCTCTCATTGATGTTTCTAACTCTTTATCCCTCTCCCTTTCTCTCTGTAAAAAATCAATAAAATATATTAAAAAAAGAAAATCAAAACAAGAATTATGTTATCATCAACGTGCTGCCTCATAGTAACAGTAAAGGAATCTGAATCTGCAAATTGCCTGGTTCTGTGTGAAACATCTAAAATTTGAATGTCATCCCTTTATAATAAAAATGAGTCAGCCTCCACTTTACCATGAATCATGTTTGCTGTTATTACATCATTTCTAAGATAAAAATGGAGAAAAATGGAATCCACTTAAAGCTGAAATCATGTTTTGTGCAAATCCTGGGTTAGATAAAAGCTTTTCATTGAAAGCCATTTGAATGAAGCAAAGGTCATACTGTCACTACTGTTTTATAGGAAATTGATTTATTAACCTTACAAAACTTTAAAAAACCATTTTGGAATACATACCAATAAGTAACACACAGCATGACAGTAAAATCATAATCCATTCTATAGAAGAACCAATTGTACCGAGCAAGGAGACAGTCCTTTTTTTCTCTGTGGCTGTGTTCCTTTCGCTGGCTTCGGTTGGAAGTAACAGAATGACTGGTAAAACCCTTTTAAAAAACCAGCCAGTGTGTAAGATAACATAAGGAAATAAAGATATTTAACCTGTACAGTGACCAGGAAAATGCAGATGAAGACTACAATGGGAGACACAATTTTACCCGTTTGGCTGGCATAAGTCAAGAAGTCTGACAGCTTTAAGGGTTGGAGAGCATGTATATCAGAAGGGTGTCTGATACATTGTGGTGGGCGTGTAAATTGGTACAAGTGCCTTAGAAACAGTTTGGAATTACCTTGTAAAATTGAAATTCACATACCCTGTAACCAGGTGTGTCATTCTGAGATGTGCCACTGAGAAAAACTCATGCCCAGGTGATATTCACAGCAGCACACTGATCTCGCCCCTAACTGCACACTTTAAATTTTTTTTCATATATTTTTATTGATTTCAGAGAGGAAGGGAGACAGAAACATCAATAATGAGAGAGAATCATTGATTGGTTGCCTCCTGCACGCCCCCTACCGGGGATCGAGCCCGAAATCTGGGAATGTGCCCTTGTCCGGAATCGAACCCGGGACCCTATAGTGCAGCAGGCTGACGTTCTATCCACTGAGCCAAACCAACTAGGGCAGGAACACTTTTAAACAACCAAATGCACACAGACAGAAGAATGAATTAATTCTTGGTACAGTCAACAATGGAATAGTATACAGCAGTCTGAAGGAGTTACACTCTGATGGACAGCTACATTCAATATTGCTAATGACTATTTTTTTGTTGTTGTTAATCCTCACCCAAGGATATTTTCCATTGATTCTTAGAGAGAATGGAAGGGAGGGGGAGGGACACAGAGAAAGAAAAACATCGATGTGAGAGAGAGACATGGATTGGTTGCCTGGGCCAGGGATTGAGCCTGCAACTGAGGTACGTGCCCTTGACCAGAATTGAACCCAGGACCCCTCAGTCCATGGGTGACGCTGTATTCACTGAGCCAAACCAGCTAGGTTTTTTAAATTTATTTACTTATTTATTTTTATTAAATGCGTTTTTATTGATTTCAGAGAGGAAGGGAAAGGGAGAGATAGAAACATCAATAATGAGAATCACTGATTGGCTGCCTCCTGTACACACCCTACTGGAGATTGAGCCTGCAACTCAGGCATGTGCCCTGACCTGGCACTGCACCGTAACCTCCTGTTCAACCACTGAACCATGCCTGCCAGGCAGGGCTAGTCTTAATCCTATTTTAATGATTGATATTTTTGAAGATCCAGGCCATTTTTTTTTTTTTTTTGCCCCTAGAAAGCAAATTGCCTGATTGTTACATTATTAGATTCAGGTCAAACATTTTTGGCAGGAAAATTGCATAGATAATGTGTGTCCTTCTTATTGGCATTATGTCAACAGATTAGGGCAGTGATTTTCAACCTTATTCATCTCATGGCACACATAAACTAATTACTAAAATTCTGTGGCACACCAAAAAAATAGACTTTTTTGCTGATCTGACAAAAACAATAGGTAAAATTCTGGTTCATTCACAACAGACAGCTATGGTTGTGTTGAAATTCACATACCCTGTAACCAGGTGTGTCATTCTGAGATGTGCCACTGAGAAAAACTCATGCCCAGGTGATATTCACAGCAGCACACTGATCTCGCCCCTAACTGCACACTTTAAATTTTTTTTCATATATTTTTATTGATTTCAGAGAGTTGTCATTTTATTGATTTCAAATGTTGTCATTTTTTTATTTGACAATCCAAGGGAAAAGAGGTCAGTGTCCCTAATTAAATAGGTACTGCATCTTTTTTCTTTATTAAGGTATTACAAATGTGTCCTTATTCCCCCAGTTACTGCATGTTTTAAAAATTCTTATGACACATTGTTTGAAAAATCACTGGAATAGAGTGTTCGCTTGTCCCTTTAATCATGATGTAAATATTTCTTTGTAATATTTACAAAGGTAACTTTCCCCCCTTTGTAATTAAAAACGTATCTGTTGAGCATCTTTTAGGGTCACCCACGACATGTGAATACAATATTCTGTTCCAAATAATCTTTGTTTAAAATTTATTTTAGAGAAAGGAGGGGGGGGGGAGAGAGAGGAGAGAGAGAGAGAGAGAGAGATATGAGAAACATTGGTTGGTTGCCTTCTGCACGTACCCTGACAGGAGATTGAACCCATAACCTGAGTTATGTGCTGAGACTGGGAATTGAACCCGCTAACTTTTGGTATATGGGATGATGCTCTAACCAACTGAGTCACACTGGCCAGGGTTTTTCCCAATAATCTTTTATGCAATGGTTTTAGTGTGTATTTTTTTATTTTTTACTGAAACAGAATTATGGTGGCTAAAAAAATGTCAATTTACTAATTCTGTCATTCAACATCTATCTGTTGGCATTATTTTACAAAGAAGAGCTTTCCTACCTACCCTCCCCTTTAAAATAGTTTTAATTTTACTACTATTAATGTTAATAAGAGTAATAGTATAGATTTAAGGCTTTTAAAAATTATTACTGCAGCCCAGCCGGTGTGGCTCAGTAGTTGAGTGTCAAACTATGAACCAGGATTTCCTGGTTCGATTCCTGGTCAGAGCACATGCTCAGGTTTCCGGCTCAATCCCCAGTAGGGGGCGTGCATGAGGCAGCCAATCAATGATTCTCTCTCATCTTTGATGTTTCTATTTCCCTCCCTCACCCTTCCTCTCTGAAATCAATAAAAAAAGTATTTAAACAGTACATCTACATAGTGGAATACTACAGTGCTATAAAAAAGAAAGTACTCTTACCATTTGCAACAGCATGGATGGACCTAGAGAGCATTATGCTAAGTGAAATAAGCCAGTCAGAGAAAGATTAAGTATCACATGATCTCACTCATCTTTGGAATCTAATGAACAACATAAAGTGATGAACAAAGGGAAGGCAGGAGAGGGTGTATGGGGGGGGTGGGGTGGGGAAGAGATCAACCAATGAACTCATTTGCATAACCCATAGTCACAGACAATAGGGTGGTGAAGGCTTGGAGGGATGGGGGTAGGAGAGGGCAATGGGGGGAAAAAGGGATATATGTAACACTTTCAACAATAAAGATAAATATCCTATATAATAAAAGGGTAATATGTAAATTGACCCTAACAGCAGAACGACTGGGAATCACTGGTCACTATGACACACACTGACCACCAGGGGCCAGACGCTCAATGCAGGAGCTGCCCCCTGGTGGTCAGCGAGCTCCCACAGGGGGAGCTCTGCTCAGTCACAAGCCAGGCTAATGGCCGCCAGTACAGCTGTGGTGGTGGGAGCCTCTCCCGCCTCCTCAGCAGCACTAAGGATGTCTGACTGCAGCTTAGGCCTGCTCCCCACTGGCAAGTGGACATCCCCTGAGGGCTCCCGGGCTACCAGAGTGATGTCTGACTGCCAGCTTAGGCCCAATCCCCCCAGGGAGCAGGCCTAAGCCAGAAGGTGGTCATCCCCTGAGGTGTCCCAAACTGCGAGAGGGCACAGGCCGGGCTGAAGGACCCCTCCCCCAAGTGCACAAATTTTTGTGCACCGGGCCTCTAGTATATATATATATACAAACAAACAATGTTTGTTAGAGTCCATTCCTGCCATTCATTTAGATGCTCAAATTGTCCCAAATTTCGCTGAGAGCGCTTTCAAGCTGGTTGCCATGTTCTTTTGACACATCCCATCGTTTAGCTTTTCCTTGTATTCTGCCACAACTAGATGACCCAGGCTCAGCCTTGGGATCAGCCACTTCCCGAAGGAGCCCTGGTTACCTTCAGTGACGTATGATAGAAACAAAGCTCTGGGCTCTTGTTTGCTTCTTGCTACTGGGGTATCATTGTTTCTAGGGCCTTTTAAAAATCAGAGAGGAAGGGAGGAGAGAGATAGAAACATAAATGATGAGAATCATCCACTGGCTGCCTCCTGCACACCCCACACTGGGGATCAAGCCCGAAACTGGGACATGTGCCCCTGACTGGGAATTAAAATGTGACCCCCTGGTTCATAGGTTGACACTCAACCACTGAGCCACGCAGGCCGGGCTCCAAGGCCTTTTTAATGGGCAGAGCTAGGAAACAAATTTAAAAACCATAAATTCCTACTGTTATCTCTTATTCTGGTCCAATACCAGAGAGTTCTTCCTTTCCTCCCCTAATCTAGCTGTAGCTTCCATTTGCTTTTTATATTTTCCAGCAAACTAAAAAAAAAAAAAAATCTTGACTTTCCTTTACTCCTGGTATTATTAATTAGGAAAATAAAATTCCTCATGATTAATATCTAATTCCCCATGAACGATGACACTGAGGAGATTATAAATTCAGTACAGAAGTGAGGGCTAATATCAAATCTTCTGGAGCTTAAAGAAAAAAATCACCCTAGCCCAGTGATGGCGAACCTTTTGAGCTCGACGTGTCAGCATTTTGAAAAACCCTAACTTAACTCTGGTGCCGTGTCACATATAGAAATTTTTTGATATTTGCAACCATAGTAAAACAAAGACTTATATTTTTGATATTTATTTTATACATTTAAATGCCATTTAACAAAGAAAAATAAACCAAAAAAGTGAGTTCGTGTGTCACCTCTGACACTCGTGTCATAGGTTTGCCATCACTGTTCTAGCCGGTTTGAATCAGTGTTAGAGCATCGACCTGGAGACTGAAGGGTTGAGGGTTCAGTCCCAGTCAAGGGCCCGTAGTACCTCAGTTACAGGCTTGATCCCTGGCCCTGGCTGGGGCACTTTAAGGAGGCAACCAATCAATGTCTCTCTCTCACATTAATGTTTCTCTCTTTCTGTCTCTCCCCCTCCCACTCTCTAAAAATTCAATGGGAAAAATATCTTCAGGTGAGGATTAACAAATAAATAAATGAATGAATCTGCACATACCAGATAGTCTCAAAGGAAACACAACCAGGAATATTATATGTTCTTTCCATTTCCCCAATCATTTCACAACGCATGGATATTCCTTTTTAAAAATAACAAATATAGCTTTTTAAGGCAACTCCCTCCCCCCCATATAGATTGGATGTTAACACTTTGATGCTGCATGCTGTATAATACCATGCATATGCTCTATAGTATATTGTAGGGCAGGAAAAATAAGTTTTCCTCTATCCTATGTTCTTGGCTGAGACATCCCCCTCTCCCAGTTAACAAAAAAAAAAAATGAACAGGTGGGAAAAACATTTTGTTACGTTTAAAGAACTCCACAAATACCGTATATGATTCAAAAGGCTGGGCTAAGGGATCTGGGTCTGGGCTTCAAAGGGGAGGAAGGAAATTCACAGGAAGGTAAGAGGAGAAAAGTTTGCCCCGCCTTGCAGACAAGTCTCCCGGGTGCAGTGGTCTCTGGTAATTGATAAATAGCTTTATTCCTGGTACAGTTTGTAATGCCAATTCCCCTTACACAAGAGGAACTTCTGTTTTCAGAGCTTCTCCTGTGTCTAAGTTTCTCAAAAATTATAAGCCTACAATAATCAAGAGGCATATCTGGGGGTGGCATATGCTGGTACTTTCCACGGAGCCAGGCGTTGTGGGGACAGAGATGATCAGGGGCCCGGGGATGCGGGGCACAGGGAAGGGCTCTGCAGCGCTCTGCCCAGGCGGCGGGGACGGGGCAGAGCCGGCCCCGCTATTCACGCCCCGCCCGGCCCCGCCAACCTTCAGGAGGTTCCTGTACCGAGGGTCGCCCCCTTGCAGCCGGGCTGCCTCTCCCGCAGTCGCGCTGACGGCGGGTGGAAGCCGGCTGAGCTGGCCGGCCCGGGAGAGGTCGGCCGGGGACGCGCGACCCGGTCGCGAGGGGCAGGAAGGGGCGGGGCCTGACCGCGCGAGGCGGGGACGGAGGCCGGGCGTGCGTGCTGATTGGCTGGAGGCTCAGGGCACGAGCCGATCAGCGCACGCCCCGCCCCGCCGTGCCGCGCTGCACGCTGCTTTCACGTGCGTCGCCCCAGCCTGCTCCGCGCCGCGGGGCTGCGCACGTGGGTGCGGCGTGCATCAGCCCAGCCTGGCCCTGGCAGAGGCCGTGTGCCTCCCAGGCTTGCGGCTTGTTTTGTTTTTCATTTTCCTGGCCAAGGGTTCTCTTCCCCCTCCTCCCCCCTCCTCCCTCCAAAGCCTGGGGAATGGCCGTGCTTGGTAAATTCGCCAGAGGAAATAGGTCGGTCTGCAGGTGATTAGATGAATCCTGGGTGGGGCTGGGGCAGCCTTGCACGCCCAGAAGCATTAAATAAAAGTTCTGGACGTAGGGATTGGGGAGTAAATAATGTTAAGTGCCCGATGCTGCTTTTTCCTGCTTGGCAGAAAGATGACCGTGTACGCGATGTTCTGTGTGACAGCATGTAAACACCCCCGCAGCTGCTGTGGGAAGATGCCTCCTGAGGGTTGAGGACAGCCACCTCCTGGGTGTAAGCTCTTCCAGTCCCTGGTTGTGCGCCCAAACCCAGACCCTGAGCTCAGGGCCCCCATCCCCAGGACCTAGGATGAATTGGGATCCTGGCTGCATCAAATCTTGGTTAAGAGAGCCTGGAGTTAACCTTGGGGAGAGTGACTCAGCTAGAAAAGGGTCAGGAAACTGAGGAATGGGCTGTTTAGCCCAGACTCGACAGGCACTGAGTGCACCTGAAGTTGTATGCAAATATTTGAAAGACTGTTATGAACAAGAGATTAGACTGGTGCGGGCTGCCTGGGGACAAGGACAAGAGAGATATTTATCAGAGGTGAATTTCAGGTCAGTTACAGAGAGGGGGTCAGGAATGAATGTTTATGGCATCTCTGCAGGAACTAGGTACAGCTAAGTATTTACATGTGTTAACATAAGAAACATTCAAATCTGTGAAGAATTTTTGTGAATTTATTTGAGCCAAACTGTTGACAGTTGCCGGGAAGCAGAATCTCCACATTGAGACAATGATCCAGAGAATGGCGGTTTTTCACCTATTTTTATACATTACAATCAAAGGAGATATAAATGGGTTATTTGAAATCCATTGGTGATAGATTAGGGAGGAGGGAGAAAGCAAAGGGGGGTGGTAAACCTCTGGGATTGGATAAAAAGTAAAATGATAGACACATGCTTCTTTTGCATAGGCGGGTACAGGTTAACAGTCAGTAATAAACATGATAACAATAACATTGAGGGAATTTGTGCCTGGCCACGACTTGTGCCCTGAGGGGTCTGGAAAAATGGAAGTTAGAAGTCACCCTGATATTCCCACAGGTTTGTTATCTTAGGTGCAAAACGACAGTTGGCTCAGTAAAAATCAAAATTTGATCTTTGCCAGGAAAGATACTGGCCTAGGACATGACTACCCACTATAAACTGCTTTTTAAGGAAAAGGTTTTAATTTCAGACCATCCTTTGTGTTTACTTCAGGTCTATGAGTTTGCAAGGCTGCCACACAGACCTTCCCTGAGTTAGTCAGGTTAGCATGTGGCCCCTTTTTGTCCACCCATACATCAGTAAGAGAATGGTGGAGCTAAGATTCAAATTCTCATTTGCCAGACACCAAAGCCCTTGCCTTTTCATGATGCATCTGGTTACTTTGGGGATAAAGATTGTGCGGAAAGGTTTTTGCATTGGTTGAGAGCATTGGTTTAGCAGAGGATTTGTTCAGCCCTGTTTTAGTTCCGTTACTGATTCTCTACCCCCAATGAAGAGGGAGATTGTCCTGGTCAGAGAGTATACCAGGACTACAGGACATGGAAGAGGCCTCCGGTCTTACCAGCAAGTCAGACTTTCCAGCAGGCACATCTCTCACCCATTGTCCCTATATGTGCTGTTGCGCTTGTGAAAACAATAATCATGACATTAATAAATGTGATCACAGTATCCTGCTGTCATCCATTTTTCTTACTGCCTCCTGGCCCTTTTTAAAAAAATCTGACACTCCTTTCCCTTGTCCACCCTCTCTACCTAGACCAGGCTAGAAGTGGCGCCAAGTAGTAAGAACCGAGGACTGGAGGAGTGATAACTTTGACCTGAGTGCATTTCAGTCCCCACACCCCCTTCCCAGCAACACCAGCTACAGTGCCCTGAAAAGTCAGGAAGGGAAACCTGGGCTGACCTGATTCTCTTTGTGACCCTTAGTGTCTGATATTTCAGACTTGCAGTCTGTAGAGAAGATGCATAAATTCCATACAGAGATCTTGGATTCCTTTTATGAAGTAATAGCTTCATACTTTCTGAAAAGACAAGAGCACTTTCGGAGTCTATTTTTGTCTCTGCTAGTGTATTAAGTTGTCAGATACTAGTACAACCCACGTTAGCATCTCTGGGAGGAAGAGAGGGGAATGGAATGGTTATAAAGAGGCAGCTTCTGTTTTTTCTTGAATCTCTAGCAAACGTGGTTACAATTTCTTACCAAAGACACAGCCAGAAAATACTGAACTGAGCCCTCTCCCCCCAGAGAAATTTGCTGAGGCAGCATTCAGATTTGGTCTCCTTTCTGCCCGGAACACAATTTTTGGAACTCTAGAAACTGTCTGTCTCTGAAGGGTCCACCTTCCTTCCTTTTAGTAAGTCACCTGATTATTCAGCCTTAACTTCCTAAGTCTTAATTCTCTCCTCTGCTTCCAGGGTATGAAGTCATTGGAGCTCCCTCACCTCTGCCGCCGACTTAAGCAAGACTTAGTTTCTGTTTGCCTGCTTGCTTTCTTCCTCTGTTCGTTCCTAGGCCTCAGGTACTCTCCTGTGCTCTCCTCCTGCCAAATCCTCCATCCTTCATTGGCATCATCTTTAAGAGATAGTTAGTAGCTCAATTTGCATTTTAACTGACTTAAGAGATCTTTAACTTAAGAAAACCCTATCCTAGTGAGGGACTTTAGGGCATACAAAACTTAGGGTTAGAGTAGGGGCAAAGGTTAAATTAAAGCGCGTCACTCTTTTGTTCCTAGCTTTCCTTCTCTCCTCCCCAACCCAACACTCTCTTTCTAGTGCAACTCCTGTAGGGTGGCTGTGGAGGTGGAGGTAACGTGTGCTTTGGAAGACTAGTCATGCCATCTCCACTTTGCTCTTGCTTACTGAGCCAGGTCCTGGTCACCCATCTTGGCCATCTTTGATTTCATTTATAAAGGGGCGGGGATTCATTTAATAAGATCCAAGGTCCTCCCCACTCCCCCCGCCCAGGCTCTTGACTGGAGGCTGGGAATGCAAGCAAAAGAGGTCGGACATTTCATATGGGCTCTGGAGTCAGGCTTTCTGGGTTCAGACACCAGCTCTACTACTTAGTAGCTATGTAACCTTGGAGAATTTCCTTAATCTCTCTCTGCCTGTGGATGTGAGGTTGTGAGGATTGTGCTCAAAGCACTCCAGACATGGCCAGGCAAGTGCCTGGTGTTTCACAGGTGGTGGCTGTTTATTTCTGTCTTGAAGGAGACCTCAGTGTAGCCATGACACTCTGCAGTTGCTGCCACCACCTGCTCTGTATGAGCTTCAATGGGCTGGGAGACTCAGGATGGCTGGTTAGCACAGCAGCTGCCCCAGTGCTAACTGGTCGTCTGGGCCTGCCCTGCCGAAAACCAGGCGGTCTCCAGTGATCCACCTGCCTGAGACCGCACCTCTTAAAGCGGCCCTTAGCCAAACACTTCTCCTTCCTGTCCTCCCCAGAGTTCTCTAAGAGTCCCCTGTTGTACTTTCTTGTCACGACGTAGCTGCTTGGTGGTTGGCACGCCTGAGGAAGAGGGTCTCCATTCTTACACTCTTACCTATTGGCTTGTAATGGAGTATGTTGCGGGGGGGGGGGGGGGTACAAAGCAGAATCCTAATAAAAGGAGGAATGAAGGCAGCTCAAAGCTGGGCCACAGTCGTCGGAGTTGTTGGCAGGGGGTAGAAGACAGGGGTCATCAGTAGATACAGAGCAGACCCACCTTCCCTTGGGATTTTTTATGTTAATCTTGTGCGTATAGTCCTGAGGTTGCCTTGGGTGCGGCATGCTGACTAGTGGAGGGGGAAGTGGGTGAGGAACAGGGAGAAAGGGGGTTGTTGCTGAGGTCTAGAGAGGGAGGCTTACAAGTGTGCAGATCTTAAACACCCTAAAAAAACGCCGACACCCTCTTAATGTTGTGCCCTGGGGCTAATTCCCAGTCACTGAACACTGTGTACAAAATTGTCCATGAGGGTCAGAGACCCAAGGCAGGAGTGGCCCTTGTCTGACTCCCAATTTCTTGTTTTTATAAAGTTTTTATTTTGTGGATGTGCACTTCCTTAAACCTTTCCCAGCTTTGTTGCGGTTCTGGGTCTAGATATACTGAGGAGATTGAAATATTTATTGGTAGTATGTATGGCTTGCTGTCTGGAAAGAATTTACTTTTCCTATTCCCTATTTGCAGAAACCTTTAATTAGTAACATTTTGGGAATCTCTTTTGGGTTGAATTTCCTGGACTTCTGTTTGGGGTTATTGTGAAATGGTGGGGTTGGGGGATTGTGCCTTGGGGGCTGACCCTCTGGTTCTCAAATGAGGAGATGGGTGGTTTTGCTTCAAGCAGGGGAACCAAGGTTGCCTGCTACCAGAGCTCCAGAAATAGAACCTGATGCCCAAACAGGGGTGCTGCGTGCCTAAAAGCCATTTGAAAGCCCTGTAGCTTGACTGCCACCTATCTTGAGGTACTTCTTGGATTGCTTGGTGATCTAGAAATGAGAAAGAATGCTATTTGCTTTGACATAAAGAAATCTACCTTAAAAACTCACTATCACCCCTCCACTTCTTGTTTTCCTTTTGTTCCTCTAACAAGTGAAATACAGAAGACACAACTTCCAGCCACAAAAATTTCTGGGGCCATTGCAGATGTGAATGGGAAGATTAAGAACAAAATGGAGGGGTGGGAGTAGGGGTGAGGTAGGGGGCAGTGTAGGAGATGACCGTGTAAGGGTGAGCGGGGGTACAGAAGAGTGAGAGGTTTCCGAAAATCACAAGAGATTACCAATTCCATGACCCCAGAACTGTCCCTTTAATCTGGCATTTGGGAAAGTTGTAATGTTTGCTTCCTTGGCCACCAAAGGATTACTTTAGTATAACAAATATCACAACTTTGCTTTCTGTTTATTTTTTAGCACACCCTTTTTACTTTCTAATTTTTGTTGAAGTTTTATAATGCACATAATATATCAGTGCAGTAGTACATGTGTATAAGTTACAACTGAAGAAACATCTGATGGACACAGACAGTAGGGGGTTGAGGGCATGTGCTGGGGGGTGGGAACAGCCGAGGAGAGGTCAATGGGGGAAAAAGGAGACATATGTAATACTTTAAACAATAAAGACTTTTAATTTTAAAAAAAGAAACATCTGATTGAGAGGTAGTAGTTTGTGCTAAAGAAGGTTGGATGCCACTGCTCAAAGAAATGACGACAGAGAAGGCAAACAACCAGTGCTTCTCAAATTGACTGCCTGTGACTCATTGGAGATGGTAAAATGTAAATTCCTATTCAGTAGGTCTGGGCTGGAGCCCAAAATCTTGCAGTTCGAAGGCTGATTCAGAGGAGCGAGATGGTGTTAATCCCCTTTGTGCTGCAGGATTCCACTTGGTGTCTTAGTCAGAGAGGGAAACCCCAAAGCCAGCCGGGAGTCAGGCACAGTTGCTCTGGCATCTCCTTCCTCCGCGGAACCCCCGGGCCTTACCACGGACACTGTGAGGCAGTCCCCATGCAGTGAATCATCAGAGGAGTTGCAGGCTTTTATTCCATATGGGGTGTGTCTGCCAAGTATTTGTTACGTGTCATGTGATGTCCGTTTGCTTCTTGGTTCACAAGCCTCTGGTAGCCCACTTCACAAGAAGGAAAGGTGCTGGGTGCAGCCAGTGAAAAGCCAAAAAGCTGATGCCTCTGAAGTGGGAGAGGAGGTAGGTGAACAGGTGTGCTCATTAGAGCTGGGCTGCCCCCTCCTGCTGTCTGTGCTAGGTGGACGTCAGCATTTTACTTACCTTTCCTGCCTCAGTCCCACACTCTGTATCAGGAGCTCCTGCTTCTAATGTTAACTAACATTTGACAACCACATTTCAACACTGC
Organism: Myotis nattereri; assembly: GCF_964212035.1. NCBI lineage: Eukaryota > Metazoa > Chordata > Mammalia > Chiroptera > Vespertilionidae > Myotis > Myotis nattereri. The sequence continues at coordinate 154,991,644 of NC_138075.1, forward strand.
TACTTAAAAATGACAGTGCCACAAGGCCAATATATATATATGAGCAAGTGAGGAAACCGAGGCCCTGTGTGGTTAAGTGACTTATGGTCTTGTAAGTAATAGAGGAAGGCAAATTCTTCTGACTGCATGCTCAGTTGTTTCTTCTATTTGAATAAAAACTGCTTCCATGCCCTAACCAGTTTGGCTCAGTGGATAGAGCGTTGGCCTGCAGACTGAAGGGTCCCAGGTTCGATTCCAGTCAAGGGCATGTACCTTGGTTGGGGGCACATCCCCAGTAGCTGGTGTGCAGGAGGCAGCTGATCAATGTTTCTAACTCTCTATCCCTCTCCCTTCCTCTTTGTAAAAAATCAATAAAATGTATTTTAAAAAACCTGCTTTCTGGGTGTTTTATCTTGAAGGGTGTTTGCTGGTTTCTGTTCTGAAAGAGGTGCATTTAATAGCAGTCTTTGCAGGTGACACTTATCATGATCTCTGCTACTCAAACTGATAATCGCTGAGCCTAGTTGTGAATAAGGCAGAAAGGATATTCAAGTAGAATCTGCAGATGTTTTGTGATTATTTGGTATTACGTTTCTCATCATTCATAACCTCATGGCCATTTATGACAGACTAGAGGCCCAGTGCATGAAATTCGTGCATGGCGGGGGGGGGGGGGGGCGGTCCCTCAGCCCGGCCTGCACCCTCTCCAATCCGGGACCCCTTGGTGGATGTCTGACTGCCGGTTTAGAGTGGGCCTAAACTGGCAGTTGAATATCCGTCTTACAATCAGGAACAACTAGCTCCTAACCACTTGCCTGCCTGCCTGCCTGATCCCCCTAACTGCCTCTGCTTGCTGGCCTGGTTGCCCCCTAACTGCCCTCCTGCCAGCCTGGTCATCCCCTAACTGCCCCCCTGCTGGCCTGGATGCCCCCTAACTGCCCTCCTGCCAGCCTGGTCACCCCCTAAATGACCCCCTGCTGGCTTGGTCGCCCTCTAACTGTTCCCTTGCCAGCCTGGTTGCTCCTAACCACCTCTGTCTTGGCCCCCGTCACCATGACTTTGGAAGGATGTCTGGAAGGATGTCCGAAAGACTTCCAGTCTAATGAGCATATTACCCTTTATTAGTATAGATACTGGGAGTCACAGGGAATCACCATAATCTAATGAGAATTATTGGGGTGTTTCATTAACAAGGATCAAATTGATGCCTCACAAAAGAAGAAACCTACAGACACCACCTCAGGATGATCTTAAACCTGTACGCCTTTGGGCCTTTTTAGAGTCTCTTGAGCACTTTTAAATATAAACAAATTTGGGCTTCACACACACACACACACACACACTCACACACACAAAACTGCTTCTATTCTGGGAACCAGTGAGTTAAGAGGTTTGAACTTTTGAGTATTACAATTCTCACTCATTCACTTATCAAGTAAATGTCTATGATGTGTCCAGTACTAAATGTTTCCGAGTTCAGAAATGAGCAACACAGTCCTTGGTTGTAGAAGAGTGAGATGGAGATGCAAAGATGCATTTGTCGGACTCTGTTCAGTGCTGTGATGGGGTGGTCACTGCATTGTGGGAGTGTCACTGCACTGCAGGAGGGTCCCCAGGTCCACTGAAGGGGAGCAAAGAAGGTTAACATGCAGAGGTGTCTAGGCTGAGAGCTGAAGCATAAATAACACAGTAAATAAGGAGGGGCGTGCACTACCAGTAGGGGAGTCAGTGTGAAGACCTCAAGAATTTCTCCTCAATACTACCAACACAGAAATGATAGCAATTAATACATTTGAAACCTAATAAAGTAATGAGTTAACGCTCATCAGTTGTATGTCTTCTTGCTGGATCAGCCCATTCAATCATTGTGAAATATCCTTCTTGATTGCTGATAATAGTTTTTTTCCTGAAATTTACTTTGCTGTTATAGCTCAGAGAAGGGGAGGGTGTGTGCTGAGGGGTGGGAGTGGCCAGAGAGAGGTCAATGGGAGAAAAAGGAGACTTATGTAATATTTAAACAATAAGGGATTCAAATTAAAAAAAAAAATGGCTCTGGCTACCTGAGCTCAGTTGGTTGGAACATCATCTCAATACATGAAGGTTGCGGGTTTGATCCCTGGTCAGCGCACATACAAAGAATCAACCAATGAATGTATAAGTAGAACAACAAATTGATGTTTCTCTTTCCCTTTCTCTCTAAAATCAATTGAAACTACAATAACAAAGAAAAACCAAAACAAATAAAATAAAATAAAATAAAATTAAAAAATAGAGGTTTCCTTCCTTCCCACTAGCCTCACCACAACCCGAAAGTAGAGCCTTCCTGCGAAACCTTTAGTAAGCCAAAAAGGCTTGAAGTGGAGTATTAGTACCTGTTTTTTGTTAACTGAAAGAAAACAGAAGAGCATTTTCACTTTTACAAAAGAAGCCCACTAGCATACTAAGGTAGGTCTTCCATAAAAACAAAGTGGCATGCTGGGCTGGTGTTGCTCAGTAGCTGAGCTTAGACCTATGAACAAGGAGGTCATGGTTCGATTCTCCATCAGGGCACATGCCTGGGTTACAGGTTCAATCCCCAGTCGGGGGTATGCAGGAGGCAGCCGATCAATGATTCTCTCTCATCATTGATGTTTCTCTCTCTGTCTTCCTCTCTGAAATCAATTAAAAGAAAAAAATATATATATATACATATGTATGTATATATATGTGTGTGTGTATACATATACATATACATATACATATACATATACATATACATATACATATACATATACATCTCAACCAAAAAAAACAAAGTGTTGTAAGGCGAACTTTTGGAAAGTGAGGGATTCCTGTATCCATCTTAAAGACTGGGGCATTGAGGACCAGAGCAATTTATAAGCTTGCCCAAGGCCAGACAACTTGAGGAAGAAGAAACAGAACTAGATCTTCTACCTCCACCTAAAATGCTAGAACACATCTGCCCTGTCTCTCCCGGAAAGAAGGTCCCTCTATAATAATCCTCTGTGTCTCCACGACCCTTTCAGCCTCATTAAGCCTCACTCATCAGCTGTCACCCACTACAGTTAACATATCTTCCCTGTGTCCTCCTCACACATGATCTCTGCTGCAGCCCTCATGCCTTTGCCCACTTGCTTCCTCAGACCCAAGACAGCCTCTTCTCTCTAAACCCTGCCCTCCACACGCCCCCAGCCCCCTTGATCACTTTAGAACTCATTTCATACCACCTCCTCCATGAAGCTTTCCCTGACTTGTTTAGACAGAATTGGAACGTTATTCTCAGTACTTCCACCTTACTGGCTTTTGTAACAGAAGCCGTATCATTGTGGTCATTGCTTGTGTTCATGTCCATGTCACCAGCAGCCCATGAAAGGTGGAGGTGATACACTCTAATCTTGTGTTCCCGGTGCTGAGCACATACTTTACTGGAGGGAGAGCTTATTAGAAAGGCCGTCCATATTGCTGGCTTTTCTTGTGTGTGTCAGTCAACATGTTTTTAGCACCTGCATTCCATTAGGGTTGTGCTGTGCACTAGGTTGGATACATGCTCTGAAGAAGTTTACCGTATGGGTGGGAACCACACACAATGTATGTCCACTTATATGAAAACTAGAGGCCTGGTGCACGAAATTCGTGTACGGGGGTGTGTGTCCCTCAGCCCAGCCTGCACCCTCTCCAATCTGGGACCCCTCGAGGGATGTCCAACTGCCTGTTTAGGCCCTTACAGGCAGTTGGACATCCCAGGACTGCTGGCTCCCAACCGCTCACCTGCCTGCCTGCCTGACTGCCCCTAACTGCTTCTGCCTGCCAGCCTAATCACTCCCTAACCACTCCCCTGCCAGCCTGGTCGCCCCCAACTGCCCTCCCCTGCTGGCCTGGTCACCCCTAACTACCCTCCCCTGCAGGCCTGGTTCCCCCCAACTGTCCTCCCCTGCAGGCCTGGTCGCCCCCAACTGCCCTCTCCTGCTGGCCATCTTGTGTCCACATGGGGGCAGCCATCTTGTGTGTTGGAGTGATGGTCCATTTGCATATTACTCTTTTATTAGATAGGAAGTGCAGACAAGAAACCAGCCTTTGGTGTAATCCTACATAATAAAAGGCTAGTATGCAAATCAACCAAACAGCGAATGACTGGTTGCTATGACGCATACTGATTGTCAGGGGGCAGATGCTCAATGCAGGAGCTGCCCCCTGGTGGTCAGTGCACTCTCACAGGGGGAGTGCCACTCAGCCAGAAGCCCTGAGCCAGGCTTACAGCTGGTGAGCACAGCAGAGGTGGTGGGAGCCTCTCGCGCCTCCGTGGCAGCGCTAAGGATGTCCTACTGCCGGCTTAGGCTCTGGATGTCAGTTGGACATCCCTCAAGGGCTCCCAGACTGTAAGAGGGTGCAGGCCAGGCTGAGGGACCCCCTCGAGTGCACAAATTTCATGCACTGAGCCTCTAGTAAAGGAAATAAAAGCTTATGGCTACAGCAAGGGAAAGATGCTAAAAGACATGGAGAATGGGTAGGGATCAAACAAAAAGGAGAAGAAAGAGGTTTCTGGTGAAGTGCTCTGTAGAAAAGCAGAGATGGGCAGGAGAGTTTTAGGGGACAAAGCATATCAAATGGCCAGAGTGGAAGGGCAATAAGGGAGAAAGGTTACTTCAGAGCCCACTGTAGAGGACTTACAGTGAAGACTGAGGAGGTTGATAGTGCTCATAGAGGAAGTAGGGAGCCAGTGATAGTTTTTGAGCAGGGGGAGAACAGAACCAAAGTATTGTTTTAGAAAATGAGTCTGTCAGTGCTCTGCATGATGGTTGGAATCGAACAGGCTGGAGGGAAGGAGTTGGGAAATGATGACCTATAGTCTAGGTTAGGTTTTTAGGGCTTAAATCTGAGTGGAGACAGTAGGAATGGGAAGAACACATTACTTATATGAGAGTGAAATTTATGAGAGACATTTAGGAGTTGGTGACTAATTAGCTATGGGGATTGGAGACTCTTGAAGTAGCAAGCTAGAGTGAAAGGAGAAATCAGTAATTATCAGGTGGGCTTTGACCCACAGCCCATATTTTGTCTGCTAGCCTCTCTGAGCCTCAGCTTCCTTATATGTAAAATAAGGGACTTGGATCTCGGTGACTCATTCTGGTCTCATAGCACAGACCAGCTGTTTGCATCATTTCAATGACGTGGACCTGTTTACCAAAAGAAATCTAGACCTCCCTGAACTCTGTCTGGCCAGATAACCTACTTTCACAGTCCATAGGGGCTCTTAGCAAAGTCACTATGCCCTCAGCACCTGGTGTGGCCATATCACAAGGTGTTCAGACAGGGCACCCTGGTGAGCAGCTCAAGTTCTGCAGAGTGAGGGCTTCCACGGCCCAGGCTGACCTCCTGGGCCTGCTGCCTGGAGCTGTCTGCATTCCCCTGGCCAAGGCAGCTGAGACATGAGGCCTAGAGGTCAGGTGGAATTTTTACTCTGAGAAGCCAGGCTGGCTGACACTGAATTGCAGAGACCCGGCTCACCAGAGCAAGGGGGAAGCTTGGCAGGACAGGGGAGAGTACTTCCAGAATGAAGTACTTCCTCCTCATTTCATGTCTCCTTTGGTGGTGAGCTTCTCAAGAGGCAAGAGGAAGGTGCTTAGTTAGGCAGGGGTCTCCTTGGCTGTGTGCTCAGAGTTCCTCTTCTGCAGCCTGTGCGGGTGATGGGTGATGCCTGGGTGTGTGGTCCTTATGTGTCTCATGGACAGTTTCCTTTTGTTTCCAACTGAGATTAATTGACCCCAGCTACTCAAACATTAATTTCACCTCTTCTTTGGTTCCCAAGCACAAAGGAAATATCTCTTTGTAGTTGGGAGAAATATGAGGTTGTTGTGTAATTGCTGATAAATTAACAACAAGTTGTGAAATTTCATCTCAATCTTGCTCCGTGTCCTCTCTCCCCTTTCTTGGCAGTTTTTGAGTGCTTTCAGGTACAGAATGCTAGTGTAAGAATAAAAATCCCAACATATTGAACACTTAAGATGTGCCAAGCATTGTTCTAGATGTGTGCACACATCACTTATTCAAGCTTATGGAGTAAGGTCCTACTATCCTCAACCCCATTTTACAGATGGCATAGTTGAGGCATGGAGAGGGATGGACTAGCCCTGAATGACAGCTAGTCCCTGCTTAATCTGGAACATAACCAAGGCAGTCTGGCTCCAGAGACCTTATCCAGGAGATAGTTTTGTTCCTTATATGTATAGATCCACAAAAGTCAATGTGAAGAAAGGAAAGACAAAGCGAAGCAAACCAAAAATAGCTTACCATGAAAACACAGTTATACATCTTATGGTGCTCATAAAAGGAAATATCCAAATTGCCAATAAGCAATGAAAAACTTCTCTACCTCCTTAATCATCTAAATCCAAATTAAAGCCACAGTCAGATGCTACTATATTAGCCAGAATGGCTAGAAAGAAAAAGACCAAGTATTGGCAAGATTTTGAATAACAGGAACTCTCATATGAGAGTAAAAATTGATATAATTACTTTGAAAAACTATTTGGCAATGTTTACTGAACATATGCATGCACTGTTATCCAACAATTCCTCTCCTTGGCATAGACCCTGCAAAAATGACTGTATGTAGCATTAAGATATGTACAAGAATGTTCCCAGCACCATTACCTGTGATAGCCCCAAAGTGGAAACAATTCAATATTTCATCAACATGGATAAATACATTGTGGTATATTAGTTCTATAGAACAAAGATAAAGAAGGAACCACAGTTGTAAGAGGCAACATGGACAAATCTTGTGAACAAAATGTTAAGTGAATAAAGCTAGACCCAGTAGAATACATGTGTGCAATTCCACTAACATAAAGTTCAAACCATACAAATGAAGTCAAGATTCTGGTTATCTCAAGGGTGATGAAGGAGCACAGGAGGCTTCTGGGGTTCCGGTCGTGACCTAGTTCTTGAGCTGGGCAATGATTATTCAGGTGTGTTAACTTTGAGCATTTATTGAGCTATTTTTAAAAAATAAATATTTATTGTTGAACGTATTACATATGTCCCATTTTGCCCCCCACTGACCCCCTCCAATCCTCCTTGTCCCCCCAGGTCTTCACCACCCTATTGTCTGTGTTCATGGGTTATGCATATATGCATACAAGGTCTTTGGTTGATTATCTCCCACCCACCCACCCTCCCCCGCCTTCCCTCCGAGATTCTGCACTCTGTTCCATGCTTCCATGTCTCTGGATCTACTCTGTTCTTCAGTTTATTTTGTTAATTAGATTCCACATATGAGTGAGATCATGTGATACTTGTCTTTGATTGACTTATTTCACTTAGCATGATAATCTCCAGGTCCCTCCATGCTGTCTCAAAGGGTAAGAGATTCTTCCTTTTTACTGCTGCATGGTATTCCATAGTATAGCTATACCACAGCTTTTTTATCCACTCATCTCCTGATGGGGCACTTGGGCTGTTCCCAGATCTTAGCTATTATAAACTGTGCTGTTATGAACATGAGCTATGTTTTTTTTTTGTATGTATATTATACTTCAATAATATATTTATTTAAAAAAATGATCTGGGTTCCAGCCTTAGCTGCCACTAACTCCTGAGTGCCTCAAGCAAGTAACTATGATCCGTTGTAGCCAGAGAACCATCTCTTCAAACAACACTGTGCCATGCCAGCATGGCCAAGGATGAGCCTGAGGAGGGGCAGTGAAGGATTAAAGAAGACAGACAAGAGGATACAGCTGGGCCTCGGTGGATCTCCCATGCCTGGATGAGGACACAAAAGACCCAGCTGCAAGCCAATGCTTTAGATTATAGTCTGATTAAAACAAGGGTAGATTAACATGTATACAAATGTTCTTGGTTTGGCAACACTTGCTGCACCTTCCACAGCCCATTAACTACTTAGGAAGGAATTAGGGAGGGCTACAAGGGCAGGCTTAATTATGCTAGGAGAGCTCTGCCCTCCAGGCTGGGACTTGTTTGTGGCCCGAGACTTGACCCTAGCTGCTCCCTCCCCAAAACCTTATCTGAAATATAAGTTTATGAAACAGATCAAGTGAATTGTAATGAAACTGGGGATGAAATCTAGATGGGAGATGCAGGCTGCTGTCCAGCCAGGGCTCCAGGAAGTAGGCAAGAGTACCCAGACTGCAGAAGATGGACTTCCTATCTGAGGAGGCAGCCTCCCAGGGCCTGGCCAACTTGGGGATCCTGTGACTCTGGGGCAGGCCCTCAGCCTACACATTAGCTATTTTAGCACCTAATTTTTCCGAAATGGCTTTTCATGTGACAAATTTCTTATCTACAATAAACTATAACAGGGTAGGGTTTGACTGATTTGACTGGTTTTCCTCCTAGTAGATGAAACAAAAATTCAGAAGCTACCTGATAACTGAAATGCAGCCATTCACGCCTTAGTATAAATTCCTCTTATTAGGTCTCTTCCCTTCCCCCCCACCCCCCTGCTCTTCATAAAATAGAGTGCAATAAAATGGTGTCAATGGGAAGTTTCTGAGGCAGGGATGGTGTGGAATTATTTTGGGAGTGTGGAATACTACTGTGAGACTGAAAGCTTTGGGTTCCTGGGAGGATGGATGTGTGAGGGTGGGTGCTGTGATAAGGGCTGGTGTGAAGACCAGTTATGGGAAGGCCAAAGTTACCCGATGAAGCTCCTAAGGCTGCAGACTGACTGCATGTCAGCCCTGATCATAATGGGGCATTTAAGGAATCTAAAATCAGTGATTTCCAGACTGTGGGGAGAGCCATGTTTACTCAGGTCCTGGTGTTTCTTTGGTCCAGTTGCTTTAGGCCTGTCTGTGAAACTGTGGGTGCACACTGACTTGTACAGCCATCAATTCCTTCCTTCCTTCATCCACTCAGCAAATGGTTATGGTGCACCTACTCTGCACCTGGGGTACTGCCAGTCACCACCTTTGAAACGCCTTGGGAAATGGTTTTTAGTACCAGTTTCCTCCTGCCTATCTTGGATAGCCTCCATGAGAGGTCTCATTCACCTCCACCCTCAGTGTCCTCGGGCAACTTGTTTAATCTCTCTGAGATTGTTTGCTTATCTCTAGAATAACAATAATACCCACATGGTTGGGTAGTTATAAAGATTAGAGATAATCTGTTTAAAGTATGTAACAATGCCTGGAACATTCAGTAGCTGTTATGAATTTATCAGCTAAGAATAAAAATGGGTAATACATCTTAGGCTCTATTTTTTTTAAAGGTCTCACATATTTATTACTGATCTAATCTACTAGTGCAGAAACATATTAACATAAAATCATTGTTCCAGTAATTTCCCAGCAAAACACACTCAACTGTCCAAATAGTAGTGACCTTTTCAGTGATGAGGTAAGATGCAAGCAACCTGGATATAGCATAAGTATGTGTGCCATCTCATGTGCGATTCCCTAAAGACCCAGCTTGGTTCTTCTTCAATGTCTCCTCTTGGAGTTGTACCTGATTTTATTAACAGTTTTCATCCAAATTCATTGGGGAACAGGCCAATTCAGCCTTTGTTTCTTGGCCAGGAACTTCTGGATCCTGAAAGTCTTGTGAGAAGACAGTGAAAAAGTGTCAACCGCACACGATGGTGGAGAGTGATCTTAGGCCCTATTATCTCTCATTTTACCAGTGAAGAAAGTAAGGCACAGAGAGGTTAAGTTCTTGGTCCAAGGCCACACAGCTGGTAAGCGGTGAAATTGTAACCAGAACCCAAGTTCGGCTGCCTGCCGCTACAGAAACCAGACTCATTAGACAGATGCTGGTGAAAAAGGAAAGAGGGTTTATTCAAGTGTCAGTCACCTGAGGAGACGGGGGACTCTTGTCACAAAACCTGTCTCCAAGTCTCAGTGCAGACAGAGGTTTTTATCAGGAGGGAGAGGCAAAGCAGAACAAAGAAATCAAGGGAAGAGGGTTGACAAGATCTGTAAGTGCATTCCAATAAGGATCTCAAAACTGGTCCAGTGATGGTCTCGTGCAGTGATGGCGAACCTATGACATGCGTGTCAGAGGTGACACGCGAACTCATTTTTTTGGTTGATTTTTCTTTGTTAAATGGCATTTAAATATATAAAATAAATATCAGAAATATAAGTCTTTGTTTTACTATGGTTGCAAATATCAAAAAATTTCTATATGTGACACCGCACCAGAGTTAAGTTAGGGTTTTTCAAAATGCTGACACGCCGAGCTCAAAAGGTTCGCCATCACTGGTCTAGTGTATGTCATCCTGGTCTTCTTCATCCTGGTTCTATGTTTGAAGGTCAGCAGATATCCCAGAACTGGGATAACTGAAGGGCAGAGTCTGTATCTTCTGGAGTTAGTTTCTAGGATTCTTATTCAAATATGCTGCTTATTGAGTCATGTGAGCAAGGTTGGGCCACAGGTGTGTGAGCCAAAGTCTCCACTTCCTGTCTCAAACTCAGTTCCCTCTATGCAGCCAAAATTCCCAGGTTACTCCGTCAGAACCTGGGTATGGAAACAAAACTATTTACTCCAGGGGCCTGGATCTCATACCCACACTTTCACATTCAGAAAGTGCATTCTAACTGGTCTGGGGGTTGTACGCCCCCAGGACCTTGGAGTCAACCTTGGAGTGCAGTCCATTCTGTCGATTATCATGGAAAGCTTAACAACCTTGTTGCCCAAATAATGCAGTCCTGCCCCAAGCCCACTGTAATACCCATTTGCATACCCATTCTTTTTCCTTTTGCCCACTTCCCCATGTAATCTTTGTCTTACCCAATATAAGCAGCTGGCTTATGGTTGAGTGCAGAGAAAATTTTTGTGGATGACTTGCTGCTCTTAGCATTATTGGGATGAACACTCATATAAAAAATATAAGATATATATATATATATATATATATATATATATATATGCACTGTTTATTGCCCGGCTGTTTATGGCTCAGTGGTTGAGTGTCAACCCATGCACCAAGAAGTCACCAGTTTGATTCCCATCAGGGTGCATGTCTTGGTTTTAGGCTCCATCCCCAGTAGGGGGAGTGCAGGAGGCAGCTGATCAATGTTTCTCTCTCATTGATAATGTTTCCACTCTCCTTTCCACTTCCCCTCTCTAAAAGTCAATAGAAACATATCTAATGAAATAAATATGCTTTTTATCTACAAGCTACTTATTAGTCAGTGTTAGCATTTACACAATGTCAAAGGAATGTGGGTAGGTTACAACTTTCCACTGTTACAAAGCTGGACTTGAACTCAGGCAGTTTGGTTCCCAGGAGGAGCAGCAGCAGATGAAGGCAAAGTAGGTAAAAGCTTGAACCTGCTCGGCACTATGCTGATTCTGGACTGTTTGTCCAAATCCCTTACGTTTTGCTCAAAGCTTTCTGATCATTTATCTGCCAACAATTTGTTCCCTTCTGTGCTGAAAGACCGTGTCTATGTCAATGTAAGAAACATCCAAACCTGTAGGGAATTTTTATAAGTTTATTTGAGCCAAGCTGACAACATATGCTGGGGAGCAAGATCTCAAATGCTGCTGAGAATGACAGCTTTGCAGCTCCTTTTATGCATTTGAAATTAAGGAGCAAAGATTACGTGGAGGTGGGAAAAAGCAAGTAGGGATTGGATTACAGCGTAGTTAACAGATGATATGCTTTCGTGAGGGTGGTTTTGGCTTATTTCAAAGGTATGTTAACCCAGATGCACAATACACTGGACAGGGCTTGCTTAATTAAGGCAAAGACAAACCTTTTATTAAAGATATTATATACCTGAGCCATGACTACCCACCATGACCTGCCCCGTTAGGAATTTATGATCAGATCTCTCTGTGTGGTTACTTTCCGTGGAACCCCTTTTTTCTTCCACAATGCAGACAGGCAAAAGCTCCGGAAACTCTGCCAATGTCGCATCAGATATGTGAGGGGATGAGATGGTGTAAGATGGTCAAGCATGAGAGTAGTTTGTGCCTCATGAACTAGAAGAGGGGAGTGGGAAGGAAAGGCCGCAGATGGAAGTCCAGCACACAAGTGGGGCAGCTTGAGACCTAATGCCACTTCTGGGAGAAGCAGAGCTGCTTGAATTACAGGCCTGACCCTTTCCCCAGGATCTCCATGGGCCAGTGCTCCATGCCAGGCTCTGTGTCTCACTTTAAAGTGTAATGGGACTGGCAGAGCTATAGGCTTCCATCTGGGGGGCTACGAATGGAAATGCAGCATGCCCTTTGCCCGGCATCCCCCAGGCCTTGGGCCGCCTCTAGGCTCTGCCTTACCAGGCTGAAATATGGAGCCTTGGTTCTGGGGCCAGTGGGAGCCAGTGGAGGAGGGAGGTGAGACTGCCTCATACTCTCACTGTCTCAGCTGGACGATACCCAAATGTGGGTGAAGTTTGTCATCTAGTCCAGGGGCCAGAGCCAGGGCTTAGGAGGGCAGAGAGCTGAGTCCCTGCCAGACAGTGCAATCCTTTACCAACACCCCACGGACCCTGCTTGCTCCACAGCTGGGTCAGCCAGAGTGGCAGTCTGTTCTTATGGACCCGCCTTGTTGACCTCAGGCTCAGAAAATGGACATGACCGAGACCTGCAGGATCTGGAGCACTGGAGCGAATACACACACGTACACACACAGGCACCCCATCTCGTCCCTTACACACCACACCTGCTGCTCTCAGCTGGGGACTTCCAGTCGTCTCATGGGTGAAGGGACTGGGTGGGATCAATGAGGTTTCGGGGACTTTTCCAGCCTATGATGGCAGGAGGAGAGCATGTTCTCTGGAAACCACCTAGCAGTTTAGTATCCCGAGGTTTCCTAGCAGACCTTCTCTACCTAAGACCTGCTGATCTTCCCTCTTTTCTTGATCGCTTTAACCAGATTCATATATATACTAGTAGCCCTTTGCGCGATATCTCGCGTAGTAGGCCACCCGCTGCTTCTGCGGGAGCCGCAGGGAGCTGCACTGCTTCCACGGGAGCAGCCGTATGGGGGACCTGCTTCGATTCCGCAAGAGGCAGGAGGGAGCTGCTCTGCTTCCATGGGAGGCGGGCCGCTGTCTCCGAGCACAGGGCTGCGGAGGCTGCGGGCCGGCCCCCCTGTCCCTGTCCGTGTCCGCTTTGACTCTAGGAGGATGGCAGAGCCAGGGTGCGGTGGCTTGCTGGTCCCCCTGTCTCTGTCTTCGCCTCCGCTCTGGGCCTCAACCTCCTCCTGTCCGGTTGTGACCCGTTAGGGTGTCCTGGCCTAATTTGCATATTTTCATATATATATATATATATATTTCTTAAAAAGGGTTTCATTTCAGGAGGCCAGTGGAGCACAGTGGTTAATAGTGTGGTTCATTCCAACTTTGCAATCTGACACATCTCGATTAGAATCCCTGTTGTGTGTCCTGATATAAGATTTTTACCTCTCAGCATGGATTTCCATCTGAAAAATGGTGACACTATTATTTACCTGATTGAGTTGTTGAGAAAATATATGTAAAACTTTAGCATAGGACCTGGTTTGTATTAGTAGATTTTTAAAAAATCCTCACCTGAGGATATGTGTATTGATTTGAGAGAGAGAGAGAGAGAGAGAACCGTCCATGTGAGAGAGAAACATCCATCTGTTGCCTCCCATACGTGCCTGACTGGGGATCGAACCCACAACTTGGGTATATGCCCAGACCTGGAATTGAACCTTCAACCTTTTGGTGTACTGACAATGCTCCAACAAGCTGAGCCACCTGGCCAGGGCTGTATTAGATTTTGATGACATTCATGATATATTTACTAGTTAGGAATACTTTGAACTCTAATGCTTTTGGGTAACAGAATACCTGACCAATAGTAGGTTAAACCATAGGACATTGTTTATTGCTTACTCTTAAGGAACTGGCCACATGATTACATCCAGACAAGTCACCTGCAAGGGGGAGTGGTGGTGGGTGCAGGGTGGGGGTGGGTGGGTGGATGAGCCCAATCACAACTCATCCCTATGGATGGTATGGGAGGCAACTTGCCTTGAAATTGGGGATCTCTGCCTCCCTGCATCTGCCAAATCAAAGTTCAGACAGCCAGGAAGAAATGTGGGGATGGCTGCAGGGCCACAACGAACAGTATCTCCATATAAACTGAAATAAATCTTCAGTTTTTTATATTTTACAATTAACATACGCTATTTAATTTCATTATGGAGAGGAAGCATGAGAGATAAATTCAAGATAGGCATTGTGTTATTAACCAGTCACTTCAATAAATTCAATACAAAGAAATTACAAGAAAAATAAATGGCATTGTACATTTTTATGATAAAATACTCTATATCTCTTGAAGGGGGTTTGTTGAAAATTGTCATACTTTATATTTCAACATTAGATTTTGACATTTTAGAGACTTGTTTGATTTGTTGTATAAGAATTTTGATCAGCCCTGGCCAGTGTGGCTTAGTTTGTTGGAGTGTCATCCGGTGCACCAAAAGGTGGTGGGTTCAATTCCTGTTCAGGTTATGGGTTGGAGTGTGGGAGGTAACTGATGGGTGACTGGTGTTTCTCTCTCTCTTTTCCTCCCTCCCTCTCTCTCAAGTTAATAAAAATTAAAAAATATATTAAAAAAAAACTTTAATCAGATGCACGCAACTTCCAAATCTGAGGGAAATCCTTTTGAGGCGAATGTTCAGAATGTTTACCATTTTATGTGCCTCATGAAACTAAAATGCTTGCATTTACATTTTTCTTTTCTTTTTATTTTTTTTAATATGTGCTGCTGACGCAAGCACTAATTTTTCATGTTGAAATAATTTCAGGCTTACAAGAAAGTTGCAAAAATAGCACAAAGCATTCTAGGATAGCCTTTACCCATATTTTGCAAATGTTAACATTTTACCCTATTTGCGTTCTCATTTTCTCTCAATCTTTCCCTCTCTCCTCTGCTTACTTATTATCTATCTATCTATCTATCTATCTACCTATTTATGCTCCCACCCACCCGGGATACCTCATATAAGTGGAGCCATAATAGTATTTGTTTTTTTGTGACTGGCTTATTTTATTTAGCATGATGGACTCAAGGTTCATCCATGTTGTAGCATATAACAGGATTTTCTTCCTTTTTAAAGACTGAATAATATTCCATTATATGTATAATTTGGATTTTGTTTATCCAGTCATCTGTGGATGGACATTTGGGTTGCTTCTATCTCTTGGCTACTGTGAATACTGCTTTTATGAACATGGGTGTGCAAATATTCCTTGGGATCTAGGCCATTTCTTTGTTAGACTATCCCTGAATTGGGGTTCATTTGTTGCTTCTTTATGATTAGAGTCAAGTTCTGCATCTTTGGCAGGAACACCTGAGAAGTGGTGATGCGTCTTCAGGGCATCCCATAAGGAGACTCATGATATCTCTCTCCCATTCCTGGTGGTGTTAACTTTGATTCCTTGGGAAGGATGGTGTCTGCCACGTTTCTCTACTGTAAAGTTACTATTTCTTTCTTTTCTTTTTTTCTTTTTTTTGGTAATTAATAGCTATTTTGCGGGGAGATATTTTGAGGATGCATATATCCTGTTTCTTGTCAAACTTTTACTCACTTGATGATTCTTGTCTGAAACAATTATTACAATGGTGATTACCAAGTGGTGATTTACAAATTCCATTATTCCTTCTACATTTGTCTGCATTCTACTCTAAGGAAAAGCTAGCTCATCTCCTGCACTCATTCATTCATTTTATTTGTAGTTGAATGGATCTGGGGATTCTAATTTTTCTCAGGGTTATAATCTATTACTATTATTATATGTTGCTCAGAATGTGCCAGCTTTGGCCAATGGAACCCTTTAAAGCAGTGGTTCTCAACCTGTGGGTCGCGACCCCTTTGGGGGTCGAATGACCCTTTCACAGGGGTCGCCTAAGACCATCGGAAAACACATATATAATTACATATTGTTTTTGTGATTAATCACTATGCTTTAATTATGTTCAATTTGTAACAATGAAAATACATCCTGCATATCAGATATTTACATTACGATTCATAACAGTAGCAAAATTACAGTTATGAAGTAGCAACGAAAATAATTTTATGGTTGGGGGTCACCACAGCATGAGGAACTGTATTAAAGGGTCGCGGCATTAGGAAGGTTGAGAACCACTGCTTTACAGTAAGCTCTTGTGTCTTTTTTGTTCTGTTCCTTTTTTGTTGTTGTTAATCCTTACCTGAGGATATTTTTCCATTTATTTTTAGAGAGAGAGAAAGGGAGGGGGAGAGACACACGGAGAGAAACATCGATGTGAGAGAAACACATTGGTTGGTTGCCTCCTGCACATGGCCTGACTGGGTCCGGGAATTGAGCCTGCAGCCGATGTTCGTACACTTGACCGGAACTGAACCCAATACCCTTCAGTCCAAGAGCCGATGCGCCAACCACTGAGCCAAACCAGCTAGGGCTTTCTTTCTTTTTTTCTTTTTCTTTTTCTTTTCTCTTCTGTCTTTTTTGACATATCCTTATCATTTGCTCATGACTCATTTCAATATCAGTGTTTCTTTTTTTTTTTTTTTTTGCGGCCGTGGCGGCGGGGCCATCGCGGCGGGAGCGCGGGGCCGCCGCGGTGGAGGAACTCTGCTCGGGGCCGGGGCGCCGGCGGCCGGTCATATGACGGAGCCGGCCCGCTGCCGCGGCCGCCTCGCACGCTGACAGTTATCTCCTCTCAATATCAGTGTTTCCTATGCTTCCCATCTTTAAACAGTGATCAATTACAGGTATAAATTAAATTTCAAATGGATGATATTAAATCCATCTGAAGCTGTTTACTGCCCAAACCCATCACAGTGGCCGGTGATAACTTATCTGAGTGATGAGCTAGCCGAATGTCAGGAGTACACTCCTCTTGCACCCTAACTTCTGTACACTTGATACTTTCAGATGTTTTCAAGCTATTTTATTTTAATGGAAAAGTGTAGTGGTTGGGTCTTCTGGCAAGCAGACATTAAGATGGAATTGAAAGTGCAAAAGATTTATTGAAAGAATGCTTGTGAAAAATGAAGGGAGAGGGTTGTAGGTCTGATACCTGTGGAAGGTGAGGGCTGCTGGGGTAGGAAGTGGGAGTGGGAGGAGAGCTTCACATTTCAGCGTGGCTCTGAGAAGTCACAGCTGGCCCTTGGGAGCGCAGGGAAGGCTGCCTATAGAGGAGTCCCATTGTGGGCAGAAATGGCCAGGCCCTGGTGCACTGCTGTGCTAGTCATCACCTGGGAGCTGCCAGGAAGGTGTGGCCTCAGTTCAGATGCTGCCTCAGATCCCAAGGTGATGCAGCTGGAGACTCATTTACTGCCCTCCAGGCAGCTGATATGCAAGTTTTTCTTAAAGGGAGATCAGACTGGCATACCACTAAGGCTGCCATAGGAGAAATATTTAAAGACTGTGTTTATTGATTTAAAAATTAAATATTGAAACAAAACTGTTTCTACTTGGAATGTGGACCGCCATATCACCCTGAGGTATCAATGAACACTAGATAGGGAATACTGGGGTAGGTGTCAAACTTCGAATGTGAAGCTTTAAGATAGCCTTTGATTTGCCTGTGAGGTGCCATAGTAATCTCCAGGTGCCCCAAGTGTGAATGGAAAGAAATTGTAGCACAGTTCTCATTGCGATGCCAGCAGGTTGATTCGAAGGGGGCTTGTCAAAGCTACGTCTCACCCAGCCCATGGCCCCTGTACAACTAAATACTAGATCAGCAGCTTTATACCCAGATTCACTTAATATTGCAGTTCGAGACTTTACAAAAGAGAAGGACCATTGAGATCATGCTATCATTTCAGACTTGATATGCAGAGAAGTATCCTGCTCGGTTATCAAGTTAGTGAGCTGGAACTGGAGCTTAAGCCCCCACAGAATCATAGGACCCCCCCATCTGCAGGGCTCGCCAGAGGCCACTAGTTTGGTCGCCAGCTTTTGCGGGAACCCTCTGCAAAGCTTTTGACCACTGGACATGTAGCTGCTGCTGGGAATCCTAATGGGGCAGGTAGATGCTACCTTTCTGTCCCATTGTTGTTAGTTGTGGGACAGCTGAAGGTGCCTCCCTTGCATCTTCCAGCAAGCAATCTGGTTTCAGCTCACGCGAGCAACACAATGCAAGTCAGCTCCTCCTGTGTTTGTAGTGGTTATTATTTTATCTTATAATCTTTTTCTCTAACATCTAGTTCTGTAGCTATTCCTCACAGAGCATGGCTTCTAGATGGCTTGAATATCCAGATTTTCTTTATGTGGAGGAATATGAATTTGTTAATGTGCTCTTAAAAGGTGTCATCCAGAACTGAACACAGTGCTGAAGTGTGGTCCTAACACAGGCAGTTACAGACCACTCCACTATCTCATTTGAACACTACACATTAATACAGCCCAACTGTGGTAGGTTTTCCAACATCTAGTCAGCAATGTTTTCCAAAACCTGCATTAAAAGAAAATATTTTCCTCTAATTTTAGAGTGTTTTCCACTGGGAGAAAGAAGTAGTGTGAGGGGAAACAGATAAGGGAAAGAATGCCAATTCTGATGTCTCAATCCTGGAGTTGCACCACTCCGCAGACTTACACGTACCACGCTGCGTAAGCAGGCCTTGCAACACAGTCGTGCCCATTCCCCACTTTCCCAACCCCGGGCTCGCTCTGCTTCCCGTACTCAGCAGAAAGTGGTTTGGTTGTCAGTTTCTGTCCTCACCAAAGTCCTGGGGCAGGGACCTCAGTTGTTTTGCCTCAACTCTTCCCCTCACCTTTGTGTGTATATTGGGGGTGGGTGGGGGAGGGGGCGAGGAGGGAGGACACAGTCAACCTGTTGAGGAAACCAAGGGATGAGACGGGATCACAGAGCAGTCAAGTTCAGAGAACGTCTGTTCAGACATCTCAATCACCCATCCTCGGGCAGGGCCTGGATAATTTCAAAATGCTAGTCTTCATATATTTGTTGAGCACTTCACAGAGTTTACAAGGGAGCTTGTGTTCATATCTGACTTGGTCCTCATAACCACCTCATGAGGCAGGCAGGGCAGCTATTATCCTCCTTGTACAGATGAACCAACTCCTCCCAACAGTGAGTGACTATCTGTCCCCCTCTGGGCCCTGTGATTCCTGGGACAGATATGGGAGCACAGCCCACAGTGGGAGCCATACAAATATGATCATTGCAAATATAATCATTCTTCATCAAAAAAGCATATACTGAACACTGCCTATGTGCCTGACACTATAGCAGGCTCTGGTGATACAAAGATGAACAGCTGTCCCTGTTTTAAGTTGCTTATAGTTTAGTAATTTCTGTCAACTTTGTACTGATATTTCATTGAGAACAGCCAGAATCATTGGAGAAGTGGAAGTGATGCTTAGAGAACATCTGGTTCATCAGCAGATGAGGGAACTGAGGTCCAGAGAGGGAAGCCCTTCCACCTGGTATAGATAGGGTTTGTTGTAGGGTCCAGGCTCCTAGCTCCCACCCCATAGCCCCTTCCCTACACTGCACTGTGTCGCCCATACCCCCACCCCTACCCCCATGGGATAAGCTTTGGAGCTCAGACAAGCTTGTTCTCAGTAGTTGAGAATCTAAACCTAGATTATCCACGGATTCATTAGAATTGATTTTTGTTTTAGTAATCTTGAGTACCTGGCTCATTTTGGTATTTGCCATAGGCCTAATGGTGTCACTCAACAGTCTTCTCCCTAGAACCTAATTCTAACATCACGAGGCAAATTCACTCTCAGTTGGCTCTGCTCTATGCCAGGTGAAAACTGGGTCCACACTGTTTTAAAGTCCAGGAGTGGGCTTCTTAGTCTGAGGTTTGCGTATTTTCATGGGAACATGCTAGCTGCTCACAGTTGTTTGAGGGCTGGAAGAGGAGGGCACAGGCTTACTGCGTACTTAGCAGCAGAATGAGAACTAGCAGGGAAATTACAGGAAGATATATTTGGCTGAGAGTAAGAATTATATGTCTGGCTAGTAGCACTGCCTAGTAATGGAATGAACGTTCTTTTCTAGCCCCACTTTTGCCACTTAGCCATGTCTAACCTGAAAGCCTGAAAAATATCATTTAGCCGGGCAGCTAAAAACTGAAGTACTGCCCAAGCTGGTTTGGCTCAGTGGGTAGTGTGTTGGCCTGCGGACTGAAGAATCCCGAGCTCGATTCCGGTCAAGGGCATGTACCTTGGTGGCAGGTTCCCCGGTCCTGCTCAGGGTGTGTGCAGGGGGCAACCAATCCATGTGTCTCTCTCACATCAATGCTTCTCTGTCTCTCCCTCTCCCTTCCACTCTCTCTAAAAATCAATGGAAAAATATCCTTGGGTGAGGATTAACAAAAAAATAATAAAATAAAATAAAACCTGAAGTTCTGCTGTGAAGGAAGATGGGGAGAGTGGCTATTGGAAAATGTGATGGTTAATTTGTGTGTCAACCTGACTGGGCCAAGTGGTGCCCAGATAGCTGGTAAAACATTTTTCTGGTTGTGTCTGTGAGGGTATTCTGGAAGAGGTTAGTGTTTGATTCGGTATCAAAAGACTAAGAAAAGCAGATGATCCTTCCCAAGGTGGCCTTAGGCTCAGACTGCACCACACTGCCGGCTCTCTTGGGTCTCCAGCTGCGGACAGCAGATGTGGGACTTCTCGAATTCCATAACTGCTTGAGCCAATTCCTATAATCAGTCTCCATATATATTTCTCTGGAGAACCCTGACTAATACAGGAAGGAATGGAACCTCCCAAATATATGATTGATTTCACAGAGTTGGGTAGAGTGGGAAAGCAGGAGGAATCAGGGAAACCCTCCGTTTTCTAGCTTACTGGTGTAGGGTTCAGGGAGAGACATGAATTCTTTAGAAATCTGAAGTCTCGGTTTGCACAGAACTCCTGGCTACCAAATATTGAGCATACCACATGCCAGGTCCTCTGCTATGTGCGTCTCACAAGAAAACCCTGCTTTATAGGTAGGTATGTCCCCGTTTTATAGTTGGGCAAACCCACTCTAGCATAGCTGGTCAAACCCGAACTCAGGATGGATACATCAGTGAAGATAAAGAAGGTCCCTCTCTGCCCTGGCAGGTCGTCCATTCTACTTGTCATTGATATTCCTTTCACCTGTGTCTTTTTACTACTAGAAAATCTATGGGGCTGCTCCGCCCCAGAGCTCATGGAGATGGCATGCTGTTGAAAACCTGGGGAGGTCGCCACTCTGTAACAATGTATTATAGCAATATAAATTTGAGATTGATCTAATAATTTGAATGATGTGGGGATATAGGAGTATTTCTTATTTTTCTTCTTTCCCTTTATTAATACATGAAGTCATCTTAAAACTGTTTAGAAGCACACAAAAAGCCCAAGACCTCCTCCACATCTTTTTCTTTTCTTTTTAAAAAAATAAATTTTTACTGATGAGAGAGAGAGAGAGAGAGAGAGATAGAGAGAGAGAGAGAGAGAGAGGCTGTCTCCTGTACACCCTATACTGGGGATTGAGCCTGAAACCAGCATTG
Source organism: Myotis nattereri (assembly GCF_964212035.1). Taxonomy (NCBI): domain Eukaryota; kingdom Metazoa; phylum Chordata; class Mammalia; order Chiroptera; family Vespertilionidae; genus Myotis; species Myotis nattereri. Next base: position 155,013,074 of record NC_138075.1, read on the forward strand.
AACTGGTGACCTTTTGATGCATGGGATGATGCTCAACCAACTGTACCACACTGGCCAGGGCCTTTTTTTAAGGCTGATTCAGGTTCACCTCATAAAACTGTTCGTTCTTTTTCAATGGGCTCTCCTGTAGCAGTGACCACGCGCCTTTCTGCATCAGACGGCAGTGTGACAGCTGGAACATAAAGGTCTGTGAACCTTGGAGAGGCTAGCTCTTTGTTTCTATATGTTAAGCAGAGCTTTACATTGTAGGGCCATTTGAAAGTTTTTAGTCGTTAATCTTCATAATAGTTTCTTAAGATTATGCTTATTCCCACATTATAACCAAATACTAAGTAATTTAGAGATTGTCAATGAAACCACTTGGATCCAGAATTTTGTTGTTGGCATTGCTGTTGGAAGGGGCACTGAGCATCCTAGTTGCAAAGTAGCTTGATTGGGAGAAACTCGAAGGAACATTAAGCCAGTTGAACATTTTGTTTTTTATTCCTTGGCTTATTAGCTCTGTAATCACAGGCAAGTAACCTAATATTTCTGTGTCTCAGCTTCATTAACTCTAAGGGGAAAAGGTAGGTGTATGAGAGAGAGAGAGAGAGAGAGAGAGAGAGAGAGAGAGAGAGAGAGAGAGAGAGAGAGAGATAGATAGATCAAGGGACACTCTGAAATTCAAAAGTGAGTTAATTCATAATTCTGACATGGGCCACATCTTACTTGGCTTATAATGGCCTTTGGTACAGCCAGCTCTCAGTGAATACTTGTTGATGTAGAAAGAAGTGAGAGACCTTGACCTTTTTAGTTCCACGCGTTCTCTTGGATTCAGCAGAGATCAAATGAAGAACAATGTGATGGATATGAAATTCTCAGTTGATCTGCCCCCACTTACACGCAGACTTTTCTTACTATCCCAATATGGATTTACCCTTAGCCTGCATTTGGCATATTCTTGACTTACCTAACACCTCTCTCTTAGTTCCTTACTTTTATTCTAATATTTTTATTTTATTCTAAATGTACATGTTTACATTTACCCATCTGGTCTTAAATGATAAGCTCTTGGGCCTGGAAGCTATTTCTTTGTAATGCCCAGCGTGAGGCTGAGCACAGCACACCATGATGACAGCTATTTGATCACCTACTTCTCCCTGGCTGGACCCAAGATAACTGAGATTCCAGTGTCGCTTGGAATGTCCAGTGTAGCGTGTCTGACACACAGCTGCTGCTTGTGAGCATCTAATGAATGCGAGGTACCAGAGGAAGATGGACAGAGAGCTTTTCAAGTAGTTATTCATCTTTGTGACTCTTTTCCCATCAAAGAAAAAGGCTTAGCCATAACCTCTTGGAATCTTCAGTTGAACTTTGTATGAATCTCTCTTCCTCGTTTTGTTTTAAGCATGCAAATTGGCGACAAAGATTGCAAACTTATTGATATTCTCCCAAAGATCTATGCAAAGCCCAAAAATAGAACCTCCCCCTCGCACCAAAGTTAAAACATAGCTTGAGCTTGATTCCAGGTGCAGGATTCATGCAAATTCTGTTTGTACATATCTGTCATTTGCAAGAAGCAAAGGTGTTAGAAACACATGCAAATCTTGACTACCTTCTTGCCAGTTCTCATCTCCCTCAGTGCCTGAATCTATACAATCTATGCTTTTCTTTTTTCTCTCTCCAGGATTTGAGCAAACTGAGCTATCACTGATTTAAATTTTTTTTTAACTTCTTGTTTTGGAATACAAGAAGTTACAGAAGAGAACATGGAGTCCCGTGAACCCATAACCCAGCTTTCTCTAAAGGTCGATGTCTTAAATGACTGGAGTAAAATATCAAAACAGGAAATTGACATTGGTACAATACTGTCAACGAGATTACAGACTATCTGTTTTTTTAAAAGCAGAAATATTTTGAAGTCATACAATAATACTTTTGAACATAAATATTATGTCTTGATATTAGGTGAGGAGGTTGACAAGGAGTGAAAATACCCTGAAAGCAGTAGCAATGTGGGATGCTGGATATGAAACACCAACAGGCAGTTTTAAGAGCATGCTCCCAAGCTCAGGGTGTGCCCTAAGGAAAGGAAAGGCATCAGGAAGTGGAGCAGCATGGCCTGGGCAGGGGGAAACGGAAACTTGCTGGAGGTTCAGTGGGACTTCAGTTGCACAGTTTGTGTCTATGCACCCAGAGCTAGGCTGTGGCCATAAAGAAACTGTCCTCACATTCCCTACAACATGTAAGTCTACTTGATTAGAGAAAAGTATATATGACATTTACAGAAAAATTAGCAATTTTTAAGAAATAGATTCTATTTTTTAGAGCAGTTTTAGGTTCACAGAAAAATTGAAATTATAGAGTTCTCATATACCACCTGCCCGCACACATGCATAGCCTCCTTACTATTAACATTATTTTTTTAAAGGATACATTTTTTTTTAAGGGTGAACCTATACTGACACATCATCATCACCCAAAGTCCATAGTTTTCATTAGCTTTACTCTTGTCATTGTACATTCTATGGGTTTGGACAAATGTATAATTAGTAGTTTCATTGCCCTAAAAATCCTCTGTGCTCCACTTATTCATCCCTCCTTCCTCCTTAATCCCTGGCATTCACTAATCTTTTTATTATCTCCATGGTTTCGCCTTTTGTAGAATGTCTTAGAGTTGGAATCATATAGAGTATGGAACCTTGTTTGTTTATTTTCTTAATCCTCACCTGAGGATATTTTTTCCATTAATTTTTAGAGAGAGTGGAGGGGAAGAAGAGGGCGGGGAGAGAGAGAGGTTGATCAGTTGTCTTCTAGGGAGAAAGGGGAAGGAACCTGAAACCCAGGTATGTGCCCTGACCAAGAATCAAAATGGCAGCTTTTTGGTGCACAGGAGGACGCTCAACCAACTGAGCCACTAGCCAGTCTCATCGTGCAGGTTTTGAATTGGGTTTTCAGTCTGCCGATGTGGCACTGTATGGATGCCTGTGTCTGTTCCCATTCATGTATGAAGAACAAACATTTAAAAAAAGTTGCCCCTCTCCCCTGTCTTTGGATGGGTGGTGAGGTGAAGGTTTATTTTGGTCTTTTGTTTGGTGTCTCACTGCAGTCTCTTAGACATAGGATGGTTCATGGGAGCAAATGGTTCCTGCCAAAGAGCTCAACTGTTCTGAGTGAGATGGGCTGGATCAGTGTGGTCTTCCCCTTCAGGACTCCACTCAGCACCCTGGGGTTAGGCGGTGTGCATCATGAGTCCTCTGGGGAAACTTGTCTGTGGCAAACTGGCTGCGTTTCTTGACCTTTGATCTAGTTCCTTAACCCCTCTAATCTCTAAACTTCCCTTTACTCTCTTTAAAACATTACTGGATTATCTAGCCTTAATAATGCTATGGATCATAGAATCTCCCCCCCCCCCCCCCCCCGGTACTTGGAGCTGTCCTGTCTTTAAAAATGTTGTTGGTTTTTTCCTGTATTAAAGATATTTTTATACTGTCTGCAGCCTTTTTTGAAGGAATGAGTTTCCACCCACCAGCTTGGGGACCAGAAACTTAATAAAAAGCCCTAGAAGATGGTGAAGATGGGGCCATCAGCAGAACTAGGGGAAGAGTCACATAGATGTCTAAACCATAAACTCTGAACCAGTACATTCAGTTGCACTTGGGTTGTTTATTTTTATTTATTTATTTAAATCCTCATCTGACCATTATAAACTTTTGAACAATAATAGATACAGAGGCAGAGCTGCCTCAAACAGATTGTCAAACTGCAGCGGGAAGGCCGGGGAGGGTTGGGGGGCAGGAGGTAGGGGGGTAAGAGATGAACCTAAGGACTTGTATGCATGCATATAAGCATAACCAATGGACAAAAAAGAAAAAAAAATAAATCCTCATCTGAGGATGTTTTACTGACTTTGGAGAGTGGGTAAGGGAGAGAGGGGTGGGGGAGAGAGAGAACCATTGATGTATGAGAGAGGCAACTATTGGTTGCCTCCCATATGTGCCGGACCCTGCCCCTACTGGGTATCTGCCCATCACCTAGGTAAGTGCCCCAAGAGGGGAATGGAACCACCTATGTATGTGCCCTCAGGAGGGAATGGAACCACCTACGTACGTACCCTGAGCGTGGAATGGAACCGGCAACCTTTCGGTGCCCAGGACTATGCTCCTACCAACTGAGCTACACCTGCCAGGGCCGGGTTGTTTATAAAGGGTTTTGCAGTGAAGTGATTTTAGATCCCATAGGGTGCAACACTAGTTTACTTGAGGGCTGCAAGGGTGGCACCAATTCAAGCTGCCCCCTTTAAAGTTTAATTCAGCCTTGTGGGAGGGGGATTACGTGACCTTCCATTTGCCTGTGCTCCATCAGGTGCAGGAAGTGAAGAACTCAGTCATTGCTGGGGCAGCAATGGCTGCCTCTGGCGTTACTGATACACAGGCAGGGACAGTGCGTGCGGGGTCCGCATGGCGAGTGCGAATGCTTGAACTGGGATCTCCGAGTCATGTGTACTGCCTCGTGCCCTCAGAGCCGGACCGTGGACAGACACGTTATCAGATCAGGAGATTAAAGACGCGCCTCCAAGTTTTGGACCTCTCACTGCCTAAGCGGAATCCCACCACAGTTTGCAGACTTAGAGGGTGGAAGAATGCCGCCTCCTCTCCTTGCCCTGTTTGTGTGTGTGTGTGTGTGAAAAATCCAGTGGGAAAATAGCAGGCATGCAGGTACACTGGTTCTTCCTGGGCAGGCATCCAGGGGTGCAGCCGCCATCACAGGCACAGCCGGCCCCCCTTCCTGATTCTATGAAACCCCGGGCAGCAATCCGCCCCCTCCCCCCTCCCCTCCCCTGCCAAGGAGCGGGCGCTTTGCTTGTGAATGCTTTTCTCTTTGATCAGCGCACTCCTATTTCAAGAGTGGAGTGGGACTCTCCCTGGGGCGTTATAGGGTGTCAAATATGGCATTTGCTCCTAGCCGAGCACCGAAACCGACAGTCAGCAGAGCTGTTGAAGGGAGAGCAGAGATTCCGGGGAGGGCTGGGCTCAAACGGACTTGAGGAGGGTGGTCGAGGGCCCCCGCCCAGTGGGCATCGCTCAGCGCCCCCGGCCTGTGGGCGGGCCGGAGTGCAGGGAAGATGAGAGGCCCGGGTGGGGCGGTGCAGGAACAGCTGTGCTGGCCGCCGCAGGAGCGCGGGCACCGTCCCAGCGGAGCCATGTGGGACGTGAGCGACGTGTGGCGGCAGCCTCAGCTCAGCCTATTCTGCTGCAGTGTGGGTTTCGGGGAGCGCCGCCTACTTCCTTGCAATCGCAGCCCAGCCTCAGCTTGAGGTACGCACCTATAGGCGAGGCCGGGCAGCGCACATCCACGTAACGCCATTGTGCCGGTGTCAGTCCCCGCGATACTTTTTTTTTTAATTGACTAAAGTTTATATGTCTTCTGTTTCCCCAATTGACCCCCCCCCCCCAGCCATTCCCACCCTGGGCAAGCCCCCACCGCTCCAGTGCCTGTCCATTGGATATGCCAATATGCATGCATACAAGTCCTTTGGTAGCTCTCTAACACCACCCCCCCCCCCCCCCAATACTTCTTGTGGGGCTTATAGTCAGACTAGAGACTCAGCGCACAAAATTCGTACACGGGTACAGTCCCTAGGCCTGGCCTGCAATCAGGGCCATCTTCCCCCGCTGCCCGCAGCTGGCCCTCCCCCCCCCCTGCCCCCCCCCCCCCCCCCCCGTGGCCATCCACCCCCAGTTCCCTGTTCCCATCCGGTGATTGGAGCCTGCCGGCTGGGGAAAGGCACCAAGAGGTGGTCAGTGCACCTCATAGTGACTGGTTGAGTGGTCATTCTGGTCGTTTTGCCTTTAGGGCCAATTTGCATATTACCCTTTTATTATATAAGATAATCAGCTGCCAGTTGCAGTAGGACCCAGTTTTATTTACTCTTCTACTACCAGTAGGAGAGATAAAGGCATGTTGAAAATATTGTAGATGGCGACTGTGCGAACCAAGGTACTTGGGTCTATTTGGGTCCTCTCCCTGGGGCCTACCCGCCCCCCTCCTCATGTGCTGCCTGGGTTCCAGATCTTGGGGATGATTGCTGGGAGAGCAATGTTCAGGACAAGTCAAGGTTTCTAAGGGATTTAGGAAAGTGGGCAGGGTGAGGACGAAGGACCCGGGTGGCAGGGATCGCGGTGAGACTCATAAGTGTTATCAGGGAGCATCTCTGGCAAGGAGAGCTGTGCCCCACCGGCGCTCTCAGCATCCTCCCTTAGGCTTCCCTGTCTCTAACCTTTAACATTAAGTGGAGTCTTCAACTTGACTGTGCCTGACTAGGATTGTATGTTAAGAATGCAGAGTACTTACTGCTTGGCAGAGGTTGCTCAGTAGTTAGAGCGTGGGCCAGCACACCAAAGGTCATGGGTTCGATTTCCGGTCAAGAGCAGGAATCCAGGTTGCAGGTCCCCCCCCCCCCCCCCACCTCACCCTGGTTAGAGCGCCGTGGGGTGGAGGCCAGCAGTCGATGTGTCTCTCACATCAATGTTTCTCTCTCTCTCTCCCTCTTTCCCACTTCCTCTAAAACTCAATGGAAAAAATACCCTCGGGCGAGAATTACTAGTAACTAAAAACTTTTTTTTAAAGAATGCAGAGTATTGGGGTCCCACTCCCAGAGGCCATCAGGAGGATGCATTTAGAGATGCTGTCATTCTTGGAGATTCGGCTGCGCGGGTCCACGGACTAGTGGACGGTAGTGCTCCTTTCCTCCCAGCACAGTTGAGGTGATTATTCTGGGAAGCCATGCCCGTCGTTTTTAGGGGATGGTAGGAGGAGGCTCAAGGAGTCTAGGACCGTCAGCCAAATCTGCGTTTAGGGCGTTATCTGCAGCTGGTTATCGCACTACTGATGCTAGCCTGCAGGGGGCACCAGCAGGTTGCCTCCTGGCTTGCTCACAGCCCTTCCCCGCCCTTCCCCACCAGCTCCCCACGTGGAGGAGGGGCTGGAACCAGAAGAATGCGTTCCCGCCCCAAAGCTGACGTGTGCATCGCTGCCGGCCGGACTCTTAAAAGCCCACGCGGAGCGCGGGGCATCCTAGCAGAGCAGGAGAGGAGGCGAGCTGGAGGAAACCGCGGAGGACTGGACTGGCTCACTGGGACTGCGGCTGTCACTGCTCTTCGAGCATCCCTGAGTGGGGGACTTCCTGAGTGGAGGGGCCAGGCCCTGCGGAAGTTGCGGGTGTATCCCCAGACCCACGCCCCTTTCGAAGCGCTCGCGGAACCGCTCGCCCCGTGCGAGGGTTCGTCGTTTAGCACAAAGCACGTTTCCAAAAAAGCAGCGCTAGGGAGAGCGCCCGGGCCGCGCTTCCGCGCACAAACTCCCTCTTTCCCTTTGTTTCTGGGAGTCGACAAGCCGATCTCTTCCCCAAGTTTGAATTATTCGCCAGAGGAGGGCCGCCGAGTCTAGGCTGTGAAGATGCCCCTGGAGCTGACTCAGAGCCGGGTGCAGAAGATCTGGATCCCGGTCGACCACCGTCCTTCGTTGCCCAGATGTGAGTACAGATAGGTGCAGGGGCCGGGCTGCAGGGGAGAGGCGCGCCGCGTGGAGCGCAAAGCCATTGTGGGGCGGGAGCTGGCGCGGAGCTTTTGTACCGACTCCTCTCCGCGAGCGCGTTCCTGCGGGGCCGGGTACCTCCCTCCGCCGCAGTCTCCGCTGGCTGGGGCGGGGCTCCTTCCACTCCTCCCCGGAGCGCGGGGAGGGGTTGGCGGTGGCGCGGAGCCGGGACCGCGCGGGCTCTTGCGCCGGCGCTGCACCTCCCCTGCCCGGTGTGTGCCGCGGGTGGCTCGGCTGGCCGCACCGGCTTGTTCCCCCCAGCGTAGGGGGAGCCGGAAGCAGCGAGCGCGCCGGGGTACTGGCCCTGGAGAGCAGGGTGAGGAAGCGCAGGGCACTGCAGTGAGCCTTTGCTTCGGGACCTTTGAGAAGGGACGCTCGCGTGTTCCCCAGTCCCGGCCATCCTCCCGTGCGCCCGCCGGGCTGAGTCCGGCCAAGGGACGAGGCCGCTCGTACGCGAAGCGTCACCTCGGGTCTCCATCTGTGCCTCACCTCTCTCTAACCCTCTCTCTTTACCGCTATTTCTTTTTGTTGGTTTATTTTTTGTTGTTGTTCTTTACCTCTATTTCCATAGCCTCTCTTAGCCCCTCTATATTTCTGTCTCCTCCCTGCCTCTGTTTCACCTTCTCTTAGTCTCCTTTTCCATACATTTTAATCTCATCTTTATATTTCCATCCCCATATCTCTCCTTTTTTCTATATATTTATAATCTCTCTACTTTCTTTATATTTGTCCTCTCTTTTCACCTCTCTCTCCCTCTATACGTATTTCTGTCTCTTCTCTCTGCTCCCACCTCTAGCTCCTGTGCTGGGGCCACAAGAGAGCTCGCCCTGGAACTAAGCCATTGGCCCCGGTTTGGGGGTCTGTGGATCCCTGTCTGTACAGTTGGCAGCGTTTCCCACGGGCGGGCACGCGAGGTGCACGCACAGTGCACCAACCTGCCCCGTCTGCCTTCGGCCAGAAATGCTTTGGAAAGGTGTGCCTTAGGTTCTATCCCTAGCTACTGAGAGAGTCACCTCTTAAAAGGGTAGTTCCAGTGGTTTGCAGGTAACACCGCTCCTCCAGGTAACCTGCCCAGGAGCCCATCAGGTGGATTGGGTAGAACGCAGTGGTGGGTGTTTTGCCCCGGCCAGGTTGGATTGCCCGAGTAAACATGGGATCCCAGATGCAAGCCCTAGGGATGGCTTCTAAGGCCTCAGTGGCTGTTTAGGGGAGGTGGCTTGCTGACCTTTGCTGTTGTGACAGCCCACACAGCTGTGGTGACAGCTCAGGTGTGAATCACTGCCCCCACCCCCCACCCCCCACGCCCACCTGCCCCAGGAGGTGGGGAGAACTGGCCCTGTGGTGCTCCTTGGTCATAGAGGTGATGGGGACCTGGTAAGGCACTCCTGATACTGGCGGCCCCTCCTCCACCAGCTTGTCTCCTTTGCTGGACCTGAGGGTTCTTGGGGCCACAGAAGCCTTAAGGAGAACTAACTGGGTTTATTTGCAAGGTAGCCGGGAGTTTGGCAGGTCTGCATCTTTTAGATGTACTCTTTTGTTTTTTAAAGGAATGCTTTATTGACTTTTAGACGGGGAGAGAGAGAAACATTGATGTGAGAGCCTTCTGTACATCCCCCTACTGGGGATTGAGCCCGACACCTGGGCAGGTGCCCTGACGGGGAGTTGAACTGGCATCCCTTCGATGCATGGGATGACCCCCAATCGTCTGAGCACACTGGCCAGGACTAGATAATGCTCTTTTTTTTTTTTTTAAGTTGAATTCAATGATGAGAGAGAATCATTGGTTGGCTTCCTCCTGCATGCCGCCTACTAGGAGTTGAGCCCACAACCCGGGCATGTGCCCTTGACCAGAATCGAACCCAGGACCCCACAGTCCTTAGGCCGACACTCTATCCACTGAGCCAAACCAGCTAGGGCTAGCTATGCTCTTAAATAGTTTATAAACTGTACTGACAACAGTCTGCTTGTATTTCTTTAAAACCTATTGGTGGTGAGAAATGCAGTGCCTCAAATCATGAGGGAGATTTGGCTACAGCAAGATGCAGAAACAATTCAGTTCAGCCCTTTGTGACTTGGAATAAAGTGTATTTATGGAGCACTTGGTAAACTGTAATTGGTCATGAATATATGTTGGTTCTCTCTATGCAAATGCATGCATTTGTGTGTGTGTGTACACACACACACACACACACACACACACACTTAGTAGTCCCTTGAGGTTCACGGTGGTGGGCTGAGGTCTGGGAGGAATGACCCTGAGTTTCCATGTAGAGGGCACAGATTGACTGCATTTGCCCAGTCGTGTGATTATGAGAGACACAAATGTGCAGTGATGCTTCCTTCCTCCAGGCATCAGAGACCCATCCATTAGACTCTGTCAGTCTGCACGTCTCACACGCCGATGAGAGATTTGCCTAAAAATCCCTGTCAGAACCTTTCAGAGCTTGGGGGTGGGGTGGGGGATGCTAAAAGCTGAGGGATTAATTCCCTTTCCCCGCCTACTTCTGGAATTCTGAGTGTGGTTCTGAGGTGTAATCTCAGATGTGTTCTTCCTTATAAAAATAACCGCAGCCTAAATAGTTATTACATGCCCTTATTTCAAGTAGCGGTGTTTTTTTTGGTTCCTATAGCCCCATTTGTCTTCCATGGGAATGGAGAAATCAGGGTGTTTTTTCTTGGCATCTTTCCTGACCCACCCCCTTCTTTAATGGCATTTGGAAGATTGGTTGGATTTTCTTCCTTCTAAACCTGTTACCATCTTTCTAAGTGGTGTTGTAATTGGGGGTCTGCAGCAGATTCCTCTGAGGGCATGGGGAACATTACTGTTCATGTGCAAAGAACAATAAAACGTCAGGAAACCCCAGACTGATTAGTTTGATATTTCTTCCTCTGAAGCACATCCATTGGATGCCCTGTTAGGACCCCCCACATGGTGGTAAATACTTCTTACAAAGCCTGCAGCTTCCTTCAAATGCACGCCATAACTTGGGGAGACTTAACTGAATTGGTGAATCAGCATCATCGACAAGGACGTCAAAAATGACTGGCAAGGACTGCCTGTCCTTTCTCTGTCACCAGTAAAAGTGGAGAGGCTCTGCATGGGAGTCCCTGATTATTTACCCACTCAGACCCTTATTTTTCTCGGCCCTGGTCAGGTAGCTCAGTTGGTTAGAGCATCGTCCCCATATGCCAAGGTTTCGGGTTTGAGCTCTGGTCAGGGCACGTCCAAGAAGCAGCCGATGAATGCAATGAAAAAGTGGAACAACAAATCAACATTTCTCTCAAATCAATTAAAAAAAAGAACCTTCGTTTTCTCATCATTAAAGTAGGTTGCATACTGTGTACTGATAGAAGGGCTTTCATCTCAGCAGGGGCTAAAAGCCACTGAAGGCATTCTAGTTTAAAGAAGGAAGGTAGGGGGAGTGTTTAAGAGAAATTCCTACCCTATACTGTTGATGCTTAGCCCTGGCTACACATTAGAATAATTTTGGGGATATTTTAGTGAGTGGGGAATCCATATGATACTTTACTATTTTTTATTTATTTATATATATATTTTTTAAAATTTCTTTATTGATTAAGGTATTACATATGTGTGTCCTTATCCCCCCATTACCCTCCCAACCCCCCACTCACACCCTCATCCCCCTGTTGTCTGTGACCATTGGTTAGTCTTATATGCATGTATACAAGTCCTTTGGTTGATCTTTTCCCCTTACCCCCACCCTCCCCTACCTTTCCTCTGAGGTTTGACGGTCTGATCGATGCTTCTCTGTCTCTGGATCTGTTTTTGTTCATCAATTTATGTTCATTATATTCCATAAATGAGTGAGATCGTGTGATATTTATCTTTCTCTTACTGGCTTATTTCCCTTCGCACACTGCGGCTCTCGAGCCACATGCGGCTCTTTGGCCCCTTGAGTGTGGCCATGAAGTTTCAATCGCACTGTACGTGCATGCCCACACGTGGTATTTTGTGGAAGAGCCACACTCAAGGGGCCGCAGTTTGCTGACCACTGCCTTAGCATAATGCTCTCCAGTTCCATCCATGCTGTTGCAAATGGTAAGAATTCCTTCTTTTTTACTGCAGCATAGTATTCCATTGTGTAGATGTACCACTGTTTTTTAATCCACTCATCTGCTGATGGGCACTTAGGCTGTTTCCAGATCTTAGCTATGGTGAATTGTGCTGCTATGAACATAGGGGTGCATATGTCCTTTCTGATTGGTGTTTCTGGCTTCTTGGGATATTCCATGTGATGCTTTAAACCAAGTCAGAATTGCCACAGGGGAGGCCTGGGCATCCTGTTTTGTTTTTAACATATTTTTATTGATTTCAGAGAGGAAGGGAGAGGAAGAGATAGAAACATCAATGATGAGAAAGAATCATTGATTGGCTGCCTCCTGCACACCCCCCACTGGGGATGGAGCCTGCAACGTGGGCATGTGCTTTGATGGGGAATTGAACCGTGATCTTCTGGTTCATAGGTCAACGCTCAACCACTGAGCCATGTTGTCTGGGCTGCATCCTGTTTTTTTAAGAGTGCTGTAGGTGGAGAGCCACTAATTTAGGAAAGAGCACTTAAAGAATTTCAGGTGAGAGAGACTTTGTGAGCCCCAACCATGTCTCTTAGTACTTGTACGGTGGGCCCTCTCCTCACTTGTGGGTCTTAGTTTCCTCATCTGGGGTGATGAAAACTGTAAAGGCTGATGTTGACAGGCGGCTGAAGAAAGCATTTCCCATGTATTACGTTGTAGTTAATCCTCCCAAGAAACTTTATGAAGCATCCCTCCATTTCACTTAGAAAAAGAAACTAAGACAGTGAGAGATCAAGGAACTTGTTCAAAGTCCAAGGAAGCAGTGGGAACTGGCTCTGAACTTTATTTGACTCCAGGCCTTGCCCTCTGAACCACTCTGGTATTGTATGGCCTCCCAAGGTTGTCAAATGATTCACTAAAACTGCCCTGTCCCTCCGTGTCCTTGGCAGAGACCATGTAGGGTTGGGAGGGCCAGTCATTGGACAAAGATTAGTTAGGCATGTGTTAAAATATGCATGCAAAATAATGAGTGAATATGGTATTCATCAAATAGTACACAATAGCTTTTGAAAAAGGGTTGGTTCAGCCAGGTTCTTCCCCCCCCTTCCCCTGCCCGCCAAGCCTCAGGCACATGCCCCTGGGGCAAGCTCACTTAGATGTTGGTTTTAAACATCAACTAAAGCAGACTCTTTGGGCTAATGTGATCCCAAAGAGTGTTTATGTCTAGTAGACAATAGTTAAGTGTTCACTATCATTTTCTGAGCCTGCATTTCATTCTCCTAGGGCCAAGTGTATGCAGTCATTTTCCCAGAGAGCCCTTCCTAGGTGATGGTGTAACTGCAGGGTCACAGCAGATCTTTCTGTACAGAGTTTGGTGTGCCCTTGCCTGGTGGGAGTAGGTTTCAGTGGTTTCTGTAAACACACAATGATCAGCTCCATCAGGTGGTGTTGGGGACTGACCCACTCTGCACGCGTCTGTCTTTTCTTTTGTTAATCCTCACCCGAGGATATTTTTTCCATTGGTTTTTAGAAAGAGTGGAAAGGAGGGAGGGGGGAGAGAGAAAAAGAGAGAGAGAGAGAGAGAGAGAGAGAGAGAGAGAGAGAGAGAGAGAGATGTGAGACAGACATATCAATTGGTTGCCTTCTGCATGTGCCCCGATCAGTGCTTGGGATCCAACCTGCAACTAAGGCATGTACCTTTGACCTGCAATCGAACCCACAATCCTTCGGTGCAGAGGTTTGTAGGGAGGCCGGGGTGCCGATGCTCTAACCACTTAGCAACACTGGTCAAGGCTGCATGCAAACAGCCCCTTCTATTTGTTCCCCTGGGACTTGTCACTGAAGCAATAACTTACCCATTTGTAGAAGAGAACACAATGACTTGGGCATCTTTTTGAGGCTAGCATTTTGGAGGGTTTCTGGGGAGATTTGTAGGAGGAACGGGAGCAATAGCAAAGTGTCTTCCAGTGGTTGATTTTATATTCTGAGCATGAGTTGTGGGTGTAAGTATAGTGGGTGAGGACAGCTGTCAACTACCTGCTTATGTCAGTGGGTTGTATTATCAGAGAAGTTAATAGAGAGTATGTTAGCATATTATCAGATTAACCTGGTTGTAGGGCTGGTATGGAATTGCAGCCTCTGTCCTTCTGGCTGACCATTTTCAGGATTGGCTACTTGGGTCCGTACATTAGAGGGTTGTAGTATACGGACCCGAGTAGGGCATATGTCCCAGTCAGGGCATATGTCTAAGTTGTGGGTTTGATCCCTGGTTGGGGCATGTATGGAGGCAACACATTGATCTCTCTCTCTCTCTCTCTCTCTAAAAAAAAAAAAAAAAAAATCAGTAAAAACATATTCTCTGTTGAGCATTAAATAAACTGTTAAAAAATAAGGAGTAGGGAGGGATGATGGAGATTAAGACCCAAAGGTTTAGTCAAGTTTTCATGGTTTTCCTGTTCTATTTGAGACCCCAGAGCACCTGGGCCCAGGGACAGCTGTGGCCACCTTTGGCAGTCCCCCTTCCAGCTCCTTTGAATCTTATACAACAAGCCAAAGGAATAGGAAGAACGACTTCTGCTTTGCCAAATAAGGGACTGGTGGTTTATTTAGATTTGAGGTTTAACCTGGTTTTTTAGCTTAGGATATTTACTCTGCCGTGTCTTTGTGCTTTTTTCCTGCCAAAGGAGATTTGGAGTCCATTTGTATGATTAGTGGATAGTAGAACTAATCTCCAATTTGATAAATCAGTCAATATCTGTCTCCACTTCCTTGGCATGAGTCCAACAAAAGTATTTCATACATGTGCACAGCTCAGAGATTGTGTGTGTGTGGTGTGTCCATCTGTCTCTGCATGTTTGGTTGCTCTTGGGAGCCGTAGCTTTGTGGGGGCATCAGATAAGACCAGGGAAAAACCAATGGCTTGGGGGAAGGATGAGTACAGTAAGTATAGTTTTGGGGCACACGTGAGAACACTTCCCTCATCTATCACCTACAGCTGCCACAATGCATAGGGTAGGGTGTGTCTTATGTTCCCGTTGGTTTCTGGGGAGCCTGTCACCTTTCTCTGCTTGTCCCTTGGGATTCAAGAAAGCCCTTTTGTGTTTCTTTCCTCTACTCATGTGATCACGCTGGGCAGGGAAATTTCTAGGCACTTGTTTGTTCATGGCCACTGGGATCTGAGGAATGTTGGCCTGAGCTTTTGTGGCTCCCGAATGTGTCCTGGCCTCCTGATGGCCTTTCTTCCTCCTCCTCCTCCTCCTCACTCTGCATGGAGGTCACTGATGGTCAAAACTATGAAAGAAACAGCCCCTGTGTATTATGCTTGCTTCCTCCTTGCCCCTAGCCTATCAGTCCAGGGGACAGGTCCTAGACCTGTAGTGGGCGTTTGGACATCTGACCTCAGTTTGGTCACCAGGCCGAGTGTGGGTCTGTGTGGGGGCACATCCAGCTTAAGAGGAGGCGTTCTTCCTTCAAGCCTGTGCTTGTCAGTGGCCTGGTGGCTTTCTCTCCTCCCACCCATCTGGCACTCGCCTATTAGAGAGAAACAGAGCCCCTGTCTAAATTTGACCGTGGCCTAGATTTGGGGTGCAGCATGAATACCTTTGCCTGCACCCTTGTAGCCAGTGCCTGGGAAGCAGTGCTGCATGGCTGATGAGGAGAGCTGGGCTGACTGTGGCAGCCAGTGAGCTCCAGGCAGTGCTGCTGGGCTGGGAGTGGGCAGATGGCCAGTCTTTGCTCCCAGTGGGCAGCCCCTGGCTCACGCGTACTCATCACCAGGATACTGGAGTTGCCTGAGAGTCTCGGGGCAAGACGCCAGCCAAGGAAATACTGTGCGTGAAATGTTTAGAGTAGGGCTCTTTGGGATGCCTTTTTTTTTTTTTTTTTTTTGGCTGCTTTCTTAAAACACAGTGAAAAACCTCTCTCCCTGGTGTTTTGTCTTATTGAGATTCTGAGGAACACGGGGCAGTAGTGAAGCAGCGAAGCCAGAGGAGATTCACAAGGCAAGAACTTTTGGGTTTCCCGGGACTCTGCCAAGGCTCTGGTACCAGCATTTCCTTTTTACTTTTATTTATTGATTTCAGAGAGGGGGAGAGAGAAAGAGAAAAACATCAATTTCTTGCTCATTGTTTATGCATTCATTGGTGGTTGATTCTTGTAAGCGCCCTGACCAGAGATCGAACAGGAAACCTTAGCATATGGGGATGATGCTCTAACCAACTGACTTACCCGGCCAGGGCTTGACCTGCCATTTCTTAAGCAGAGCCCTGGCATCAGTCAGAACTTGGCAGAAAAGGGCAGGCGAGTCTCAAGGACAGAGGAATTTATCTGTCACTCTTGATGGGGGTGGGACTGCATTCTGGGTCCCTGACCTACTTTCATTTGATAAACTCTTACTTATCTTCTTTAAAAACAGTTTTTTAAGGAAGGTCATCCAGACCTACTGTGTGAAGGTTGGGAAATTAATGATTGGCCTCTCTGTATTTCAGCTGTAGAAGCCCCACTCGCTCATGTCCCACTCCTACCTGCCACCTCAACTTATATACTGCATTTGGAACCTGTTGACCTCATCCTAGTTAGTGTTGGGGGGGTGGAGTGTCTTTCTTACACTCCCAGGAGCGCCTTCTACTCTGGGGTTAGTAACCGGCTTCTCAGCTGGCTTTAGGGCTCTGGTATCAGGCCAGGAATTAAGGTTCCTGTCATTCATCACCTGAAAACAAGATGGACTGCAAGGTGTGACTAAAGGGCTCTAGCCACCAGGGGGCGCTGGGCCCGTTGGATTGTATAGTGCCCATGGCTTTAAGGTGGGAATGAAATAGGAATTTCTGTGGAATTTTTAAGTTTGCTGTGGGGCACAGGATTTTGTGTCCATCCTTGAGCACTGCTTCATCCATGGCACTTTTCTTTGTTTCTCTTTCCAGCCTGTGGGCCGAAGCTGACCAACTCCCCAACAGTGATTGTCATGGTGGGCCTCCCAGCCCGGGGTAAGACCTACATATCCAAGAAGCTGACTCGATACCTCAACTGGATTGGTGTCCCCACGAAAGGTGAGGCCATGTCCCAAGGCTGATAGTCACTCTGCGTGTGGCAATCCTGCTCACGAAGCCCCCCCCACACCCCCCACCCCGCCGCCCACTGCCCCATCTCTAGCTGCTGGGACTCACCACGCAAGACTATCTTGGCTTGATCTCTCCCTATAATGGGGGGACTTTTTGTGGCTGTGTCCCACCATGCTGTTTACACTCCCTTACTTCGTGTTGAGATCTTTTCTGACTGGCCGCTCTGTTAGTCCCTCTGCCCTGAATCCTGCCTAGCTCAGCCCTTGCCTCCAGGAAGCCTTCTGGCCACCGAAGTCTATGCTGATCTTTTTCCTTTAAATTCCCGTGATATTCACCCCTGACGGTCATAAAGTGCTCCATACGATTGACAATATTGTGACGAATCTTTGCCTGGTTTCTCAACTGTGTGGGAAATGTCTTCAGAACAGGGACTAACTTTTACATTTGCTGTCCCCCTGGGCCCAGCACAGTGCCTCACATAGTAAGTGCCCAGTAAATACTCAGTGCTTCCTATGGGTTGCAGGCTGCCGCGTCCGCAGAAGAGTGACTGATTGGGACCTGGCCGTGGTGCGCAAGCCCGCTCTCTCCTGGGCACCATCGGCAGAAATCATTGCCTGTTTTCATTAGATGTATGGCTGCCACCTATTCTCACAGCCTCAGTCTCCAGCCCCTGACCTCATGAGGCTGGACTGGAGGCTGGGCTGTAGGCAACAACCTGTGAAAAAGCAGGTGGCTCTGAGCCATGTTTGGTCTGGGGGAAGCTGGGCTGCCTTCTAGGTCAGTGATTGCACTGGACAAGGCAGTTCCCTTTCTGGTTTCCACATCTTACCAGGATCTTATTCAAGTTGGCGCGTGCGTGTGTGCGTGTGTGTGTGTGTGCGTGCGTGTGTGTGTGTGTGTGTGTGTGCGTGTGGGTGTGTTGGCTTGGCTTCCCTTTTTGGAGGGTGTTCCCAGCTGTGAGTGGCCCCTTCTTCCTGGGGGCCAGCTGAGTGACCTCTCTGTTCCCTCTGCAGTGTTCAATGTTGGCGAGTACCGCCGGGAGGCTGTGAAGCACTACAGCTCCTACAACTTCTTCCGCCCTGACAACGAGGAGGCCATGAGAGTCCGAAAGTAAGGCCCGAGCTGCTGAGCTGCCGCAGGAGGCTTTGGGTTTTGGTTTGCTTTGCTTTTGAAAGCCAGGCTTGGTAAGAGAAAGAGGAAGCTGGCCTGTAGGGTGGCTCTCTGTTGGTGACCATCAGATCTGGCCCCACCTCCGTGTGTATGACGAGGAGTTTCCTGGCCGCTCTGAGGCTTGCTGCTTTTATCTGCTCCGGATGCTCTAATCCAGCTCAAGAACAATGTTTCATTATTAAGAATGAACAAAATTGTTTTCATGGAAAATCAGCTGTTTATACTGAAAAGGGTGATGGTGTTGTGTTTTTTAAGCCCAAGGTGATCACGAAACCCAAGTGCAGTGGTGTTCAACCCTGGCTACACTTTAGAATCACCAGGGAGCTTAGAACGATCCCAATGCCAGGCCTACCCCAGGCCAGTTTGGTGAGGATCTATGGGCCAGACCTGGGCATAGGTTTCTTAAAAGCTCCCGGGGGGTTTCAGTGTGCCGCCACCATGAGCACCACTTCCAGACGGCAATGGCAGCCCTCTGTGCAGCTCTGGTGGGAGCCTCTGGGCCTGCGGGTGTGCGCCTGGCAGCCCTGGCCAGCCTGGGCAGTTCAGCAGTAAGATCGCCAGTCACTGCTCGGATGGGCAGGCTCTGATGTGTGTTCTCTTTCTCCGTGTTGCAGGCAGTGTGCCCTCGCTGCCTTGAGAGATGTCAAAAGTTACCTGACGAAGGAAGGGGGCCAAATTTCAGTAAGTCGGGAGTATGCTGGCTCTGTCTCCAGCCCTGGAATGGGAAGTTGCCCTGGAGAGAGTGAAATGTAGACACAGCCCGAGCCATTACCAAGAGCCATTGTGGGGACACCTCAAATAGGGACGAGTGCCTCTGTCCTGAGAGTTGAGGGAAGCAGGTGGCTAGAGTAGCACAGGGACCCAGGAAGGTGGGTAGCGGGCGGACTCAGGGGCAGAGCCATCTGGTGTGCTCTGCTCACCCCTCCTCTGTGTGCTCTCGGCACCACCCTCCAAGGCAGGCTGGACCTGGGGTGGCTGCAGCCACGGAGCCAGTGTCCCTTCCATATGCACCTTCCCTGCAGGTTACTGTTATTCGTTTGCTTTAAGGGTTGTGTCCACCCCTCCCCTTCCCTCCCTGGGAGCTGGAGTTTGTGGGAAAGGGGAGAGAAGGGAGGGCCGTGGGGCAGGGCGCAGTTTCTCCGGGAACCACAGTTTTTGGCTTCTACCTAGATGTGACAGGCCTGATCTCCTTGGTGACTTGGTGAATACTGTTAAAACTCAAACTTGGGTTCTCTTCACTATCCTCCTTGCTCTCTACCAGGTTTTCGATGCCACCAATACTACTAGAGAGAGGAGACACATGATCCTTAATTTTGCCAAAGAAAATGATTTCAAGGTGAGCCAAACGTCTTGTCTTGCCAGGGAGTGCTCAGGAGAAAGGAAAACCCTCAGGAATCAGCTGATTTATACTTGGTCCTTCTGCTTCTGCTGCCCTGGTTTTGCTACATGTAGATAGGGCCTTCCTGGCGCTGGCTTTTAGGGTTACTATGACTGGTGGGGTGGGGGGAGGCATCTCTCCATTGGGGCAGGACTTGGGATTGAGTGAGTGGTTCCCTTTTTAGGTTTTGAGGATTTGTGAGAGGTGTCATTCCTCCTCACACATGGTGATGGCATTACAGTGATACCAAAGCTGGCCCTTTGCGTTACCACATTTATTGCTTCCTAACGTTTCTGTCTCTCTTCTTCCCAGGTGTTTTTCATCGAGTCAGTGTGCGATGACCCTACAGTTGTGGCCTCCAACATTAGGGTAAGACAACGCAGGACCCCCACTCTAGTGGCAGAGTCTGAGAAAAGCAGGGAACCAGGTCAGGCCCAGAGAAGCACCTAGACTCTGAGAACAAGCTGCCTCTTGTTGTTGATTTTGTCTGGGAGGTGGGATCCAGGGAGGTCAGAAGTGCAGAGGGGCATTTAACGTAGAAGCATGTTCTGCGATCTGGCCTGGCTTTATCCATGCCCTTTCAGAGAGTCTGCAGAAGGCACTTATTGTGGCACATGGGCAGTAAGGCAGGGTCCGGGAACGGTTTCTGTGGGTGGCAGTAGCTTGGTGGCTGAGTGGTGACGGGGTTGCTTGGGGCAAGGGGCGCTCACCCCTCCAGGCAGGTAAGTGGTTGTGGATTGACAACAGCCATAGGACTCAATGGACTAAAGGCAGAATTCCTAGTTTGGCAAGCTTGGGAGTAGTCAAACTATCTTCCTGCTGGTGAATCTACAACATATCCTCGTCCTCTCCCTGTGTCAAGAGAAGGTTGCCCGGATAAACTGAGGGTAATTGGCAGCTTAATTTGATTAATTCTTAAATTGTATCACTTGATAACAGTATATTGTAAATAGAAACAGTTACTGGGAAGACTTTACCACAAGTCACCTTCTAGATAATTTTCCATCTAGCTTAAATACATCAGAATAAGACACAGCTACACAGAGCAACAGGTCTGGTATTGCCACAGGGCATGGTGTGGTATCACTACATATAAGTGTGCACCTTTAAAAGGGTGCTGAATGCTCATGAGCTTCTGGTATTGGGCCTGTTCTCCAAGGCCAGCGTTTCTCAACCTGTGGGTTGTGACCCCTTTGGGGGTCGAACGACCCTTTCACAGGGGTCGCCTAAGACCATTGGCAAACACATATATAATTACATATTGTTTTTGTGATTAATCACTATGCTTTAATTATGTTCAATTTGTAACAATGAAAATACATCTTGCATATCAGATATTTACATTACGATTCATAACAGTAGCAAAATTACAGTTATGAAGTAGCAACGAAAATAATTTTATGGTTGGGGGTCACCACAACATGAGGAACTGTATTAAAGGGTCGCGGCATTAGGAAGATTGAGAACCACTGTCCAAGGCAGTGGGAATATTTACACGCATTTCTAAGAAGTGACTTCATAGTTCAGGAAGGGCTATTCAAGTTGTGGAAAATCAGTCCAGAGTGGTTTCAGCGGAAGAGGCTCAGAGGACGAGGAAACAGAAGTTGTTGTAATCTAAACAAAGGGTTTTGCTGTATTTCTTTGGTTTGGTTCTACCAGCTCCACTTGGTAGGAAAGGACAGAGTCGCTGCAAAGTCACTCTTCCCGGTGACCAGCTGTCACCATGTGTGTGGCCAGGAGTCACTCGCCCCGACCCCCCGTGATCAGAAGCCTCTTTCTCTGATTAAGCCTCAAAGCGACTTTGCGGCTTAACTCTCCTCTTTGTGTGGGTGGCTGTGCTGGGAGAAAAGATTTGTTTTTAAGGGATCAGTTCCATGGCCTTCAGCATAGTCACACGATTGTGCAACCACCACCATCGAGCTCTAGAACTTTTTCGTCTTCTCAGATTGAAGCTCTGCACCATGAAACACCAACTCCCCCACTGGACTTGGATGTTGAAAGAGTAGCTGCCTCTCTTTTGTGGCTGTGGTAGTTGCTGAGGAAAAGGACACATGCATTAAAAAATTCAGAGTTTTCCCTACAATCTGCCAGGTTGCTCAGATCTATTGTTCACGTAGAGGAGGAGATGGCAGGCTCGAGAGTTGGTTCTCCTCCATCTCCTTCCCATAAGAGCGAACCTTGGAAGGAACTGGGCCTGAGTTAGAAAAGTGCTAGCCATGGACTGGCTGCTGCCTGTCTACGGGTGGTGGAGGAAGCATCCTGCCTGCCACCCAGGGCCAGGGCCATTGCAGCAGTACTGGACGCAGCTTTGCTAACCGAAAGCCTGTTCTTGGTGTGGAGAATGTCACAGGTGCTTACACGGAGCTCAGTTATTGAGGGCTGGGATGCTGAAGGTGACATGCCTACTGGGTTGATCCCGAATCGCGGCCGATTCAGAGGTGTTCATTAGACCCCTCGTGGGTCCCCCGTCTCTGTCCATCCAGTCAGCGATCCTTCGTCTACCGTGGTGCCCTCCACGCGTAATTGTCGGGTTATGACTCAGCACCAGTGTATTTCCTTCTTCCCTTAAACACTGGTTCGGATCATCATTATTCCAAGGCTGTCTGTGCTTTCCCCAAATCCTGCTTCAGCTAAGCAGAAAGCCTCCAGCATGATTCATGAGCTGCCTCTTTGTGGTGTTACAGGAAGTGAAAATCTCCAGCCCGGATTACAAAGACTGCAACTCAGCAGAGGCCATGGAGGACTTCATGAAGAGAATTAACTGCTATGAAGCCAGCTATCAGCCCCTCGACCCCGACAAATGTGACAGGTAGTTCTTCAGAGGGGATCCTCTCTGAATCACCGACTTCAGGGCTTTTAAGTTCCCACAATGCAATGGCTCCTGGATACTTTCAGGAACTGTCTTGTAAAATATCTTTTGAAGAAAATCCTTCACTGCATGTCCAGTGTAACTGTTTCAGATGCGAGCTATGTCGAAGTGCGGGAAGTGAATATCCAGCCCCGTCTTGCTGGGTCCCTTTGGCACGGCCTCTCTTTTCTTTCCCTTCTTTTGCTTTTCTCCCCTCTCTCTTCTGGGAGGCCGTCAGCCTCTCGACCACACACTCTGCTGTGTGAGTTACAAACTCAACCTGTTAGATCACGTAGATGCAGACTGTGCCCTCCAGGAACATACAGCCAGACAGTGTGGTTCTGTTGGGGCCAACCTCTGCCCTTGACCCCAGCCGGGTGCTGTGCTGATGGGGGGAGCGGGTTCTGACCTGCTGGTCGCCTTCCTCTGCAGGGACCTGTCCTTGATCAAGGTGATCGACGTGGGCCGGCGGTTCTTGGTGAACAGAGTTCAGGACCACATTCAGAGCCGGATTGTGTACTATCTGATGAACATCCACGTGCAGCCCCGCACCATCTACCTGTGTCGGCACGGAGAGAGCGAGCACAACCTCCAGGGGAAGATCGGAGGGGACTCGGGCCTGTCCGTCCGGGGCAGGAAGGTAGGAGGGGGACGGGGGGAAAGGTAAGGGGCTGAGGGGTGGGGTGTGAGAGTGTCTGTATATGTGTGTGTGTCTGTGTGTCCATGCGTGTATATGTCTCCATTTATGTGTGCTTGTGTGTGTGTATGTGTGTACGCATCTCTGTATGTATGTGTGTGCCTGTGTTTGTGTGGATGAGAAGGGAACGTCTCCAGGGCTGTGAGGAGGGTGTGTGGGGGTGGCTCCTCAGTTGCTGTCTCCTCCTCACCATCCTAATGACAACCAAGTGACCTTCCCCAGTGCAGGGGACGAACCCTGCACTGCCTCTCCAGGCGGCACAGGAGCCTGGAGTCCAGTGTGTGTCCCTCTTGTCCCTGCCCTCAGTTTGCCAACGCCCTGAGCAAATTTGTGGAGGAGCAGAACCTGAAGGACCTCAAGGTGTGGGCCAGCCAGCTGAAGAGCACCATCCAGACGGCAGAAGCCCTTCAGCTTCCCTATGAACAGTGGAAAGCGCTCAACGAAATCGATGCTGTGAGTTCTGGTCTGGCTGTGGCCGTCGGGGGGCAGGAGCGAGACGGCCAGGAAGCCTCTTCTTGCCGAATCTGCCGGAAATCCTGAAAGCCCTTTCAGACCACACGGGCTGTGTTGACCAACTCAAGGTGACCGGGGTGTTTTCTCCAGGGTGTCTGCGAGGAGATGACCTACGAGGAGATCAAGGACACCTACCCTGAGGAGTATGCTCTGCGCGAGCAGGACAAGTACTACTACCGGTACCCCACTGGGGAGGTACGTGTGCTGGCACAGCTGCCCCTTCCTCCAAGGGTCATTGTCCACTCGGCGAGCAATGGTCAGGTGTAGCTGCTGTGTGCTGTGCCTGGACGGTCCTTCAGGGGCCGCGGTGTCGGGCTAGCCCGAGAGAGGGCCGCTGGGCACCCCAACGGACCGTTACTGTGCACAGGGACCCACGTGTTGTTCTGATGCTTGTTCCGGGCACTTTCACCTTTGAGTCGGGTTTTCCTGCACCGAACCTGTAAACAGCTCCAAGGGAAATACCATGAGCAACAGTGAGAGCTGTGTTTCGCTAACGACACACAAGTGCGGAAGGAACAGCAGTGGCGAGTGATTATTCCCTCGGTGCGAGGGTTCTCCCCTTGACCGCAGGCGAGATGCAGACACGCCATCGCGTCACTGCGCTGACTGAATTGGCCCTGATGCGGGCAGTTCCCAAAGGCCATATGTAGCTCAGTTAGGCCGACTGAGCAGCTGCCTAGAGCCCTGGTCAGAGAGTCTGGGAAGCAGGTGGTGCTCTGGGCGTCCACGGCAGGTGACTCCGAGCGGGAGCTCTGCCCGTCTGGGGCCTGTCATCTCAGTTTCCCCATAACCCAAGGTGCTATCCTTTTGTGTCACCCTGGCCGTCTTTCCTGGGACCTGGTTAGTAAGAGAAGGAAGGGGGACAGCAGAGAGGCCTTTTTCAACTTATTTTTATTGACATAAAATTTATATAATGTAAAACTCACTGTTTTAACCATTTTTAAGTATGTATTCCAGTGATTTTTAGTATATTCACAATACCAAGGAACCATCACCACTAGGTCTAGAACATTCCATCACTCCAAAAAGAGACCCCAACCTGTTAGCGGTCAGTCTCCATTCTCCTACCTCCAGCTCCTGGCAGCCACGGATCTGCTTCCTGTGGAGTTGCCTGTTCTGGGCATTTATATAAATGGGATTGTACAATATGCGGACTTGGGTGGCTGGCTCCTGTCACTTTGTGTACCGTTTTCGAGGTCCACCCACGCTGCAGCGTGTGTCAGACTTCAGTCCTCACTGCCCGTGCAGAGGGTCAGGAAAGGGAAGGAGCGGTGAGAGGGAGGGTGCAGGCCAGTGTCCTCTCAGGATCGCCTCTCCACATCCTCAGCAGCACACGGGCGATTTCCCTTTCCGAGGGAGCCCACTGAGGTGGGTTCCCAGGGCCCATAGGCAGCAGCACTGAGACACGCCAGGGTGTTACTGATCGATCTTACGTCCTCTAGTTCATAGTGAGGGGGGCCAAGTTGGCCCAGCTCTCGCCTTCCTGTGTGTGTGGCTCCAGCACAGCGCCTCTCCCTCTGTCCCTCTGTCTTGCAGTCCTACCAGGACCTGGTCCAGCGCCTAGAGCCAGTGATCATGGAGCTGGAGCGGCAGGAGAATGTGCTGGTCATCTGCCACCAGGCCGTCCTGCGCTGCCTGCTGGCCTACTTCCTGGATAAGAGTGCAGGTGCCTCATCCCCCAAAGCGTCCTGGGGGAGGGGGGCTGGGAGCTGGCTGCCATCCTGAAAGGAGGAGGGGAAAATGGCCTCTGAGTTGGGGCAGCAGCGGACCTGGTCCTGCCTTACCCGACCTGTGCAGGTTGCTGCTGTGCTTCTGAGGGCCCTCAGGCCAGCCCCTGGGAACCGTCATAGCAGGACGTGAGGCATGGTGGGCCAACAGCTCCATTCACAGCCCCTGAAAGCCCTTGTCCACTCTCTTAGCGGCTTTGGGCCGGGTGGGGAGAGGCCAGCGCGTCTCTGCAGCCCCCCTCTAATGAACAAACAGCCCGGAAAATTCTACCTGAAAAATTTAAGTCTGAGTCGGCCAGAGGTTCAGGTTCAGCTGAATCCTGACACACTTTTTTATTTTTATTTTTAACTATAACTCATTCTGTGAGAGCAGGTTTGGGGCTTGCTCTGATTTGTTCTTTGGGCTAGGTGTCTTTTCTCGGGCCGTCTGCCTTCAGGGAGGGCCTGTGTGAGGGTGGGGCTGGGGAGATGCCGCTGAGGGTCGGACCTGGCCAAGCTCTCGCTGGGGGCCTGGGAATGTCCATCCCCAAGTCTCGTGTCTGATTGTGGGTCCTTTCTCATCTTTTCAGAGGAAATGCCTTACCTGAGATGCCCCCTTCACACTGTCCTGAAGCTGACACCAGTCGCTTACGGTGAGTGTGGTGACGCAGGCCGTGCCCATGAGCCTTGCCGCCCTGGGATGGTGGCTATGGGGCTGCAAGTGGCTTGTCCCCTTTCACCATGAGCTGCTCTCTCCCCCGGCCAGGCTGCCGTGTAGAATCCATCTACCTGAATGTGGAGTCCGTGAACACACACCGGGAGAGGTCAGAGGTGAGTGGAAGCTCCGGGCCTCCACCCTTTAGCACCCCTTCCTGTCCTCCATCCCGAGGACTGTCCAGGGCCGGGACCCATACGTGTGAGCTCTTGGGAAGTCCCTAGTATGGTGTTGCCTGTAAACGCTGAAGGAAGTTTCGGCTCTCACGGAGGTAGTTTGTTGGAACCAGGAGGGCCTGGATGACTTCCTCCTCTCCCTTTTCTCAGCATCTGTGCGCTCCTGCCCTGTCTTTCTTGTGGCTTCTTGCTGTCTTCTTTCTTTCTCTTTCCATGCTTTCTTCCCCCATTTCTCCTTGACCTGAGAAGCGAGTAGTAACGAGGGAGACACATTCTGCTCTTTAACTGTAACCACAGCACAAATATTGTTGCCTTTTCCTCTGAGGCAGCTAAAACTGCTTTCAGTTTCCAGAGCCACTGGTTAAAACGGTCACCTCTTTGTGCGTAGGTACAGAATTACCGGGAAAGGGTAATAGTGAAAAGGGAAGTGGGACTGGAGAAACATACGTTTTTTTTAAAAAAACATGTTTTTACTGATTTCAGAGTGGAAGGGAGAGGGAGATAGAAACATCAATGATTCGAGAATCACTGATCAGCTGCCTCCTGCATGCCCGACACTGGGGACCGAGCCTGCAACCTGGGCATATGCCCTGACCGGGAATCTAACCATGACCTGCTGGTTCATAGGTTGACACTCAACCACTGAGCCACGCCGGCTGGGTGGAGAAATGTATGATTTGGAAATTAGGGACAGGAGGGATGGTGGGTGGAAAGTTTTCCAGGAGACACCAGAGCCTGGTGGTATTCCATCATCCTCTGGGAGGTCTGCGATCTGGTGGTCGGCCTGGCGGGCTCTCCCCAGGGCAGAGCCACTTTCTGCCCACGTGTATGTCATGGGAGAAAGTTGGAATTCACTTTGTACCGACTGCTGAAATGTGGTGCTTGGCCAGCATCAGCCCCACACTTTCCTGTTCACCGAGTATGACATGCCCGACTGTGCAGGGGACTTTCCTGTTCCCTGGGAGCTTGACCAGAAGATTTTGGCATGAAAACCCTGGGTTCCACCGGCAGTTGCCTGGCTGGTTGACTGAAACGCAGGAGGGCAGCATCCCCTGGCTCTGTGACCCCCCTCTCTGGACATCTGTGGGTGGCAGATGCTGCATTTCCTCTCGCTCCGTGCGGAGCAGCCTCCCAGCCGGATCCCCCAGCTTCGGGGTTTGGCTGCACCGGGCTCTGATGGTCCCTGAACACTGTGCAGAACCGGAGCAGGTCCTTGGTGGAGGCAGACTCCAACGCAGGCTCCCGGGTCACAAGCTACAGTGACAGGCCCCGGGGATCGCTCCAGTCGCATTGTCACTTGGTCAGAAGGCTAGTGTTTGGCTCTGGCTGGCTGTTTCTGCCTCCCTCTGGTCTCGTGTCTCCTGGCTGGCTTTGGAACCCGCCTTTCCTGTCCTGAGCTGGGTGTAGGCTGGATGCAGGAGCAGTTCTATGCCTGCTCTGCAGATCTTGGCTCGCGGTCAGTTCGGGGGTGTCAGCACCGACACCTCTCTCCTGCCTTCCTGTCCTCCTGCTGGCCTGTCCCCTTCCCCGAGCTCACGTCCAGGCCTCTCTCCCCTCCACGCCCCTCCTTGGAGGCTGGCAGCAAGGTTCTTCTCTCCCCTCGTTGTCCACTGTAACTGAATACTGTCAGAATTGGTCCTGCTGTTCTCCCCTCGCCTGCTTTGTGAACGTCGAGCTTGTCTGGGTGGGTGTCTTGGGATGATCCGGAAAAGTGCCTCAGGAGAAGATCATCCCTTGTCGACCGGGAGATGCAAGACAGAATGGCAACCCGTATCCCAGGGCCGTTCACCTTGGTCGGTCTTGTCCCGTTAGTAAACTCCAGAAGCAGAGAAACGTGTTTTGATTGGGTTTGGTTTTTTTTTTTTTTTGGCTTATTTACCCCCCTTCTCCGTATAACTGTCGCCTTCTCTCTTTTGTCTTTGTCTCGCTTAGGACGCAAAGAAGGGACCTAACCCACTCATGAGACGCAATAGTGTCACCCCACTAGCCAGCCCCGAGCCCACCAAAAAGCCTCGCATCAACAGCTTTGAGGAGCATGTGGCCTCTACCTCCGCTGCCCTGCCCAACTGCCTGCCCCCGGAGGTGCCCGCGCAGCTGCCTGGACAAGTGCGTGACCCCCCTTTTCCTTCCTGGCCGTTGTGACTCCTGTATGGATGGAGAGACTGCCCTTGGGTACCACCATAGCCTCAGACCCAGGCCTGCATGGGGGTGGGGGGGGGAAGAACACGGGATAGCGTCTGAAGTTTGTAACATCCTGGAGGTCCAGTCAGGTCCTTCCTAACCATGGCTGTGAGCGTGCATACCTGCCTTCTGAGGAGGTTCCCTTCACTGGGCAGAGCCGGGCAGAACCGGGCAGAACAGGAGAAATGGTGGTGTCTGTGTCCTCTCGTGTTCGTGGATAGGTTTTGCAAAGCAGCGTGGAAGGCAGCCCTTAGGGTGGAAGTCTGCATGCAGTCTGGGCCGTTGGCTTCTGCATGGCCTGAGGACGTCTGTTCTGTCCCAGGCCCATGGCTGAGTAGTTCTTCCTTTCTCACCGTGGCTTCCCATTGTGGAAAAGCTGTAGTCAAAGGGGGCCCTCGGAGAATGTCCTTAGCCGGGACCCACATGGTCCAGTGGGCACCTGGGCAGCCTAACTCCCAGGGCTGGATGTTCTGGAAACAGCCACTTTCTCACAGCAGTTACTTTGGCAGGTAGCGAAAAAACCAAAAGCAAAAAACCAACTAGACTTCACTTTATTCCCTGTGAAGATTAAAGGCGGAAAGATCTCCGCTACTGGGCGAACAAATTAAGATTTGTTTTTAGAAACGACAGCCAAGATTCTGTGACACATAGAAATCTCTGGGCACAAATTTGGGTCCCACCCAGGGTCTTCCCCCACCTCCACCCACCAGGCCTGTCTCTTACAAAGTTAGCCGTGACTAACTTTGGATTGGATTTGTCTGAGTTCGGTGCTGAGGCCTGTACTCTCCCTGCCTTTTGCCGGAAGCGCATTTAAATCCTGTGGTGTCTGGAAATGGGATGTGGGGACGAGTGCTGTGCAGTCTTGGGCAGGGCACTGAGCCTCTTCAGGCCTGGGTTTTCTCACCTGGAGAATAGGGGAGTAATGCCCACTGCCACCGCAGATCAAAGAGGGAAGAAGTGCTGGGCATCAAGCACGGTATCTGCCCCTGGCACTACCTGTAGGATTTTATTGTCAGGCTACAGCCCTCCCTGGCCTTCAATCTCCTTATCTTTCCAAATGAGGGGGTAGGACTTGGGGATATCTAATTAATATTCCTTTTAGGTCTAAAATTTGAGGGTTTTTTTTGTTTTTGTTTTTATGAAAACAGAACTGAAGTTCTACGTGGCACATCTATGACATTGTTTTGGTGTAAACTGGGGCCACAGTTGGAAGTTTAGAGGCTCCTGTCACTGACACTTGCAGGGACTGGCCTGGGCTGGCTTCGGCGGTGGGTGTGTGGGACTGCACTATCCCCGGTCACGGAGGATGCATAGCTGGGGCTCTCCCAACTTTGGCAGGACAGTCCTTCGGGGTTGCTGAGATGAATCCTCAGGGAGTCTAGAAGCTGGGCCAGGCTGGGGGTCCCAGGAGAGGAATCCTGATTTCACACGACCTGGGCCTTGTACCCTGTCCCTCTACTGACCTCTCTCTCAACCTTTTCTCTCTGCAGCCTTTGCTAGGGAAAGCCTGTTTGTAAGTATTTTTCTCTGTATGATTTTGCTGCTAGCACCTCTTTCTCCTTGCTTGCCAGTTTGGCCTCCTGTCTGTTAAAATGTTGAGGTTAACGACAGTTTTTGTGAAATATGAAGGAGGCAAGATAGGCACTGAAGGAGGGAGAGGAGGGATTCATGAGTTTGTAGCACAAGACACAAAAGTAATTACGGCCCAGCTGTTTTCTGCGTCACTCCCTCTTGGCATCCTGGGTTACTGTTAGTGCTAAATCTCATTTGTCCCCCTTGGCGTCAGATTTTGGTGGTGAGCTAAGTCTTCTGCCTGCTACTGTTTTTTAAAATTCTGTCTCCCCTAGGAGAGCCCTTTCATTCCTAGGGGAACATTTACCCAGAGCCTAATCTGCAAAACAGAAGGAGGCGCTGCAGCCTCTCCCTCTTGTCCTGGCAGGGACCCCCCCCCCCCCACACACACACTTGGGGCTCCAAGACCCCCATACTTTGGAGCGATCTGATTGGAAACCGTTGTTTGGAATCAGGTTGTCCTGTATGGGAACCTGCTCAGCCTTAATGGTCATGTTCAGGATTGGAGCCAGCTTTCGAGTCAGACCCATTTGGCTTCCCCTTTCCTGCAGCCAGAGCTCTCTGCAGAACGTTCTGGTTAAGTGTTAGCTAGAGCATTTCCAGTACTCCGGTGGGCCCCAACTACAAAAGGAACCGAGGCCTTTCTATTGCAGTTTCAGAACAGCCACCCGAAATATCACCCTCTCCAACCCCTCAAGCGCACCTACCCGTGATCCCTTTTGCTGATTAGGGCCCCTCCACCAATTCATGCAGAAGCCAAAGGCCTTTAGGAGGTCAGCCTGATAAGCTTAAAAGCTCGGCTTGCTCTGGGAAAACAGGAGTTGTTGGGCGCTTAGATTAGGTGGCACCACCTGTACTGCTTGCACAGAATCTCCTGTCTTTGATCCTTAACCCCAGGATGTCTGAGGGCAGTTGCTATCCCCGTTTAGCAGATGAGGGCCCAGGTCAGCCGGTGAGTGGCAGAACCAGGACTTGACCAGGCCTCCCTGTCCGGAGGCTGGCTGCTTTCTCTGGGCTGGTTTCTGGGAACAGTCAAGATACTGTTCCCCTGCCCCTGCCTTGGGCACCTGATGTTTGCCGCCTGTGGGGCACTGCCTGGAGCTGTTTGATTTCCTTTTTAGCTCTTGCGGCCTCTCCCATGCAGCTGTTTCCCATGGCTGAGGTGTGTTTACTTAATGTGGGCGTGTCCATGAAATTCAGGCTTTAGGAGCCACTGCCCCATGCATCTGTGCATCTCCTGTTTCTTTTCACTCATGGCCTGGAGCTGCCAGGAAAGAAATCTTCCTGCTGGAGGGGGCCATTTGGGCACCTCCCCTACATACTAAGCTTGAACTTGCACATCTCTAAGGCTAACAGCACCTTTGGCTAGACTCCTTCCAGTTCTCTGGACCCTTCACACCTGCATTCACTCTGGGATTTCAGCGCTCAGCCCAGCCTGGTAACACAAGTCCTTCTCTGGAGCTGTAGTTCCCAAAATGTATTGTTAGAGTCACACTGAACCGGGTTTGGATCTTGGTTCTACTACCCTCTCAATTTGGAACTCTGGGCAAGGTGGTGTCATTCTAGGACTCCAACCTCCTCATCTGTGAAATGGAGTTAGGAACATTGCGAGGTGTTTTGATAATGTAGCACTTACAGGATCTCTGGCACGTAGTCAGTGCCCTGTGGCCCATAGTCATTATGGTGGGAGAGATGGTGCCCTGTGCCTTGGTGGGGACGTCCAGCGCTCTGGCTTGCGCTCCACTCTGCATTTTGATGCCCCCCCCCGCCCCCCCCCCCCCCCCCCCGTCCCCTCTGCACAGGCCAGTGGCATTTCTTCTCATGAGCAGCAGGAGCACCAAGAGGCTGGGGAGTGGGGGAACCCCTGGGATCTTAAGGGCTGTGGTTGGAGGATGCCTGTAAATGTGGTTTCCCAACAAAGCGAGCATGACGGCTCAGCCAATGTGGTGTCCTCCAGTCCAGTCCTGGGGGCTGTTTCCTGTGCTCGGGGCCAGCCAGTCACCATGCATCCTTGACTTTGAAATTTCAGATGCACACTAACAACAAAATGCTCCCTAAGATGTGTTTTGTTTTTTCTTTTCCAACATGTTTCTTCCTTTGCCCCCACTATGCTTGAAAGACGAACTGTCTGTCACATTTTCTCAAAGTTTTCTCCTTACTAACCTTGGAAAGGTAAATGGCTCGGTGCATGCCCCCCTTGGTCCCCTCCCTCCGCATCTCTCTGAGTCATGGCATCTCTGCCTGGCAGGGCGCCTCGGTCTGTGTGAAGACTGGCCATTGTGAAGTGTGTGACTCATACACCCCATGCCAGAGAACTCATGATTTTTTTAAGAGCAGCACCATTCTCCTGAGGTCCCCTCTCTCACTTCCTCCTTTCCCTCCATGTGTCCTGAGCCAGGGACACCATGCGTGAATGGTTTGACAATGCCTGTGCCTGCGGCCCCCAGTGTCATTGTCCCGTCGCCATCATTTGTGGGTGCTCGGAGTCAGGCTTGACATGTGTGAGGGCGGGTTGGAGGCAGCTGGGCAGCACCTCACTCTGACCCTACAAGTTGACTGGGTCCTCTCTGGTTTCGAGGCTACAGAGTCTTCCCCAACAGACACCCACTTCACAGAGACTGTCTGATGTACTGTAGTTGGAGGTCCAGTCGCTGGGCTCCTGAGTCCAGCTGAGAGCAGGCTCAGATCTGGCCTTCAGTGCTCCCAGCCTGGGCTTCTCTTCTGTCGGGATTCCTGCCCCAGGGCCCTTGGTTCTGCAGGGAAAGGAGTGGGCCCAGCTGATCCTTACATATTTGTCTCCCTGGGTTCCACTCTGTACCCCTGTCCTATAAGACAATCTTGGCGTAGACACTCAGGATGGGAGAGAACACTTTTTAAAAAGAGTCTCCCTTTTTGGTGGGTAAATTAAGGAGGTTAAAGAGACCTCTGCTGTGCAGTGGCAGCCATCACTCATCCCCAGCTGATAGAAAAACATTTTTTGGGGTGGGCGGGGGTTGGTACTGGCCAGCTTCTTACAGACGAGGCTTCTGGCTGGGATTACTTTTATGAGCACAGGAAGAGAGCTTTAGTGACAGTGCCCACGTCCAGCCCGCTCGCGGCACCTGTGCTCCAGCTGCCGAGCTCGTGTTCCTAGGATCTGGATCTCGGGCTGAGGTGTGCGGCCCTGCTTGAGCCGAGTGGGGAGGAGAGTCCGTGTGCTTTTCTAGAGGGCCTCCTGGAGCACCTGCCTGTCGTGGCCAACAAGACTTCCCGGGGCAGGGGCAGCCTCGCGGCTCTCAAGGGCTGTGAGCGGAGGAGGGTCCTCTACGTGCTGGCCCATTGCTCCCCAGGGCAGCTCTGACCTACAGAGCTGCCTGCTGTCCCTCTTCTCCTGCCTCCGCCATGAGGCCCTTCTCCTGTGTGACCCTGGCCTTCACCTCCACATGTTCCTGGGGCCTCCCTGGGCAACTGCCACCAGTTTGGTTACTAATGTTCTCCCGGGATTGTGTTTTTTGTTTGGGGGGAGGGAGGTTGAAGTCTCAATTGCATGGTTTTAGTCTTTTGCTTTGGAAACCTAGTCAACAGTAATAACTCCCCTTCCCCACCCTTTTTCTCCTGAAAACAGAACATGAATGGCACCCAGAGCAGCGTCGACTCCTCCCAGACACACTGAGGCAGACCCATCGGTTCCATTCCATTTCCATTCCCGCAGCTTAGGTTGGGCTCTTCCCTCCACCCGAGGCCGACCATGCCAACGGCTTCTCCTGGAAAGGGCTGGGCGGCGTAGAAGAGGGGTCTGCTGGTCAAAGTGAATCTCTGCTCCCAACAGCACCTGGGCAGCCAAGACCCCAGCACGCCTTTCCTGTGTGTGCACAGAATCTAGGCTTCTGTGGCCACCCCCATCCCATGCTCTCCCCACTGTCCAGGCTGTGTGGCCTCATGGACCCTTCATAAGACTTGGTGAGGACAATGAGCCGTGGAGGAGGTGAGAGAAGGCCCTGAGGAGGGGACGGACATTGGGCACCTCGTGCTGTTTTTTTGTTTCATGTCTGTGACCTTGGCCTGGAATGTTCCCAGCTGGGAAAATGACATTGGTCTCAGAATCCTAAAATTGAAGGGGCCTAGGTCCCAGTTGCTGACAGTTCAGGGACGTAGGAAACGTTCATAAGGCTTGTTGGTGCATCTTTGCCTGGGATGTTGACCTGTGAAGACAAGACGAGTTGCTGGGGTGGAGCCGGCCAGAGAGCCAGTCTGGAGGTGCAGACAGAAGTCCCTGAGCTGGACTCGCTCATCCGCTAAGAGTGACCCTCTCCGTGTCCACACACCGTCCCAGGGCTGTGCTCAGCCCCTGAAGATGTTGGACAGTCTGGTGGTGTTGGCAAGAGGAAATGGCCCCGGGGCCTCACCCTTCCTGGGACCTGCGTGGTCCCTCTGCCGCAGGCCTGGATCAGAGGCACCTGAATGAGACTGGCTTCCCTGGGGCTGCTTTGCTTTGAGATTTTTTTCTGGCAGAACATGTGACCTGAACATCACACCTTCCCTTCAGGAATTTAGATTTTTGGGTTTTGTGCCCCTGGGGGCTAGAGATCTTGAAGAATGTGGGGAGTCAGGCATTCCCATGAGATGGGGGGCGCAGAGGAACCCCAGTAAATGGCTGGGAGCAAGCGCTCAGATCATTGCAAGACAGCCCGTGGGAGACAGCATGGAGAAGAACAAGGATCCAGCCTCCTTCCTTCAGGACATTCATCACTTCCCATGTTTCCCAGGTGGGGACAGTGGCCCAAGCCAGGCCTCACTCTGGGCCACTTCCTCTAAGAGGCTATGTTCATCGCCTCCCGCAGGAGTCGGCTCATTCCCGCACGTTTTCATGGAGCATCTGCTGTATGCTGAGCATGGTGTGGGTTCCTTGGGGAATGTCCTCTCTTGCCTTAGTGGCACCTGTGACATTTTTTGGGGGGCATTTCAAGCAGGAATTGGGGAACATGTGATTCTAAATACCTGTAGTTTCTATCTCCTTGTTGCCTCCAAGTAGAGGGTGTCCTGAGGTCCAGAAGAAATGGTTTGGAGACAGCTTTTGTCCAAATGACCTTTGAGGATCTTTCTAAAAGCTGGTGCCAAAGGTCATGTTCCTTTTCTGCCCTCTGCTTTTGAGCCTGACATCCTCACCCTGCTTGGCCTGTGAGCTAGCTGAGAGCAGGGGTGGGCAGGCTGAGACAGAGGGAGTGGGAAGTAGAGAGAACTGCTATTTTTACTTGAGAGGAGCTTTTAGAGAGTGTACGTTTCTCTGATTGGGATTACTTGGGAAGTGGAACATGCTTCAGATACCATACAATAAAATGGGAGGTTTTCATACCAAATCAGTCAACCCCTGCCCCTTACTTTGCAGTCTGCCTGAGAGGATCTGTATGTAACATTCTGTACCACTGAAGATGGGTTATTTTCCCTCTTTCTCGCTATCTTGTGTCCGGTTGACACGAGTGTGTGCTGGTAGGGTGGGCGTATATTTAGGCAGAGGGGTCTGTGGTTCTGCTCTTGAGGAAGACTTCACTGTGTCCCACTTTCTGGAATTCTCTTCCTGGTTGTCAGAGCTAGCTCTGGTTTTTGACTCTTACAGCAGATTTGAGTGGGGCTGCATGAAGGTGCACACCCCTTGCCTCTGACAGCCTGAAGTAGGTACAGACAAATGAGGCTTTGCCTCCCACAGAACATAGTTGTAAGGGCCTGGGTGGGGCATAGGCATGAATATGGATGGGGAGGGAGACTTGGGAGGAGCAGAATGCTGCTGAGGTCACCTCTGAGGAGGTGTTGGATGGAGGGTGTATGGGAGCTGCAGGCACGGAGCACTTGCTACTTTATTGCCTCTCACTCCCCCTCACCCCCTCCCCCCAAAAAATCTGGGACCAATTTTTTTAACTTTGCATATTTGTTTTTGGGTACGTGTACCCCTCTCCTTTTTCTGTCCTGAGACCCTGGACAAAACTCTTCATTTGGGGGGAGAAGAAAAACTGTTTGAACCACACCAATGATGATTTCGTTTGTAATACTTGAAAGTTATTTTTTTATTATTTTGATAGCAAATGTGCTATTTATTTATTTAATGTGTATAAAGGAGCTTGAACATAGACAATTTCTTACATTGGGTTGTTGTTTGTCGGTTGGTTTGGGGCCTTTTATGTGCGACTTAAGACTTCTCTGCATTCTGTATATTTGTCTGAATTAATTATCTGGGATGAAGCTGTGCCGGCTTTCACACAGGGGCTGCCTTTCAGAAATTTGTATATTTTGCAGTTGCCAAAACAATAAAATACCCAATTGAATTACACTATAGTGCACTTCTGGTCTTTTTTGGGGGGGAAGAATAATTCAGAGGGGAAGGGAGAGGGAGAGTGATGGAAACATCAATGATGAGAGAAAATCATTGATCGGCTGCCTTTTGCACACTCACACTGGGGATCAAGCCTGCAACCCAAGCATGTGTCCAGATAGACCAACGCTCTATCCACTGAGCCAGACCAGCGAGTGCAAGAAGAATCTTTAATTGACACTTTTGGTCAGTACATTAAGTTTCTACCCCTCAGTTCTTGACCTCCCTCTGCACTGCTTCCTTTAAACAGGACATGCCGATACTGATCGCCTAGTGCCAGCTTTTGGGAAACAATAAGCTGTGTCAACTTTGAAATAACAATAAGAAACTTGATTTCTTATAACAGTGCAGGTTTACAGGAAAGAACAGCTAGTACAGAGTTCCCATGTGCTCTCCCCTGTCCCTGCACAGTCTCCCCTATTATTAACATACTAGAGGCCTGGTGCACAAAAATTTGTGCACTCGAGGGGGGGGGGGGGGAAGGGAGGGTCCCTCAGCCCGGCCTGTGCCCTCTCGCAGTCTGGGACTCCTCAGGAGATAATGCTCTGCTGGCTTAGGCCTGCTCCCGGGTGGCAGAGGGCAGGCCCAATCCCTAGGTGCAGCCCCTGGTCGGGCTCAGAGCAGGGCCAATTGGGGAGTTGGGGTTCCGCCCCCTGTCATACACAGAGCAGGGCGGATAAGGAGGTTGTGATGCCACCCTCAGTCATGCTCAGGGTAGGGCTGATTGGGGGTTGGGGCACCATCCCTGTCACACTTAAGGCAGGGTCGATAGGGAGGTTGTGGCCCCACCCCCTGTCACACACAGCCGCAGGGCGATCAGGGGGTTTGGGCGCTGCCCCCTGTCATGCTGATCCCGGTGCTGGGAGGCCGCTCACAGCTCCGCTGATCCCAGTGCTGGGAGGCATATTACCCTTTTACTATATATGATAGAGGCCTGGTGCACGTGTGGGGGCCGGCTGGTTTGACTTGAAGGGGGTCTTGGATCAGGGTGGGGGTCCCCACTGGGATGCCTGGCCAGCCTGGGTGAGGGGCTGAGGGCTGTTTGCAGCTAGTCACACACCCTTCAGGGTGGGGGTCCCCACTGGGGTGCCTGGCCAGCCTGGGTGAGGGGATGATGGCTGTTTGCAGCTGGTCACACACCCTTCAGGGTGGGGGTCCCCACTGGGGTGCCTGGCCAGTCTGGGTGAGGGGCTGAGGGCTGTTTTCAGGCTGGCAGGTGACGGAAGCTCCCAACCGCTCCTTTTTTTCTTTTTTTTTTTATTCTGGGCCAGCTTTAGCTCTGAGGCTCCAGCTCTTAGGCCTCTGCTCCTGAAAGCAGGTATCTGGTTTGTTTCGGTTCTATAATCGAAACTCTGTATCAACTCCAGCTCTGAGATCCCGGCTCGCTGAAAGCAGGTTTCTGGGGTTTTGTTTAGCTTCTATATTTGTAACAATGTTTCTTAAACTGCAGGCTCAGAGGCCGGCAAGGCAGGCGGGGAACTTTGGAGTCCTCCGTCACCGAAGCAAGCAAGCCTCATGTTAGCTTCCAGCTGCCTGGCTGCCGGCCGCCATCTTGGTTGGCAGTTAATTTGCATATTTCGCTGATTAGCCAATGGGAAGGGTTGCGGTCGTACGCCAATTACCATGTTTCTCTTTTATTAGATAGGATTTTGCTAATGTGGTGCACCTGTTATGGTTGATGAGCCAATATTGATACATGGTTGTTTATTAGAATCCATAGTTTACACTAGGGTTTGCCCTGTGTTGTACGGTTCTATGGGTTTTGACAAATGCATACTGATATGTATCCACCATTATGGTATACAGTATGCCCATCGGTTTTTATTCCTTTCATTCCATTCCGTGCCTCCCCAGCCCTTTCAAACAGCAGCAGTTCTTACACAGCAGTGGGGCTGGTCTGGGTCTGCATTCCTCACCCCAGGCGCTTCCCTCCTGTAGGCCAGTGCCGCTGATCAGTCTCTAGTCAGATTAATTCTCATCTCACTTTGCCCTGGGCTCATTTTCCACTTTTCTCACCAGCATGGTTAGGAATATCTTAACTTGGAATTATTTAATAAATGGTACCACTACAAGAATTGCTCAACTATCTGGGAAGAAAAAGCTAATGAGATCATAGCACTGTAACATCTATCTTGACCTATATGATTTTAAACATTTTTTTATTGATTTGAAAGAGAGGAGAGAAACATCGATTTGTTGTTGCACTTATTTATGCATTCATTGGTTGCTTCTTGCATGTGCCCTGACCAGGGATTAAACCCACAACCTTGGTGTACCAGAACAATGCTCTAACCAACTGAGCTACCTGGCCAAGGCCATATATATATATATATATATATATATATATATATATATATATATATTTTAAATCAAACTATTAAAAGGAGAAAAAAATATGGTAAATGTCTAAATTTTTGATGGACAGCAATCAAGATTAAAAGCAATAAAAGAAACTACAGCCCTAGCTGGTTTGGCTCAGTGGATAGAACGTCGGTCTGTGGGTTCGATTCTGGTTAAGGTCACATTTTTGAGTTGCTGACTCGATCCCCAATAAGGGATCATTGATGTTTCTATCCCCCTTTCCCTTCCTCTCTGAAATGAATAAAAATATATTTAAAAAATAAATACAAAGAAAATAAACTACAAAGGAAAAGATTTCACAATGTAAATATTTTAAGTTCAAAATCATCAAAAGTCAAGCAAAAGAAGAAAAAAATACTAAGAAACATTTGCAACAAATTTGACACCACCACCACCACCCATTATCCTAAAATATATATTGGAGACCCATCTGAAGTGATAAAACATTGAGATTTTTCTAGATACCTGGACAAAGGCTTTTATTCAATCCTTATCACAAACTTTTTTGATGTTTTAAAGAATAAAGATGAAACAGCGAAAGTTTGGTGGAATTAAGTCCTAAAGATTGTTTTCTAAACTTCATTTTGAACACAACATTTTTCAACACAATGTGGGTTCAAATCTATTTTTTCTTGGAGTGTGAGCAGGTCTTCACAGTCAATGTATTTATGGCCCGGGTAATCTATAAAGACACTGATTTCAACCACAGGTTCTGACATACTCCTAAGATGATACTGGAAGAACACCTGTAAAGACAACAGACGTACCTCAAAACATGGTACTCTGGCCACTTAGGACTAAAGAGGGCCCTTTGCCCACTCTCTGAGAGAAGTCTGGATCTATTTAATAGTGTGGGTGTCGGTAGAAGCTTCATTTCCTTTCTATCCACAGGGATCATTAGCCACATTCGATTCCATGTACAGGATAAAATGAAGATTAGGGGCAGACTGGGTTGGTAGACCGTTAGAATGAAACCTAGTGGAGGTGGGGATGGAGGTGGAAGAGTGTCTCCCATATACAAAATATTTTATTGCATTGCCCATAAGTGCTCAATGAAAGCTGTCCGCTTTTAGTTCTTTGAGGACTAAAGTTGAGCTACAGGCCTCAGAGGAATTCTATCTCAGATATGTAGGATTAACTGAGCAAAAGATGTCTCACTGGGGTACGCTGACAAATACACTCGGTGTGAACAAACGGGCAGAAGAGGCACCCAAGGCCTAGGTGGGACCAGATGCTTTCCCATTAAGTCCTGACTGTGTAGTAGTAGAATCCAGGGGCTGGGGAGAGGCGAGGCACCAGCCAGGTGTGATGAATCAGTGAAACAAACCCAGGCCTTGGAGATGGACGGTTCACACTTCACCTCTCTGTCCCAGCACATTCCAAATGTGTGGACTTAAACAACTTACTTCATATTTTTAAACTTGTTCCCTATTTATAAAATGGGGAAATCCATACTGTATTTTTTATTACAAGGTGCATCATCAATTTATTAGTTTTATACAAAACAGGACAAACCATGTGCACATCAAATGCAAGACCAAATTCAATTTTAAACATGTTGAATGT
Organism: Myotis nattereri; assembly: GCF_964212035.1. Lineage (NCBI taxonomy): Eukaryota > Metazoa > Chordata > Mammalia > Chiroptera > Vespertilionidae > Myotis > Myotis nattereri. Next base: position 155,052,970 of record NC_138075.1, read on the forward strand.
AGACAAAAATTCTCCTTAGAAGTCAAGAAAAACCACAATTATTTTTCAGGCTTTTTGTGAGGACTAAATCTTACAAAGGAAGAGCTCTTGACAGTTCCTGGCACAGAGTAAGCTCGGAAATGGTAGATACTAATCTAATAATGTGTGTCACGTGCTTTAAATGCCAAGTAGGTAATGTTATCCCTACTTTGCAGGTGTAGAGACTAGGAGAACTCAAGGATCCTGCTGGATTTTTCTCAGTCATAACTGGGGGAAAGCTCCAGGTCTGTCAGACTGTCTATCACACAGCCTGAGAGCCACAGAGCTGGGCAAGGCCCTGCTGGATGGATCATCAACCACAGGAATTGAATTGAGTCACATGCTAATTAGCAAAAAGTTTTTGTGTTCCTTGGGGCTACAGAGAGATCTCTGCAACCAAATGAATAAAACAGCCGTGGGCAAACTACGGCCTGCGGGTCAGATCCGGCCAGTTTGAAATGAATAAAACTATTGAAAAAAAAGACCGTACCCTTTTATGTAATGATGCTTACTTTGAATTTATATCAGTTTACACAAACACTCCATCCATGCTTTTGTTCCGGCCCTCCGGTCCAGTTTAAGAACCCATTGTGGCCCTCGAGTCAAAAAGTTTGCCCACCCCTGGAATAAAAGGTTTCTTTACCAGATAGCCAGTATCTAAGGTTCTGTATTTTCCCCTTCCCATCTCTTCCAAATAGGGCCTGGCGGAAATAGGGCCCAGCATGTTGGGACACCCTATTCCTGGGTTACATGAAGACTATCCCATGGGCACACTGGCATAGATAGTTTTAGAGGAATAGGTTTCCAGAGCCTCAGCCTCTACACTCACCCTTTCTAAAACAGTCTGGGAAGTTTGCTTATATGCACAATAGTTTCTCTGCTTTGCAAACAGAAGGCAATGCCCTCACCCACCCCAAAGTGCTTACTAAAGTGCATTGCCCCAAGAGTGGAAACACCTCTAGGACACCCAACAAAGAGAAGCTCCTTTAGTGATTAGCCCAGGGACTATAACCCCAGGGATTTCTTTCCTCCACTACCTTTTTGTTAACGGTTGGAATGTTCTGAATTTACAACAACTGAAGCAGTATAAGTTAGTGCAGCAGTTTCCCAACATTTTGATCTCAAAATTATTTTGCACTCTTTTTTCCCCCCCTAAGCCAAATAAGAACCTAAAAAGATAGGGTTTTTTTTATTGAGGTATAATTGACACATAATATTATATTGGTTTCAGATGCACAACGTGATGACTTGATATTTAAATATAAGAATTTTACACTTTTAAAAATTATTAAGGACTCTAAAGAGCCCTTACTTATGTGGGTTATTTTGTCCATATTTAGTGTGTTTGAAATAAAAACTGCAAAGCCCCTCACATTAGTTAATATATTTTATGCAAAATAACTACTTTACAAAGTTGAAAATATTTAGTGAGAATAGCATATTTTTTACTAGTGGCCTGGTGCACGGATTTGTGCACATTGAAAGGAAATTAATTAGAAGAAATATTTTAATATTGCTATTCGCCCTTTCCCTATAATAAAAGTGTCAACCAAATTCACAATCAATGACAGATCAAAACACATACTTGTGATTGGCACCAGTGAGAGCTTTATATGTATCACACATGTGCAAAGCAACTTAGCCTTTTATATATATAGAATAAACTTGCTTAATTAGACCTGCTTTCTGATTTAGCTAAACTTTTTCCAGCCCAGTGAAGCACTCCAACTTCTCTTTCAGGTAATTGTCAGCAACACAGCTGTAAATATCAACACAAAGCAGATTATTATTGTAGAGCACGCAGGGAGAACAAAGGGTAAAATATTTAACTGCAGCAGTGTTTGACTATATTCTGAGCAGTGAGAAAACCTGAAGTCATTTTCAAGGTCCACCATTTCTTACTTATTTTCAGTTGGGTCAATTTTCTAAACTTTCTAAATCTCCATTTTCCAGCCATGAAAAGAAAATAGGTTCCATTGAGTCTCCTATCTACCTACTCCAGGACTTCTGTGAGGATTAAATGAGATGAGGCAGGGAAAAACATTTCACAGACATTTGGTTAAAGTGTGAAATGTTTCCACCTGGCTATAAAGCAAGTTGTGTTCTTGGGCTGAAGAAACTGCAAGGAGGCTAGTTGTCACTAGGGAGAGAAAGCTGGATGTTGCTATGTGATGCCATTACCCAAATGGACACTTAGCATATTAGCCCTTTATATATATACTAGAGGCCTGGTGCATGAAATTCATGCACTTGGAGGGGTGGGGGGCATTCCCCAGCCTGGCCTGTGCCCTCTCACAGTGCAGGAGCCCCGTGATCGATTTCCCCAAAGAGGTAGGCCCTGCCCACCCATCGGGGCTCCTCATGGATTGCCCCAAAGAGGTAGGCTGGAGCTGGGGGCAATGCACTTTAGTAAGCACTTTGGGTTGGGTGAGGGCATTGCCTTCTGTTTGCAAAGCAGAGAAACTATTGTGCATATAAGCCCTCCTGCGGTGGGCCCCTGAGGGTCCCCGCAGCTCCGCCCAAGACAGTCAGAGTGGGGAATGTTGTGCCCAGATTTCAAGGTTCCCAAAAAGCCCACCAGGGAGCCAGCGAGTCCGATGCAAAAGCAAAGAGTCCTTCATTTCGAACTAGTTCGGTTCCCCGACCACACTCACAGATGCAACGGTAAGCCCAGTGGCAGAGAGCCCGAAGCCTGATGGGACGGGGGTTTTATAGGAGGGTGGAGTAAGGGCAGGAGAGGGGACTGTGGGCCCTGCCGATTGGCCAGGCGCAAGTTGGTGTCTCATTACATAGGATGTAGTCATATTGATGGCGTGCACTTCCCTTGATTATCATTGGTTAGTCCAGCGAAATCCTGGGCGTGGCCAGCAGCGGCCTGGGCCTCCGGGAAGAAGCCCCCCCGCCGAGCACATGGCTCTGCCCAAAAATGGAGAACCCAAGGCAAGATGGAGGGCGCAGTCCTCGCCCCTCCCAGGGCGAGCTGAGCCCTGGCTCCAGGGGCCAGTCCGGTTGCCGGGGGGTCCAGCAGATAGACCAGTTCCAGCCCAGACAGGAAGTTCAAGTCCTCTGTCTCATCCCTGGGGGCGCCGGCGATCGCCTCCTCCTCCATCTCCTCCGGCAAGGGCACGCGCCCCACCCTGCCACCACTGCTGCCGCGTGGGTCTGATCCGGGGGCGGTGGGCAGGCGGCCTGCGCCGGGCTCCCGCAGTGGGCTGGGGAGTCGGTGCCTCGCCAGCAGCGTGGTCAGGCTGTGCCTCATGGGGCCCGGCGGCCGGCCCACGTAGGCCCCGCGACGACTCGCCCTTTCAGGGAACTATTGCAAGGCCCCCATTTTCCTTTTTATATATGCCTGTTGGTTTCTGAGAGCAAGGCAACAGAATTGCTAAATGGGGTCTGCTAGGAAGCTGTAGGGGAGCTGTTTCTATTGTAGAAAGCCAGGTCACCTCAAAAAGAATTATAGAAAGCTGCAATGGGACTTAGAAAAGAAACCAGCAGCCTTTAGTTTTGCTATATATCTTTCAATTAAAAAATATAACAGAAAAAATTATGTCTTAAAGTAGGCACATTTAATTTGTTCATATATATATATTGAAATAATTTTGAAATAGAAGCTTGTTTATGTCAAATAAATTCAACTGTAGTAAAAAAAAAAGAAAGAAAGAAAGAAAGAAAGAAAGAAAGAAACCAGAAGCTAGCATAGAGTTGCTCCAAGGGTATTTCCCCTTCTCAGTGACAATTTGGGAGAAGTTAAATTTTTTTTTTTTTTTTTGGAGAAGTTAAATTTATTATACAAAAGGAAGCCCCTAAGGCTCTTATAGATATTGGGGCTACTTTATCTGTTCCTAACCACACCCAACTCAAGTTGCCTTCTCCTTCAGAGTAAAGCTTCTTAATCAATGCCTGACTTTAAATCAGAACCTGTTTTCTTTCAGCTAGAAGTGTTATGGGACCAAACTATCTTACAGCGAGGGCCTGTTTTGCTGTTCCCAAGAGAATGGACAAGGGGTTATATCTAAGCCTTTATGGCTCTCAGAAGTGACCCTAAACTGTCTGTGACTAAAAAAATGTACCCAAATGGAAAGAGACATTCTGAAAATGGATAAATGAATTTGTCAGTCTTTTGCCAACATTTGACAAACCGATTGTTGAGGTATTTAGGCTCTGCAGCTCCGCCCAAGTCAGTCAGAGTGGGGCAGTAAGACTACAGTTTTAACCAGATACTGAACTAGGTTGCAAGCCCCCTTCCCTATTTTCCCTTTCACCCTCACTTTTAAAAAACATACCTTCAACAAAGTACAAAACATTTCTATCAACAGTTTCAAATCCACATTACAGACTTTCTGCAATAAAAAGCCAAAAGCAGGTGAAGTTAAGACTTGTCTAGCCACTATTGGCCCCTTCCAGCTCCCAAAATATTTGACTGATATGCTATTTGACATATAGACAGAATTTGCTAGAAATTTAATACTTATTACTTCAGTAAGATACGAAGCCCGGGATTGCATCAATGTTGTGAAAGCCTGAGATTCCATCAGTGTTTTTTGTTGTTGTTAATCCTCACCTCTGCAAATTTTTCTATTGATTTGTAGAAAGAGTGGAAGGGAGAGGGAGACAGAGAGAGAAACATTGATGTGAGAGATGCTTTGATTGGTCGCCTCCCACACATGCCCTGACCTGGAGTCAGGATTGAACATGCAAGTACCTGCCCTTAACCAGAATCAAACCTGGGACCTTTCAGTCTGCAGGCTGACACTCTATTCACTGAGCCAAACTGGCTAAGACAATGGGGTGTGGGGGGCAGGGGGGGGGGGGGTGGAGAATGAAAAGGAAAATAGGTGGGGGGCTTGCACCCTAGTTCAGTATCTGGTTAAAACTGTAGTCTTACTTCCCCACTCTGACTGACTTGGGCAGAGCTGCGGAGCCTAACCCCAGGGCCCCACCATAGCTGACTTGGGTGGAGCTGTAGAGCATGCCCCCAAGGTCCAGCCAAGACTGACTTGGGCAGAGCTGCAGGGACCCTCAGGGGCTCACCACAGGAAGAGATTTTTAGGTCAGATCCTCCCCAGAGTTCAGTTCAGGTTTTGGATCCAGAATTCCCCTGGACTAGCAGATCTGTGAAATAAAGGTTAAACTTTCCTTCCTCAGAGTGCTGGCTGATCATTCTCCCGTGCATTCTGCCACAAGTTAAGGTTAAGCTTGACCTTGTTGGGAAGATACCAATCTGGGAGGTGACTACCCACCATGACTGCTTTTAGTTAAAGTTTAACTTCAGACCATCCTTTGTGGTTACTTTAGGTCTTTGAGTTTGCAAGACTGCCATGCAGGCCTTCCCTGAGCTTGTCAGGTCAGCATGTGGTTCCTTTCATCTACATCTTTATAATAGGACACACAAAACCAGATTACAATTGTGGTTTTATTAACCAAGTCTTTGACTAGAATGTCATGATCAAGAGAGATTTGTTAGGATTCATTCTGGAAGTCACCAGAGAGACTTAAGGAATTGAGATTGACTTTGAAGCCCATAAGTACCCCTTGGAAAATATGGCCTGGTACCTTGCTTATTCACATGGTTCATGGCCATCTTTTCAGGTAAGAATGAAGGTTGCTTTCCTGGGAGATGGCAAAGAAAGGACCTCAAGACATTTTGGGACCTCAAGAACTTGAGGAATCCACCCAAACCTATAGGCATTGCAGGAAAAGCTGGATGGCAACTGTGTGGCTTGACTTCTGTGCCCGGAGGGGCTGACTAAAGTTCAATCTGAAGATTTCATGTGAATGAAATTACAGCAAAGCAAATTTTACAAAGCTTATGCAATCAATTGCTATGCTTATTGTGTTTATACAAATAATCAGGTTAAATTAAAACTGGATCTAATACAGTCTCCTTGATAAAAGTGAGAGTGATTTTTTAGAAAGGAAAAATGTATTTCAATGGAAATCACAATGCCCAATTGTGATTCTTGGATTCTAGTGCAGTTGATCATTTCTAAATTTTTATTTTTACCTATAAACTGAACTGATTTCTGAATTCTTTTAGTTGCCTTCAATCCTCCAAGCGAATGTTTCCTTTTTTACCCCATCCTTTAACTTGGGATTATTGAGAACTACTGATGCAATTGAGAGGAATTGGCCTGACAGATAGGCAGACAGGGCAGGGGGCCAGTGGAAAACAAAGGCAGGTGGAACATAGGACCTGGCAGACATGGCAGTTTGAGCAAGCCTAATCACAGGAACCAACCATGCAGTAATAACTGAATGTTTTGGACTCAGAGTGGGAGGCATGTGAAATCAAGGGAGGGCCTGCAATAACAAGGTGAACTGATGCACAGGAACAGAGAAAGTTCAGGTCTGTTACTGGGCAAGAACAATGAGGGAATCAATCAGGTGGTGACACAGGTAGATATAGAGCAGGCTTGTAACACATATATACCTCTAGACCAGCCGTGGGCAAACTACGGCCCGTGGGCCGGATCTGGCCCGTTTGAAATGAATAAAACTATTGAAAAAAAAGACCGTACCCTTTTATGTAATGATGTTTACTTTGAATTTATATTAGTTCACACAAACACTCCATCCATGCTTTTGTTCCAGCCCTCCGGTCCAGTTTAAGAACCCATTGTGGCCCTCAAGTCAAAAAGTTTGCCCACCCCTAGAGTCTAGACCAACTAGCTTTACTAGAAACCCATTATCTGGACCCTTTCCCTAGGCAGTGAGTCTGAGTCTGAACTATGGTACCAATCATCTCAGGTAGAAACTAGTTTAACTTTAGCCCTGCTGTTTGGCTTCTGTACTTATTTGCTTTGTTTAACAATAGGAAAGTTATTTTGATTTTCTGAATTATATAAATCACCCCATTCGATTGAATACCCTATTGATTGTACTGTGACTATCCCATTGGTTGTGGTCATACTGGTCTTAGAAAGCACATTTTCCTTTACCTGGGAAGAACAGCACAATTATCCCAAGGTCAGAGGCTCCAGTTAACGTGTCCCTGTTGACTCAGTGATCCGGAGACCCAAAAACTGTAATTTAGATAACATGAAACTGCTTCTGCTTCTGTAAACTGCTTTTTGCAAATCAGGTTCCTCATTCTAGACCGGAGGGATCTAGATAATGTGTTTCTGTCAATTCAGTGATCCAGAGACCCAAAACTGTAATTTAGATAACATGCTGCTTCTGTTTCTGTAAACTGCTTTTTTGTGAACCATGTTCCTCATTCCAAACCTTCGGATGTAATCTTATCTTTGTGATCTTTGCCTATATAAATCTGGTATTGCAGCCATCTTATCACTATGAGATTTGGGGAATGGCCCCTCATAGTCCCAGATTGCAATAAATGTGACTCTTTAATTCGACTTCTTGAGGCATCCTTCTGTGATTCACGGGGTACATTACAACAAGTCTACTTGTAATAAATTTTCACACTTTTGCTTAAATCTTCTGGTCCACAGCGCTCATTCGTTGGCATCGTGAGACATGACTCCGGGGGGGGGGGAGGGGGGAAAAACTCAGCTCAGTGTTCTGGTGATCACAATGTCTGTTATGCCCAGATTTCAGGATCCCCAAGAAACCACACCAGGGAGCCAGCCATGTCCGATGCAAAAGCATAAGAGTCTTTATTCAAGCCTGGGCTTGGCTCCCCTACCCTCCTTACTGACGCAGCAGCAAGTGGCAGAGAGAGAGAGCTAGCCCTGTGGGAAGAGGGGTTTTATAGGGGGTTGGAATAAGGGGAGGAGAAAGGAGTGTGGGCCCTGCCAATTGGCCAGGCTCAAGTTGGTGTCTTGTTACACAGGATGTGGTCATATCTATGGCGTGCACTTCCCTTGATTGTCATTGGTTAGTTTAAAGAAGTCCTGGATGTGGCTAGCAGAGGCTTGGGCTTCCGGGAAGAAGCCTTGCTGAGTACATGGCTAGTGGCGGCTGCCCAAAAATGGAGGATCCAAGGTAAGATGGAGGGCATAGCCCTTACCCTGGGGCAAGCTGGAGGGCGTAGTCCTCGCCCTTTCATGTCAACCATATAGAATTTACCTGAACATCTGATGACATCATCAAAGATATTGAAACTGCAGATAAAAAGGATCTATCAAATTGTCACTGCTTGCTTTCATTCTACCAAAAGAAACGTTAAGACTTCTCCAGATTGACAGTCTTACAGACTCAGAAACTGATTTATAATTTGCTATGATTATTAACCTTCATTTTTGCTTCTGTTTTCATAGGCATACTCCTTATTAAATAACTGATTATTTGTTTACACAATATAGGTCTATCTACATCGCTACCTCCAGAAGTGAGACTCCATGTCAAAATGATGACACTTCAGGAATTCCAGCCCATCCCTACTTTAGAAAAACCAACCAATGGCCTCTCTATTCCAGTCTCAAATCCCATTCCCTTGTCTCCCTTAGATCTGGCAGGGATAGAGACTTCCATACCCTAACATAGGCAGGGACTATGACTATTATCAGCAGGAATCAGTTATTAAAGATAGACCATACTTACTCATCAATCCTAAAAGATTTTAGGGATACAAAAAAAAAAGATCTTAGGGTTGGAAATCTTTGAGGGGGGAATTTTATAGAATAATAACAAGTTAGGAAGATTCTAGAAGCAAAATAGGGAAGCTGAGACAGTTAAACAGCAGTTTGTGTCCACCTAGCAAATCCTATCTTCCCTAAACGAAGGACACTTAAAAGTAAATGGCTCGTGCCGTAACCAGTTTGGCTCAGTGAATAGAGCGTCGGCCTGCGGACTGAAAGGTCCCAGGTTCGATTCCTGTCAAGGGCATGTACCTTGGTTGTGGGCACATCCTCAGTGGAGGGTGTGCAGGAGGCCGCTGATCGATGTTTCTGACTCTCTATCCCTCTCCCTTCCTCTCTGTAAAAATTCAATAATATATATATATTTTTTAAAAAATAAATGGCTTGTACTTCTCCTCTCCAACCAGAGAGTAAAAAGCTTAAATCACTCTATTCAGGGAGACAGATAACAGAAATCCAATTAAGGACATTTGCCAACCACACCAAGGACAGACAACTTAAGAGCATAAATCTCATTTTGGTACATCAGCATAAAGCTGATGAATATTCTGTTGATCCACCCCAAGACCTCCCCTAAATGTCCAGCCTTTAAAGCCTCTGAAAATGAAGGTCCCAGCACACTCTCCCTCTAGGGAGCACACCTGTGCCATTCCTTCCAATTCCCTTCCTCCTACTCCCCACACATATCCCCTAACGTGTAAAGGACCCCAGGAGACTTGCAACCAGGGGAGCAATGAGCAGAGGCAGCTCGTCCCAGACTAACCTCCTGAACCTGTCTCCAAGGCCCCCTTCTCTCTGACTTCCTAATGAGCCAAAGCAGCCCAGTCTAGACTCTCCTATTGCTTTCTCGAGGCCCTTGTTTCACTCTCTTAATTATATTTTTGCTATGGTCAATAAATTCTTGCTTGCTTTTCTACACTTTGCCTCTGGATTGAAATCTTTCTCTCAAGAAGATAAGAACCAAGGTCTCTTCATCCTCTCTTCCCCGTAACAAGGCAGATTTAATTATTCAAACAATTTTTATTATGAAACTAAACAAAAAAATGTCTATGGAGTTGGCTTTTCCCCTTGCCCACTTTAAATCAGCAGTTTAATAATGATTAGAAAAGACAGAACTCTTTTTTGTGTTTCTGACAAAAGTAGAAAGAGTGAAAACATAATTACGGAAGATTTCTCTCAGATGTTTGGGTCGAGCCTGCAGGATGAATGTACTCTTATGGCAATGCCCTGAAAACAGGGTGTGTTTTTTGTTTGTTTGTTTTTAAACATCAGATTCAGTTACTTTCTGTCCAGCTTAGAGGGGTTTATTTTAATTATTCCAGTGAGGCTTTTGCAGTATGACTTGGAAGGGGGTTATTCTCACCAAAAAGATTCTGCTGAATGCCTGTCATATGCAGGTCATTGTTTTAAGTATTAGAGCTAGCAAACGTTGTAAGACTTGGAACATCCTTTTGTTACCCATGGGGAGAAGTCTTCAGACCCACCTGTTGCTTGTGGAAGTGGAATTCTTGCTATATCCCAAGGAAAAGAATTTTCTGAGACTCACATGGGAGAACGAGTGATTTTTATTTGTGTGGAATTAAATCCCTGAGTTTCCAAGGTCCCCTCTCTCTCAGTCTCACCATAGAAGAAATGTAGCAGTGGCTTTAATAAGGCTAGAATTTGAGCCAGTGTCCTGAGTTCCTGTCCCATGTTGGAGAAGTCCAATATATCATTAGGCTAGCTTAGCTGTGTTCCCTGCTGTAGCCCATCAGTCCATTTCCTGTGGGGTCCGCAGGACCACAGGGCTATGGAGGAAACAAGAGAGCCCCATGAGCCAAGAACAACAAAAAAGAGAATGCTTTATTTTAGGGGATTATGTATTCCCAAATTTTTGCAGGCTTGCAGTGGCCACACCAATTCTGGCTAACTGCCTCTGTTCCCAGGGGTGACTAATAGGCATCTTTCCTATTCACCCCAACTTCACTTTGCATATGTCTATCTCCCCTTTGTTGGATCCCTTCCCCCAGTGATCTACAGGGAATGGGCTGGTGGCTCCCTGGGGAGTGTGAAATTGCAGCTTCCTGGGAAAGCTGTCTAAATGACATGTCTGGCCTCCCTTTGCTCCTTTCCTATTACTAATTGGCTAATTAGAGTGGTATCACTTTTATAGCAAGCAATCTAATAGATTCAGCAGAGATGCTCAGGTTCTTAAAGTTCCAAGACGGCCAAGGTAGCCATGAGGAGAAGAAAGCTAGAGCTTCAGAGAGTCTTATTTAAGAAAAAGACTCATTGAAAAAAAGAAAAAAAAGAGATATTTAAATATCACATTGTAGTGATTAGAAATGGAGCTGTTGCTGGTCCCAGGTACCTGGTCCCAAAATGGTTAATTTAGTTTCTTTTGTCTAGCTCCATGATTTTAGGAAACTCAATCCAAGATTGTTTTACTTTTTTGTGTGCTTTGTTTTTAAATCCCAGACTGCATCAGTGGATGAAGTTAGTGAGGAATGACAAATACAGAGAGAGGTACAAGAGGGGGAAGGAAGCAACCCTATTGTGACAGCTTCAGAGAAACCCTCCCTTCCATCTGAAAGGAAGCAAGGACTGGCTGTTCTGAACAGGCTGGCCTTTGGGTGCTCTCACTCTTATCTCATTTGCACATCTGAGCCATCAGCTGAAGGCAGCTGTCTTCCTGGGCTGGAACACTTTCCTCCTGGGGCCTGTTTTCTTTCTAACTCACTTTGCATCTCCTCAGCTGACGTGGAAAGGTGTGAGACAAATTGTTAGTCATCATTTTATAACTTCAGGGCTTTTGAGTTAAATGTGTTAGCTCTTTGTTTCCTCAGCTCATGGAGAGGGCAGCGTGGCCTTGCCTCAGCTGTTTGAGCCTTTCTGGGACTCAGATGGCAAAGGAAGAGCATGACACCAATCCCCTATAGGGTAAGAAAGCACTATACACAGGGAGACTGAATGAAGTCCACTTAGTGAGGATCAAGCTCTCAGTCTTTCGAGCAGAACCACCCCTGGCCACGGGAAGATGAGTTTGGTCAAAGTGGAAGGGAACTTCTGGAGAGACTATGGTTTTTCTAGGGCAATCAGGCTGCTTCCTCTGTTTTGGAAAGATATTAAGTATATTGCAACCTGGCCCAGCCCTGAGAGTGAACACAGTGCTCAGGAAAAGCTATACTCAGCAGGCACTCTGGGTCAGTTGGACCCTAAAACACAACTTAGTTCAGTCAAGCACCTGGGTTTTTCCCCACAAAAATAAATCTGTTCTGTGGCAAGCAGATGATATATGCACAAGGAATTCTTCATCTTTTAAATTCACAGCTCACAAAAGATTACAGTGGATTTCGAAGCTGTAAAGGGCAGTTAAGGACAAAAGCATATCGGGGCCCTCGCCACATCACTACGGTGCTATGTGGGGAGGTGAGATGAACTGAGTTAAACCAGGTTCTTCTGTTTGTTTGTCCATGTGCTCATTCATTCATTCATTCATTCAGAATCTATGGAACTCCTATTATGCTCCAGGATTGTGCTAAATGCTAGGAGGAATTTTACAGGTGATGAGAAAAACATTAATCCTTATCAAAGAGAAGGATAACACATCACAATATGAGCTTTTTAGTCTTAGAAGCCTAGGTTGTGTGAACTGCGATCTTCCAGGTCCTCTCGTTCAACTCTGCTGTCAAAGTGGGGCTGCCTTTTGGTGCTGGCTGTCTACCCTGCTAGAGTCACACTCCCTTAGAGTCTCCTGTTTAGAGGGTGACTTTGCCAAGTGACTTGCACCAGGAAACATGAGAAGTATTTCCCAAAGGCAGGACCGAAGTAGTTTACATGCAGGTTAAACCACAGAATTCAATCCTTTAGTCTCAGGGCAGACAATCACCTTCCACGGTGACAATGAGAAGTTGTCAGGGGCTCTCTAGAACATCAGAGAAAATTATGTCTGGTTTTTTGTTTTGTTTTTTTTTTGTTTGTTTGTTTTGATAATCCTCACCCGAGGATATTTTTCCATTTATTTTAATTTTTTCCCCCCATTGATTTTTAGAGAGAGTGGAAGGGAAGGGGAGAGTAACACATAGAGAGAAACATCGATGTGAGAGAGACACGTCGATTGGTTGCCTCCCAAACCAGGGCCGGGGATCAAATCTGCAACCAAGGTACGTGCCCTTGACCAGAATTGAGCCTGGGACCCTTCAGTCCGCAGGCCAATGCTCTATCCACTGAGCCAACTGGCTAGGGCAAAAGTGCATCTGTTTTGCAAAGCTGGCTGTCAAACAAACCTCCAGAGATAGCAAGGACTAGCCCATGTCCCCCGGAGACTGGAGACTGGTACGGTGACCTTTCCCTAGGAGTCTGAAGTGCAGTAAGTCCCAAACAAAGGAAGAGAGAGGGCCAGGGCCGTTTTATGTAGATAAACCAAAGGCAATATTTGCTTGTTTTCATTCACTGTGAAAGGAGTTTTTAGGGGTAAAATAGGCAGGTTAGGAAGCTTTAGGAATTAGAGGGTCCATGGGGGAGGATCACAGAGCTGCAAAGCTGGGAGCTGCAGAAGGTATACATCTACAGAATAAAAGAAAGGAAGCCACTCATTCAGAGAAAGAAGAGGAAGGCCAAAGGGAATAGAAGAACAAAAGGGAGAAAAAGAGGGGAACCTCACCTGGGATTTGAGCTCTGAAGGATCTATAGTGACCAATCAGAAGGGATATCAGGACACAAAGAACTGCAACCTTTATAAACCTTAAGAAAAAGGGCCTTGGTGGGACTCTCTCCTCCTCCCCACATGGGAGTCTGTGCTTGTTTCTCAATAAATTACCATCTTTTCCTATACCACCTTTTTGTCTGTGGCTTCATTCTTTGAATCCAACTGGACAAGAACCTGGGAAGCCACCTTTGCATCCTGCCCAGGGAAAAACAACACATTCCAGTTTATTTTCGGCATTTCAACTGCAAGTAGAACAGAGATATCTAAGTAATTGTCTTCATGCTCTGCTTTGCATCATGGTTGGGCCAGTATTTCTGTTGGATGGAAAACTCCAGTTCAGTCTCTGAAGGAGAAAACATTGTCAGCTAAGTGAAAATGAGGCAATACTTCTTTTATTTTGGGGGCCAAACCTTGATTTGAAATGGTAAGGCTTTGTGTCTCAGGCAGCCTGATTTAATTGCCAAACAAAGCTCTCTTCTTGTGGGGAAGAAAGAAGAGGACTCTAACAATTAGCCCTCTCAAAATGTAGGTCTGTAAAAACAATCGGGAGGAAGTAGGCAGTCACATCCACCCGCCCATTGCTTTTGGCTAGTCCAGGAGAAGGCAAAACAAAGGAAAACATCCAGTTGGTTCAAGAGTTCAGCTCTCCATTCATTAAGAGAAAATCCATCTTTCTTTTCCCTGGTTCGCCCAGACCTCTTTTCTCATTCCACTGCTGTGATGTTGTACCTTCCAGACCCCTCCTAATCGAACCACTTCTGGTTTTGATGGGGGATATTATACCTCTTCAGTGGTCAAAAGTATTAGAAGTGTTCTTTGAATAAGAACTAGAGGCAAGAATTTAACTGGATTTTCTTTCCAGGGTAAAAATGAAGAAATGGTCCCAAAGAATAAACAAAAGTAATTTTTGAATGCATGCTATGGGCTAGATGTTTACTCTTAGAACACTGTATTGAATCTTCACCACAAGTTTATGAGATAGTTATATATTTTTGCCATTTATATTGTTAAAAACAAGACAACAGTCCCAAAATGGAGTCACTTAGGTTAAGTCCCACATCACCAAATTGAGACTTAATCACAGTTTTGGCTCTCCCAGAAATGGAACATTAAACCGGTGAATCAGGAATCACCTGATCAGCAGATCCCTTCCATCTGCTAAAGGAAAGTGACCTTGCAGTAACTAACCACTGTTTCACCTAATACAACTTCCTATTCCCACTGTAAAGCCTTCCATTTTGTACAGCTGCTTGGGGCTCCTTTCTATCTGATGGATTAGATGTTGTGGACCAATTTGAATTGATTTTTGCTCTAAAACCTTAAAGTTTTAATATGTCTCAGTTTATCTTTTAACAATTTATATGAGAAAACTCCAGCTCAGAGGTTAAATGATGTGCCTTATATCACACAGAATGTCATGGATAGAAGGGGAATTAAACCAGGTAACTGTAGTTACCAGGTGGCCAGGAAGCCATTGTCTTTGCTGTTTTGCTTGGTCCAACTTGATTAGAGAAAATCAATGAATCTCCAGAAAGAGAAGAAACCCAATGGGAACAATTTTTTGAAATGGGAAATCCAAACTTTTCTTTCATTTTTTTAAAAAATATATATTTTATTGATTTTTTACAGAGAGGAAGGGAGAGGGATAGAGAGTTAGAAACATCGATGAGAGAGAAACATCCATCAGCTGCCTCCTGCACACCCCCTACAGGGGATGTGCCCACAACCAAGGTATATGCCCTTGACCGGAATCGAACCTGGGACCCTTCAGTCCGCAGGCTGATGCTCTATCCACTGAGCCAAACCGGTTAGGGCCTTTTCTTTCATTTTTATTGATGCACTTTCCCTTGGAAATATATTCACTTCATTTTCCTGGGCTAGTGAAAAAGTATAAGATGTGAATTTATCTAGCATGGAAATGCCATTCTAAAGATGGACTCTCATGGGAGTGCATTTAATCAGTCACCTTAAGAGCATTAGTTGAATATCTATCACAAGGAAAGCTTTATGTTGGATGCTTTAAGTTTCTGTTCTTATGTTTACAATTCACCAATAAAGAGTGAATCCACTGAAACCCTAAGCCCCCACACTCCACCCCAATAAAAGCAGAACCCAGGTCCGAGGGTGCTCTCTCCCTACCCATGACCTGGCTGTGCATCTCCTGGCCTGCCTTATACTCCCCATGGCCTGTAAGTAATAACCCTTTTCCTTCAAAGTTTCCTAATGGTTATTGCTGAAGGGTATCTTGCAATGGTAATAAGAACCATAAGGCTGGGTCCAGTTGTAACCTTGGTTTAGAAAGGGGAGAGGTCCATGGGAAGCTCACCGGGGACCAGGGAATCCTCAGGTATTTCTAGCCAATTGCATGACTATGATAGACTGAGCTGAGCAAAAGACAGTAATGCCTTGTGTTATGACTGACACTAGCTACCACATTATGATGTCACTAAGAGGTAGGAATTTTTTAGCTCTGTTATAATGTCATGGGACCAACTTTGTCTATGTGGTTTGCCATTGACTCAAACGTCATTATTCAACACATGACTTTATTGTATAGTATAGTATGTCTCTATTTATATTTACTTGTATATATGCCATTTTTATATATTATATGGCAATGCACAGAAAAAGGCTAGAAGAAATGTTAATAAGATAAATTAGTTTTGGAGGTGAAGTGCATGGGGATGATAAAGCAGGACCTTTATGTTTTAGTCTATAAACTACATTTAGATCTTTTATAATAAAAACATTTACACCTATTACATATATAATCCTATCTAATAAAAGATAAAAGGGTAATTAACCATACCTCCACTAAGCTTCCCATTGGCTAATCAGTGAGATATGCAAATTAACTGCCAGCCAAGATGGCGGCCAGCAGCTACGCAGCTGAAGCGAACATGAGGCTTGCTTGCTCCAGTGATGGAGGAAGCCAAGGTTCCCCGCCTGCCGCGGCCCGGCTCTGAGCCCGAAAGCAACAATGTTTCAATTATAGAAGCTAAACAAACCCCAGATACCTGCTTTCAGCCAGCCTCAGCCTCAGAGCTGGGAGCGCCAGTGACGGCAACAGAGTTTCAATTATAGAAGGTAAATAAATCCCAGAATAAAAAAAAAAAAAAAAAAAGGAGAGGCTGGGAGCTTCAGTCTCAGGCCAGCCTGAAAATGGCCCTCAGCCCCTCATCCAGGCTGGCCAGGCACCCCAGTGGGGATTCCCACCCTGAAGGGGGTGTGACCAGCTGCACACAGCCATCAGCCCCTCACCCAGGCTGGCCAGGCATCCCAGCGGGACCCCCACCCTGATCTGGGACACCCTTCAGGGCAAACCAGCTGGCCCCCACCCATGCACCAGGCCTTTATCCTATATAGTAAAAGGGTAATATGCAAACTGACCCTAATAGCAGAAAGACTGGGAATGACTGGTCATTATGACACACACTGACCACCAGGGGGCAGACGCTCAATGCAGGAGCTGCCCTCTGGTGGTCAGGGCGCTCCCACATGGGGGAGCTCTGCTCAGCCACAAGCCAGCCTGATGGCTGCCAGTACAGCGGTGGTGGTGGGAGCCTCTTCCGCCTCCTCAGCAGTGCTAAGGATGTCCGACTGCAGCTTAGGTCTGCTCCCTGCTGGCAAGTGAACATCCCCCGAGGGCTGCCAGGCTGCCAGAGGGATGTCTGATTGCCAGCTTAGGCCCAATCCCCCAGGGAGCAGGCCTAAGCCAGCAGGTGGTCATCCCCCGAGGGGTCCCAGACTGTGAGAGGGCACAGGCCGGGCTGAGGGACCCCCCTGCCGAACGCACAAATTTTTGTGCACCAGGCCTCTAGTTAAAAATAATAAAATCTTAACTGCTCCTTTATAATATCTTGACTTTTAGTTTTCTTCCTATGTATCTTCTATTAAAGCTTGGCTGCCTATGGAAAGGTGAAAAAAATTACTCTCTCTTTTAGAAATCTAAATTGTAAAATTAACTAATTGGGCAATTGCTTTGAAGTGAACTGGCTACCAGATGAAGTTGCAAACAAGTCATTGAGGTCAATGGCTGTGGGTGGCAGGATATAGCCCCCTAATGTAGCTGATTTGTTCCAGGCAAGAGTGACAGTGTCATCATCCAACAGCCAGGTGGGTGAGGTGTGTCTGTGACACAAAGTGTTAGCTCAGAATGAGCTTCCCGTAGCCTTGGTTCCAGATTCTTCCACCGTAATGGCTGGCGTAAGGAGGGGAAGAAAAGGTCATGTCACAGGCAGGGGCAGCAGAGAGGACAGGTGGTGCTCCACCAAGACAAGAGAAAGAGCACATTTCATTTGCGACAGGAATAGTGTCTTTTAATTCATGCATTTTCAGATGGTTAGTTTTTCCTCTTTACCCCCATTTGTTTATCCACTCAAGCCAATCAATCAAAATGTGCTCTTTCCTACTTAGGAGTAAAACAATGGAGTTTCTAGAAGGGACCCTAGGTCACCTAGTCCAACCCCTGACTGGCAGGGCAGTATGTGGATACTTAGAGAGGTGACCAATACCCAAACGCAGACCTGGTGCTCGCCCCAGCACCCTGGAGTCCAGAGAGGCACTTGTACTGCTTCTCCACTTCTCTCTTTATTAAAATATATTTTTATTGATTTTAGAGAGGAAGGGAAAGGGAGAGAGAGATAGAAACATCTATGATGAGAGAGAATCACTGATCGACTGCCTCCTGCAGGCCCCAAACTGGGGATCGAGCCCGCAACCCGGGCATATGCCCTGACCATGGGATCGAACCATGACTTCCTGGTTCTTAGGTCAACGCTCAACCACTAGCCACACTGGCTGGGCTCTGATTCTCTTGGAAGCAGCTCCTAATGATACTTGGCTGAAAGAAACCACATTAACCTGAAACAAAGACAGGCCTCAAAGAGGTTTTCTTGTTCTGTTTGGCACTTTCTCAGACCAGAGTCGGATGTCTGTTGTACAAAATACGTTTTTGTGTCTACTCTATACTGTGGTTTTGTGCCAGTACAGACCAAGTGAAAATGTTGTTTTCTGTTAACCTGACATTTTTTTCCCTTAGTCTTGTCAGGCCCCATTCATAGCATTCCAGTTTCTATTTCTTTCTAATCTCCAGGTAAATGAAATGAAATTGATTTGACTTTTTAAAAACGCAATCAATTTTAATGCAAAAACGCAGGATGAGATTATTTCAACAGGCGTCTCTCTTATCTCACTATGTAAACTTGAAAGAAATAGTCGTTTTAAAAAAGTTCAGTTTTGTCTAGTGTGCAGAACTCTGCCAGGCCAAGCAAACGTTGGTGCCCCATGGGCAGACAGTGCTGTGCGCCAGTTGGCTGTGTGAATTCCATGAGGTGAAGGCTGGTGTTCTGAATGACATCAGCCTGGCTGGCAGTGCTCCAAGTCCTGGGCGCGGAGGGGAGGCTTGGGGAGGCGAGATGCTAACACTGATGGAAAAGTAGTGCTGCTGCTTCCCTCGGCTTCACATGTGTGGGAAAATGTGACAACAACATGCCGTAATAATGATAATAATGCGCAGGCAGGTGATCTGTGAGGCCTTGGCATTTACCTTCTGTTCTTTCCCATGCTCTTTGTGTTTCTAAAAACATTAGCAACGTCTTTTAGTGGAAAGAACCCCAGGCTAGGAGTTAGGACAGCAGGCTGCAGTCTCTGACTTGCCACTAATGAGTTGGTTTGGGGTAAGCCACTTACATTCTGAAAAATTGTTATTCTGTCCACTGCCCCTGTGTGGTCTAATCTCTGGGTTTCCTTCTATCTCAGATTTTAGGGCCCATGTTCTCGGCATTTACTCTGTCTTTTGTTCTCAGCATCAGAAGTGAGATGCTTTCTGGGAGGAGATTTTATTCTCTTCCTGGATGGCTTGATCCACTATTCCTTGAACCAGAGGACACAAGTTGGAGTTGCTGTTTTTTCAGTACAGTAAGGGATGGGACATGAGACTGTGAGAGTTACAGGTGAATCAACCTGTTTTAAGTTTCTTATTCCTGATGAAAAAAAAAAAAGAGAGATAAGATTTGATAACACAGGGAGGAGAAGATTTTGTCTGTACCCACTTGGTCCCAGGGTTGTGATAATGCAATTGTGTCTGCAATGTCTTCTTATATTCCATTTCTCAGACAAGCTGTCCTGCAACTCAGAGGTTGCAATCACCACACCTCTTTTTTTCACACGATGGCTGCATGTTGTAAGAGGGCTGACTTTATTAATTGCCCTGGAAAGGTTTAAAAATGAGGTGGGGCTCCTAATTACCAGGCACAGTTAATGTGATGGAGAAAAATCATCCTGACATTCCATTTGGAACTATTCAGTGAATGGAAATTCATAGTCAGAGATGAGGGGGTCTTTCAGACACTGGTAAAACAAATTCACCCAAGAGGCGGGTAAAACGAAGAAACCCAATTATTGCTGTATTAGGTTCTGTACAGAGAATTTCGTGATCTCTACTCTGGTGATTCCCCAGAGAGTAAGATAGTTTAGCTTCTTTTTAGAGGTTTTCTACACAAAGTGGTTCCGAATAGATTTCCATACGTCCTTGCTGCCCATTTCTGAAAGCAGTATTCAACCTACATGGTGCCCTTTCATTTAAGAAACTTCCAGAAAACAACTTCACAGTAAAGGAAGTCTTTCCACCATTAAGATTTCATCTTTTTTGTTTGGGACTATCCAAGGCATTGGGAAGAGGTTAGACATGGAGAAATAAGACCCTGTAATTCCTCAGACCAAGGACTCTCCCTGAGCCATTGATCTGAAAATGCGTCTGCTGGACCCAGCCTCTGGGGAGGGTGTGTGATAATAACCATTGATTACTTAGGAACCTGAGAGCAGGCAGTTTGGAAGTTGTGTGGGCTGAGCTTCTTCTTTTTTTTTTTTTTTTTTTAAATATATTTTATTGATTTTTTACAGAGAGGAAGGGAGAGAGATAGAGAGTTAGAAACATAGATGAGAGAGAAACATCGATCAGCTGCCCCCTGCACATCTCCTACTGGGGATGTGCCTGCAACCCAGGTACATGCCCTTGACCGGAATCGAACCTGGGACCTTTCAGTCCGCAAGCCAATGCTCTATCCACTGAGCCAAACTGGTTTTGGCTGGGCTGAGCTTTTGGAGCCTTAACTCCAGGAAAAACAAACAAGCTGCCCAGTCATTTAGTTCATAGTCACTAATAAAGGTAGTGGGATCCTCGCAGTCATGTTCATATGCTTGTTTTTAAACTATAATGGCAGGAGGCAGAACAACTGACTTGACCACCAAAGCAACTCATTAGAACAGCTGGCAGGCGGTGAGGGACTCTGTTGTAGGTGTAAGTATGTGTCCAGCATGGCCTGGGACAGGAAAAGACAGAAATAACATAAAAATCCACAAATAGGAGCCTGTTTAGGTAGATTATGGAACATCATATTCCATGGAATTTACGTGTCATAAGTCATCTTTCCCCGACACACCTGCAATGAGGAATCATCTGCACGTGATTTATTATGGAAGTGTCCCGGAGAACCTGATAAAGGAGGGGGAGGCAGGAGTGGGGAAGAAAAAGAAAGAGTCAGGGAGTGATTTTTGTATAAAGTTCTGGCACCTGCCTGGTCCCTTTGGGAAACTCTGGAGTATAAACTGTACCAACGGGGGGCCAGGAGCTGGGCTTTAATAATCACCTGGCAGGTCCTCCTGCTTCTCAGTGCTTTCAGGCCAGGGGCTCGAGAGGCCCAATGTCAGGCCTCAGGAGAGACGTGCAGGTGCAGGCAGCTAAAGAAAAGCACACATATGCCAGGGGTTGACTCACACTGGAATGGTAAAGGGATTGCAGGGGTTCTGGTTAGAGTGTCTGCTTTGTTATGCAACTAACAGAAAGAATGATGTGAGAGTGCAAAGTCCTTCCTTTGGAAGTTTATGATCATCATTAAGCTAACTGCCCCCCCCCCCCCAAACAAACAAACAAATAAAAAAACCCAAACAAGTTGCCAAGTAACATTTCCTGGGGTATGTCCCAACACCAATCAATTCTTCAGCACCAGCTGGGTATCCAATGATTCAACTCAATTCTGACACTAGCTACCAGGAATCAGTGTCAGATCCCACGAGTTAAAGGGCTCAGTTTCACTTCAGATGCCAGTCACAAGTCCCAGGTTGCCAATTGTACTCTGGAGGACTGGCTACATGTTGGGGTTCCCAAGACCCCTTTTTCAGTTTGGTAATTTGCTAGAATGGCTCACAGAGCTCAGGAAGGCATTTTGCTTACATTTACAGGTTTATTATAAAGGATATAGCTCAGGAACAGCCAAGTGGAAGAGATGCATGGGGCAAGGTATGTGGGAAGGGGTGCAGAGCTTCCCTGCCCTCTCTGTGTGCACCGCACTCTCAACACCTCCACATGCTCACCTACCTAGAAGCTCATCCAATCTCATTGTCCAAGAGTTTTTATAGTTTAAAGTCCACCACCCTCACCCTAGGTCTGTAGCTGGAGCTGAAAGTCCCAACCCTCTGATCACTTGGTCTTTCTGATGACCAGCCCCATCCTCAGGATACCTAGGGGCCCCACCTGAATTATCTCAACATAAATTCAGGGATAATAAAAAAGGGATCCTTATGAATACAAAAAGATACTCCTACTGCTCAGGAATTTCCAAGACTTTTAGGAGCTCTGTGCCAGGAATAGGACAAAGAGCAACTATATTGCTTATTATACTATACACATATAGTTTGATATCATTTTTATTTTATTTTATTTTAAAATGTATTTTTATTGATTTGAGAAAGGAAGGGAGAGAGGGAGAGAGATAGAAACGTCAATGATGAGAGATAATCATTGATCTGCTGCCTCTTGCCCATCCTCTACTGGGGATTGAGCCCTTAACCCAGGCATGTGCTCCCATCAGGAATTGAACCGTGACTTCTTGGTTTGCATCACAGTCAACCAGTGAGCCACACCTGCTGGGCTGATACCATTTTTTTTAAAGTAAAAAGAAACATGTGCATGTAAAGAAAAAAGCCTGGAAGGAAAAGGACCCAACTGTTGTGTTACCTCAGAAGGGATTAGGGTTGGGGAAGAGAGGTGGAGGAGTAGGTAGAGGCATTAATTTTTTTTTTTTTTTTTTTTAGGTAGAGGCATTCAGAGTTTATGAGCAAACATATTATGCTTTATCATAGGAATAAAAAATAACACATGTACAAGATCTCTGCCATGAACCAGAGCTCATGCCTCTGTAGTTGGGCTTTTCGGTCTGCCGTTCTGATAATCAGACGGGCCATACTGAGTGAAAGGAGAGTAGTGCTACTTGGAGAATATGTGATGTTTCCCTGCAAGGAACAATGCTTTGAAGTCTACAATTATGTTCAATACTGGACTGAAAATTGTGGCTTTGGTGGTTTCCATTCCAGATGCCTGGTTGCCATTTTAGGCTGTCTTAGGAAAACAGGTTTTCAGTCAAGTGCCTCCCCTTCGTGCTTGAATCCCTGTCCATTGGATGTGCATTAGCTTAGCCTCTGCTCTCTGTGGGAGGCTGTTTGGGTGGAGAAACTACCCATACTCTGCCTTGAGCCTAGATTAGTAGCCCTGGAAGAACCCTTAATTTGTAGGTAGAAGAAATTACCCACTTTGGTAGATATTATAGATCCAGGTTGACATAATCCATTACCCTGGCCTGTAAACAGCCAGGAAGTACCATGAAATGTTCAGCAAAAATGGTCTTTCCTGTTATCACAAAGCCTGAAGTCTTGTTGTATATGGTGTTGCATTTAACTTGGGGCAAAGAGCACTGCATGGAGAACGTCTCTACATTCTTGGAACTGCAGTTTTGTATCAGACTAACTTTTGTTTCAGTTTATCCATCCATCCATCCATCCATCCATCCATCCATCCATCCATCCATTTTTCTAATAATGATTGAGAAACTCTCACAAGTCAGGCATTGCAGCAAGCATAATTCCTCGTCTCCTGGCATTTATCTGTAGTAAACACCACCTTTACCTGCAGACTTTAGTATATGTTAGAAACCACTGTAAGCCCTCTGTTAGGGTTATGTTTTTACCTAGCCCAGAGTTTATTGTTACTTTCACCTCTCAGTAGTACTACATCCTATCTAATAAAGAGGGAATATGCTAATTGACCCTCACACTATCACAAAGATGGCGGTGCCCACAGCCAATAAGGAGGGAATATGCTAATTGACTGCCATGCTACAAGATGGCTGGCAGGGGAGGACAGTTGGGGGTGACCAGGCCTGCAGGAGAGGGCAGTTAGGGGTGCCCAGTCAGCAGGGATAGTTAGGGGTGACCCGGCCAGCAGGGGAGGGCAGTTGGGGGTGATCGGGCTGGTAGGGGAGTAGTTAGGCGTCAATCAGGCTGGCAGGGAAGTAGTTAGGGGGTGATCAGGCTGGCAGGCAGAAGGGGTTAGGGGCAATCATGCAGGCAGGCAGGCAGGCAGGCGAGCGGTTGGGAGCCAACAGTCCCAGATTGTGAGAGAGATGTCTGACTGCCAGTTTAGGCCCAATTTGTGTGGGATTGGGCCTAAACTGGCAGTCGGACATCTCCCGAGGAGTTCCAGATTGGAGAGGGTACAGGCTGGGCTGAGGGACACCCCCTCAGTGCATGGATTTTGTGCACCGGGCCTCTAGTCTATAATAATAAAAGGGTAATATGCTACTTAGACCACATGTCTTCTGGACGTCATTCTGGACGTCCTTCTTGACAAAGCTGGGATCAGAGGGAAGCCAGCCCAGGTCCCAGGTGCCTGTGGGCGGCTGGAGGAGGGAAGCAGTCCAGGTCCCGGGTGCTGGAGGGAAGCTGGTGCCGGCAGCCAGGGGAAGGAAGGCCTACCCTTGCAAGAATTTTTGTGCATCGGGCCTCTAGTCAGATAATAACTACCTTGTATTCAATGCCCATTATATTATACTAGAGGCTTGAAGCATGAAATTTGTGCAAGGGCCTTGGCCCCTGCTGCCATGGCAGTCACCTCTGCCTTGGTCCCTGCCTGCTGTGGCAGCTGCAGGCCTCTGTCACCTCTGCCTCAGCCCCCACCTGTTGCCACTGTGGCCAGGGACCTCTGCTGCCTCTGTCTTGGCCCCTGCCCACTGTGGCTTTGTCCGGAAGGAAGGACATCTGGTCTAATTAGCATATCATGCTTTTATTATTATAGATTATATTATATTATTATATTATATTATATTAATTATATTATATTATATTATATTATATTATATATTTGCAAATGTTAAATACACTCTAATTAATTTAATCCTTACAATGATCCTAAGAAATGTGTAGTTTTGTCTACATTTTAATTTTTTATTGTAAAATGCAACCAGACATAAAGAAAAGTGTACAAAAATAAAGTATGACTCTGAAATTTATCAAAAAGCAGTGACATATATAATGAGGTAAAAAATAGAACATTGCCAGTCCCCAGAAGTCATCTTTTTGCCCCATTTTAATTGCCATTCCCTCTTTACCTTCTAAAAGTAACCATCATCCTGATATATATGATAATGACTTCTGCTTTTCTTTCCTCAGTTCTTTTATAAAAATTAAATCTTTATTGTTGAAAGAATTACATGTGCCCTCCTTTATCCCCCCATTGACTCCTCTAGGCCCAGGCCTTCACCCTATTGTCTGTGTTCATGGGTTCTGCATTTATGCATACAAGTTCTTTGGTTGATCTCTTCCCACCCACCTACCTCTGCCTTTCCTCTGCGTTTCCACAGTCTGTTCCATGCTTCTATACCCCTGGATCTATTTTGTTCATTAGTTAATTTTGTTCATTAGATTCCACATATAATGAGATCACATAGTATTTGCCTTTCTTTGACTGGCTTATTTCACTTAGCATAATAATCTCCATGTCCATTGATGCTGTGGCAAAAGGTAAGAGTTTCTTCTTTTTTATAGCTGTGTAGTATTCCATTGTGTAAATGTGCCACAGCTTTATTTTATTTTTATTTATTTATTTTTCTATTGAAGAACAAGTACAGACTCCCAAGTGGAGAGGGGGAAAGGGTCCCACTGAGTTCCCTTTCCCTCTTCCACAGCTTTTTTTTTTTTTTAAATTGCTTAAAATATTACAAAGAATATTACATATGTCTCCTTCTCCCTCCTCCCCCCCCCCCCGACCTTCCCCCGGCCTCCCCTATCCCCCAGTGTCTTGTGTCCATTGGTTATGCTTATATGCATGCATACAAGTCCTTTGGTTGATCTCTTACCCCCCTGCCCCTCAACCCCCCCCACCCCCGGCCTTTCTGTTGTAGTTTGACAGTCTGTTCAATGCTCCTCTGCCTCGGTATCTACTTTTGTTCATCAGTTTATAATGGTCTTTATTATCCATAAATGAGTGAGATCATGTGGTATTTTTCTTTCATTGACTGGCTTATTTCACTTAGCATAATGCTCTCCAGTTCCATCCATGCTGTTGCAAATGGTAAGAATTCCTTCTTTTTTTACTGCAGTGTAGTATTCCATTGTGTAGATGTACCACAATTTTCTAATCCATTCATCTGCTGATGGGCACTTAGGCTGTTTCCAAATCTTAGCTATGGTAAATTGTGCTGCTATGAACATAGGGATGCATATATCCTTTCTGATTGGTGTTTCTGTTTTCTTGGGATATATTCCTAGAAGTGGGATCACTGGGTCAAATGGGAGTTCCATTTTTAGTTTTTTGAGGAAACTCCATACTGTTTTCCACAGTGGCTGCACCAGTCTGCATTCCCACCAGGAGTGCAGAAGGGTTCCTTTTTCTCCACATCCTCTCTAGCACTTGTCCTTTGTTGATTTGTTGATGATAGCCAGTCTGACAGGTGTGAGATGGTATCTCATTGTTTTGATTTGCACCTTGGATGATTAGTGACTTTGAGCATGTTTTCATGTCTCTTGGCTTTCTGAATGTCCTCTTTTGAAAAGTGTCTATTTAGGTCCTTTGCCCATTTTTTGATTGGATTGTTTATTTTCCTTTTGTTAAGTTGTATGCGTTCCCTATAAATTTTGGAGATTAAACCCTTATCAGTGATAACATTTGCAAATATGTTCTCCCATGCAGTGGTCTTTCTTGTTGTTTTGTTGATGGTTTCTTTTGCTGTGCAGAAGCTTTTTATTTTGATGTAGTTCCATTTGTTTATTTTCTCTTTAGTTTCCAATGCACTAGGAGCTGTATCGGTGAAGAAATTGCTTCGGCATGTGTCTGAGATTTTGTTGCCTTTGGATTCCTCTAGTATTTTCACTAGCTGGATTTCCTCTAGCTTTTTTATACACTCTCTACTGATGGGCACTTGGGCTGTTCCCAGATCTTGGCTATTGTAAATAACACTGCTATGAACATAGGGGTGCCTATAATCTTTCTGATTGAAATTTTGGGATTCTTAAGGGTATATTATCAGAAGTAGGATCACTGGGTCAAAAGGCAGATTCATGTTTAAGTTTTTGAGGAAACTGCACACTGTTTTTCACAGTGGCTGCACCAGTCTGAAATTCCGCTAGCAGTGTACAGGGTTCCCTTTTCTCCACATCCTCTCCAGCACTTACTGTTTGTTGGTTTATTTATGGTAGCCATTCTGACAGGTGTGCGGTGATACCTCATTGTGTACTTTTAAATTAAATTTTTTTTATTGATTTCAAGGAGAAAGGGAAAGGGAGAGAGAGATAGAAAAATCAATGATTAGAGAGAATCACTGATTAGCTGCCTCCTTCACACCCCTTACTGGGGATTGGGCCCACAACAAGGGCATGTGCCCTTGACCAGAATTGAACCCAGACCCTTCAGTCCACAGACTGACCCTTTATCCACTGAGCCAAATCATCGAGGGCCCTCATTGTGGTTCTAATTTGCATCTCTCTGATGATTAGTGATATTGAGCATTTTTTCTTTTCTAATTTTAAAAAATCTTTATTGCTGAGAGTATTGCAGATATCCACCCTTTCCCCTCCCATTTCCCCTTCCACCCAGTTCCTGCCCCATCCCAGGTTTTCTTTATTTTCTCTTAATAATATTTGACACTCTTCTGTTAGAAATCTTACACATGGTGTATACCATTTATTCTTAAGTCTTTGATTTTTTAACTTTTTATTTTGAAGTAATTTCAAACTCATAGAAAAACTACAAGGATAGTACAGAGAAATCTTTTATTTCCTGGAACCAGATTCAACACCTGAGAAATGTTTTGCCACATTTGCATTGGAATTCTGTCTCTTTTTTTCTTCATTGTATTTATAGGTATGTGTTATTTTTTTGTTTTCTAAATCACTTGATGCTCAAATTGTTCCAGATTTGGGTAGTGGGAACATATTCAAGCTGGCTTTTATTTCCTTTGACATGTTGCCTTCATTTGTGCCTTCCCTGTTCTCAGTCCTGGGATCAGCCACATCCCAACTAGCCCTTGTTCCTCAATCTGGACGGAGATGCATGCATAACTATTAGGATGTGATTGCTTCTGGGCTCTTTCAGTGGTCAGGGCTGGGATAAATATCGGTGTATACGCAATATAAGTAAGTATACATACACACATATATATGTGTATACTTGTACATACATACACATATGTAAAGCTATGCAATATCTATAATATATCTGTATATATAATTATATTATTTGAAACATAAGTTTATATTGATACCTTTAATTCCAGTAGAACCCACAGGATTCTACTGTGCCATCACCCAGGACTGTTAACATAATTTGCAAGTCCAATGCAAAATGAAAAAAATGTGGGACTGCTTATTCAAAATGTGTCCAGAATTTCAAGACAGCAACGGAGAGCATAAAACCAAGCAATGGGCCCTTCTGAAGCATGGGGCCATGTCGACTGCCTAGGTCTCACACAGGTGAAGAGGGCTCTGCCTTCATCATCCCTTATATTAAGCTTTTCCATAGTGAGACTGCTCACTGGCAATATTAACTCAAAGCGCTACCTAGGGCTTTACATCATCTACTCATGGCAATACCTTGTGGGGGCCATGTGCAAAATGAAAATACAAAACCATTTGTTCACAAAGCAAAAAAAAAAAAGTCATTAAAGATACTTAAATATAAAGTTTTTTCTTCTGTGGTTTCTTGATTTACAGTGTTTTTTTTTTTAAATTTGGCATTTAGTATCATTCTAAATAAAGAAAAATTAAAGTTATGTAATTAGTGTGAATTCTACTGATTATCTTTATATTGTGGAATGCCAATTTTAAATGCAAATATAAGGGCATTTACCCATAAGCAGAATCTTCAAAGTCACACAGTTAGTTTTTCCTAACTTGTACATGCATATGTATTTTGTCCTTACCAAAATAATGGAATCATATGAAACTAACTCAATTGTTTTAATTTCACTTCTTGATATGTTCACATTTTTACTGACACTCTCTTTTTTCTTTTTCTTAGTTATATATATTTTTTATTGATTTGAGAGAGGAAGGGATAGGGAGAGAGAGATAGAAAAAAGATGATGAGAGAGAATCATTGATTGGCTGCCTCCTGCATGACCCCCACATGAGGCTGAGCTTGCATTCCAGGCATGTGCCTGACCACCGGAATGGAACAGTGACCTCCTGGTTCATAGTTTGATGCTCAAACACTGAGCCACACAGGTTGGGCTACCAACACTCTCTTATTGATGAGTAAGGAAGGACCAAAAGGAAGGGGAACTCTGGGTTGACCTATTTTTCCTTTGTTTCTATGCCATCATTTTCAGCATGTGTGGTTGGCTAATAGGGGTGGGGTAAGAAAGGTCATGTTAGGGCTCCTTGGATGTTCGGGTTTCCTAGGATACCGTTGTCTTCGGTCTTCAGTTACAGCAAGTTCTGGGTCAAAGCATGTGCTCACCTACCCTGTTGCAGACATAACATTTTCTTTGCATTCTTTTTGAGCCTCACTGAATTCCCATGCATCATAGCATCAGACTTCACTTTCAAAACATCAATTTAAAGATAAAATTATTATGAATTTCAAGATGGTGTCACAGAGCATTAAACCAAGTGCAGTGTCCTTCTTAGCACAGGGTCTTCCCTGAAGACCGCATAGTTCACAGGTCTCCTGTTTTTTAAAGATTTCCTTAAGACTCTGCTCTTCCACTCTTTATTCCCAAGGTGATGAAGCCGCAGCCAAGCTCCGGGAATAGCTGTGTGTGAATAGGTGCATAGTTCTCTGCATAATTTGAAGTTCCTCTATGTCCTGATAATGCTAAAGACATGTCTGGTTTCTTTTCATTCTTTGAAGATCTTAGGTTTTTTTTTTTTTGAGGTTTTATAAAAAATTTTAAATTCTAGTGGCTGCTGTTATTCCTCAGACTAAAAGCTATTTTTTGGTGTGTGTTTTAAATGCCATAGTAAAAATTACCTTTCCCCTGCCCCAACAAAAGACTTTAATCAAAAACATTTGTTTGGGCTGGATAATACATTCACAAAGATCAAGCACAAAGAGGTTAAGGATATCATTAAGTGCTAGCTGGTTGCTCAGTGGGTAGAGCATTCGCCTGCAGACCAAAGGGTGGTGGGTTCGACTCCCAGTCAAAGGCACCCATCTCATTTGAAGGCTTGGCCCCTGGTCCCAGTCAAGGTGCATGCGGGAGGGAACCAATTGATGTGACTCTCTCACATTGATGTTTCTCTCTTTCTGTCTCTCCCCCTCCTTCCACTCTCTCTAAAAAAATCCATGGAAAAAATATCCTCCAGTGAGGATTAACAACAACAATAAAAAAGGTATTAAAATTTTTATTTATTGTTGTTATGTAGAAATAATAATTGATTTTAAAAATTATCTTTATACCTTGGGATCTTGTGAAATTCATTGAACTATCTCTAATGGTGTTGGGGAGCACAGGAGGCTTGGTTGGAAAGTTTGTAAGGAGGACATTCTGAGATCAGGGAAGAGTGCTCAAGGCAGCCTGCCCTGTTTATCAGAATTCCGACTTAGGGGAGTGCTGAAGGTGGTGCCCCTAATTATTCCTTGACCTTTCCAAACAAGTCTGTGAACGTGCAGACCCCTGGGTGTTTACTGGAAACCTTATGCTTAACCTTTGGGTGTCCTTGCTTAAAGGACACTGCAAACACAAGTGTCCTCCCAAGATTACTTGCCCCACTGATTGTATCTTAAAGATAAACTTTATCTCAAACTGCTGTTACAATAAAAGCCTAATGAGGCAGCTGATCGAGGCGGTCTGATTCCTTTAGCCAGGAAGTCCCTTAGCCCTCTCTTTCACAGCAAATATTGTGTCAGAGTAATCATTCATTCGTTGCTCAAGGTCTGCTGGTCAGCCCCGGCATAATAGTTTATTTGTAGTTTTATTTTCTTTTTACTTAAGTTGATTATCTGGTCAGAGAATTATGACAGTTTTATTTCTTCCTTTCAATTCTTATCTTTTATCCATCTTTCTTGTGTTATTGTTGTTAGGCCCTCCAGAATAGTGTTGAATAGAAGTGGTGATGGTGGACATTCTTGACTCATTCCTGATCTCAGAAGGAAAGCTTTTAACTTTTCACCCATAATATTATGATTTTTGCAGATGCTTAAAACAATGACAAGGAATGATCTTCTATTCCTAATCTCCTATAAGTTTTGAAAAAACACCCCAAAACGAATGGTGTATAAATGTTGAATTTTATCAAATGACTTTTCCGCATCTGTTGAGATGTCATGTGATTCTGACATTGATTTTTGAATAGAAGCCAGCCTGGCATTCCTGGAATGAGCCTAACTTGGCTGGGATGTATGAAATTTTTTATATATTGTTTGATTTGGCTTATGCTTACTTTGTTTTGTGCATGTATGAGTCTGTGTTCATGAGTAAGATGGGTCTGAAATTTTCCATTTTTGTAATGTTTTTCAGAGGTTTTGGATCATGGGTAGGCTGGTCTCAAACATGATCCAAAAGTTAGAGATTGTGTAAGAGTGGCATTATTTTTTCTCTGAGTGTTCAGTAGACTTCCCAATGAATCTATCTGGACCAGGAGCTTTTTTTTTTTTTGGTGGTGGTGGTGGGGCAGAGGGAGGAGGGGCAGGTTTTAAATTACGGATTTAAATCACTAGTCATATTTTCTACTTTATCATGCCAGGTTTGGTAAGTTTTATTTCTCTGGTAATTTGATTGTACACCCACATTTTCATTGAGTTGTTTGTAATACCTTCTTGGCATATATTTATTTTATTTACATATGTCCTCCCTTTTCCCCCATTGACCCCCACCTCCCCTGCCCCTGCCTCCCACCCCAGGCTCTCACTGCCCCACTGTCTTTTATCTTCTTGGACATAGCAAGCATTTAACAGTTTGTATTTGTTAACTGGAGTCACTAAGTCCATTTCTACTGCTTATTGCTTCTGCAGATTTTTAATCATGTTGTTTTGTCTCCTCATATGCCTTGTTATTTTTTATTGTGTGCAGGAAATTATTCTTATAAAATTATTTGTAGAAATAATTCATATGATGCTATCTTTTTCCAGAGAAGATTTACATTTTTTTCTTCTGGGTGCCCAAGGGCACAGACACTCTGTAATGACTTCCATTCACTTTCAGTCATTGAGCTCATTTGAAATGAAGCAGCAGTTCCATAGGATTACCCTTACTTTTATCGTGTAGTCCTGTGAGGTTCCCATCCAAAGTGAGGGGCATTCACCATGCCCCACTCCTATGTCTGTCCCTGGGCTCCAATCCACAGAATCACTGCTCACCCTCTCCACCAACGCCTCTCAAATGAGCAAACACCTAAGGAGGAAAGCATTTCTCAACACGAACAGGCTCATCTCTCTGGACCTTCAGCTTCCCTCGATGGCATTTCTTCATTGTATTTTTAGCTCCCTAATATTCTTCTCAGCTGCCCTACATATTCTGAGGAGGAACTTTGAAATTACTTGTTCTCCATTATTAGGAGTGGAAGTCTTATTATTTGTATTTTATAGATGAAGATACTGAGACTGAAACAGCACAAATAACTCTCCCTAAATAAAGGGAAGGCTGAATTACAGATTCAGTGGCCTACGGTGATTTAGACTTGTTTTAGAAAGTAACACACAACATTTTCTTTTCCTTTTGAAGACTGCAGGGTCTGTTTCATCTGTGGTGATGAGGTCATGTTGAAAGTGCAGGGGACAAAGCCTTTGCCGGAGGCAAGACACTGTAGTTAAGGAGTTGGGAGTAACTTAGTGTGGGGAAACAGGAGGAGAAATAGGTTTAGTGGAAAGAGGCGGTAGTAATGCTTAGCCATCCCTAGGGGCAGATATTAGGTGGTTTGTAGTTCTGGCTACTGGCTGAGTCATTTATACTTAGACAACTTCAGAAGTCAGCATGTCAAATGCATAAGTGAGGAGGGGCACCTAGAGTGATTACTGTCAAATTTACAGTCTACTTTTTGAAATGGATGTTGAGAGAATTAGGAACATGGGACAAGAGTCCTGTGCTTTAGCCTCTAGTATGCTACCATGTAGGCAGGTTGCTTTCCTTCTCTGTGAGTCAATATCATCATCTCTAGAGGAGATGGTAATTCATACTTTTCCCATTGCATATGAAAAGTGCAGTGTGCCTGATATTACTCATTATTTTACCATGAAACTAGAGCAGTGTTTTTGAGGTAACGGATTGGCATCTCAACGATTAAAATCCTTCAATGGTTTCCTATTGTTCTTGAGCTAAATGACAAACTCTGCAATCACAGCTCACCATGAACTGGGTGGTCTGGCCCTTACCCACCTCCCCTGCTTCACCTTAGTCCATACTCCTCCAGTCACATTGACTTTTTGTAGCTCCCTTGCCCTTGTTGTGCTACCTTCCTTTGTAAGGCCTTTGTCCTTGCTGTTGTCTCTGGCTAGAAATGTCCTCCTTCCCTCCCAGCCCGTTAGTTTATGATGCATCTACTGTCACCTCCTCAGGGGAGTGTCTGTCACATCCTCAGGGGAGTGTCTAGTGTCATGTCTCTAGGGGAGTCTTTCCAACCTCAGGACTAGTTCAGATTCCTGTGAGATGCATTCCTTAGATCACATGCTTCTCTTCCGTGGGACTCCTTGTTGTACTTTACATTTATTGGTGTAATTATTTGCTTCCTGCCTGCTCTCTCATTAGACTTATGCACCTGGGGGGGGGGGGGGTAGGAACCATGCTGGGTTTTGGTCACCACTCTCTCCTTAGCCACTAGTCCACTGTCTGGGGATAGTAAGCACCCAATAAATATTTGTCAAATAAATGAATGAAGGAAAGGAGTCTTGTTAATTTCATTCTAACTATAGATTTTGTCTGTTTATTAACTTGCTTTCTGAAAAGTGGGTTGGGGCAAGAAGCATTAGGGACAGATGATTTAAACTGTGACAAAAGTGAAAGATGGTTTTCAAATGTCCTTGACTACAAGTGATTAGTATTCAACCACTTCCGCTGTCTGGAACCTGGTTTCAAGTGCCAAGAGAAAACGTGTTTAAAATTTAAACTGATTCTCCTGGAAACACCAGTGGCAATGCAATTGCTGAAATATCCAAACGAGGCTATGGATAAGAAATCTTTGCTCTTTATTTTTTCATTTAAAAAAACAACACTGCATTGTAGTGAGGACTTACCAGGTAGGGAGAGGGACACTGGTATTTCAGGAACTGGGGAGACCTCTCCTGCCACTGGCTGTGAGGGCCGCCGTTTCTGGGGCTGGTTCACTCACTGTCAGCACCGTCTCTGACACCTCAGATAAGGGAGGGTTGAGAACAGAAAATGAGTTTAGCCTTTTACTAGTAGTTTATCTTCTGGTGAGTGTGTGACAGCTGGGAAGCCCTTTAAGCCACTGAAGGACTCTGAAGGAAGCCTGCTGGGAGCCTGGAAGCCAAGAGGCAAGAAGTCAAACTTCAAACGTGACCATGAAATAACAGTGTTCAGGGAAGGGCGTGCATCTAAAAGTTCTTTGATAGTAACGAAGCCACTTCCTGGCAGGTTGCACAACCGGCTGATTAAGACCAATGTTTGAATCAGCCATATCTGCGCTCCTGACATCAGGTGTGCCAGGGTTCATCCCAAACCCATGCCTTCTCTGACACCAGCTGGGTGGCCAGTGAGTCAGTTCAATTCTGACACTATCTGCCTGAGTTAACGCAGACCCCGCAGGCTGAGGACTCAGTCCTAGAAGATCCTCTACTTCAGACACCAGTGGCAAGTCCAGGTTGTCATCTGCACTTCTGACCCACTGGCCGTGAAGTTGGGGAGTTTGTCTCCTCAGATTTGATAATTTGCTAAAACGACTTACAGAACTCAGAGAAAACAGTTTACTTGCTATTACTGGTTTATTATGGAGGTTGCATCTCAGGAACACCCAGATGGAAGAGATGAGTAGGGCATGGTTTGTGGGGAGGGGTGTGGAGCATCCATGCCCTGTCTGGGTGGGTCATATTCCCAGCACCTCCACGTATTTACCAACCTGGAAGCTCAGCCTATCTCCTTGATTAAGAGTCCATAGAGCTCAACCTGCAGCTCCACTCCTCTTCCCGGAGGTCCTGAGTGGGGCTGAAAGTTCAAACCCTCTCATCACCTGGTGTTTCTGGTGACCAGCCTCATCTTGATGCTACCTAGGTGCACTGCCTCTTTCACCTCATTAGCATAAACTCAGGTGTGATCAAAAGGGGCTCCTTCTGAAAAACAAAAGACAGTCCTATTACGCAGGGGCTCTGCCCCAGGAATGGGAACAAAGATAACATATATATTATTCTGCAAATATCCTGTAGTTTTGTGACCTCAAACAAGATGTTCAACCCCTTAGCCTATGAGTCTCTAAATCAGGTTATTGTGTGAAATGAATGAGGCAGTGTATGCACAACCGGTAACAGAAAGTGAGTGTTCAATAAAGGCAATTGGGACACTATTACCCCAAACCACCTGGGAACCAGGGTTGGGGGTGGGTCTTTGGGGCAACTTTCTGCTCCCACATTTGGGCATACTTTTATGTGTTTAACGCTAAATTTAGGTGAACTTGGGCAACCTCGGAGGGGATAAGTGTTGCAACAGCACAATAGGGTATCAGAGAGGTGGGTGTGAAGTGGGAGAGGCTTTCCTTTATCTGCTGAGAAAATACTGACCATGTCTGCCACCTGTGGGAATCTGTGCCTAGCACTGAGAATACAGTGGTGGGCAAGGTACCCAATGGCTCCTGCCCTCATATTGCTTATGATCTAGCAGGACAGACAGATGTGAAGCAGTAATTATGTGCTTAATTAACATTGTGTGTGCACTCAGCATCTTACAAAGAAGTACAAAGTGCTCTGAATTCATGGGACTGAGGGGCTATAAAAGGTTGGTTTGCTTTAGTGAATGGCTGTGGGGAGGGTGGCTGCTCAGAGATGAAAAATGTCCCCGTTCTTCCTTCCTTTCTTCCTTTCTTCCTTCCTTTTTTTCTTTCCTTCTTTCTTTCTTTCTTTCTTTCTTTCTTTCTTTCTTTCTTTCTTTCTTTCTTTCTTTCTTTCTTTCTTTCCTTCTTCTTCTTCTTCTTCTTCTTCTTCTTCTTCTTCTTCTTCTTCTTCTTCTTCTCTCTCTCTCTCTCTCTCTCTCTCTCTCTCTCTCTCTTTCTTTCTTTCTTTCTTTCTTTCTTTCTTTCTTTCTATTGTTGATAGTATTACAGATAGCTCCCATTTTCCTCCCCCTTTCCCCTCCTCCTCCCAGTTCCTGCCCCTGATGTCACTTTAGGGCTGGCAGGTAATAGTCTCCCTGTTTCCTCCCTTGAAGTCACACTGTCTACAGGAGGTGGTGATCATTCTGATGGCCTCATTAGGACATAGGGTGCTGGGGTTCTTAACTAAAGCCTGGATGATACATCAGATTTATGGCCAGTGTAATGAAATAGGCCTATCAGGTCCCTGACTACTCTCTGCTTTGACTGAATGCTGTTGGACTTGTTCCAAACCCTGGATTTGTGCGTGCCAGCTGCTCTGTGGACAGATTTCATTTCAGCTCCCTTGATAACAGGGTCAGATGGAGGAGACAGGATTTCAGATTTGGATAACAAGCCTGAGGACCTGAGCGGTTCTCAGAGAGAGAGAGAACAGTGGTGAGAAAATATTTCCCATTCTCCTGTAGTGTTCGAATGTCTTCTACTACCAAGTGCAATCAAGGTTGCAGGTGTTTTCTTGGTGACCACAAGTGGACTCCCTGTGCCCCGTCACCTACTCCCTCACATGCGTGATACAGGTGATCATGACTGTTATAAAAGTTAAAGACAAGACTGGAAGCAGCTGCCAACTGAAAGTAATAAAATGATGCTGAAGAGTTCCCCGCTTTCCTTCAGGGACCTAAGAACTGGCTGCCCAGTGGGTGAAAAGCTTTGCATTCTGATTGGGCCTCTCAGGCTTCTGTGAGCATCTGCATGTGGAGAGATTGCTCCCCACTCTCCAAGGGGTTTCAGCCACCACCTGACCTACAATTATGTGGGTCTTCACAGTGTACAATGCTCTCCAAATCCTGAAGGAGGCACCAGGAAACCTTTGTCTACTAGCAGTTCTGTCAGTCAGTTGCTCCATTGCATGGGGCCTCATGAGGAAAACATGGAGAATGGGCTAGAGTATGTCTCTACTATGGGATGAATTGTGTCCCCTCACAAATATGTTGAAGTCCTAACCCCCAGTGCCTCCAAACGTGACCTTATTTGGAGATGGGCTCTTAGCAGGGGTAATAAAGTTAAAATGAGGTCATTAGATCTGGCTCTAATCCTATATGACTGATGTCCTTGTATAAAGGGGAAATTTGGACACAGAGACACATAGAGGGAAGACAGCGTGAACAGATCTAAGGGGAAGATGGTATCTACATGCCAAGGAGATTGGCCTCAGAAGGAACAAATCCTGCTGAACACCTTGATTTTGGACTTCCACCCTCCAGAACTGTGTGACAATAAGTTTCTGTTGCCTAAGCCACCTGGTCTGTGGCCCTTTGTCACAGCAACCCTAGCAAACTAACACAATGTCCTCGAACTTCTCCCCTGCCATGGACCCCTTTGGTGGTCTAAGACTGACTTTGGGCAGCTTCTCAGAAAAACGATTAAATGTGAAAAATAAAATACATTGGATTACAAAGGAAAGACTATTTATTAAAATACGGTTATCAAAATACCAAACATAAACATTTGTGGCATAGTGCATACTAGTATGAGTACTTTATTATTTATTTATTTATTTATTTTTATTGATTAAGTTATTACATATGTGTCCTTATCTCCACATTACTCCCCATCCCCCCTACCCCCCACTCATGCCATCACCCCCCTGTTGTCTGTACCCATTGGTTAGGCCTATATGCTAGCATATAAATCCTTTGGTTGATCTCTTCCCCTTACCCCCACCCTCCCCTACCTTCCCTCTGAGGTTTGACGGTCTGATTGATGCTTCTCTGTCTCTATTTTTGTTCATCAGTTTATGTTGTTCATTATATTCCACAAATGAGTGAGATCATG
Source organism: Myotis nattereri (assembly GCF_964212035.1). Classification (NCBI taxonomy): domain Eukaryota; kingdom Metazoa; phylum Chordata; class Mammalia; order Chiroptera; family Vespertilionidae; genus Myotis; species Myotis nattereri. The sequence continues at coordinate 155,090,572 of NC_138075.1, forward strand.
TGATATTTATCTTTCTCTGACTGGCTTATTTCACTTAGCATAATGCTCTCCAGTTCCATCCATGCTGTTGCAAATGGTAAGAATTGCTTCTTTTTTTACTGCAGTGTAGTATTCCATTGTGTAGATGTACCACAATTTTTAATCCACTCATCTATTGATGGACACTTAGGCTGTTTCCAAATCTTAGCTATGATGCATTGTGCTGCTATGAACATAGGGATGCATATATCCTTTCTGATTGGTGTTTCTGTTTTCTTGGGATATATTCCTAGAAGTGGGATTACTGAGTCAAATGGGAGTTCCATTTTTAGTTTTTTGAGGAAACTCCATACTGTTTTCCACAGTGGCTGCACCAGTCTGCATTCCCACCAGCAGTGCAGGAGGGTTCCTTTTTCTCCACATCCTCTCCAGCACTTGTCCTTTGTTGATTTGTTGATGATAGCCATTCTGACAGGTGTGAGATGGTATCTCATTGTTGTTTTGATTTGCATCTCTTGGATGATTAGTGACTTTGAACATGTTTTCATATGTCTTTTGGCCTTTATTCTGTCTTCTTTTGAAAAGTATCTATTTAGGTTCATTGCCCATTTTTTGATTGGGTTGTTTATCTTCCTTTTGTTAAGTTGTATGAGTTCCCTATAAATGTTGGAGATTAAACCCTTATCAGTGATAACATTTGCAAATATGTTCTCCCATGCAGTGGGCTTTCTTGTTGTTTTGTTGATGGTTTCCTTTGCTGTGCAGAAGCTTTTTATTTTGATGTAGTCCCATTTGTTTACTTTCTCTTTAGTTTGCATTGCCCTAGGAGCAGTATCAGTGAAGAAATTGCCTCGGCATATGTCTGAGATTTTGCTGCCTGTGGATTCCTCTAGTATTTTTATGGTTTCCCGTCTTATGTTTAAGACCTTTATCCATTTTGAGTTTATTTTTGTGTATGGTGTAAGTTGGTGGTATAGTTTATTTTTTTTTGCATGTATCTGTCCAATTTTCCCAACACCATTTATTGAAGAGGCTGTCTTGACTCCATTGTATGTTCATGCTTCCTTTGTTGAATATTAATTGAGTATAGTGGTTTGGGTCCATTTCTGGATTTTCTATTCTATTCTATTGATCTATATGTCTGTTCTTGTGCCAGTACCTGGCAGTTTTGAGAACAGTGGCTTTGTAATACAGCTTGATATCTGGTATTGAGATCCCACCTACTTTGTTCTTCTTTCTCAGGATTGCTGCAGCTATTCGGGGTCTTTTTTTATTCCGGATGAATTTTTGGAAAGTTTGTTCTAGGTCTGTGAAATATGCCATTGGTATTTTAATGGGGACTGCATTGAATCTATAGATTGCTTTGGGTAGTATGGAGATCTTGATGATGTTGATTCTACCAATCCATGAACACGGAATGTTCTTTCATCTATTTATGTCTTCCTCTATCTCCTTTTTCAGTGTCCTGTAGTTTTCAGCATATAGGTCTTTTACCTCCTTAGTTAAGTTTATTTCTAGGTATCTTAATATTTTAGGTGTGATGGTAAATGGGATTGCATTTTTAGTCTCTCTTTCTTTAAGTTCATTATTGGTGTATAGAAATGCCATAGATTTCTTGGCGTTAATTTTGTATCCTGCTACATTGTCTAATTCATTTATTAAGTCTAATAGTTTTTGATCGAGTCTTTAGGGTTTTCTACGTACAGTATCATGTCATCTGCTAATAAGGACAGTTTTAATTCTTCTTTTTCAATTTGGATGCCTTTTATTTCTTCTTCTTGTCTGATTGCAGTGGCTAGTACTTCCAATATTATGTTGAACAGGAGTGGTGAGAGTGGGAATCCCTGTCTTGTTCCTGTTCTTAGGGGAATGGTTTTAGTTTTTGCCCATTGAGTATGATGTTGGCTGTGGGTTTGTCATATATGGCTTTTATTATGTTGAGGTATGATCCTTCTATTCCCACCTTGCTGAGAGTTTTTATCAAGAAAGGGTGTTGGATTTTGTCAAATGCTTTTTCTGCATCAATTGATATGACTATGTGATTTTTATCTCTCAATTTGTTTATGTGATGTATCATGTTTATTGATTTGCGGATATTGTAACATCCTTGCACCCCCAGGAGAAATCCTAGTTGGTCATGGTGAATGATCTTTTTGATGTACTGCTGGATCCGATTTGCTAGCATTTTGTTGAGGATTTTGGCATCTATGTTCATGAGGGATATTGGCCTGTAATTCTCTTTCATTGTGTTGACTTTATCTGGTTTTGGTATTAGGGTGATGCTGGCTTCATAGAATGAACTTGGAAGTGTTCCTTCCTCTTGAATTTTTTGAAATAGTCTGATGAGGATAGGTTTTAGTTCTTCCTTGAATGTTTGGTAAAACTCGCCTGTGAAGCCGTCTGGCCTTGGGCTTTAGTTTGCTGAAGCTTTTTGATGACTGCTTCAATTTCTTCCATAGTTATTGGCCTATTGAGATATTTAGAATCTTCCTGATTGAGTTTTGGAATGTTATATTTTTCTAGGAATATGTCCATTTCCTCCAGGTTGTCTAGTTTGTTAGAATAGACATGTCCATAGTATTTTTTTACAATCCTTTGTATTTCTGTGGGGTCTGTTGTTATTTCTCCTCTTTCATTTCTGATTTTGTTTATTTGGGTCCTCTCTCTTTGCTTCTTGGTGAGTCTGGCTAGAGGTTTGTCAATCTTGTTTATTCTTTCAAAGAATCAGCTCTTCGTTTCATTGATCTTCTGTATTGTTTTTTTGGTCTCTATGTCATTCATTTCTGCTCTGATCTTTATTATCTCCTTCCTTCTGAATACTGTAGGCTTTTCTTGTTGCTCTCTTTCTAATTCTTTGAGTTGTAGAGTTAGATGATTTATTACCATTTTTTCTTGTTTTTTGAGGTAGGCCTGTAGAGCTATAAACTTCCCTCTCAGGACTGCTTTCATTGTGTCCCATAGATTTTGGATTGTTGTGTTTTTATTGTCATTAGTTTCCAGGATGTTTTTAATTTCTTCTTGGATCTCTTCGGTAACCCAATCAATATTTAATAGCATGCTATTCAGCTTCCAAGTGTTTGAGTATTTTGGGTTGTTTTTATTGTAGTTTATTTCTAATATTATGTTGTTGTGGTCTGAGAAAATGCTTCATATGATTCAATCTTCTTGAATTTGGGAAGACTTTGCTTGTGACCCAATATGTGGTCTATTTTTGAGAATGTCCCATATGCACTTGAGAAGAATGTATATTCTGTGGCTTTGGGGTGAAATGTTCTGAAGATGTCAATTAAGTCCATTTGATCTAGGGAATCATTTAGGATTGCTGTTTCTTTGCTGCTTTTTTGTCTAGAGGATTTATCTAGTGATGTCAGTGGTGTATTAAAGTCCCCTACTATGATTGTATTGTTGTCGATCTCTTTCTTGATATCTTCCAGGAGTTTTTTTTATGTATTTGGGTGCTCCTCCATTGGGTGTATATATGTTTATCAGGGTTATATCCTCTTGTTGTATAGATCCCTTTAGTATTATGAAGTGGCCTTCCTTATCTCTTGTTATGGCCTTCACTTTGAGGTCTATTTTGTCCGATATAAATATTGCTACCCCAGCTTTTTTTTTTTTCATTTCCATTTGCCTGAAAGATATTTTTCCATCCCTTCACTTTCAGTCTGTGTGAGTTCCTTATTCTGAGGTGGGTCTCTTGTAGACAGCAAATATATGGGTCATGTTTTTTTATCCATTCAGCCGCTCGATGTCTTTTGGTTGGACCATTTAGTCCATTTACGTTTAAAGTTATTATTGAAAGGTACTTGTTTGTAGCCATTTTTATTTTTTGTGCCTGTTTTCTTTCTTAGCTTTTTATTTCTTCTTTTTACACCAGTCCCTTTAGCATTTCTTGCATTACTGGCTTGGTGGTGATGAACTCCCTTAGCCTTTTTTTGTCTGTGAAGCTTCTTATTTCCCTTTCAATTTTGAATGATAGCTTTGCTGGATAGAGTATTCTTGGATTCAGTCCCTTGCTTTGTATCACTTTGTAAATTTCCTTCCATTCTTTTCTGGCCTGATGTGTTTCTGTTGAGAAATCATTTGATAATCTAATGGGATATCCCTTGTGTGTAACTTTCAATCTCTCTCTTGCAGCCTTTAAGATTCTCTCCTTGTCCTGAACATTTGCCATGGTACTTACGATGTGTCTTGGTGTGGGTCTTTTCAGGTTCATCTTGTTTGGGACTCTCTGTGCTTGTGTGACTTTTTTCTTCCCTACCTCAAAGAAGTTTTCTGATATTATTTCTTCAAATAGGTTTTCTAACCCTTGTTCCTCTTCCTGTTGTTTTGGCACCCCTATTATTCATATGTTGTTTCGTTTCATGTTGTCCCGTAGCTCCCTTAGGCTCTCCTCCTGTCTTTTAATTTTTTTTCTCCAATTGGAGTTCATTTTGGGTGTGTTTTGCTTCCCTGTCTTCTAATTCGCTAATCCAGTCCTCTGCTTCTCCTAGTCTACTGTTGAAACTTTCCATGGTGTTGTTTATTGCAGCTATATCACTCTTCATTTCTTCTTGATTTTTATATAAGTTATTGATTTTTTCATCCTTTTCTTCTTGATTCTTACATAAATTGTTGATTTTTTCCTCCATCTGGTTTATGAACTCTAGGACCCTTATTCTGAATTAGTTTTCTGACATATTGCATGCCTCTGTTTCACTTAGCTGCCTTTCTGGCATTCCTCCTTTTCTTTCTTTTGAGGGTTTCCTTGTCTACCCATTTGTGGTCTCACAGACTGATCTAGATGTCGAGTCGTGCAGGGGCTGCTCCTTGGGTGGCAGTGGCTTCTGATGTCCCTGCCATAGGCAATGAGTCAGTGCCGGGAGATGCTGGACACAGAGCTCTGGGTCCATGCAGCCAGGGGAATGCACTTCCAGTCCCCACCTAGTATGTGTACTTTAATAATGGATTTCAGGATGTGAGGGCGATCTGGCTGTGGCATCCCCATTGATCACCTCATTGATCACCAGGGTTGATTCAGCTGATCTGGCTGGCTACGCAGGTGTCCCCTTCCTCCCACACTGCTCCATTGCATCCCTGTCCCTCCAGAAGCTATGTGCTGGGCCATAGAGGACGACCTTCCCCGATAGAGGAAAGGACTGTTCTTTGGTCAAGGGTATATGATTAGCTTGTTCCCTGGCTAGAGCCTCCAAACAAGTTCTCAAGGTCCATTTGTAGGAGAACATAGGGTAGTCAAGCTTCCAAATGAGGTGCTGCATGTGGCAGTTTGCCTTAAAAAAAAAGATTATATAGCAAGATGTAGTGACAAGTCTAAATACAACTGTAAATTCCAAGTACAGATGAAGGGTGAATGGTATCTGCCATAACCATAATATGAGACAGGCATATCATGATTTCTGTTGGTGGCAGACACAGATGCCACTGATGTGGTATGTTGCCCACATTCTTAGTTAAAGTGCTAAATATCTGTTGTTGGTTCGCAGAAGCAGCGATTTCTTTTTCATCATCAAGTGTGCATCTTCCCGAATTCTATTCACTCCTAGACTGGGTGATGTCTAGGGGACTGTTGAGATGTGTGATTAGGTGACTCTGGATTGCTTCCACTCTGAGCCTGATGTCTGTGGCTGCTTTCCTGGGTCCCACCAATCCTCCAGTTTGGGCCTTCAGGGCTTGGCGCCAGGGCCTGGTGTTCATGGCCACACCTCCTCTTCTCTGGGCCCTTGTTGTCATGGCACTGGCCTACTTGGCTTCTGGAAGTTGCTCCTTTCTCAGTCGAAGGTGTCACTGCTCTGGAAGATTTCTCTGCATAGCTGGTCTGTGACTCAGCGAGAAGGTGTTGAGAAGGAGTCACATGTCAATTTCTTCAGAGGAGCCACCTCCATAGCTGCTGCATGACTCAGCCGAGCCCTTCCTGAGGTCCCACACAGGCAGGAAATAGCTGATTGTCTATCCCAGGAACTCCATCCTACCTACCCCTGTGCTGGAGCCAGCTGTCCCTGAATCATGGACCTCAAGTCAGCTGTCAGATGGTCTCCACTCATGTGGCCCTCTTCCAGCTTAGTCTCTCCAAGAAGACTTACATGAGCTCATCTAACTAATGCAAATATCCATACACTCCTTCTCCACCCCACCCCCCACAGGTTCTTCTGTCACAGAAAGAAAAATCTTTCTGCAGATTCTGTGTTTTGAATGGAGGAATTACACCGTAGTGGAAACATTCTCTTTATGACACAAGGGAGAATCCTGTTCTTTAAATAAATGCAGAGGTTACATTATCTCAATTTGGAAGGAATATTACAGTATTCCATCTATTTTAAGACTTACTTTTTTTTTTTTCTCCATGCTTGAATACCTTGGAATATGTGTCTTACAATTCCTGGTGTCTTGTATTTGAAGAAATAGGATGCGTAAAGAGAGTCTTCTTGGGTATTAAAGTATCAGGGACTGGAGCTGAAACACAGATGGCCAGCTATATGGCAGGGGAGGAAAAGATCACCCCAGGGCCAAGGTCCCACTGTACAATACTTGACCTCCCAGGTCTGCCTGTTGCTAGGCACCCAGGGCTTTCCACCCTGATAACCTTCTGTACCTGGCCTAGATGTTGTCTCTAGTTTGACCAGATGCTCAATAAATGCTTGCTTATTGAATGAATAGGTGCACAGCAGCCATTGCAAGGTGACAATATAGTGGAGTGGCTAAAACCAAACATTTAGACTCAGAGTAGAATTCTAGGCCTGAATTTATCACCTCCTAGATCAGTGGTTCTCAACCTTCCTAATGCCGCCACCCTTTAATACAGTTCCTCATGTTGTGGTGACCCCCAATTTCATTGTTACAAGTTGAACATAATTAAAGCATAGTGATTAATCACAAAAACAATATGTAATTATATATGTGTTTTCCGATGGTCTTAGGCAACCCCTGTGAAAGGGTCGTTCGACCCCCAAAGGGGTCGCGACCCATAGGTTGAAAACTGCTGTCCTAGATGGTCTTTTGCAGATCTCTGTTCCTCTCCTGTGAAATGGGATAACAGTACTGCTGTTGTAGGGCTATTGTGAAAATTAAGTGAGGAAATGCATGAATCTCCTAGCAGTCTCTGTTAAACAGTAATTGTGTAATAAATTTCAGCTCTTACTACTATTCATCACTAGATCGTGAATCTACATAAGATCATAATAATGCAATAATTGCTTTTATTGTGAAATGCTTTATCCTTCAAATGAAGCTGTACCATTATACAGTTGATATTTATTCATATTTAAATTTGGTGTTCATATGTATGCAAACACTTTAAATAGCTAAATACCTTCTTTTTAAAATAGCAATACTTGTTTAGCATTATAATGTTATCTTACGAACATTAATAGTCAAATATTTCAACATGCATATACATATTTTTAGACATTGGGAAGGATTGAAATGTTCTTTTCTGTGTAGCTGGTCAGGGGTTTCTCTCAACCTTGGAAAATGGTAGCTGCTTTTATAAAAGTGGTCTGAACAGATTTTATTTTTCCCTCTTCAACATATTATAAATCAGCGATTTTCAACCTTTTTCATCTCATGGCACAAATAAGCTAATTACTAAAATGCTGCAGCACACCAAAAAATATATTTTTTGCTGATCTGACAAAAATAATAGGTATAATTTTGATTCATTCGCACCAGATGGCTATTGTTGTGTTGACTATTATTATTTTTTAAATTTGACAATCTGAGGGAAAAGAGGTCAATGATCCTGACTAACTAATTGGGTACTGCATATTTTAAAAATTATTGTGGCACACCAGTTGAAAATTGCTGCTATAAATTCATTTGAAAAAGCAAGTGTCTTGTTTCCTTTTTTTCCCCTCTTCTTTTTCAGAAATTGGGTTGCTGTCTGAGCACTTGGAGGGGAGAGGATCCTGTGTGTCTGCATGTCACGTTTGAGGGGAGTGTCTCCAGTGACCTCCTGGAATGTCTGTCAGTAAAGCGCCGAGTCACACAGAACCTCCCACCAGACAGCATGAGGCAGCAATTAGAAACTAACCATTAACTGCAGGGCAGGAAGAGATGAGTACAGTTTCCAGCTGTTTGACAAGTAAACACCAGTGATATGTACCATTACCTACATGGAACTAGAGTCACATACATATCAAGGCCCTTGTGCGAGGGAGGTGGGTTATGAAGATTACCTACCTAGTTTTTGTGCTTGACCCTGGCAGGGTGCAGTGTGTGTAGAAAAGGTTATTTAGAAATGCCTCTTGGAAGAATCTGGGCTTTGCAGGAAAGAACAGACAGATATGGGAGACAAAGAATTCCTGAGCTTGTCCACACTGTCCCCATCACACATTAGCCACATGTAACTATGTAACTAGTTATCTTCCTGTTGTGGTATCTTTGCTCAGTTGCCTTGCCTACCTAAATCACCCTTCCCTGGAGAAATTCTACTTGTCTCTCAAGACCCATTTCCAGTGTCACTTCCTGTGTGATGCCTTTCTTATCTTTACCGGTCAGAATTACTATTATTTTTTTTTCTCTGTGGTAACAGCCCTTTATTATAATGTATATGAATTAGCTATATCTAAAATATACAGGCATACCTTGGGACCACCCCAATAATGCAAATATTGCAATAAAGTGAGTCACATGCATTTTTTGGTTTTCCAGTGCCTATAAAATTATGTTATGTTTATTCTATAGTCTATTAAGTGTATAATAGCAGTATGTCTAAAAAAGAACATACCTTAACTAAAAGTACTCTATTGCTAAAAAAAACAAAAACAAAAACAAAAACAAAACAAAAAAAAAACATAGTCTGAGCCTAATTTGAAAATGGTGCTGATGGATTTGCTGGATCCAGATATTGCCACAGAATTTCAATTTGTAAAAATGCACTATCTGTGAAGCATAATAAAGTAAGGTATGCCTGTTTATTATCAGATATTTATATATAGGATTTATAAAATATATCTACATATATTTTTAGCCTGTTAATGAGATGGAATATATGAATTGCTTTTTGAATGTTGAACCAGCCTTGCATTCCTGAAATAAATTCCATTTGGTTGTGGTGTATAGTTCTTTTTGTACATTGTTGGATTCAATTTGCTATTATTTTGTTGAGGATTTTTGCATCTATATTCATGAGAGATATTAGTCTATAGATTTCTTAGAATGCCTTTGTCTTGTTTTGGTACTAGGAGAATGTTGACAGAATGAGTTAGGAAGTGTCTCCCCTGCTTCTCTTTTCTAGGACAGGTGGCAGGTAATTGTCATAATTTACTCCTTAAAATTTTGGGAAAATTTTTTAGTGGAACTATGTGGGCTTGGTGATTTCTGTTTTGGAAGGTTATTAATATGCCCTTAGCATAATAATCACAGTTATTTTAAATTCCAGGTCTGATAATTCCCAAATCTCTGCCCTATCTCAGTCTGGCTCTGATAATGGCTTAGTCTCCTCAGGCTGTGTGTTTGCCTTTCATCATGCCTTTTTGTTGAAAGTCAGATATGATGTTCCAGAAAAAAAGAACTGTGGTAGATAAGACTTTGGTGTGAGGGCTAAGCTGTGTTTACTCTTTTTAAAACATCTTTATTGTTGAGAGTATTACAGATGTTCCCCCTTTTTCTCCCCATTGCCCCACTTCACCTGGTTCCCACCCCACCCCAGGCTTTATCACCCTATTGTCTGTGTCCATAGATAATGCATATCTACACTAATAAAAGAGAAAAATGGTAATTGGCGTACGATGCTACCCTTTTCATTGGCTAATCAGGGCTATATACAAATTAACTGCCAACTAAGATTGGCAGTTAACTGCCAACAAGATGGCGGCTAATTTGCATATGTAGGCACAATGCAGGGAGGTGAAAGGGAAAACAGGAAGAAGCCCCCTGCCACTGACAGTGATCGGAAACCCAGGGGGGAGCTAAGAGCTGGGGGGCAGGGCAATGGCGGCCCTGGGGCCGCCTTTGCCCTGGCCCCCAGCCATGATCGAAGAATCAGGCGCCTTTTCTGCCCTGGCCAGTGATAGCAGGAAGTAGGGGTGGAGCCAGCGATGGGAGCTGGGCACGGTCGAAGCCGGCAGTCCCAGGAGCTAGGGGTCCCTTGCCTGGGCCTAAAGCGAAGCCCACGATCATGGGGCCGCTGCAGCTGAGGGTCCTCGCTGCCCGGGCCGGACGCCTAAGCCAGAGGCGTCCTGCAGGGGGAGGGGCGGAGCCTGCGCACTCAAGGTGCCCCCAGCTGCCACTGCAGGTCAGAGGCATTAAGCCTGGGCAGGGGCAGAGCCTGCAACCCCGGGGACCTGGGGGTCCCCTGCCCAGGCCTGACACCTCTGCCGGAGGCCTCAGGCCTGGTCAAGGGGCCGATCCGGTGATTGGCGATCGGAGGGTGATGAGGGTCAACTCCTCTGGCCGAGGCATCAGGCCTGGGTGGGGGGCAGAGCCGGGGATTGGAGGGATATGATGGTCCCCTTGCCCAGGTCTGAAGCCTGGGTCAGAGGCGTCAGGCTTGGGCGGGGGGTGGAGCAAGCGATCAGAGGGAGATGGGGGTCCCCTGCCCAGGCATGATTCCTGGGCCAGAGGCCTCAGGCCTGGGCGGGGGCCAGAGCCAGTGATCGGGGGGAGATGGGGGTCCCCTGTCCAAGCCTGACACCTCTGGCGGAGGCGTCAGGCCTGGGCAAGGGGCCGATCAGGCAATCGGAGGGTGATGGGGGTCTACGCCTCTGGCCGAGATATCAGGCCTGGGCAAGGGGCAGAGCCAGCAATCGGAGGGGTCTGGGGTCCCCTGCCCAGGCCTGATGCCTGGGCCAGAGGCATCAGGCCTGGGCTGGGGGCAGAACCAGTGATGGGGGGATATGAGGGTCCCCTGCCCAGGCCTGATGCCTCTGTCAGAGGCATCAGGCCTGGGCAAGGGGCCGATCCTGCGATTGGAGGGTGATGGGGGTCAACGCCTGAGGGCTCCCAGTATGTGAGAGGGGGCAGGCTGGGCTGAGGGACACACCCCCCCCAGTGCACGAATTTCGTGCACCCGGCCCCTAGTTCTATATAATAAAAGCCTAATATGCAAATTGTTCGACCAGGAGTTTGATGTTCACTATGCTGTGCACTGACCACCAGAGGGCGGTGTGGAACATGGCAGACATCGGCCATGTGGCGCTGGCAGCAGGTGGCAGTGGAGGCACTGCCGCAGGGCAGTGGCGGGATGGTAGAGCAGGTGAGCGGGTGGTGCCAGGCCAAGGTGGGTGCGAGCGGGGCTCAATCGCCCTGCAGATCACCTCACAGACAGCAACCAGTGGCAGAGGTGGGGGGGGGGCAGGGCTGCCACCTGGCTCCCAGGCACTGAGGGAGCTGATCAGGGGATCTAGCCCCAATCGATCATCCCAAAGGTGGGATGGTGGAGCAAGTGAGGGGGCGGCGCCAGGCCAAGGTAGGGTGCCAGGTGGGGCTGCAGGGCTGCAAGACTGGGGGCGAGGGCTGGGGCCTGATTTCCCACAGGACACCTTGAGGGACCCTACCCATGCATGAATTCATGCACTGGGCCTCTAGTATGCATATAAGATCTTTGGTTAATCTCTTCTCCCTTCCCCCCTGAGATTCATCAGTCTGTTCTATGTTTTCATGCCTTGGTTCTATTTTACTCATCAGTTTATTTTGTTCATTAGATTCCTTGTTCATCTTGACTACTCTAGATATCTCATATAAGTATTTGTCTTTTGGTGACTGGCTTATTTCATTTAGCTAATGTCCTTAAGTTTAGTACATATTATGGCATATGACAGGATTTCCTTTTTTTTTGTTTTGTTACTTTGAAGGGGCATTTATTCAAATAGTGGTTTGTTAAAAAATCACATTATTTTATAGACAATTTTCTTTTGGTTGTATGAACTCTTTTTATAATACATCTTTTTTTTTTTTTTCAGAGAGGTAGGGAGAGGGATAGAGAGTCAGAAACATCAATGAGAGAGAAACATCAATCAGCTGCCTCCTGCACACACCCCACTGGGGATGTTGCCTGCAACCAAACTGGTTAGGGCTATAATACATCTTTTAAGGCTTATTTTATTACTGGTCTTTCGCTATTGCTTAGAAAAGTATCTATCCAGGATGGTGTTAACTAAGCCCAAAGAAGGTGCCAATGCATACTTGTCACTTCATTAATCTGTACAAAATGCAACATGGCTATTCTTTGTTTTCTCATCATCATCTTCACAAGCGTTTGGGGGAAACTGAGGGTCTGCGTGGGGCCCAGAGGCTGCCACGTTCCAGCCCTCCCTCCTTTTTCACCTACACTGACCTGGAGCTGTGCTTCTTGAGGATGGTGTCCCAAAGACCAACAAGCTCTTCAGCATTGATGAACTTCGGTGTGCTGAGGGCGTACTGTACATCTTCTCACAGAAGTCTGCAATCTCCATCCGCTCCTGAACAAAGACACAGAGCTGCTCTGATAGGTGGGAAAGGGTTTCTTCCATGTGAGGAGTGGTTCCACCCAGGGTGCCATGGCCAGTCACCACCTTCTTTAGCTCATTATGCAAGGAAGTATAGATCGTGTGGATAGACTCCTTCCTGCTGAAGAAAAACTGGCCCCCTAGTTTCTGCCCCAGGTAGGTGAGGCTGTGATAGACCTTCTTGGCTGTGGCCAGGTGGGCCAAGGCCGCCAGCAGCAACAGCCAGTTGCCCCCCTGCACTCTTGTTGGCCTCTCATTCCTTCTCCACATTGTTGTTGGCCTTGTCATAAGAGAAGACACCCAGATGAGAGAAGAATGTCTCCAGCACAGCCTGTTCCACTGGGACCAGGGAGGCCAGCTGGATAGACTTCCCCATGCGAGCTGTGCTCCAGCTACACCCATGTGGCTCAGCTCTCCCTTGCACTTCCAGGTTCTCAAGCTGGAATTTTCTTTTTTTAGGCTGAATCATGTCCCATTGTATTCCACACTTTCTTTACTCATTAATTCTTTGATGGACATTTAAGGTTGCTTCTACCTTTTGGTTATTGTGGATAATACAGCTATGAACATGGGTGTGCAAATGTCTCTTTGAGATCCTGTTTTTAATTCTATTGGATATAATACACAAAAGTGGGATTGTTGGATCAATGATAGTTCTTTTTAATTTTTTGAGGAACCTCCATACAAACCACATGATGAATCTCTCTGTCTTTGTCTTTAAGACTCTGAACTTCTCAAAGGTGATATTTTGTTTTATTCACCTTACTTCCTCCATCATTTGACATAGTGCCTGACACCCAATAGGTAATCAATAAGTATTTGTACTTACTAAATAAGTAGTAGATTCTAGAGACATCATTAGCTAACAAGATCAATCTTAGCAGTGAAATGTTGCCCAATGTTGCTTTCTCTGTGTGTATGCAATGTGTATTAGCATGTACTAATTTGAAATATCAATTTGGCATTTCCAGAAGGAAACTCACCAATACTCTTCTGAATGGCAATAGCTTCAGAACAGCTCTGAAACTAGAAAGAAACAAAGCATCACATCTCATGCTTTCTTTTTATTAACTGCCACCCAGAAGTCTATCAGTCTTGTGATACAGAGTGGAAGTTAGAAGTTCTGTGCAATTGGATATGACTTCCTCCTGGATTTGAGTTCTGGATTCCTTCCAGATTCCTTCCTGGATTTAAGTTCTGGAAGCCTTGGCTTCTTGAGAGGTTATGCCACCAGTAGTAGAGAGAAGCTATTGCCAATGAGAGGAGGGTAATTACTTAGGATTAACAACAGGACACGAATTTGTGGGTCTCATTCATGGTATTCGCTCTTACAACATCCAGGAAGGTGGGAAGACCATTGAGAGAGATGGCTGTGTGATGCACCATGGAGGCTGGGCCCTAGCAACTGAAGCAACCATCTTGTTCCAGATTCCTCTATCCAAACTTGGCATGGGAGCCCCGGGCTGCCAATCTTCAATGGGCCATGTGAGTGTAAACAGGAAATGAATATTTTGCTGTGGGTGCCTTGGGGAAGTGCTGAACAGGAAGAAACATCCATGACTGGACTTTTCACTGTCTTAGTGGAATGGTGACTTGGAGTTGACTTTGATTTAAGGAAATAAAGTAATGTAATGATTCATGTACAGCTAGATTGCAAGACAAAGATTTATTCCTAGCACATATGTAATACATCTAGCACAGTTCTTGGATGTTTAAGGGACTTGATAAGGATTATTTTCCTTCACCCTTACTTGTAGGTAATGGCTAATGCATATCCTTTGATAATTTGAAATACATCCTTACAAATATTCAGTGTTGACCACATTTGGGGTGGGAGGATTGACTTGTTTTAAATGCAACTGGGAAGCATGTTATTTCTTAGGCAGTGGCCTAGGGGAAGTGGGTGTGACTGGATAAAAAAGGTGAAGGGGCCTGGCCAGTATGGCCAAGTCCCATCCACCAGGAGGTCCCAAGCACCAGGAAGTTGCCAGATTCACAGGTTTGATTCCAGGTCAAGTTGTCAGCTTGCCCAGGTTGTGGGCTTGCTCCCCAGTAGGGGGAATGCAGGAGGCAGCCAATCAGTGTTTCTCTTTCATCAATGTTTCTCTCTCTCTTCCTCTTTCTGAAATCAATGAAAACATAAACATATTAAAAAATGGCCGAAACCGGTTTAGCTCAGTGGATAGAGCGTCGGCCTGCGGACTGAAAGGTCCCGGGTTCGATTCCGGTCAAGGGCATGTACCTGGATTGCGGGCACATCCCCAATAGGAGATGTGCAGGAGGCGGCTGATCGATGTTTCTCTCTCATCGATGTTTCTAACTCTCTCTATCTCTCTCCCTTCCTCTCTGTAAAAAATCAATAAAATATATTAAAAAAAAAAAATGAAGGCCAAGGGCTTAGCTAAAGAACATATATGCAAACCCCATGGACAAGGGAAATAGTTTGGTGAAGGCCAAGGGAAGGGAAGCCGGGGGTGGGGGTGGGGTGGGGAGGGTGGAGGTGGGCAAAGGGCAGGAAAAAGGGGGACACCTGTAATTATGTCAATATTAAAAATGTTTAATAAAAAAAAATAAAGGCACTGAGTAACCTAATGCAAAAAAGAGGAATTCTTATGTAAACAAAATTGTGCTAATCTGAGTTTTCAGATAGTTTACTTAATGTAATAACTAATAGATTAAGGAAAACTCCTTTTTTTTCAAAAGCACTGCTTGCACAAACTGTGAGTGACAACCTGACCCAGTGAGCACCAAATCCGCCCTAAAGAGCAGCTCTGCTCAAAGGTCTTGGGGGCAAGCCACAGAGGAAATAGAGTTCCAGTTTGCCACTCACTCTATCTAGATAAGGGAAGCCACACTGCAGGTCAGTCCTTTTGTTATGATTATATGACAGGAAATGAGAGATCATGTTATTCCAGTGCAAAGATCTGGGCTGAGGGTCACTTGCTTTCCCAGCTGCTCTAATAAATGGTTAATGACTGATCAATCTCACAAGATCCTCATAAGGCGGGTTAGGGACTGGATTGTCACTTTGCTTTCTCTACTTCCTCCTGGGAGAGGGACAGAGAAGTGTGCTAATTTTATTATTTATATAAAGCTAACATACTTGTGATTTTTCCACACCCATTTTCCTTTCAGGTAGGAAGCCAAGGTTAAACAAACGAACAAACAAATCTTGGTTTTAAAGAACTCTTTCTGGGCTTCTGAACTGAAGAAGTCATCTATGGAATTTAGAAAAAACCTGGGACTGTTAGAAGGATTTTGGACATCACATCTATCCAGTACCTTCTTTATGGATAGGAAGGAAGTTCAAGCTGATGTGGAATTGCCATGTGCCCCAGTGACATGTAGAACAGAGTAGAGACTTAAAATGGTTCTCCTGATTGCTGGTCCAGCACACGCTGATAAAATCAAGCATATGAGTGACCTTATAAAGCACCAATATTCTGTTTTCCAACAACTATTTACTTATGATCTCTTTTTAAAAATCCAGTTTAATATCCATAAGGACTTATGGACCACTATAATCTTACAAATGTAATAAATGTGTTATATATCTTGTAGGCAATGCAGTGTTTCATTTACAAAACCAGCAGAAACCTAATGCAAAAAAGAAGGAGGAGGATAAGAAGGAGGAGAGGAGAAGGAGGAAGAGAAAAATAAAAGTATAGGCTGGTTTCCTTTATAGAGAAGTAAAAATTCTAATAAAAATGTGAGCAAATAGTAGAATATAGCAATATTCCCCCACCATGCACTGATGGTTGAATATTAAACGTTTTATTAATTTAAATATCACATAGATGGATCCAATACAAAAAGCTCATGACTGTAATAAATGCTGAAATAGCATTTATTTACTCTTAATTAAAATGTAGAAATCAAGAAAATGAGAAATAAGTGATTATAGTGAGTTCTAGCCAAGGAAATAGGAAGAGAAGTGAAGTGTCCCGTTTCCGGGCTGAGGCCTGTACGACACAGGTGCACTCCCTGCTCTGTTTTCACCTGCTGCTGGCTGGATTCCAGCGAAAATGAGGCTCCAGGGCATGACAGAACCACACGATGGAAGGATGCTGGGTCCTTGAATTACCTCACAGAGAAGCTGTGAGCAAAAAGCACATGCTTTGATCAGATTTATACACAAAAAGTCTACCTGTGTTACGATCGAGACATTATGCGTTTTGGGTCAGCTTAGCCTACCCCTTTGCTATTCCAGCACACCAATTCTTTACTACAATAGTTACATGAGTCAATTCGTTATTCTATCTATCTATCTATCTATCTATCTATCTATCTATCATCATCAATCTATCGATCTATCTGCATCTTATTTGTTCTAATTTCTGGAGAACCCTGACTAATACAACCAGGATGTAGATGGCTACCAAGGGTAGCCCTAAAAAAGGGACAATTTTAATGTTCTGACAACAGAGTGGCTTAAAATAGCTCCCTCCCTTCCTCCCTCCCTTCTGCCATGATTACATACTTGCACTACCTTGGTCATGACAGAAGCTTGTATCATCCAGACTGGGAATCTGAGGGTCTAGAAACTGGTGCCACAGCCTGACAGGTGATGAAATCCTAGTAATAGCTTTTCGGTGGAAAGCTACTGAGGAGATAGCATCACATTTTGTTTGGGATACCACTGACTTCATATGGAGTCTGGTCAACATCCTTGACTTGCATCTCCCCAAAGCTTTCAGAAGGGAAAATAACTTTGTGAAAACACCTCATTGTAATTAAGAAAAGACCAGAAAGTATAATTTATACTCCTTTAATTTATTTAGATTGTAAAAATAGGACCTAAAGGTGTGATCACCTTTTTTAAAAAAAATTGCTGCCTACAATTTGACTTAGTTCTAAACTTCCTATGTGTTGTGTTGTAAGTAAATCTATTAACACTTATTTGTGAGAGTAAGATTTATTATTTAATCATCACTGTACATCCAGGCAGGACTATGTCTTTGCCTTCCTGATCAACTTAAAGTTTTCTTGTTTCTGAAATCTCCTAGAAAATCATTTTATAAGTATAAGTACTTTAATGTATCTCTAAAAATAATTTCTATAAAACAATCAGAATAAACTGATTATACCTTTAAGATTACCAAAAATTTCTTTGTCATCAAAAATCCAATTAATATACAAATTTATAATTGTCCCATGTATATTCTACACAAAGGGAACCTTGTATGAACCAATTTCCCACACCACATGATAAAGCATCATCAAAATCTTTCCATGGTATTATATACTCTCTATAGTATTATATTTAATAGCTGACTAGTAATTCTCTGTATAATTACATTATAATTTATTTAACCCACATTATACTAATGGATATTTAAGTTTGTTTTGAACTTCTTTTTTTCTGTGAAGAATACCACATATGCTATTTATAATCATAGATGAATCATTGAGCAAATGCTTAATCATATCCTTAAGATATTGAAAGTGAAAGTGAAATAGCTAGATAAAAGGTTAGGAGTTCATAAGCTGTAAGTAATAGAGTGGCCTGAATACATGGTAAGAGGTTCATATGGGCTTGTTACTATCATGAAAGTAGAAGCCTGACATGGAGGTAGGGTGTTCCAGGGTTGGTTCCTGCTCCAATGAAGTCAGGCTCTTCCTTTAAAAAATTTTTTTTTTTATTGATTTCAGAGAGGAAGGGAGAGGCAGGGAGAGATAGAAACATCAATGATGAGAGAATCATTGATTGGCTGCCTCCTGCATACCCTCTATTGGGGATTGAGCCTACAACCCAGGCATATACCTTTGACCAGAATCAAACCTGTGACCCTTCAGTCCGCAGGCCAATGCTCTATCCACTGAGCCAAGCTGGCTACGGCTCTTTTTTCTTTCTACTTCACCATCTTTAGTGTTTTGGTGATGTCTCCTGTGACAGGTAATGACAGATGCCACTGCTCAACCCATTATGTACTCACATGGCAGAGCCCAGCAGGAAGGAAAGGGCCTTGGGCAAGGAACTTTCCCTTGCATTGTCCCCTCTGTTATTAAGGGCCAAAAGCTAACCAAAAACCTCCCAACAGACTTTGTCTTACATCACATTAGCCAGACCTGGCTCACCTGCCCATCCTAGGCCAGTCAGTGGTAAAGGGGAATGGAATTGCTCTGACTGACTTACTTCAAGGACAAATCTCTGGGGGCTGGGCGCAAACTGCCCAAACCAAGTCAGAGTCCTTAAACAACGGACCCAGGAGATAGGCTAACAGCCTTCAACAGTGAATGCCGTTGGGGAATGTGCATAAAACCCAAATGCTCCTCAGCAGGAAACTTTATCAGTGCTCGGTGTCTGCTTTCTTATTTACCCCTGCAAACAGAGTATTGGCATGTAGGAGCTGTTTACAAAGTATTAATTGAACAAAGTCCTTCTCAGGGCACCCATTTAAAAAATATTCAAAAGAACAGCTCAAGAGCGCACCCAGAATCCTGAAGTAGTGCTTAGATTCCTCCACAGCCTCTTGTACCGCAGTCCTGCTCAAACCTCATCTCCAAGTATTTATTGTGAAAATTTTCAAACATGTTAAAAAGTTGAAAGAATAATATAATCACTTCTCATGTACTTCAAATTCAATAACTGTTAATATATGGTCATACCCGCTTTACATATTCTATATGATACTTTCCTCCTAACTACTTTACATACACCTCCTAAAATACTGACATTGTTCTACATACCTGCAAAACCATGATGTCATCCAAAACAATGAAGAATTCTTCAATATCTTCTAAGATTCAGCTATATTCAAATTTCTCCATTCATCTCCCAAATCCTATCTAATAAAAGAGAAACATGGTAATTGGCGTACGACCGCTACCCTTCCCATTGGCTAATCAGCGAGATATGCAAATTAACTGCCAGCCAAGATGGCGGCCGGCAGCCAGGCAGCTTGAAACTAACATGAGGCTTGCTTGCTTCAGTGACGGAGGACTCCAACGTTCCCCGCCTGCCGCTGAAGGCCTCTGAGCTGCAACTCTAAGCAACTATGTAACAAATATAGAAGCTAAACAAAAACCCAGAAACCTGCTTTAGTCTGCCGGGCTTCAGCCAGCAGGATCGCAACATTATAAACAAAGGCCAGAAACCTGCTTTCAGCAGTGGCAGCCTAAGAGCTGGAGCCAAGCCTCAAAGCTAAAGCTGGCCCAGAATAAAAAAAGAAGAAGAAAAAATGGAGCAGTTGGGAGCTTCAGTCACCCCCAGCGTGAAAACAGCCCTCAGCCCCTCACCCAGACTGGCCAGGCACCCCAGTGGGGACCCCCACCCTGAAGGGTGTGTGACCAGCTGCAAAGAGCCATCATCCCCTCACCCAGGCTGGCCAGGCACCCCAGTGGGGACCCCCACCCTGAAGGGTGTGTGACCAGCTGCAAACAGCCATCATCTCCTCACCCAGGCTGGCCAGGCACCCCAGTGGGGACCCCCACCCTGATCCAGGACACCCTTCAGGGCAAACCAGCTGGCACCCACAGGTGCACCAGGCCTCTACCCTATATAGTAAAAGGGTAATATGCCTCCCAGCACCGGGATCAGCGGAGCCGCGAGGCCTCCTGGCACCGGGATCAGCGTGACAGGGGGCAGCGCCCAAACCCCTGATCACCCTGCAGCTCTGTGTGTGACAGGGGGCGGGGCCACAACCTCCCTATCCACCCTGCTTTGTTCATGACAGGGGAAGGTGCCCCAACCCCCTGATCGCCCTGTGGTTCTGTGTGTGACAGGGTGCGGTGCCCCAACCCCCCCTCCCCCCCCACGGGCCCTGCCCTGTGTGTGACGGGGTAGAGCCATAACCTCCCCATTGGCCCTGCCCTGAGTGTGAGAGTGGCGGCACTCCAACCCCCTGATCGTCCCTGCTCTGTGGGTGACAGGGTGCGGCGCCCCAACCCCCTCCCCACCCCCCCCCCCCACGGGCCCTGCTCTGTGTGTGATGGGGTAGAGCCATAACCTCCCCATCGGCCCTGCCCTGAATGAGAGTGACGGCGCCCCAACCCCCTGATGGGCCCTGCTCTGTGCATGACAGGGGGCAGCGCCCCAACCCCCTGATTGGCCCTGCTCTGTGCGTGACAGGGTACAGAGCCCCACTCCCCTGATGGGCCCTGCTCTGTGAGTGACAGGGGGCAGTGCCCCACCCCCCTGATTGGCCCTGCTCTGTGCGTGACAGGGGGTGGCGCCGCAACCTCCCCATCGACCCTGCTCTGTGCATGACAGGGGGCGGCACCCCAACTCCCCAATCGGCCCTGCTCTGAGCCCGACCAGGGGCTGCACCTAGGGATTGGGCCTGCCCTCTGCCACCCGGGAGCAGGCCTAAGCCAGCAGGTCATTATCTCCCGAGGGGTCCCAGACTGCAAGAGGGCACAGGCCGGGCTGAGGGACCCCCCTCCCCGCCGAGTGCACAAATTTTTGTGCACCGGGCCTCTAGTCCTATATGATAAAAGCCTAATATGCTAAGTGTCCGGTCATCCAGTAGGCCGTTTGACCAATCAAAGCGTAATATGCTAATGATGTGCTAAGGCCACTCAACCGCTCACTATGATGTGCACTTACCACCAGGGGGAAGGTGCTCTGACTGGTAGGTGAGCTTGCTGCTGGGGTCCAGCCGATTGGGACTGAGCGAGATGGGCCAGACATGCCCTGGAGCCCTCCCGTGGTCCCTCCCTGGCTGGCCAACCTCCCACATCCCTCTCCAGCCCCGATCATGCACCAGTGGGGTCCCTTGGTCTGGCCTGCACCCTCTCGCAATCTGGGGCCCCTCAGGGGATGTGGGAGGGATGTTGGAGAGCCGGTTTTGGCCCCATCCCACAAGCCAGGCTGAGGGACCTGCTGGTGCACGAATTAGTGTACCAAGCCTCTAGTCTACACTAATAAAAGACAAAGATGCTAATTGACCATACTTTCACTATGTCCATCAGCCAATCAGAAGAATATGCAAATTAACCCAACAAAGATGGCCATTAAATTTGCATACTGCAGGAGGGGTGGGACAGCATGAGCCACCATCCGGGCCTCCTGTGTGTGACCCGGGGCGGCGGGGCGGGACAGAGTGAGTCGCCGCCCACCCCGCCGCCATCTGGGCCTCCTGTGGATAAGCCAGCAGGTGATTACCCTCCAAGGGGTCCCAGAGTGCGAGAGGGCACAGGCTGGGCTGAGGGACCCTCCCCAAGTGCACAAATTTTTGTGCACCGGGCTTCTAGTCCTATTTAATAAAGAGGAAATATGCTAATTGATCCTCACACCATCGCAAAGATAGTGGCACCCACAGCCAATAAGGAGGGAATATGCTAATTGACTGCTCCACCCTCAGAGGTGGTGGCACCCACAGCCACAAGATGGCAGCACCCAGTCCCCTCAGCCCTGCTGGGGTGGCAGGCATGCAGCAAGGCCAGGCCTGCCCCCAGGCGGGCCCAACCTTGGCATGTGCCTGCCTCCAGAGTCCCCCAGTCCCATCAGCCCCCCGAGTCACCCAAGGCCGGCCCGAGGTGCAGGCAAGCCTTGGATGGCGGCTGCCCAGCTGCCCAGGGCCACTCAAGGCTCAGGTAACCAGAGTCGGCTGAGGCTTGTGCTGCCGGCAGTGGCAGCAGCAGAGATGTGATGGGGGTGTCGCCTTTCCCTGATTTCTGGGTCACCTCCTGCCCTTGAGGGCTCCTGGACTATGAGAGGGGACAGGCCAGGCTGAGGGATCCCCTCTCCAGCGCATGAATTTTCATGCACTGGGCCTCTAGTATATATATAATATTGAATTGTGTTTTTGTGTCTCTCTAATCACTTTTATGACAGAATAATCCCCACTATTTTTTTTCCATGCTAGTAACCTTTTGACGATACCAGACCAGTTGTCTTATAAAATGTTCCATATTCTAGATCTGTCTGATTATTCTTTGAGGTGTCATTTAACTTATTTTCTAGCATTAGTAATGATAGATTTGGTCAATTTGATACTTAAAGTATAGAGTCCATTCTATAAGGAACTATCAATACAAATTTGCATATATATAATAGACCTTACATGCTTATAAATAATGGACTCTCTCTACATAATTATACAAACAGACTATAATGCTAATATTTGGGAATAACAGAATGGATTATAGCAAAACACAGAAAAATAAATGACTTAAAAGTCAATACTAGAGAGCTTCACCATGCCACAGTGATATTCCCCACTGGCAATCTTTTTACTTAGATACTATTATTCTTGTATTGTATGACCATCAGCTCTATTTTTTTCCTCAGTTCAAGATTTCTCACTGAAAACTTTAAATTCTCACTAGAAAAATAAAAACTTATGTTGCTTGCCAAAACCGGTTTAGCTCAGTGGATAGAGCGTTGACCTGTGGACTGAGGGGTCCCGGGTTCGATTCCGGTCAGGGGCATGTGCCTTGGTTGCGGGCACGTCCCCAGTGGGGGATGTGCAGGAGGTGGCTGATCGATGTTTCTCTCTCATTGATGTTTCTGACTCTCTATCTCTCTCCCTTTCTCTCTGTAAAAAATCAATAAAATATATTAAAAAACAAAAACAAAAAAACTTATGTTGCTTTATTGTGCAGAGCCATCTTTTCCTTCTAGGCCAGTGATGGCTAACCTATGACACACGTGTCAGAGGTGACACGCGAACTCATATGTTTTGGTTGATTTTTCTTTGTTAAATGGCATTTAAATATATAAAATAAATATCAAAAATATAAATCTTGGTTTTACTATGGTTGAAAATATAAAAAAATTTCTATATGTGACACGGCACCAGAGTTAAGTTAGGGTTTTTCAAAATGCTGACACGCCCAGCTCAAGAGGTTCGCCGTCACTGTTCTAGGCCATCATGAGGGGATTTTACTTTTTTCAACCAAAGTATTGTCCTAAACAAGAATGGCATTCATTCCAATGGTCCATTCATAATGAAGTAGCCCCAGAAGATTTAAAATTCCAGTTAAAAATCTTACAATAATTTTGAATAATTAACATAGGCATATGTTTAAAAATGTTAAATGTACAAAAGAGCTTATAATATAAAATAAGCCTCCCTCCAAATCCTGTCTCTGAGTTTATTTCCCCAGATGCAACTATAGCTGCTATTTTTAATGTATCTTTTCTAAGATATTTTATGTATATGCAAATATATTTAAAATCATAATTTTATACATAAATATAGTTTACTATGCATCCTTCTCTATATCTTGCTATTTGTTTTTGTTTGTTAATCCTTCCCAAGGATATTTTTCCATTGATTTTTAGAAAGATTGGAAGAGAGAGGGAAAGACAGATAGAAATATCAATATGCAAGAGCTCTGATGAGGGCCTGGGCCAGGGAGAAGCCTGTAACCTAGGTAAGTGCCCTTGACAGAATCAAACCCAGGACCCTTCGGTCCACAAGCTGATGCTCTACCCACTGAGCCAAACCAGCTAGGGCTCTTGCTATTTTTTGTTGTTGTTATTATGGATTGTTCCATATGTGAACAAATAGAGCTATTTTTCTATTTTTAGTGACTGCATAGTATTCTATTCTATTGTTTGTATGTATAGTAATTTAAAAAATATGTTTTTATTAATTTTTTAGAGAGAGAGGGAGAAAGATTGATGTGGGAGAAAAACATTGATTGGTTGCCCCTGACAGGGGTGGAACCAAACCTGAAACCTGGGCAGTGCCCTGATCGAGAATGGAACCTGTGACCTTTAGTGCATGGGACGATGCTCAACCAACTGAGCCACACTAGCCAGGGCTGTACGTATAGTAATTTAATGAGTACTCTATTGATTATGTTATTTGTGATCTTTTACTATTGTTACAAAGAGTGCTTTACTGAATATCTCTGTGTATATATCTTTGCCAGGCTATGTTGGGAGACAATTCTCCATGGGTCTCTCACATTTCTACATGTCTTGTGAGCAAAAGCACCAGTTTTTGTTTCAGATGATCTTTTCAATGATATTTGGGTAATAAGCAGCCTGGAGACAGAGAACAATAGTGTTTCTTTCTGGGGCAAATCCCAGGTTGTTTATTGTCCAGGAGAATAAAGGTAATATCTTCCTCTGGAGTGACGGCCAGGTAGTCTTACTGTCTATTGTGAAAGAATTGGATTCCCTTAGCTTAGGATTCATCTCCGGTAATACACATGTACATACTACTTGGCAGTCACTTTGTAGCCTCATGAGAACTAGGGTTTGGGGAATGAGTGGAAATGCTGATTCAATGGCAACTGCTATTAGTATGAGTAATAAACTGTCATTTGTCACTGACCCAAGATTTTGTGCTAGGCATCTATGTAACTGTGTCAGGCTAACTTGTTAGCTTTCAAGGGAAAAAAAATCTCAGATCTGTCATTGATTTTGACAGTTTTGATGATGAAGATGGGATGCTGACAGAGATTTGGCCTAGAATGGAAAAGATGGCCTTATGGGCTGAGTAACAGGATTTGATAGTAGTCTATGGGATTGATAGAAACATGGAGGAGGAAAATCACTGAGCTTGATTTATGGACATATCAACTCAGGATGTAGGTGCAAGCCAAAAATGGCCTGCAGCTATTCTACAGACAGGTAGGAGTGGCCTAAAAGACAGAAAGTAGTGAGGTATAATCACCCAATGGCAAAACTTTGGGTATTGAACCTGGTTGCCTACTTTGTGCTGAAGGAAAAATGACTGGATGTTAAAATATTTGTTGACTCAAAGTGGTAAATGGCTTGGCTAGCTAATCAGGGCCCTGAAAAGAGAGAGATTGGAAGACTAGGGACCAGGAAGTTTGGGGTAGGGATGTGAAGATGGACATGCAAAAGTGAAATGGAATGTGAAGATAGTTTTTATCACATGTTAACACCCACCAGGGAACATCCAAAATGGAAGAGGTATTAATGACTTGGCCAGTTGACATAATTGGTACATGACCAGGGTGGCCATGGGAGGAGAGATGAAGGACCTTCATTATGGACTCCCTCTTACCAAGATTCATGTAGCCTCTGTTACTGCCAAATGGTTAACCTGCCAGCAACAGAAACCAATGCTGAACCCTTGATTGCGATTATACCTGAGGTCGACCAACTGGCCTTTGGTGGTCCACTCATGGGACCCCTTCTATCATGGAAGGGCCAGAGGTTTGTTCTAATAGGAATAGACATGCATTCCAGGTATGGATTTTCCCTTTGCTCTTGCCGGACTTCAAGTAGCATTACTATTTGATGGTCCTAGGGTGCCTGGGTATTCCTATGAACATTTGTGTACAATTTTTGTATGAATATAAAATTTTTTTTCCATTGCACCAAGAGGGGCGATGTCTGGCAAGAGATTAAATAGTTGTGTCTTGCTCAAGGTTTGAAGACAACCCAATTTGCTTAAAAATTTATCAGACATGAGCAGCAAGTCAGAAGGACATGAGGTCTCCTGCCCATCTCCAAAGCTGTGCTTCACTTCTGCTAGCAGACCTTGGCCAGCCACATTCCCGCCAACAATCACTTGATGTTTTGACTTGAGACAGAGACATTCATTCGTGCTTACGCCTGACCACTATGATTTGTCTGCTGTGGTTCCGAAATGATTAATGTCATTTACTCCACTGTGGAAAATCCCAGGAGACTCACAGATCAGAAGCCTGAAGAAAAGCATGTGGGAGGCCACTGACAATTTGTGCAAAAGGGAAAAATATTATTCCCAGCAGACAGGCCCTCCCTGGGGCTGTGGACTCAGGCCACTTCTCAGAGCTCCAGCATTGTGGTGAAATGGGAACATGTCATGCACAAACATGAACCTGATTGGCAAAATTTGGAGGCCAAGGCATATTTTCCTAGGCTGCCTCCATGTGCTGTGGGTGCTGTCTTTGCCATCCGAGATCCACATTTGCTCACATCCTAGCATGGTGTCTATCTAGCACAGTAGGTGTTTGATAGATAGTCACAGGAGGAAGTCTTTCAACAAATATTTATCGAGCCCCATATATGTTCTGTATGCTGGGGATTTAGTAGTGAACAGAATGGACAAAAATAACTCATTCATTTTTGATGACCCCTGGTAAATGACCTCCCTGACACACTTTCTTCCTCTCTGGTATATTCCATAATCTTTCTGTATTTATATAAATTAATTTGGTTTTCTTTCCCTCAAGGAAAAAACAAACTAGAACCCCCTGTGGAGGCCATGCTTATTCAGGTCAATAACCATATATTAAGAGTCTATCTTCTGACCTTTGCACTCATTTGTCAAAACTCCAACCTGGTAGAATCCAATGATCTACCTCCTTGGTACTTGAACTGAATTACTGAATGTTGTTGGAGAAACTCACACCGTACACTGACTGACTTCACAATAAATCGCATACCTTAATTGAGAGCTAAGCTCCACATAAGAAATTCTATTTTATGTCCTTACCAGGATTCCCATTATCCAAGGTATCTAC
Source organism: Myotis nattereri (assembly GCF_964212035.1). Taxonomy (NCBI): domain Eukaryota; kingdom Metazoa; phylum Chordata; class Mammalia; order Chiroptera; family Vespertilionidae; genus Myotis; species Myotis nattereri. The sequence continues at coordinate 155,117,352 of NC_138075.1, forward strand.
CCCACTCTTTCATTCTCTTTTGCTGATTCCTGCTCTTCTGACTTCCCCCCACAGATAATTATACGATGACTTTTAGGGACACATGATCCATTTTTATAATACATTAAGAAGAGTCTTGAAGAAACTAACACTTAATCCTTGTTTAATTCTGTTTTCCTCTGTCTTTTGCTTAGGGCTATAAAAATATTCTATCTTCTTGATTTATATTTTTGAAGTTTTCATTTTGTTTCCCCATTAGCTTTAAGGTTAACTTTTTAAAAATATATATATTTTATTGATTTTTTACAGAGAGGAAGAGAGAGGGATAGAGAGTTAGAAACATCAATGAGAGAGAAACATCGATCAGCTGCCTCCTGCACACCCCCTACTGGGGATGTGCCTGCAACCAAGGTACATGCCCTTGATCGGAATCGAACCCAGTACCTTTCAGTCCGTGACCCAACGCTCTATCCACTGAGCCAAACCGGTTAGGACTAAGGTTAACTTTTAATAACCCCTCAAAGATATTACTATTTTTCAACAATGACCTTTAAAAATAAATTAGAGCCTGGACAGTGTAGCTCAGTGGTTGGGCATCGAGCTATGAACCAGGAGATCATGGTTCGATTCCTGTTCAGGACAATGCCCAGGTGTGGGCTCGATTCCCCAGTATGGGATCATTGATGTTTCTCTCTCTTTCCCTCTCCCTTCCTCTCTCTGAAATTAAAAAAAAAAAAAATTAGAAACAAAATGATAAAATGCAGTGATCATGGATCTTGAGTTCTTTCAGACCTGTGCTTGAATTCTAGTTCTGCTGTGTAACCCTGGGCAAGATATTTAATGTCTCAGTTTCCCAAATTGTACAAATAATTACAATAATACTTGTATTACATGGTTATGAAAACTATACAAGCTAATGTTTATGGGTACATGTAAGTCTAGCGACTAATAAGAATGAAGGAAAAAAAGAAAGAAAGGAGAAAAAAGAAAGAAAAGAAAGGAATAAAAGAAGAAATAAATAAAGAGCAAGCCTGTAGTGAGAAATTAATTACATGGGTGACAAATCAAACAGAGTGCGTGTGGGCGGGGGGAGGAAGAGAAGAGAAGAGAAGAGAAGAGAAGAGAAGAGAAGAGAAGAGAAGAGAAGAGAAATGTGGGGTTCCAGTACTTCAGGGTGTGATATCAGGAACCTCAGTGTGACTCACCTGCAAAGTCATCCTTCAGGGGCACATTAAATAAGGTTTTCCAGTTACTCTTTGACCTGCAGGATGATAAATCCTTCTGGAAAGTCCAGCAAGAGATTTGATATATGCCAGAGAAGGGAGGAAACCTTGTGAAAGGGTAGCATAGTAATGAGCAGGGACATCTTGGGCGTAGATCTCCTGGAAAAAGGAATATGAGCCCAGGCAAAGCCATGAGTATTTTGATAACCAAGAATACACTACAACTCAATTAGGAAAAAGTGTAACCCTGAGTTTCATGGAGACAAACATTTCTTAGAAGACAAAAATGGCAGGAGGATCTGAATAAAGATGCTGAAAGAGTTAATTAAAACACTGCCTCCCCTTAATGATCAATTTAAAGTGAGATAATAAAGCAATAGAGTATAATCAATATAATGTTTCCAAGGGAATCATTATATTGTCCTATTAAAACATTAATAGGAAGGTATGTTACCACTGACTTTATATATATATATATATATATATATATATATATATATATATATATATATATAAATCTTTATTGTTCAGATTATTACAGTTGTTCCTCTTTCCTCCCCCCATAGCTCCCTTCCACCTGGTTCCCACCCCACCCCATGCCCTTACCCCCCCCCCCACTGTCCTCGTCATAGGTGTACGATTTTGGCCAGTCTCTTCCCTCACCCCCCACACCCTCTTCCCCCCGAGAATTGTCAGTCCACTCCCTTTCTATACCCCTGATTCTATTCTATTCATCAGTTTATTCTGTTCATCAGATTTTTTATTCACTTGATTTTTAGATTCACTTGTTGATAGATATGTGTTTGCTGTCACTTTGTTGTTCATAATTTGTATCTTTACCTTTTCTTCTTCTTCCCCTTCTTAAAGAATACCCTTCAGCATTTCATATAATACTGGTTTGGTGGTGATGAACTTTTTTTTTTTTTTCAAATATGTATTTTATTGATTTTTCACAGAGAGGAAAGCAGAGGGATAGAGAGTTAGAAATATCGATGAGAGAGAAACATCGATCAGCTGCCTCCTGCACACCCCCTACTGGGGATGTGCCCGCAACCAAGGTACATGCCCTTGGCTGGAATCGAACCTGGGACCTTTCAGTCCACAGGCCGACGCTCTATCCACTGAGCCAAACCAGTTAGGGCGGTGATGAACTTCTTTAGCTTGTTCTTATCTGTGAAGCTCTCTATCTGACCTTCAATTCTAAATGATAGCTTTGCTGGGTAGAGTAATCTTGGTTGTAGGTTCTTGCTATTCATCACTTTGAATTTCTTGCCACTCTCTTCTGGCCTGCATAGTTTCTGTTGAGAAATCAGCTGACAGTCATATGGGTATTCCCTTGTAGGTAACTAACTGTTTTTGTCTTGCTGCTTTTAAAATTCTCTTTGTCTTTTGCCCTTGGCATTTTAATTATGATGTGTCTTGGTGTGGTCCTCTTTGGATTCCTCTTATTTGGGGTTCTTTGTATTTCCTGGACTTGTAAGTCTATTTCTTTCACCAGGCAGGGGAAGTTTTCTGTCATTATTTCTTCAAATAGGTTTTCAATATCTTTTTTTTTTTTTTTTTTTTTTTTTTTTTAAATATATTTTATTGATTTTTTACAGAGAGGAAGGGAGAGAGATAGAGAGCTAGAAACATCGATGGGAGAGAAACATCGATCAGTCGCCTCCTGCACATCTCCTACTGGGGATGTGCCCGCAACCCAGGTACATGCCCTTGACCGGAATCGAACCTGGGACCTTTCAGTCCGCAGGCCAACGCTCTATCCACTGGGCCAAACCGGTTTCGGCAGGTTTTCAATATCTTGCTCTCTCTCTTCTTCCGGCACCCCCATAATTCAGATGTTGGTATGCTTGAGGTTGTCCCAGAGGCTCCTTACTCTATCTTCATATTTTTGGATTCTTTTTTCTTTTTGCTTTTCTGGTTGGGTGTTTTTTGCTTCTTCGTATTTCAAATCTTTGACTTGATTCTTTGGGTACTCTAGTCTGCTGTTGGATCTCTGTATATTATTCTTTATTTCAGTCAGTGTATGCTTAATTTCTAATTGGTCCTTTTTCATATCCTTGAGGGTCTCACTATATTTCTTGGAGGTTTCTAGAAGAGTCTTGAGTAACCTTATAACCATGGTTTTGAACTCTATATCCAGTAGTTTGCTTTCCTCCATTTCTTTCATTTGTGACATGTTTCTTTGTCTCCACATTTTGGCTGCTTCCCTGTGTTGATAGAGTGGCTTTGTGTGGTAGGTGTCCTATAGGGTCCAGTGGCCCAGCCTCCCCAATCACCTGAGATGGACACTCTTGGTGCACCCCTTTGTGGGCTTTGTGCACAGTCTTGTTGTAGTTAAGCCTTGATTGCTGTTGGAATTGACCACCAGGCCAATTGGCTGTGAGGATCAGCTAGCTATGTCTACAATAAGAGAACTGCTATGCTGGAAACACCCTTATGGGGCAGAACTTGCTTCAGTGGGGCTTTGGTGCTCCCTGAGTCTGCCCCTTGAGTGTGTCACTTATGGATGTGAAGAGTTGCACTCTGGTATGGATTCACTCTGACCACTGGGTATACTGGCTCTTGGATCTCCAAAGAGGTGCAAAGTCAGCCATTGCCTGAAGCTGCCCAGCAGGAGCTCTAGAGAGATCTGCAGATTCCTCCTCTTTGGGGTTTGGAAGTGCCCAGGTGAGTCCCAGCTGTGAAGCAATGCAGGCTGTTGTCTAGGCTTGTGGTCGGCAAACTGTGGCTCGCGAGCCACATGTGGCTCTTTGGCCCCTTGAGTGTGGCTCCACAAAATACCACGTGCGGGCGTGCATACAGTGCAATTGAAATTTCATGGCCCATGCACAGAAGTCGGTTTTCGGCCGGGGCGAGTCTATTTTGAAGAAGTACTGTTGATATTTGGTTCTGTTGACTAATGAGTTTGCCAACCACTGGTCTAGGCCTTCTTTTGGAGGCTTTGATGCTCTTTGACCCAGCTGCAGTTTGTTAGGTTTTAGATTGCAAAAGAACTGGCCATTCATATGCAAAAGCCTCTGCTCACAGCTTGGGTGGGGTTGTAAATTGGGTAGGGCGGGGTCTCAGGGAATCATCAGGGCAGAGCAAACTGCAATGGCTGCCAGTCTACTCTGTCTTGGAGAGGTCCCAGTGTCTCTGTGTTCCACAGCCCCATGCAGGAACAATGATCACAGCAAGCACCTCTGTGAGAAAGCGACCCTCAAGTTCCGGCCTGATGCCAGATAGTTTAGCTTCTCACCATAGATAGTCTGGGTCCCCAGAGTCTCGCCCAGAACTGGAGTGCAGAGCAATTGGAACCTTGTATCTCCCTCCCGATTGAAAAAGACAACAGCGTATCCAGTTGCCAGCCCATTTCCGCACACGCCTCTGTACCTCTGCACTTCCGCACCTCTGCACCTCCTACCCACTTCAGTGCGCTTTTCTCTTTCCTTCTAGTTGTAGAATTTCCACTCAGCCAGCCTTCCCGTGGTTCTGGATGATATCTGTTTTGTCTTTTAGTTGTATTTTTTATGTGGTTGTGTGAGGCAGCAAGTACAAGTGTGTACCTATGCCGCCATCTTGGTTCCTACTCTACCACTGACTTATTTAACAGTGTATTTGTGTAGCACAGGGAAGAGAGTTGTACACATTCACCAGTAGTTATCATCAAGATGTAAATATGCACACATCTTTATATCTGTATAATTCCTTTCTTGACCTTCTTTTTGCCCCTCAGCCGCCAACCCAATGAACAAGTCCTGATACATACTAGTATTGTATACATATATCTCAAAAGTGGCTTAACAATTCCATGTCTAAGGTGCTTCTTTTCTATTAATTATAATAAAGACTCTGCTCCAGAGGTAGATTAACAAAAGTCCTTCTTATAAACTAATAAAAGGACATTTATAAAGGGGTTATTTTACTACCTCTGCTTTGAATACACTGTGGACACTTAGAACTTGTTTTTATTTTATTTTATTTTATTTTTTAAAAAATGTATTTTATTGATATTTTACAGAGAGGAAGGGAGAAGGATAGAGAGTTAGAAACATCGATCAGCTGCCTCCTGCACATCTCCTACTGGGGATGTGCCTGCAACCAAGGTACATGCCCTTGACTGGAATCGAACCTGGGACCTTTCAGTCCACAGGCCAACACTCTATCCACTGAGCCAAACCAGTTAGGGCTTAGAACTTGTTTTTAAATAGACACCAATGTTAACTAAAATGCCCACTTAGAATAGTCTGAATTTGTTTAAGAACTTATGGTCATAGACCAACCCCCTCACTCCCCTTGTGACAGTCAGTATACTATTCCAAGAGATTAAGTTGAAAAATTCATCCTCGAAAGGTAATCATGCCTAGTGAATTAACAGGAAAAAAAAAATACTAAGGTTTATTTTTTTAACCTTTTAACACAGGTTGTGCAATTTAAATATCTAAAAAGACTAGATGTTTCAGATAAAGACCTAAGATAAGGACCATAGTAGCATGAAACAAACTTCATACATATCATGTAACAAAAGCTGAATCCTGAAAGTGTCTTCTAGGTAGGACCATTCTGGCCTAGAACTCTTCTGTCTGCTATCAACCAGTGGGCACCTGGGCAATGCCCAGAGAGGATTTTAACAATGTCTACAAGTCATTTTTTAGAAAAGCCTTTCCTATGAATTTTAACACAAAATGTACAAAATAGCTTACTAACTCTACTTTTGTCAAGCACTGGCAACATCTTTAGCATCTAGACATACTAGAAGCTATAAAGTTAGGACTCACTTGTCCATGATTTATATTATATGCACAGCAAAACAAAAACAAAAACAAAAACACCCCAACTACCACAGTCTTTCTGCAGCAAGGGTTCAGGAATCTGGAGACATAAATGGATAGAGACTGGACAAGAAATATAAATTTGGAAGGCATGGGAAACCAGGTGGAAACCAGCTCTCTAGTGAAGTGGCTCCCAGAATCTCTGGACCCACAGCATTTTAATCACATTTTGCCCTTTAGCAAAACAGATATACATATCAAAGATAAGGTTGGGTAAACAATAAAGGACTATCAGGTTAGGGGAATTGCCCTCAGCTGTTTGGCAGCAGGTAATAATATGCAGATCTTCAGCCCTGCTGAAGCCCCAAGTTCCATCAGCCTTCTGATGAACTTCTTGCATAATTATGACCTGCTGGAATTTGCCTCCAGCACCCAACAACACCAAATGCACCCAACAACCCCAAATGCACCCAACAACCCCAAATGCACCCAACACCCCAAATGCACCCAACAACCCAAAATGCCCCCAACAACCCCAAATGCACCCAACAACCCAAAATGCACCCAACAACTCCAAATGCACCCAACAACCCCAAATACACCCAACAACCCCAAATGACCTACAGGACAGCAGGTAATCTTGGCTCACTATAGTCACACTGGCATAGAGCCCTGTGCACGTCCTTCTCACCCATCTTCTCTCAAACCAGGGCACAATGCAATGTGCCCTTTAAAAGAGGCCATTTAGCCATTCCATTTCCAAAAGAGAATTTTTTTTTTTCTGGATTTTAACAAAAAGACATTTACAAAATGTGTTACTTTACTACCTCTACTTGTAACATTTATTGGGTACTTTAGAACATCAGGAAAGATTAGATATGTCAAGAAAGTACTTGCTATGATCAAATAAATATGTATTAGTGAAGAATAAAATGTGCACCCAGAACAATGGTTGTAATATGAAAATGCCTTCTAAATATGACCAATCTAACATAAAACCCTTCTTCTTTTTAAAAATTATCTTTATTGTTGAAAGTATTACAGATGCCCCATTTTTGCCCCTTTGACCCCCTTCACCCCACATCCACCCTAGAACCCTCCTTCTGAACTTGAATTTAGCTGTAGCCTAAATTTGGGGGTTTTCACAGATCACCTAGAACTCATTCATGAACCTAGAGGATCACAAAATCTGGATTAAGAATCCCTCTACTAATGACTTTTTTTTTAAAAAAAAAAACCTGTTGAAATATTTTTCTCTTTTCTTTTAAAAAAATATGTTTTTATTGAGAGAGAGAGAGAGAGAGAGAGAAGCATCAATGATGAGAGAAAATCATTTATTGGTATTGGTTGCCTCCTGCACTCCCCCTGCACAATCAAACTATGACCTTCTGGTTCATAGGTTGATGCTCAACCACTGAGCCACACTGGCTGGGCTCTACTAACGATTTTTATGTGCTTCTCACTGACCCCATAATTGATTCACTAAAGGAGAAAAGGCCTTTAGTTAACTCTTTTAATGCTTTCCAAGTGGAGCTCTGCTTTGGAGAAGTGCATTTCCAGTTATTGAACTGCTATTAGCCCTGCATCTCCTCCCAGGAGAGGAAAGTGTTTGACTCCCAAGGTTCCTGGCATTTTTGAAAGAACTCCAAGTCACAGCCAGCTTTACTTTGGCAAGTCATTCCTTCCCTTTCTTCCTTCTTTCCTTTCCCATGGAACCTTTTCCTTCCATCTGTCTTTCAAATTCTGCTTTACTAATAGCAATTCAAGTTTTATTTTCTTCTTGAATGCACGCTCTCTGGAAAAGAGGCTTTTCACCAAGAATGTGGTGTCTGATTGCTATCTTGCCAGTGGGTTAAACAAAGATCTCCATGCTGGGCAAAATTTTTACAAACCCACTCACACATGCCTGCTCTCCCCAAACTTGACTAAAACCAACAACATATTCATGAAAGTATAAGGGCTGAAATAATTCTTTCCCAAACAATTGAGAAATAACTGTGACATAATTTGATAAAACTATTCCTATTTTGCTTCTGTCCCTCCCTGCTTCCCCCGGAATGCACTAATACAGATAGACAGATGCCTCTATTCAGATTATTTATCACCCAATGTTAAATAATCTGATGTTTGAAACACTGTTAGTAATTTATATGTGCTGAGAACTTTCACAAAGCGATGAGCATAAATATTAACTGCCCCCTGTCTGCAGAGTGGCATATAAGAAACTAGGAATTGGAAACAGCCTAAGTGCCCATCAGGAGATGAATGGATTAGAAAACTGTGGTACATGTACACAATGGAATACTATGCTACTGTAAAAAAGAAGGAATTCTTACCATTTGCAACAGCATGGATGGAACTGGAGAGCATTATGCTAAGTGAAACAAGCCAGTCAATGAAGGAAAAATACCACATGATCTCACTCATTTATGGATAATAAAGACCATTATAAACTGATGAACAAAAAAATAGATACAGAGGCAGAGCAGCATTGAACAGACTGTCAAACTACAGCGGGGAGGTTTGGGGGGCGGGTAAGAGATCAACCGAAGGACTTGTATGCATGTATATAAGCATAACCAATGGACACAAGACACTGGGGGGTAGAGGAGGCCAGGGGAAGGTCAAGGGGGAAAAAAATAAAAAAGGAGACATATGTAATACTCTTTGTAATACTTTAAGCAATAAAACAAAATTTTAAAAAAAAGAAACTAGGAAGATCTTAGTTTTTCTTTCACTGTTTTCTTTAAGGGCATAGTGGATAATTACTCTCATCTGGTCTCCCTAATGCCACAAAAAATCAATAGGAAAGAGACATGCACACAATTAGCACTTAGAGTGTCACAGAGCAGGCCTGATGGGCAGGACCCAGTAAAGGCCTCAGATGGCACTTCTCCTGAGAACCATCAGTGGAGCTGAAAATGTCCAGAACATGTCCCCCACCAGAATCTCTAGAGGGTAGGGCTCATGTACCAGTAAATATTTTTCAAGTTGTCCAATATGCTGGCCAGATTGAGAACTACAGTTTGATGCAAATGTATAATTCATTAGATAGCTTTCAAGTGTCAAATGTTGTATGGACTGAATGTTTTGTGCCCCCTCCCCAATTTCATCTGTTGAAATCCTGATCCCCAAAGTGATGGTATTAGGAGGTGGGGCCTTTGGGGGGTGATGAGGTCATGAGGGTGCAGCCCTGGTTAATGGGATTAGAGCCCTTATAAAAGAGACCCCAGAGAGCTCCCTCACCCTTCCACCATGTGATGGCACAGCAAAAACGTAGTCTCATCTATGGAACAGGAAGTAGGCTCTCACCAGACATCAAATCTGCTGGTACCTTGGTCTTGGACTTCTAGCCTCCAAGTGAGAAATAAATGCCTATTGTTTAAGCCCCCTCAGTCTGTGGTATAGCAGCCCAAAAGACTCAGACAAAAACAGATACAGAGCATAGAAAGATGGAGAAATTGTACCAGTACTTGAAGGGGACACAGCCTGGGGGTTTCATAGTCAATAATGGGAAGAGCTCTGTGCATTTGGTCCCTGACTCTCTCCTGTTTCTCATATGCTTGGGGACCACGTGACCCCCTTCTCTAAAAAAACGGTTGTTGTGTGCTCAAACTTTGTTAGAAACATAAAACAACCGGGACTTCTGCATGCCACATAACCATCATTGTACATTTCCATAGGGAATCTTGGTGGCTCTTACATTTTCCATGCCACTGCTCTTCTGATCAATATAACCAGTCAAGATTTGGAAGTGGCTACTTTAAAATCATCACGATCCATCCCTATACTGAACTCCTCAGAGGGCATTCATAACAGAGCAGTGTCTGACCACAAGCCCCATCATCCCTGCAAATAGCACATATTTTGAAGGATAGCTGGCATTTGCTGCTCTGATGCAAGGTGCTGAGTGCAGCCCAAGTAAGTCATCTACCAGCTGGACATCTGTTTCAGGAGCCAGCTGCTGCCTATTGAGGACAAGGGAGAGTGGAATCGATGGGACACATAATGATCCAGGACTGCCGTAAGCATCGGGTATGCCTGGTCTGGAAGATGAAGCAGAGGGGCTGGACAGAGGCTCCTGGTGGGCACAGCTTGGGGCAACAGCCCTGAATTACTGTGTCTCAGGTACTTCTGTCTTTGCAGCTGAGGTACACTTTTGGTGGGATCTAAGGGTAACTACAAGGTAACGATTATAATATAGGCTGCAAATAAGAATCTCTTCATTATTTTAAAATTCTTGATAATGACAACTTTGATTGAATTTAAAATCCTTTTGCCTTAGCACAAGAAATCTCCTTTACCACTCTCCTCCCCTGTCAGTAATCTCCACTCACTGGACTTCTTTCTTCCTTGGAACCTTCACACTAGCTTTTCCCTCTGCCTAGAATGCTTTCAGTTACTAGTGAAAGAGAAGGCAGAGGTATGTTCTTAGTGTATAAATTCAAGTGTGGTTTAAAATAAGTATTTTAATTTTTCATCCACCTAAGTATGAATAAAATTTCTTGAGGATGGTGAAAAATAAAAAAAGAAAATAATTGCATGTTAATAATAATCAACAACTGGTGCTCGTTTCGGCAGCACATGTATTAAAATTGATACAGAGAAGATCAGCATGGCTCCTGAGCAAGGATGACACACAGATTCATGAAACGTTCTAAATTTTTGTAGGGAGACTGGGTGAAAAAGGTGAAAGGATTGAAAATTACAGATGTGTAGTTACAAAACAGTCATGGGGATGTCAAGTACAGCATAGGAAATAGAGTCAACAATTTTGCAGCAGTTATGGATGGTGCCTGCTGGGTACTGGAAATATCAGGAGGAACACTTTGTAAAATATATGATTGCCTAACCACTATGCTGTACACTTGAAATTAATACAAAAGAATATTGAATATAAACTGATTGAAAAACATTTTAAATAAAGAATGAGCTTTAATATTAAAAACATCAACAACTGGACAATGTTTTATGATTTTACAAAATACCTTCATATAGCAGTAGTTCTCAATTAGGGACGACATCTCCTACCCCCACTCCACCCCACCAGGGGATTTGGAATTATCTGGAGTCATTGTTGGTCACAGCAGCTTGGGAGAGTGTTGCTGTAATGGGCAAAGGCTAGGAATGCTGCTAAACATCCTACAATGCACAGGACAGCCCCTACAACAAAGAATTATCTGGCTTAAATGTCAATAATGCTGAGGTTGAGATACCCTGATACAGAAGATCTCATCTAAATTTTTTCAATGATGACATGAGTCAGATATTATTAAAATTCATTTACCAATAAAAGATCCTGAGGGTCAGGGGTGATGAGTTATTCGTTCAAGATCACAAATCACAAAACCAGGCATCTCAGGCTAAATCTGTTTCTTTTCTTTGTTTGTCCCGCCTGCCCCCCCTCTTCCCTCTAGCTTAATTGAGGTATAATTGAAAAATAAAAATTGTGTATATTTAAGGTATACCAGGTGATGTTTGATATATGTATATATTGTGAAATGATTATCAAAGTCAAACTAATTAACACATCTATCACCTCACATAGTTATTTTCTTTTGTATTTTTGTGATGAGATCACTTAATATCCATTCTCTTAGCAAAGTTCAAGTATATGATAAACATTGTTAACTATATTCACCATGCTGTACATTAGCGCTCCAGAAATTTTTCACCCTGCATAATTAAAACTTTGTATCCTCTGACCAATACCTCCTATTTCCTCTTTCCCCCATCTCCTAGCAATTATCATATTAATCTCTGTTTCTATGAGTTTGACTGTTAAATATTTCACATGTGAATGAGATCGTACAATATTTGTCTTTTTTGTATCTGGTTTATTTCAATTAGCATAATCTCCAGATTCATTCATGTTGTTGCAAATGGCAGGATTTCCTTCATTTTTTATGGCTAAATATTATTCCATTATATATATACTAGAGGCCCAATGCATGAAATTATGCGTGGGGGAGGGGAAATGGGGGTCCCTCAGCCCGGCCTGCGCCTTCTCGCAATCTGGGACCCCTTGCTCCAAACCGCCCACCTGCTCACTCCTTACTGCTTGGCTTGCTGCTCCTTAGCGCTGCTGTGGAGGCGAGAGAGGCTCCTGCCACCGCCACTGTGCTCATCAGCCATGAACCCAGCTTCTGGCTGAGTGGCGCTCCCCCTGTGGGAGTGCACTGACCACCAGGGGGCAGCTCCTGCATTGAGTGTCTGCCCCCTAGTGGTCAGTGTGTGTCACAGTGACTGGTCGTTCAGGTCTTTCAGGGGCTGCAGGCAGTTGGCCAGCCGGCTCCACACCTGATTGGGGTGTTGGGGGTTGATTGGAGGCTGGGCTGGCTGGGGGTGGGGGGCTGATCAGGGCTTGGATAAGGCTGGTTGGCTGCCGCAGTGGGCATCATAGCCACCAGCTGTTGTGGTCGTTCCACCATTCCGGTCGCTGGACTTATATATATATAGATTAATTATAAGGTTTGGTTCGTGCCAGTTATGAAGGCTGAGAAGTCTCCAGATCTGCAATTGGCAAGCTGAAGACTCAGGGGAGCCAATGGTATAGTTCCAATCTGAGTCCAAGTCCTTAAAACAGGAGAAGACTCATGTCCCAGCTGGGAGGGAATCAAGAAAGGGGGGAAAGTTGAGAGAGAGAGAGAGAGAGAGAGAGAGAGAGAGAGAGAGAGAGAGAACAGAAATTATCATTTACTCAGCCATTTGCTCTGTTGTTCAGGCCTCCAGTAGATTGGATGAGGCCTACCCACAGAAGGGAGATGGAGCCATTTGCTTTACTCAGTCTATCCATTCAAATGATAATCTCATCACTGCTATAGACTAAGTATTTGTATCTCCCCAAATTCTTATGTTGAATCCTAATGCCCAATGCAATAGTATTAGGAGGTGGGGCCTTTGGGAGGTGAGTAGTTTATGAGGGTGGAGCCCTCATGAATGAAATTAGTGCCCTTATAGGCTCTAGTGAGCCCCTTCTGCCATACGAGGTTACTCCAAAAGATAGCCATCTAAGAGCCAGAAAGCAGGCCCTCACTAAACACTGCCTCTACTGACACCCTGATCTCGACTTCCAGCTTCCAGAACTGTGAGAAATAAAAAGGTGCTCTGAATGCGAATCAGACAGTATAGTGAAGATACAAGGCCAAAATTTAGTGATGAAAATATTTCAAATTTTTGAATTGATGACTGTTGTGCAGGAGATATAATGTACACTTATATAGAAGAGTTTGTATTTGAATTTTGAAAAATTAGTTTTATAATATTCATGTTGTGTTGTTTATTTAAAAAGTCCTCTGTTTCATACACCTTAAATTATGCATTCTCTGAGTTCAAAGTTCTTAGATGAAATGTTATCTTTTTAAATTAAAAATAAGTGATTACTATAGTGTTCTGGCAAAAGCAGCACAGTGCTATGGATTTATGGAATACAGAACAAAAATGTTCTTGCCAGATTGAAATAATCTGCGTTTCTTTTCATAGTGAAAAAGAACTTTACAATAGGCTGTAATATTGTTCAAAGTAATAGCTGCTCCTTTCTGGGCAAGGACTGTAATTCCCACCCCATAATATCAGGTCATTGTATGTTTTCACTGTCCCCCTTTTACTCTGTCTGAAGAAAGGCAATGTCAGATAAAGGCTGCCGCAAGCGTGGGTTCTGGACATGGAGCTAAGCCTGCAACAGACATAATGTGAGCTAGAAATAAACTGTTTGTTGTTGTATGCCATTGGGATTTTGAGGTTGTTTTCACTAAGCATGACCTAGCCTGCCCTGACCGTTAAATGACCTGAAATTTTCCCTAAACTGTAACTTCTGTTCTCAGGGAGACCTCCCAGCTTAAGAAATAAGATCAACTCAAAGAATAAGGTTGCTTTCCATTGCACTGAGGATGCATAAAAGAAGGAAATGAGCATAGCCCGGACTTTGGGGAAGATAAAGCTGACTGGTTACTCACAGCAAATATGTAAGGGTGTGGTTTTGGACTTAGCCTAAGTTCAAATCCTGACTCTACCACTTACCTGCTAGGTAGCCTTAGGGAGTTACTCAATCTTTGTGAGAATCTGTTTTCCCTTCCACAAACCTGGAATAAGAATATTTATATTAATAGGATTATGTGAAGATTAAATTATATCATATATATATAAAGCACTTTAGCATAGCATTAAGAGCTCATCACTATGGGTTTACAAGATGCAGGAACTCAGCAATGGTAGTTATTATTAACATTTGTGTATACACACAGAGAGACATTTAAATAATTTAGGCATTCAGTCTGAATGCTGACAAAACATTCACAAAATAGAGAGAAATGTGATAACTTAAATCACTCGCTAGTTAGCATAACTATGCACCATAATTTTGCTCTAATTGCAATATGGCTAGATAGTGATTTAAAATGTTTGACAATTACTAACATTTGAGAAACCAAGTTTATTCAAAACTGTTTTTGGAAAGAGAATATGTTCATAAATGTAAAATTGCTAGAGTTGTATTTAAACCAAGCCACCAAATAACTTCAGCCAACTTTTAAAAATATGCCTCTCAGTGTATGGCTCTGAATGGGGTTAACAACAGGTGAGATAAAGAAGAAATAAATCACATGTGGTTCCTATCTCAACTAGTAGTTTAAGTCTGATGATAGAAACAGGCATATGAGCCCTGGCCAGTGTGGTTCAGTGATTAGAGTGTTGGCCTGTGCACCGAAGGGCTGTAGGTTGGATTCCTGGTCAAGGGCATGTACCTGGGTTGCAGGTTTGATCCCCAGTCCTGGTCAGGGCACTTGGGGAGGCAACCAATGGATGTGTCTCTCTCACATCGATGTTTCTCTCTATCTCCCTCCCTTCCACTCTATCTAAAAATCAATCGAAGGAAAAAGGAACAGACATATGAACAACCAATTCTATTATGAGATGTAATGACAGCAATGCTAAGTAACATGCTCATGTTACACCAGTTGAGTGTAACAGGATGGTTTGAGGTAGAGGGTATATTCGTCTGCTCTGGCTGCCATAAAAAAATACTATAGGCTAGATGGCTTAAATGAAAGACATTTATTTTCTCACAGTTCTGGAGGCTGGAAGTACAAGATCAGAGTCCCAGCATGGTTGATTTCTGGTGAGAGCTCTCTTCCTGGCTTACAGATGGCTGCCTTCTCACTGTATCCTAACATAGCCTTTCCTTAGTGCACTCCATAAAAGAGATTGATCAAGCTCTCTGGTGTCTCTTCTTATAAGGGCACCAATCCTGTCCCTGCCTTCATGACCAAATCACCTCTCAAAGGCCCACTCCAAATACCATCACATTGAGGACCAGGGCTTCAACAAATGAATTTTAGGAGGATACAACATTCTGTGCATGGCAGATGGCATAGCAAATACAAACACCAATAGGAGAGCTCAACCATCATTTTATGAAGACACATAAGCAACAGCAAGAAAAGTAACAACAAAAGTTCATAATGTAACATGGCTCTTCATTTATTTAACCAAGTCATCCATGCTGTGGATAAGAGTGAGAATGTGAGAGTTGGGTGCCATGATCTTACAACCCTTAAACAAATCAACTGAGAGATACAGGTTATATCCAAACATCAGGATTAGATGGCAGGGAGTGTATGTGGGGGTGGGGTAGGTGGGTGGGTGGGCAGTTGAAGGGTGGGGACATGGGAGAGGCCTAGGACTAGCTTAGGGAAGACTTTCCTGTGATATTTAAATTGAGACCCGGAGAGTAGAAGAGTAGAAAAAATTAAATTCCAGACAGGGAAAAGCTATGTGAAGGTGATGAAACAAGGATGAACTTTGTGTCCTTGAGTGACAGAAAGAAGATCAGTGAGGCTGGAACAGGGTGAGAAAGGAAGGGGCTGAGTGAAATGGAGTAAGGTGGGAAAGGCCAGGGCAGATAGGCAAAATTTGGGACATCTGTTTAGTGATTACCAGGTGCAATGGGAAGTCATCAAAGGACTTTAGGAAAGACATAATCCAAGTAATTTTTTTTTGTGTGTTGATCCTCACCCAAGGATATTTTTTTTATTTATTTTCAGAGAGAGTGGAAGGGAGGGGGAGAGACACAGAGAAAAACATCGATATGAGAGACACATAGATTGGTTGCCTCCGGGGTCAAGCTTACAACCAAGATATATGCCTTCGACGGGAACTAAACCCTTTAGTCTGCAGGCTGATGCTCTATCCACTTAGAAAAACTGGCTAAGGCTCCAACTAATGTTTTTAAGTTTGTTATGGTTACTCATAAATTTAAACATAGATTCATCACTGATCCAGCAATTCTACTCCTGGATATATACCCAAAAGAATTAAAAGCAAGGACCCAAATGTATTTGTACCTGCATGTTCATAGCAGCATTACTCTCAATAGCCAAAAGATGGAAACAACCCACATATTCATCAACAGATGTAAGGCTAAACAAAATGTGGTATATATGTACTGTTATTCAGCCTTACACAGAAAAAATTCTGACATATAGGTACTATAACATGGATGAACCTTGAAAACATTATGCTACAGCCACACAAAAAAAGAAATGGTTACAAAGAAGTACCTTTCAATAATAACTTTAAACGTAAACGGACTAAATGCTCCAACCAAAAGACATCGAGTGGCTGAATGGATAAAAAAACATGACCCATACATTTGCTGTATACAAGAGACCCACCTCAGAAGAAGGGACTCACACAGACTGAAAGTGAAGGGATGGAAAAATATCTTTCAGGCAAATGGAAATGAAAAAAAAGCTGGGGTAGCAATACTTATATCGGACAAAATAGACCCCAAGGTGAAGGCCATAACAAGAGATAAGGAAGGCAACTTCATAATACTAAAGGGATCTATACAACAAGAGGATATAACCCTGATAAACATATATGCACCCAATGCAGGAGCACCCAAATACATAAAAAAAAAAACTCCTGGAAGATATCAAAGGAGAGATCGACAACAATACAGTCATAGTAGAGGTCTTTAATACACCACAGACATCACTGGATAAATCCTCTAGACAAACAATCAGCAAAGAAACAGCAATCCTAAATGACTCACTAGATCAGATGGACTTAATTGACATCTTCAGAACACTTCACCCCAAAGCCACAGAATATACATTTTTCTCAAGGGCTCATGGGACATATTAAAAAATAGACTACATATTGGGTCACAAACAAAGTCTCCCCACATTCAAGAAGATTGAAATCATACCAAGCATCTTCTCAGCCTCCGAGGGCATAATATTAGAAATAAACTACAATAAAAACAACCCAAAATACTCAAACACTTGGAAGCTGAATAGCATGTTATTAAATATTGATTGGGTTACCAATAAGATCAAAGAAGAAATTAAAAACATCCTGGAAACTAATGACAATGAAAACACAACAATCCAAAATCTATGGGACACAATGAAAGCAGTCCTGAGAGGGAAGTTTATAGCTCTACAGGCGTATCTCAAAAAACAAGAAAAAATGATAGTAAATCAGCTAACTCTACAACTCAAAGATTTAGAAAGAGAGCAACAAGAAAAGCCCAGAGTGAGCAGAAGGAAGGAGATAATAAAGATTAGAGCAGAAATAAATGAAATAGAGACCAAAAAAACAATACATAAAATCAATGAAACCAAGAGCTGGTTCTTTGAAAGGATAAACAAGATTGATGAACCCCTAGCCAGGCTCACCAAGAAGCAAAGAGAGAGGACCCAAATAAACAAAATCAGAAATGAAAGAGGAGAAATAACAACAGACCCCACAGAAATACAAATGATTGTTAAACAATACTATGGACAACTCTACTCCAACAAATTAGACAACCTGGAGGAAATGGACATATTCCTAGAAAAATACAACATTCCAAAACTCAATCAGGAAGAATCTAAAAATCTCAACAGGCCAATAACTATGGAAGAAATTGAAGCAGTCATCAAAAAGCTTCCAGCAAACAAAAGCCCAGGGCCAGACGGCTTCACAGGGGAGTTTTACCAAACATTCAAGGAAGAACTAAAACCTATCCTCCTCAGACTACTACAAAAAATCCAAGAGGAAGGAACACTTCCAAGCTCATTCTATGAAGCCAACATCACCCTAATACCAAAACCAGGTAAAGACAACACAATGAAAGAGAATTACAGGCCAATGTCCCTCATGAACATAAATGCCAAAATCCTCAACAAAATCTTAGCAAATCCGATCCAGCAGTACATCAGAAAGATCATACACCATGACCAAGTAGGATTTATCCCAGGGATGCAAGGATGGTACAATATCTGCAAATCAATAAACGTGATACATCTCATAAAAAAATTGAGGGGAAAAAACCACATAATCATATCAATTGACGCAGAAAAAGCATTTGACAAAATCCAACACCCATTTTTGATAAAAACTCTCAGCAAAGTGGGAATAGAAGGATCATACCTCAACATAATAAAAGCCATATATGACAGGCCACAGCCAACATCATACTCAATGGACAAAAACTAAAACCATTTCCACTAAGAACAGGAATAAGACAGGGATGCCCACTCTCACCGATTAAGAAATAAAAGGCATCCAAATTTGAAAAGAAGAAGTAAAACTGTCCTTATTTGCAGATGACATGATATTATACATAAAAAACCCTAAAGACTCCATCAAAAAACTATTAGACTTAATAAATGAATTCAGCAATGTAGCAGGATACAAAATTAACGCCAAGAAATCTATGGCATCTCTATACAACAATAGTGAACTTACAGAAAGAGAGACTAAAAGAACAATTCAATTTACCTTCGCACCAAAAAAATTACACTACCTAGGAATAAACTTTGCTAAGGAGGTAAAAGAACTCTACTCAGAAAACTACAAGACATTGAAAAAAGAGATTGAGAAAAACATAAACAGATGGAAGAAAATACCATGTTCTTGGATTGGTAGAATCAACATCCTTAAAATGTCCATACTACCCAAAGCAATCTATAAATTCAACGCACTTCCCATTAAAATACCAACGGCATATTTCACAGACCTAGAACGAACTCTCCAAAAATTCATCTGGAATAAAAAAAGACCCCGAATAGCTGCAGCAATCCTGAGAAAGAAGAACAAAGTAGGTGGGATCTCAATACCAGATATCAAGCTGTATTACAAAGCCACTGTTCTCAAAACTGCCTGGTATTGGCACAAGAACAGACATATAGATCAATGGAATAGAATAGAGAGCCCAGAAATCAGCCCAAACCAATATGCTCAATTAATATTTGACAAAAGAGGCAAGAACATACAATGGAGTCAAGATAGTCTCTTCAATAAATGGTGTTGGGAAAATTGAACAGATACATGCAAGAAAATGAAACTAGACCACCAACTTACATCATACCCAAAAATAAACTCAGAATGGATAAAGGACTTAAATGTAAGATGGGAAACCATAAAAATACTAGAAGAATCCAAAGGCAACAAAATCTCAGACATATGCCGAAGCAATTTCTTCACCGATACAGCTCCTAGGGCATTGGAAACTAAAGAGAAAATAAACAAATGGGACTACATCAAAATAAAAAGCTTCTGCACAGCAAAAGAAACCATCAACAAAACAACAAGAAAGCCCACTGCATGGGAGAACATATTTGCCAATGTTATATCTGATAAGGGTTTAATCTCCAACATTTATAGAGAACTCATACAACTTAACAAAAGGAAAATAAACAACTCAATCAAAAAACAGGCAAAGGACCTAAATAGACACCTTTCAAAGAGGACATTCAGAAAGCCAAGAGACATATGAAAACTTGCTCAAAGTCACTAATCATCCGAGAGATGCAAATCAAAACAACAATGAGGTACCATCTCACACCTGTCAGAATGGCTATCATCAACAAATCAACAAAGGACAAGTGCTGGAGAGGATGTGGAGAAAAAGGAACACTCGTGCACTGCTTCTGGGAATGCAGACTGGTGCAGCCACTATGGAAGACAGTATGGAGTTTCCTCAAAAAACTAAAAATGGAACTCCCATTTGACCCTGTGATCTCACTTCTAGGGATATATCCCAAGAAACCAGAAACACCAATCAGAAAGGATAAGTGCACCCATATGTTCATAGCAGCACAATTCACCATAGCTAAGATCTGGAAACAGCCTAAGTGCCCATCTGTAGATGAATGGATTAGAAACCTGTGGTACATCGACACGATGGAATACTATGCTGCTGTAAAAAAGAAGGAACTCTTACCATTTGCAACAGCATGTATGGAACTGGAGAGCATTATGCTAAGTGAAATAAGCCAGTCAATGAAGGAAACATACCACATGATCTCACTCACTCATGGATAATAAAGACCATTATAAACTTATGAACAAAAGTAGATACAGAGGCATAGCAACATCGAACAGACTGTCAAACTACAGCAGGAAGGCCGGGGAGGATTGGGGGGCGGGTAAGAGATCAACCGAAGGACTTGTATGCATGCATATAAGCATAACCAATGGACATAAGACACTGGGGGGTAGGGGAGGCCGCGGGATTGTTAAGGGCGGGAAAAAAAGGAGACATATGTAATACTCTTTGTAATACTTTAAGCAATAAAACAATTAAAAAAAAAGAAAAAAGAAAAAAAGAAAACATTATGCTAAATAAACGCCAGATATAAGAGGACAAACACTGTCTGATTACACTTATGTGAGGTTTCCAGAGTAGCCCAATTCACAGAAACAGAAAGTAGAATGATGGTTATCAGTGCCTGTGGGTAGGTAGGTAGGGAGAGTGGGGTGTTATTATTATTTAATAGGTGCAGAGTTTTGGCTGGGAAAGATGACAAAGTTCTGAAGATGGATGGTGGTGGTGGTTACACAACAATGTACTTATGCTACTGAACTACTTAAAAATGGTTAAAATGGTAAATTTTTCTTACATATTTTACCACAATAAAAACATTTGTTATGGTTGCTGCATAGCGAGTTGGAGGTGGGCAGCAAAATAGGGGGCAGGAGAGACCAACCCCCAGGCTCTTGTGTAGCGCTGGTTAGAGAGCAGGGTGGCTTGGATCAGGTTGGAGCAGTAGAGACCAGGAGAAGTGGATGGATTATCAATTCATTTTCAAGCTTGACTCCATTGGACTAGGTGATGTTCTAGATGAGGGTGATAGTGAGAAAGATAGGGAGGGAAGTTTCAGGGATGACACCACCCTGGTGTCAGGTATTAGCAATGAGAGATTAAAAATACTGTATTGAAATGGCAAACACTGAAGGAGGTACATAATGCAAGTGGAGGGAGGTGAGGATTTGGGGGGTTCAAATGTTCAGGTTTAGGTACACTATGCTTGAGATGACTATGAAAGAACCAAGTGCAGCTGTCAAATAGGGATTGGATATATAGGTCTGGAGCTCAGAAGGATATAACAGATAGAAACTGGGAAGTGACAGAAGGTAGATACCATTGAAAACCACAGGATCAAAAAGAAAACAACAACAACAAAGAAAGAAAAAAAGAAAACCACAGGATAAGATAGCCTAAGCCAAGAGTGTAAACCAATGAGAAGAAAATGCAGTCCAAGAAATGCAATGCGACAATCTTTGAGGGGAGTCGCTGTGGTGTTCTGCTTCAATAATGCTTGGATGGAACCAGCCCTTGACCCCCATCCCAGCCAGCTGCCCATATCTAGCCTTCAGCCACCTCCTCATAGTTCCCTCGGACAACCCCAAGGCCTCTGCCACAGCTCTAGTGCTGTGCAGCCTACTTTCCTTAGCCACCCACCACGATGACCACGTCCACCTCACAGGTACACCAGAACTACCACCAGGACTTGGAGGCTTCCATCAACCGCCTGATCAACCTGGAGCTCTCTATGCTTCCTACTTCTACCTGTCCATGTCTTACTATTTTGACTGTGATGATGTGGCTTTGAAGAACGTTGCCACATATTTTCATCACCAATCTCATGAGGAGAGGGAAAATGCTGAGAAACTGATGAAGTTGCAGAACCAATGAGATGGCTGAATATTCCTTCAGGATATCAAGAAACCAGCCCGGGATGACTGGGAGAACAGGCAGCATGCAATGGAGTCTGTATTACACTTGCAACAAGGTGTGAATCAGTCGCTACTGTACTTGCACACACTGGCCTCTCACAGAAATGACCCTCATTTGTGTGGCTTCATTGAGACTCACTACCTGCATGAGCAGGTGAATCCATCAAAGAATTGGGTGACTATGTAACCAACTTGGGAAGGTTGGGGGCCCCTGAAACTGGCATGGCAGAGAATCTCTTTGACAAGCACACCCTGAGAGACAGTGATGAGAGCTAAGCCTCAGGCTGCCTTCCCACAGGTGCAGGGGTGACTTGCATGTTGGAGTTACCTTTACCTTTTGTATAACTTGTACCAAATCATCCATCCACTTATGGCTTTCGTTTGCACCATTCCTTCAAAAGGTAATTTGGTACAAAACAACAACAACAACAACAAAAAGAATGCAATGAGCCTGCATCAGATCTGATAGGTTGACCTAAAATTCCAGTGAATCAGCTTGCTTTTCTCTTTAAGAGATGTGAGCACTTGATTGAGAATTGCCAGTGCCTAGAGACAAAAGAATGGAATCAAGTGCACAGGAAAGACTCTGATGCCTGGTAGTGCCTGCCAGTCACACAGACCTCTGATTCTCTCTAGGTGACTGCGCTGGAGCCCAAGTAGGCTCTGAATACCACATGTTACTAAATCAAATCAACTTTAGTAATTCCTCTTTGCTTGGGGTGGCTGAACATGAAAAAGAAAGAGAAAAAGGATCAACTATGATGGTGAGAAGAGTGGTATAGAGTAATTAGATCCATGATCTACCTACAAGTATAAAGTCTCTTCCTGTTCTAACCTACATGTGTTTGAGTCCCTTCTCCCCTTTCTTGTTCAACTAGTCTGATTGAAGCTTTGATATTATAGGCAAAAGAGTGAGTTAAATCAGAAGGCAAACACTCTCATCTTTAAGTGAGATGTAATATCAATCTCATACTATAATGATCATAAGAATATCAGCTACTTTACTATCCTATATAATAAAAAGCTAATATGCAAATGGTCATCATGCCCTTGTGCCCTTGTGCCCTTGTGTCCTCGTGCCCTTGTGCCCTTGTGCCCTTGTGCCAGGGCCAGGGGACTTGAGGCTGCACCCCCTACCTGGCAGTGCTTGATGAGGGACCTGAGGCTGCGCCCCCTGCTTTGTGGGGCCAGTCCGGTCTGGGTCTCGAGAGATTTTGAGGCATGCGCTGGTGGGCGGGGACTTGACGCTGGGTCTCGCCGTGCTCCCCAGACTCTGACAGGAGGGAGATTTTCATATACATTTTACTAATTTTTTTCATCTCTGACATTTCTATTATAGAGAAAAGGCAAATAGCAATATTAAAATATTTCCTCTAATTAATTTCCTTTTAATGTGCATAAATTTTGTGCACAGGGCCACTAGTGTACTTATAGTTAATGGAAATCTCTCTCTCTCTCTCTCTCTCTCTCTCTCTCTCTCTCTCTCTCTCTCTCTCCAGACTTATTTTGGAGTTTACAATTACTTTGAATTTCCTGGGCATGTATTGGTGAGGAGCTAGGTAGGAAATAATCATGATTTTTCTGAATATGTAAGAACTTTCTAACAATTAATGTTACTAAAAATTGGTCTTTTAATTGGGGAGAATTTACCACTCACAAACCTGGACTAGGAAGGGGCTATAATAATCTGTGCGGGTGTCTAAACAGGAGTGGGTGTCTGCTGTTGAGAATGATGGTGGCAGGGACACTAGATGGAGAAAGAGCTGAAGGTGTTGCTGAGGTGTGGGAGGCTGTCAAAGGTGGAAAGGCTGTGAAACCCAGGGACTTAAGCCAGGTTTTGAAGCCTGGTTTCGGTGCAGGCTGGAGGCAGAGAAGGTCCTAGCTCCTGAGTCCAAAAGAACGGAGTAGGAAGAAGAGGACCAGCACTGAGAAGACAGACAGGTGGAGGTGGAGAGCCAACAGGCTATGTAGGTGCCTGGATTACGCTAAGGGCACTTGGAGTTTAGTGATGCAGGGAGGTGCCAGATACTGGGGTGCTGCATCCTGAGAGCCTCCTGGGCATAAGAAAAAGGGTGAGGCAACAGACTGTTCATATGCAGGCCCACACTGCTCTGCTTCCTGTCCAGCACTCCATCTGTGGTTAGAGTGTAGACAGGATAAACGGATCCGCCTGGAGGAGCCAAGGAAAGGTGTGTGCGCCTGCATGTTGCTTCCAGCCTTTTCACATGGTGCTGATGGAGTCAGAAGATGAATCTGGTGATTTGTTGGTGCCAGTCTGGTTGTTTATCAAACATAACTCTGTGACTCTGCCAGGAGCATTCTGGGGGCAGAGTGACCGCAGCCTGAAATATGCAAGAGCCGAACCTCTCTGACGGGAGTCACCTGGGTTGGCCGAGTAGGCTCTCCACTCTGCTTCCATCCAGCCTGGCCCTATCAGGTCAGTGTTAGGCCCCAGGGTACTGGGGAGGAGGAGAACTGCAGCAGTGTAGTTTGCTCCTTTGAATTTTTGATAAATGAAGAACATGGGAGATGAGTCTGGCTGGTTGTTAGGCCACCATTTGCTTTATCTCCTTGCTAAACAAGGAGGGAGATGGTGGGAGTAGGGGGTGACTTTCTTACTCATTTGTGGTAAAATTGTCTTTTCCTTCAAACAATCAAAGGACAATAAGGGCATGCCATGCCCTGAGGTCAGTCTAAGGAAAGGAAAGTGTGTTTTGATTAAAATTCGATGGTGGAAATGCTGGTCTGGAGCAAGATCAATGATTGCCCTTCTCCTTTTCCTACCATGGCTGCCATCTCCCATTCTATGCGTTTGTCCCCATGAGAGTGGTGAGATGAGTGTAGAGCAGGGATGGCGAACCTTTTGAGCTCGGCGTGTCAGCATTTTGAAAAACCCTAACTTAACTCTGGTGCCGTGTCACATATAGAAATTTTTTGATATTTGCAACCATAGTAAAACAAAGATTTATATTTTTGATATTTATTTTATATATTTAAATGCCATTTAACAAAGAAAAATCAACCAAAAAATGAGTTCATAGGTTCACCATCACTGGTGTGGAGAGTTATGAGATGATGCCTCATTCAGGTAAAGCAGAGCGCTGCTAAATCTAAAGTCAGGCTTTAGAAATGGAACCTTGTTAGAGGGGGCTGCCTCCAAGGATCTGGGAAAGCATCTAAATAGCAATGAGAGGAAAAAGAGCCGTGAAAATAGGCAGGGACGCAAGTACCTGTAGAGCACCTTTGTGCCTCCAATCCCCTCTTTATCTTGTTCATCACCATGTGACCCTGGGAAAGTGGCAGGAGATCAAGAGTTTTGTCCCAAATAATTGAGATTCAGATCCCAGAAGTGATCTGAATAAGAGCAAAAGCAGGTCATACAAGGGAAGAGTGGAGGACAGGGAGAAGATGAGGGGAGGACAGACTTGCGCAAGCCGTATAATGATATGAAGACTAATTGATAACTATGCATAAAATGGCTATATTCTTTTATTGTACAGAACCAATGGCTCTGTGAAAAAATGATTTGATTTATCTCTATGACTGCCCCAACGAATTAAAAAAAATAATGTCCTTTTCAGACTGTGGCTAAATGAGGTTTGATAAATATACCTGACCATACTGTGAATTGGATAGCAAGGAGAGGAATAAAAATTAGGTCCTCTTGTATCCTCTGAGTATTATTTCCCCAAATGGAATTGAAATGAGGACAGGGAAGGATTTGATTAAAAAAAATAACGAGAAAAATTGAATGGAATTCTGGTGAAGAAATATGATGAAGTTGGAGCTGAAGATTACTAATACTTCACAGTGTGAAACACTGAGAACTATTTATTTTTTTTAAATTTGGGTCATTGGATGATTTGCCTCAGGAAGAGTTTCTGAAAAATAAACTCACCTCTCTTCCAAAATATTTGAATATCTATCTGTTTATCCACTTATCAGGCATTTCTGGCACTGTGATACACACTTTATATATACAATATTTACAAGAACCCCATGAGGTAAGTACTTTGTCTGTGTTCCACAAATTAAGAAATGAGGTTAAAAATAGTTAACTAATTTGCCTAAGGTTAAAGAGCTAAATGCAGAATAAGATGGGCATGTCTGTCTGGTTCTAGAGAACCCTACACACTGAAACAATTTTCTAGGTTGCCTTGCAGTGGCTTGTATGTCTGCAAAACAAGCAGATAGGGAATTCATCCCAGCCAACACACGCTGACTTCACAGACACAAAGCAGTTTTTATTAAAACATTTAGTTAATGGCGTTTGATATAAGACTTTGTGCACAACGTCTCCTTCCTTACCCTGAACTCTAAAAATGTCCTCAAAAAGCCCCGTAAAAAGATATGATGTTAAAAATCATCAGCTAAGTTGATAAGAGGAAATCATTTTAGTGGCAAGACCAATGAACTGAAAATCTTCATGGTCATTAGAAATGGAACCTTCCTAGAATTTGATTTATTCTCTCAATTCAAATATATCCACATTTCAAATCATGCCTTCCCCAGACATAACCATGCAGAAAAAAGTCAAGTGAACCCCTGTCTTAGATGCCAGTCCTTTGTCAGATATCTGAATTATAAATTGGTCCTACTTCATAGGTTAGCATGTACTCTCAGCCCTTCAAAGAATGTGGTGTTTTGGTGTTGCTGTTCAAATCAACCTGAAGGACCATAAAACATAGTGATTTCAATTTTGCTGAGGCACAGTTGACATGCTTTGTCACACACAGTGCATGCTCTGTCCAATGGATATCTTGGATTGCACATCTAGCTAGTGAAAGAGTGAAGGGAATAGCAAACCCTGTATGCTTTTCAGGCGATAAAAGACTTCTTTGTTAGCAACATATATAACAACTAGAGGCCTGGTGCACAAAATTCGTGCAGGGGGTGTGTGTCCCTCAGCCCAGCCTGCACCCTCTCCAATCTGGGACCCCTCAAGGGATGTCCGACTGCCCGTTTAGGCCTCTCACAATCCAGGACTGCTAGCTCCCAACTGGTTGCCTGCCTGCCTGCCTGATTGCTCCTAACTGCTTCTGTCTGCCAGCCTGATCACCCTTAACCTCTCCCCTGCCAGCCTGATCAACGCCTAACTGCTACCCTGTTGGCCCAATTGCCCCTAACTGCCCTCCCCTACTGGCCTGGTCACCCCTAACTGCCCTCCCCTGCTGGCCTGATCACCCACAACTGCCCTCCCCTGCTGGCCATCTTGTGTCCACATGGGGGTGGCCTTCGTTGACTACATGGGGGCGGCTATCTTTTGTATTGGAGTGATGGTCAATTTGCATATTAGCCTTTTATTATATAGGATTTGGTATGAGAGAGAATAGTGATGACATTTGAAAAGACAACTTGTGGGATGAGAATATTTTTTGAACTGTGACTCAGTGGGCATATGATTGTCAAGAAAGTCAGGAACTTGTAGAAACATTTTGATTCAATAATTTGGAGCTCTCCAGGAGTCTGGGTCACATCCTTTACCCATGTGCGAGGCCTATTGCACGCTGCTGTGGGAACAAGATAATTCAGGATTGTATAAAAATGATGAAACACTCTCATAAAAGTGACGTTTACATGTATGTCTAAATATTACCACCTACCTTATTACAATTTAGTGTTGCAATTTCCCGCTATTTTTTTGTTCCTTGTAATAAACCAACATATAAATACTCTCATGTATTTTTGCTGCATCTGTTGGGGAAGAATTCTTTGTTTTATCTGAGAGAAATAACATGAATTTTAGCCAGAAACCACCCACAGAAATATACTAGTTCCCCTCCACATGTGCTTAGCTCCCTTTTTGCCACCCATACCAGAGCAGGGTTACTCATTAGTTTCTGGTACCAGACAGCTGAGCAGCCTATTACACAGTTAGCTGGAAGGTGGCATTATCTGTGAAGAAGATTCAAATCAAGAGAAGAAATTGGGGAGAATTGAAACACGCCTGAAAACCAATCATAAAGAACTGACTGGTTTCAATTTGCTTTGAAATGATGTAGCATTTCTCTCAGTGTTGGCTCATTCTGCCCAGACCTGTCACCCATTCAGGCAGCGTTCCTTGAAACAGGGTCTTCCCCCAGGTGGGATGATGAAAAAACTCAGATTTGGACATGCCCAGGTAGCTGTAGAGGATGCTGTGCCCCTTAATGCAAGTCTGCCTCCATGTGGCAAGGGGGTGCTTGGGGCTCCCCCTTGTCGTGTTAATCTTTGCCAATCACCCTCGGGCATGGCCAAGGACCGCTAGCCCCTTTCAGTTTGATGGCTTCACGTATATCGTTTTTTTTTAAATCTTCACCCAAGGATATGTTTTTATTAATTTTAGAGAGAGAAAGGGGGGAGGGAAACATTGATGTGAAAGAGAAACATCAATTGGTTGCCTCCTGTGTGTGCCCCGACCAGGGACCAAACCCATAACCTAGGTATGTACCTTGACTGGGAATCGAACCCCCAACTTTCGGTGTAGGGGACAGTTCTCCAACCAACTTACCACCCATTCAGGGCCACATCTTCAATTAAGAAAAAACTGGGGCAAGAATTGTCGGGCCAGCCTGGAGCATTTGGCTGCCTTCTTTTTGTGCCCTCCCGCACCCCCCCCCTCCCCACTGCCTTCCAAGTTTTTGTGCTCTGTTTGAAATTAAACTTACGTTTTCTTCCAAAGTGAATGACAGAGAGAGAGAGAGAGAAAAGGAGAAGCCACCCAGGGTTGAAAAGTGGTAGCTTCTTACAGCTGACTTCCTGCTTTTGCCAAGGAGCAGTTCGGTGTGTCCTCAGCTCACCCTTGCCTGCCACGCTCTATGCAAATGAGAAGCTGTTTCCATGTCTGCCCGTCTGAGGCCCTTCAGTAAAAAAGAAAGAAAGAAGGAAAAGCAAAAACCCACGCCACCACCACCCAAACACCCCAAGACCAATTAATTCCAGTGGATTGAAGCAAAGCAGGAGGCCTCTGTGGGGGCGCATCCTGTTTGCCATTTAAGCTGTCAACCCCCATGCCAACAACCTCCCTGTTGACCCATACTCAGTTGTGGAAGAAATCAGGGGTGACAAGAAATTCAAAATACTTGCAGGACAATTTTTCTAACCTTTGGTCACTTGGAACGCTATTTTTTTTTTTTTTTTAGGCTAATTTGCTTTGACGGGAAAACAGGAAAAGCAAACCTACATCTTAAATGACGCCTGTAAATTTATTTTAGAGCCAGGCTTGAGGTCAGCTGACTTGGTTTTGGATCTTGCAAGAACCATCTTTGCCTTTCAAAGGCTATTGGGACAACAGCCAGGCAGAATACCCCTGTCCTTTGCTTTCGGACCTCTAATACCCGTGTTTAACTTGAAGCGTCCCCACCTAAGCAGACCTGATGATTATATTGCCACCCAATTCCAAGTTTTATCCCCAGGCCAAGTAAGAAATTAAAAAATCCAGTCAGAAAAAAATTGGTTGGCCTTGGGCAGAATATATTAAACAGACTGAACTTAAATGGAGGGAGGACCAGGAAATGAATTTATTTATCTTCAGTCTCTGCCATCACACATGACATCTCAGATTCCTTAATTCATCCCTTTCCTGTCTCTTTCAGCCCTAAGAATAGTCTCTTTTTAGATCATTAAGAGTCACTTTCAAGGTTCAATAATTCAGTCCAGCCTAAGTAAGAATCAGCTGCAAGCCCAGTCTAAAGCCCCTTCAGTAACTTTGCAGGTACGTGTCAGGTGAAGTTGGTAAGACTATTGATTGGAGAAAGTGAGAGAAACTATTAGCAAATCATTTATTTATTTTTCTCATTCTCTTTTACTTTCTCTTTTGGGCACATTCTAAAATATACCTAAGTTTTGGTTCAGTAGAGCATTTTCAATTTGCAAATAAATATAAATATATTTGGTAGGAGGCAAAATAGAAAAAAGTGTTTGGCATACTTGGCAACAGAGGAGGGCTTGAATGGGAGTGAGACTATAGTCAGAAAGATCAGCTAGGAGGCAGTGCAGTAATCCAGGAGAGAGCTTATTAACTAAAGGAGAGCCTTTTGTTAGAGAGAAGTTAGAATTGTAAGAGTTGGTCACTGAAGAAATGTGGGTCTGGAGAGGGGAAGTGATGAGGGCAGGGACTTGGGTAATGAGGGATTGGTGTTGCTTTTGTACCCGGTTTTTCTCAGGACTCAGCCGTGAGTGAGAACAAGGTCACATTCATCAAACCTCAGTGCTCTGAGGCTACCTGAGTGCCTGGCAGGATGTTCAATCTTTTCCTGGAAGCCCCCTGCTCAGCCGTTCCCCTTGATTTGTCTTTCACATCACAGCTGTTGCATCCTTCTGCCCCAGGTTGCTGTCTGTGCTCTGTCTATGCTGTGCCCACCTGCAAAGCCATCTATACCTTCGAGTGCCTTTCTCCCTGCAACACCAGCTTTTGCAGAGGGGCTTCTCAGAGATGACTGGGCTTGCATAGCTCAGCCTCTTCTTCATGGGCCGGTGTCAAAATCAAATCAAATAGACCTTTCTGACCCAGAAACCGTGTTCTCTCCATCCTCTACACTGGCCTGCGCAGACAGCCAAACTTCTTCAAAGCTATTTCTCACAGCCTCATGCAAATGAAGGGATGTGGCTGGCCGAGAGTCCTCAGCGGTTCTAGAGTCTTCAAACAGTTCATAGCTGTGGCAGAGCCCAGGATTATACTGTGCTGTTAGGAGGCTGGTCTAGCCAGAGCTGGAAGAAGACCACTTCAGGAGGTATGGGTGAAATCTGTGTTTCTAAAGGAGTCTTGTTCTGACCTGACTCTAAGTCAGTGACAGCGAACCTTTTGAGCTCGGCGTGTCAGCATTTTGAAAAACCCTAACTTAACTCTGGTGCCGTGTCACATATAGAAATTTTTTGATATTTGCAACCATAGTAAAACAAAGACTTATATTTCTGATATTTATTTTATATATTTAAATGCCATTTAACAAAGAAAAATCAACCAAAAAAATGAGTTTGCGTGTCACCTCTGACACACGTGTCATAAGTTCGCCATCACTGCTCTGATACCCAGTATTGACAAAGGCCATAATAAAGAGTAACAGACTTAGGTGTGGACAAAAGGGGTGAGTTCATATCTGAACAAGTTAAATTTGAAAAGTGTCTAGTGGCTGTAAAGATGGCAATAGCCCATCACTTGCTATGTATACAGATCTGTGGTAGAGGAGGAAAATCAGAACAGTGTTGGAGAGGAAAAGCTTTTCCTCTCCTCTCTTAGGTTCAGTATTTGGGGGCCTGCATATTAAACTCAAACTAACAGGAACATAGATTTTAATCACTTATGAACTAACCAGTGGCCTGTGCATGGATGCGTGCACATTGAAAGGAAATTAATTAGAAGAAAGATTTGTGAGGTAATTACGTTACTGCAAAAAATTACATGTCAAAATAGTATATATAATATAGTATTATAAAATTAAAATACAAAATATTTTAATATTGCTATTCCCCATTCTCTACAATAGAAGTGCAGGAGTCAGCGTTTATTTTTAAATTGCCAGTGTATGTCATATGTACTGGCTGCTGGGTTGGACGGTCAGACGGATGGTCGGTCACTTAGCCTTTTTATACATACAGATGGGAGTTTACAAAGAAATGTGACTCAAAGGGCAATTAACATTTGGGGCTTCTATATCACCTTAATAGGTGAAGGGCGCTCATGGGACAATTTAAATGTAAAACAGCTATCTCTTCCTTGGAGAGGCAAGCAGTCCTGGAAGAGAATGGGTGGGAGACATGATAATTTTGTGACCGTGTATGAGCAGGGTGCTGGCTGGTTCCTGCCTGGTTTCTGAGAGGATTAGCGTTGCTCTCGAGAAGGGGATTTACCACAATTTAGTTTTTAGGGTGCCAAGCTCTTAGGCAGATAATGGATTTCAGGAACTCAAATACCTTCAGCTAAAAATAATTTTTATGTCACTGTGGCTTATTTTGACCACTTCAACAGGAGTGTTCCATTTGGAGTACTCTCATCACTGCCTGGGGAAAGTGAAACCACAGGTGAATAAGAAGGTTCAAGTGACTATGCACCCTTGGAGGGAAGCAGATCCAGACTTGGGTCAGGAACTCTACAAGAGGAGCCAAGAACATTGGTCAGATTAGCAAGGAAGCCACTAAAGTCAATTGGATCCTATTAGAAGGGCCCAGAAGCTCCCACTGGCTAGAGATGGGACAATTTGAACATCACAAAGAATAATGACATCAGTGGGTTGAAACACATCTACATATATCAATCCGTGAATTCATAATGATTTTCAAAACCACAAAACTCATTTGTTTCCTTTTGGAGGAGTCTGTTACCTTTGATTATTCTGAAAACCAGTAAAATAAGGGGAGTGAAATCAAACATTTATTCTATTTTCCTGTGTAAACTCTACTCACAGTAACCAAAGTGATGATTAAGGAAATGTCTTCTTTATGGAAAAATTCAGCTAATAAATTCAGAAAGAATGTTAGAATTAGAACATCACTACTTTAATGAAACAGTAGAGCTGGGTAATTATCAGCAGTGTAATACTAAAACTACAGGGTGGAAAAAAGTAGGTTAATAATAATAAAAATAACACAATAATTAATAAATAAATAATAATATAAGAACAAACGCTGTGTTTTGTGTACTCACAACTGTAAGCCTACTTTTGCCCATCCATGTAGATGGTGAAAAGCTGATGGGGGGACTTTATAATATATGAATCAAGCTGGTACCACCTGAAACCACTGATTAATTGGTTTTTATTAAACCAATATATTAAATATATTTTTATTGATTTCTGAGAGGAAGGGAGAGGGAGAGATAGAAACATCAATGATGAGAGAGGATCATTGATTGGCTGCCTCATACACACCCCCACTGGGGATTGAGCCCACAATCCAGGCATGTGCCCTTGACTGGAATTGAACCTGGGATGCTTCAGTCCACAGGCCGACACTCTCTCCACTGAGCCAAACTGGCTAGGGCAACTGATTATTATTATTATTTTTTAAAAATATATTTATTTATTGATTTCACAGAGGAAGAGAGAGAGAGAGATAGAAACATCAACGATGAGAGAGAATCATTGATCGGCTGCCTCCTGCACGCCCCCTACTGGAGATTGAGCCTGCAACCCAGGCATGTGCCCTTGGCCGGAATCGAATCCGGGACCCTTCAGTCCGCAGGCGACTCGTTATTCACTGAGCCAAGCCGGCTAGGGCAGATTATTTTTCTTTTTTAAATTTTAAGCCTATGTATGTATGTGTGTGTGTGTGTGTGTGTATATATATATATATATATATTTATCTAAAGTTTTACATATGTCTCCTTTTCCCCAAATTGACCCCCCCAAGCCATTCCCACCCCCGGCAAGCCCCCACCGCCCAGTGTCTGTGTCCATTGGTTATGGTAATATGCATACATACAAGTCCTTTGGTTGCTCTCTAACCCCCCTCCCCTACTATTTGTCTCTAGATCGATCTATTGTTCATCAAATTATGTTGATCATTATATCCCACATATGAGTGAGATCATGTGATATTTTTCTTTCATTGATTAGCTTATTTCACTTAGCATAATGCTCTCTAGTTCCATCCATGCTGTTGCAAATGGTAAGAATTCCTTCTTTTTTACAGCAGTGTAGTATTCCATTATGTAGATGTGCCACAGTTTTCTAATCCATTCATCTGCTGATAGGCATTTAGGCTGTTTCCAAATCTTAGCTATTGCAAATAGTGCTGCTATCAACATAGGGGTGCATATATCCCTTCTGATTGATATTTCTGGTTTCTTGGGATATAGTCCTAGAAGTGGGATCACTGGGGCAAATGGGAGTTCCATTTTTAACTTTTTGAGGAAACTCCATACGGTCTTCCACAATGGCTGACCAGTCTGCATTCTCACCAGCAGTGCAGGAGGGTTCCTTTTTCTCCACATCCTCACCAGCACTTGTAGTTTGTTGATTTGTTGATGATAGCTGTTCTGACAGGTGTGAGGTGGTATGTCATTGTTGTTTTGATTTGCATCTCTCAGATGATTAGTGACTTTGAACATGTTTTCATATGTCTCTGGGCCTTCTGTATGTCCTCTTTCGAAAACTGTCTATTTAGATCCTTTCTCATTTTTTGATTGGATCATTTATCTTCCTTTTGTTCAGTTGTAGGGGTTCTCTGTAAATTTTGGAGATTAAACCCTTATTGGAAATATCATTGGCAAATATGTTCTCCCATGCAGTGGACTCCCTTGTTGTTTTGTTGTTGGTTTCTTTTGCTGTGCAGAAGCTTTTTATTTTGATGTAGTCCCATTTGTCTATTTTCTCCTTAGTCTCCATTGCCCTAGGAGCTGTATCTGTAAAGATATTGCTATGACATATGTCTTCTATTTTGCTGCCTATGGAGTCTTGTAGGATTTTTATGGTTTCCCATCTTACATTCACGTCCTTTAGCCATTTTGAGTTTGTTTTTGTGTATGGTGTAAGTTGGTGATCTAGTTTCATTTCTTTGCATGTATCTGTCCAAATTTCCCAGCACCATTTATTAAAGAGACTGTTTTGAGTCCATTGTATGCTCTTGCCTCCTTTGTCAAATATTAATTGAGCATAATGGCTTGGGGAGAAACCAAGATGGTGGCATACGTAAACACCGGAGTTTTTTGCCTCGCACAACCACTTCAAAAATACAACTAAAAGACAGAACGGACATCACCCAGAACCACAGGAAGGCTGGCTGAGTGGAAATTCTACAACTAGAAGGAAAGAGAAAAGCATACCGAGACTCAGAGGAGGTGCAGTGCGGAAGTAAAATACTAAGGTACAGAGGTGCACACAGAATGGACTGGCGGCTGAGGGCGCGGTTGTCTTTTTCAATCAGGAGGGAGTCTCAGGCTCTGAGCTCCAGTTCCGGGCGAGTCTCTGGGGACCTAGACTCATACAGGAGAAGCAGGACTGCCTGGCATCTGTTGGAACTCGAGGGCAGCTTTTTCTCGGAGGTACTTGCAGCAAACGCTGGGACACTGAGAAGCGGGGCCTCTGAAGGCAGGACTGAGAGCAGCCATAACTGCTTGCTCCGCCTGTCCTGTTGATCCCTGGGACCCACCCCGCCCAAGCCTTGCATGGAGGCGTTTGCTGGATAGCCTCAGGCAGAGGCTAGATTAGCACCTCCCTAGAGCTCTAGGACAGAAGTTCTCCCACTGCAGACACAGCTGATTCTCACAGCCAATTGGCCTGGAGGCCAATCCCTCCCAGTGTTAGTTACAATAATCAAGGCTTAACTACAACAAGACTGTGCACAAAGACCACCAAGAGTGTCCTCCTCAGGTAATTGGGGAGGCTGAACCACTGGGCCCCAGAGGACACTTAGCACAGAAAACCACTTTATCAACACAAGTAAGCATAAAAAAATGCAGAGACAAAGAAACAGGACACAAATGACAGAAATGGAGGAAAGCAAACTGCTGGATATAGAGTTCAAAACCACACTTTTAAGGTTTTTCAAGAATTTTCTAGAAACTGCCGATAAATGTAGTGAGATCCTCAAGAAATCTAGTGAGACCCTCGATGTTGTGATAAAGGACCAACTAGAAATTAAGCATACAGTGACTGAAATAAAGAATATTATACAGACTCCCAACAGCAGACTAGAGGATTGCAAGAATCAAGTCAAAGATTTGAAATACGAAGAAGCAAAAAACACCCAACTGGTCCAGGGCATGTACATGGGTTGCAGGCTTCTCCCCTGCCTGGGCCCTGGTCGGGGCTTGTGCAGGAAACAACCAATTGATGTGTTCTCTCACAATGGTATTTCTCTCTGTCTTTCCCTCTCTCTTCCACTTTCTCTAAAAATCAATTGAAAAATATCATCAGATGAAGATCAAACAAACAAAAAAACAAACAAAAGAACCCCAACAAAATACTATAAACTTCCTGATATAATAAAGAGTACACAGTACTAACTTTGAAATATATAGATCAAACAAAAAGTGAAACCCAAATTCCATCAGGCCTATCGATCTAAAGGCAGGAACTGCAGGGGTGGAGGGTAGGCAAGGGAACATGCTAAATCACACCTTGGGGATGCAATTAATTAAATCTAGGATATAGGAAATTCTATAGGACAAATGACCTGTGTCTTCAATAAATAAAATGCAAACAAAATAGAAAGAGTGAATCTGTAGCTTAGAGACTTAAGAGCTACAATAGTTAAGCCAATGTGTAGCCCTTATTTGGAGCCTAATTTGAACAAGCCAATTGTTTAAAAAATTTTAAGACACTCAGGGAAATCTTTATGTTTTTTCAATAGATATTGACATATTTATGAATGAAATAATTTGATAGCTGGGATTTGCTTCAAAATATTCCAGTTGTGTTCGGAAGGAAGTAGGGATGTGTGTTGATATTCGTTGAAGCTAGATGATGGGTGCTGGTCTTTTTACTTTTGCATATGTTTGAACATTTCAGTAATAATTTAGACTGAGCAGAAAAATGGCCTAGGCCTGACAGAGGAAGAGGATCCAGTGAAAAGGATAAGCTAAGCGAAAACCTGGGATAAAATGGTGCCATGGAGGTCCATGGAGGAGTGAAAATCCCCACAGAACTGGAAGTTTGGAAATTTTCAGCTGGAAGAAAAGTTAGCTTGTATGACAGACAGAGACTCTAACTTTCACTCCACATTTGCCCATATTTCCTAAAGTATTTTCTAAAGTGTACTACTTATATGCCTCTAACATTTTCACATTGTGATGTGGTCATATTCATGTCCTATGTGGCATAACGTGAGGATTATGTACGGTTCCGTAGATATTTAGTGAAAGAAGAAACTGGATTTTGATCTGCCTCCTTTCACCCACCTGGAGTGAGTCAACCTTCATAGTCAGGAGTGGCTCTTTGTCTACTTTGGAAGGGTAACATGTTACCCTGAAAGCTTTCACACATCAGTCAGTATTGATTGAGTGTCCAGTTGTTTTCTTTTGGCAGAAACTCTTCTAGGTGCTGGGAATAAACTCATAACAAAAAAGAGACGATGTCTGGCCTTCATGGACTTTTGATTATAGTAGATACACATATTAAACCATCACAAAAATAAAATAAAATGTCAACTATTGTAAGTGCAAAGAAGGAAAAAACACATATTACCTTTAATAGCTTAGAAAAGGGAACCTGACCTAATCAGCAAAGTTAATTAGGGACAGCTTCCTTCTGGAAGTGATTTTGGAGCTGAGATGAAGGGTGACTAAGAAATAACTAAGTAACGGGAGGAGGGAGGAGGGGGAAGGGAAGGCTTTCCAGCTAGAAGCAAGAGCCTGGGCAGAGATCCTGTGGTAGGAAGGAGCCTGGGACATTGGAGGAATTCAAACAAGTCCAACGTGGCTGTAGTGCACAGAGTGAGGGGCAGGGAGAGGTAAATGGTTTGATAGATAAGCAGGGATTAGATGACGAAATTTCTGATAAGTGTGACTAGAGCATAGGAACGACTAAGATAGGAGGAGAGGCAGGGACAGAGGTGAGAGCAGAGTTGGAAGATACTCAAGTCCTATGATTGTGTTTGGGAAGATCATCCTCTGGCTCTTTTCATTGTCATTATTGGGTGTTCTCTTTTTCTTTTTTAAAATATGTTTTTATTGATTTTTAGATAGAGAGGAAGGGAGAGGGAAGAGAGATAGAAACATGGATGAGAGAGACACATTGATTGGCTGCCTCCTGCATTCCCCCTACTAGGGATTGAGCCCACAACCCAGGCATGTGCCCTGACCAGGAATTGAACCTGGCACCTCTTTGTCCATGGGATGATACTCTGGGTGTGCTCTTTTCTATTGTTTTTCTTTCTTTAAAAAATATATTTCTTTATTGATTTCAGAGAGGAAGGGAGAGGGAGAGAGAGATAGAAACATCAATGATGAGAGGGAATCATTGAACAGCTGCCTCCTGCATGCTCCACACTGGGCATGTGCCCTGACTGGGAATTGAAACCATGACCTCCTGGTTCATAGGGCGATGCTCAATCACTGAGTCATGCCTGCCAGGCTCTACTGTTTTTCTTGCTCCCCTTGACTAATGAACAATGGCTATTTATAGCACTTACACTGTTTGGCTGCCATAAACTGTCCAGTGGTTCTCAACCTTCCTAATGCCGTGACCCTTTAATACAGTTCCTCATGTTGTGGTGACCCCCAACCATAAAATTATTTTTGTTGCTACTTCATAACTGTAATTTTGCTACTGTTATGAATCATAATGTAAATATCTGATATGCAGGAGGTATTTTCATTGTTAGCGACCCACAGGTTGAGAACCGCTGGTAGACTCTTTAAGAGCCCTGAGTTTTTGCTTGGGGACCAATGGGGTATTCTGGCAGCCCATTCTGCGAAGGTAGTACATCATTAATTTTATGTTTATCAGATTTAGCAAATCTAAATAAGATGTTTCAAGTTTGAATTTCAGGTAAATAAATAATTTCAGGTAAATGTGAGATAAAGAATGAACATATTTTTAATACAATACAATGAATCATTTCAGACAAATAGATGTCCTGTAGTTTTTGTGGCAACCTTAATGAGAATATCAGTTTTAGTGTTCAACCAAAATGAGTTTTGAGAAGTTATCAGAGATGTATACAAATACCCAGCCATATTAATCCATCCATCAATGTCTATCCATCCATCCATCCATCCATCTTTTTTGAGCTACTCTGTGATGGATACTTTTTGGGGGCTGATGGCATTATGATCAACAAGACAGACAAATTTCCTACCTTCATAGTATTTACATTCCAATGGCAAAATGTCCATCTTAGAGTGATTATAATTATTAGAGATAATTATGTCCAGCAATAGAGAAATGGATAAATAAATGATAATATTATAAACTTCCATGCAATCATTACAAAAATCATATTTTTGAAGGCTATTACATGTCATGGGAGATTATTTCCAATATAAAATCATATACTAAAATAAAAGCATATGTTGTAATATACAGATTTTGTAACATAGAAACCCACACTAAGTGGGTTTAACCTGAAACCTATATGTTTATGTTGACCAATGTCACCCCAATAAATTTAATAAAAATTAAAAAACATAAAAGCAGTCCATAAAACCATGCAAAATGCATATAAAATTTATAAATTAAAATGACAAGGAATGGATATATGTTATGTTAATTTCTAGAAGGAGATGCATCAGTAGTGGCTATATCTAAGTGAGGAATTATGAATAGCCTCTTATTAAATCTTTACTAGAGGCCCAGTGCATGAAATTCATGAACCGGGGGAAGGGGGGGTGGGAAGGATGGGGAGGTGGTGGTGGGGGTGGTGGTGTCCCTCAGCCCAGCTTGTACCCTCTCCAATCTGGGACCCCTTAGGGGATCTCCAACTGCCGGTTTAGGCCCGATCCTGCCTAAACCAGCAGTTGGACATCCCTCTCACAATCTGGGACTGCTGGCTCCTAAACGCTCGCCTGCCTGCCTGATTGGCCCTAACCACTTCTGCCTGCCTGCCTGATCACCCCCTAACCACTCCCCTGCCGGCCTGATTGACGCCTAACTGCTCCCCTGCTGGCCTGATTGCCGCCCCAACTGCCCTCTCCTGCTGGCCTGGCCACCCCCAATTGCCCTCCCTTGCTGGCCTGGTTGCCCCTAACTGCCCTCCCCTACAGGCTCAGTCCCCCTAACTGCCCTCCCCTGCCGACCATCTTGTGGTGGCCATCTTGTGATTACATGAGGGTGTGATGGTCACCTAAGCTTTTATTAATATAGATATTTTTATTTTCTCATACATTTTCTATAAAAAGTTATGAATTCTTTTTATACATCATTAATTTTATGTTTATCAGATTTAGCAAATCTAAATAAGATGTTTCAAGTTTGAATTTCAGGTAAATAAATAATTTAAATATTTTAAAAGTTTAGTTTTTCAGAAACTTCATAGAAAGACTAAAGAGTGGTGCCAGTATTGGCTCTGTCGTTAATCCTCAGAACAACTTTGAGTAAGTCGTGTTGTTCATCTGAACCTCCGTTTGCTTGGATTTAAAATGAAGAGACTAAGCTATGATTTGTGTGTGCACAATTAAGAACCAAACTAAGGTTTTAAAAAATATGTTCATTTTTATGGAAGGAGCCCAGAGACTCCATCGTTATACCATTAGTGTGTCTTCATAAAATCCACCTATCACTGTTGTACTAGTATTTTTTTTTGTCTAAACTAGCTGTTATAGTGTCCTGTTATAGTGTCCATAAAATGTACTTGTAAGTATTTTACTTTTAAATATTTCAGTATATACAGTGGTGTGGTGTTGTGAGGTGTGGTGTGGTGTGTGTGTGTGTGTGTGTGTGTGTGTGTGTGTGTGTATGTTTGCATGTTTACTAAAGCCTCTTTGGGGTTGTTAACTTTTGAAATACCCTAATTGGATATACCCTTTAGGAGTGGTTGGTAGTATTGATGGGCTATGGTAAGGCTTTAGTGATCTCTATCTCTGGTCAGTCTTAGGAGGCTTTCCTTATGAGCCTAATAAATATATGAAGCTATTTTTCATAGAATTAAGTGCTGTTCAAGATATGTGAACTGGCTAGAACTACTTACAGACACCCTTGCCCTTGCATGAAGAGGGTTTAGGAATCCAGCATGCCAGCAAATTATAAACCTTCAAGTGATGTGTAACGTAGATACACCAAATTGTCCTGTGTCCAAGTATTAACAGAGGGTTCTAGCAACTTGCTCCCACTAGCACAGGAGCTGAGTACTGTTGGTAGATTATTGTTACATCTGTTTTGAATTAACATTTCACGGAAGGTCTGAGCCCTGGTACTTCAATGAGCTTACATAAATGTGCTTTTTGTGTCCCTACTCACTAATAAATATTTCGGTGTGGCAGAATTTGGTCTGGGACTTGCTGTCTGAATCACATTTCTCCTAATAGCATGTAATGGATGATGAGACCTGTAGTTCTTACTCACTGTTAGTTATTAGATGTGCAAAGAATCTAATAATTTTGAATGACTGAATTAATTCAGGTTATTTGGTATGTTAACTATAAACTTTATTTTTAGAACTCTTTTATTTACTTGAGTCTTAAAAAACATTAATACACGTTTTAGACAAAAATTAAACAATAAAAAGGAATATAAACTATCTCACATCCCAACTCCTATTCCTACTAATTAACTGTATTGTGTGTCTTTATTACATGTCTTTTGTGGAGGATAGAGCTATGCCCACAATGTCCCCTTTCAGTTTTTATGTGCAATAATTCATTAAAGATGGATGCTGGGTTTGTAAAATGTCACCTGAATGCTAAATATCAATAGACAGCCTGGTGCTGCCTCTCAGGAGGGAGCAAAGAGAGACTTTGGCAAAAAGTTGTGGAAATAACTGGCATCTTTCTGCTTTCATTTTGATGAGTTAATTTGTATTTAGTCACATATTGAATTTCACTTTAATACATGGAAATTTAAAATGCCGAAGAAGGGGAAAATACTACATGGTACACATTTTTAGGTGTTTTTCTGCTAAACTCAAACCACTTGAAAGCTAGGAATTGTCACTTTTTTGGAAAATCCAGTTCTGAAACGGGCAGTTGACCCTGGGTAGTCATCATGAGGGTGACGCACTATAATTGCGCCCAGCTGAACCCTTTACACACACTGGTCCCCAGTAAAGGTGGAGATGCGAACTGAATGCTGGCAGCACATGGGGACTGGGCCTAGGATTCTGTTTGCTATCTGGCAGTGGCTAGCTCTGGAAGCTCAGGTAAATCATGGTGCTTCTGTGTGTGACTAAGTCAATATTTTTGGAACAGGACATGTCAAACTACTCCATTTGGGAAGCATATCAGCAAAACTTCTTGGGGGACCTTAGAAGAGACACTGGGAATTGGTGGTGGTGGTGGTAGGGTAATGTGGCAGAAGGAGAAGAGTCAGAATTTGGGCAACCACCAGTGTGACCTTGGGCAGGTTGCTTATTTCTTCAGCCTTGGTTCCCTCATCAGCAAAACGGAGACAAGAAAAAGCAACCTCCTTCACAAGGAGGCTGTGAGCATTGTAAGTATACAATCAATCAGCTCCTGTATTCTAGATGATATTCTGAGCAGCATAAGCCTAGAGGTGCAGGAGATAGTTTCTATCTTTGAGGAGGTTATAGTGGGAAATAAGATTCTCTATCTCTAAAATGGTGTTATCCATAGCTACACATAGGGGTGTTGTGGCAATTAAACGGAAGCCTGGCATATATTAAGTATTTAAGTAGCCTTTTCATTGATCTTTAATTTTTTGTCATTGAGTTTAGGATTACAGAATTATAGGATTAGAAGAGATCACTGGTCTCAGGCAAAAACTGCATTTATTTTATGTTTAAAATATTTTTTATTGATTTCAGAGAGGAAGGG
Source organism: Myotis nattereri (assembly GCF_964212035.1). NCBI lineage: Eukaryota > Metazoa > Chordata > Mammalia > Chiroptera > Vespertilionidae > Myotis > Myotis nattereri. The sequence continues at coordinate 155,159,660 of NC_138075.1, forward strand.
AAAGGGAGAGAGAGAGAGAAACATCATTGATGAGAGAGAATCATTGATTGGCTGCCTCCTGCACGCCCCCTACTGGGGTTGAGCCTGCAACCCAGGCATGTGCCCTTGATCGGAATTGAACCCGGGACCCCTCAGTCCACAGGCCAACACTCTATCTACTGAGCCAAACTGACTAGGGCTTGGCTCTCCTTAATTACAGGAACACTTTGCCTCTTTATGCTGCTTTCTACTTAGTATTATAATTATTTCTATGTCAGGCTATCTCTCTTATTAGATTCTAAGCACCTCATAGGCAAGATCAACATAATCATAGAGTTAACTCAAATTCATGTGGCCATTCATGCTGCCAATTATTATTTTTTGTTAATCCTCACCAGAGAATATTTTTCCATTGATCTTTTAGAGAGAGTAGAAGAGAGAGGGGAAAACAAAGAGAAACATTGATATGAGAGAAATACATCGATTGGTTGCCTCTTGCACGTGTCTCGACCAGGGCCTGGGTTGGGGAGAAGCCTGCAACCAAGGTACATGCCCTTGACTAGAATCAAGCCTGGGACCCATTGGTCTGCAGGCCGAAGCTCTATCCACTGAGTCAAACCGACTAGGGTGTGCTGCCAATTATTAAACACACAAAGAAGGTGTAGCCAATAAGTATACCTGTTAATATTCATGGTCATGCAACTACTGATGAATACCTAGGGTAATGAGAAAGAGTTTAAGGCTCAAACACTCTTGGAAAAGTCTCCAAGGACCCCTGTATGGAAAAGGAATTGAAGTGGAGGAGGTTTATTTTGGAGTACATTACCAATGCACCTCAATTGATCTCGACTTTATTATGTGCAAAGAGAGATGGTATTTTTGTCTAAATCTACTGGAAGAGGGTTTGGAGGACATATTGTTTTGGAACATATTTTTTGGTACACATTCCATATTCTCAATAAATCGTGCTCTAAGGACCACAACAGAGGCAGAACCTCCACTCTCATCTGGCCATGCAGCTGATTCTAGGAGCATTCGGGATCTTGACTGTTATTCTGCTTAATATCTGTGAACCCGATGGGAGTTGAATTCTCCGCTTTGAGTGTAGTTCTCACTTTTTGCTCACAGTGACAGTATCAGAGGAATATGCGGCAGTCAGTTGAAATTAATTTATCCACAGTAAAAAGATATTTGCTTGGGAGAAAGCCACAGGCCAATTTCCTGCCAGTTTAATCTTAACCATTATTGAAACAAATTAGAAATTTCCTCACCAGCCTTGAAAATGTCTTCTTTATGAAGTCAATTTTATTTTTAAAAATGCCTGCCATGTCTGCATGTTTCCATTTTTGCTGCTACGACTTATTTCAAACATTTTTACCTTTTCTGGTAGAAAATGCCTGATACCAGGCATCCCTTCATTTTTAGTTCATGTGCTGTTATTTAACCATAACTTGAACCCAAACACAACCCCAAAGAACACCTTCAGTGGTGGCTCACAGGATCAAACCCAAATGTCTTAGCATGATTTTCAAAGTCTTAAGCGATCTAGGACCTGTGAACCTTTCTGACTTTTCTTCCCAGGATGCCCTCGTGATCCAGTGTCACGGTTGCCCTTGATATCTCACCAATTCACTAATATGTCATGTGCAGTCATGCTTCCGTGGCTTCATTCAACCTGTTTCCTCCATCTAGATTATCTTTCTCTTCCTTCTTTGCCTTGTGCAAACCATTCATCCTTTAAAGCACAGGCAAATGAAATGGAATCTCTACATACTCCCTTTATCTAACATGATTGACAACAGCAACGGCTGATCAACCAAAAGAGTCAGTTAAAGAAGGAAATTAAAAGCCCTAGCCAGCTTGGCTCAGTGGATAGAGCGTCAGCCTGGGGACTGAAGGGTCCCAGGTTTGATTCCGGTCGAGGGCACATGCCTGGGTTGCAGGCTCGATCCCCAGTAGGGGGTGTGCAGGAGGCAGCCGATCAATGATTCTCTCTCATCATTGATGTTTCTATCTCTCTCTCCTTCTCCCTTCCTCTCTGAAATCAATAAAGAAATATATTTTTTAAAAAAAGAAAAGAAAAGAATACCAACTTATTTAAGCATTCTCACTTAAAATATCAAGAACATTCATTTAATGACCCTTTGGTGTAAGGCTTTTTGATTACGAGTTTACAGATTAAATTTCTCCATTGACCTTCTTTATAAACTATAGTCCAGAAGTTTTATTTTCCAGTGTGGGTCCTTATAAAGGAGGAAGAATTTAAAGATGTTTGAAAAGCAATCTAAATGCAGAGTTCAAGATTTTTACGATTTTATCCCCAGTTTTTAAAATAATTGTCTCGTTTACTTCTAGAAATAAAAAATAAATTTTCCACAATAATGCCAATGTACTTAATGCCATTGAAATGTACACTTAAATGTGGTTAAGATGGTGTATTCAGCCACTTGGGTTGCCATAATGAGCCTGAGTTTGGGTGTTCTTAACAATATTTTCTCATAGTTCTGGAGGTTGGTAGTCCATGGTTAAGGCAAATTCATTTTTTGGTGAAGGCCCTTCTCCTGGCTTGTGCACAGCACCTTCTCACTGTGTCCTCACATGGCCTTTACTCTAGGAGTGGAGAGAGAGAGAGAGAGGGAGAGAGAGAGAGATGCTTTCTGGTGTCTCTTCTTATACAAACATGAATCCTATCGAACAGGGTCCCACCCTTATGACCTAATTTAATATTAATTACTTCCTTTGAAGTCCCATCTTCAAATAAAGCCACACGGTGTGTCAGGACTTCAACATATAATTTTTTTTGGGGGGTGGGGGTGGGGGGGCGGTGGATACAAACATTCAATCCATAACCAGCGGTAAATTTTACATCATGTGTGCTTTTTACCACGTGCTCTGTCACTCCACCAAACCATTTCCTTAGAGCTGAATTGGGCGTGTTCATCTCTTCCTCACAGTCCAGTGAGATTCTTAAACTGTCTCACAAGCCATGCACGAAATGGGGTGAAATGCATTTCTTCAACTTGCTGTTCTCTTCCATCCTTTTAAATAGAATGTCTGCAGGGAAGTCTTCGTGATGAAACAGCTTGATGCATTTTGAACTAAACTTTAGCTGTTGCAGGTGATCATCACTTTCCTTCCCAACATCAGATTGTTTTTTTCTCCCTTCTCCAATCCCTTCTTACTCTCCTAGCTTCAGGCCTCTGGACTCCTAAAGAATCTATCTGTCCCTGTGGATGGGAATCCTTGATCATACTGCTGCTGGATCCCAGGCTCATCAACAACTTGGCCTCTAAGCTAAGGGCGAGTTTATGGTTGCAACAGCGCCATCTAGTGGCTTCTAGTCATCACAGAGGGAACAAACCCTCTAAAGGGGCAAGGAGCAGATGCCCTGGAAGAGCAGGGTCCCCTTAAAACCAGGCTTCTTCTCTTGTGCTAAGTTTTGTGTCTTAAAAAATATTTTTAAAGGAAAGTTTTAGTTTCACAGAAAATTTGAGGGGAAAGCACTGAGATTTCTCGTATTTCCTGTCCTCATACATGCACAGTTTCTTCCACTGTCAACACCACTCACCTAGTACCTTTGTTACAATTGATGAACCTACATTGACACATCACTATCACCTAAAGTTCACAGTTTACATTAGGGTTCACTCTCGGTGTTGTAAGTTCTATAGATTTGGACACATGTCAAGTCCTTCTTCCCCTACCTCCTTCTCCCCAAATCCATCTGCCAAAGACCTATTTATTCTTTCCTGCAGAGCACAACAGATTGTACTGGTTTCTTTCTCTGAATTCCTAGAGCTTTTATATTTTTATTTTTTAAAAATATTTTTATTGGTCTCAGAGAGTAAGAGAGAGAGGGAGAGAAAGATAGAAACATCAATGATGAGAGAGAATAATTGATTGGCTGCCTCCAGCCTGCCTCACATTGGGGATCGAGACTACAACCCAGGGATGTGCCCTTGATTGGAATTGAACCCGGGACCCTTCAGTCCACAGGCCAATGCTCTATCCAGTGAGCCAAACCAACTAGTGCCCTACAGCTTTTTAAAATTAGGAATTTTCGTGCCTCTACTTATGTTATTTTTTCGGGAATTTGTTGTTCCTCTTTTGTTGCCTTGGGAAATCTTACTCAGCTTTAAATGCAAAATTAGTACCTCATCTCATGTACACCATTGTTACAGACCATGGTGTGCTGGTAAACCACCTTGACACACACACACACACACACACACACACACACACACACACACACCAAAACCTAAATAACAATAACAAAAACCTAATCTGTAGTGGCCAATTTCTATAGTGTAAATACTCCTACTATGGCTAATTTCAAGCTGCCACTGTGACATTTCTGAAAGTGGAGTTGGAAAGGGATGTGTACAGTTTTCACATGGACTGTCAAAGTATTTAGGATATAGAGGCAGGGAGAATGTCTTATTAACCTTTGGTGATTAGTGCTCAGTCCTGTGTTTGGTATATAGCAAGTAGTCCATGTATTTCTGCTATCAATCTTTATGTAAATAGCTAGGTGGCCACCATGTCTCTCTGTGGACCCACTGGTTGGATGAGTCTTTGGACGGAGTAACTGTGACTGTCCTGTAGCAATCATTAGACAGAGAGGGAACTCTAAAGAAAGGCAATTTACCTAGTGAGATGTAGGACAAATATTGCACACACAATTATCCTTATGTTGGGGACAGAAGACTTATATATCAAGACTTTTCCACTTCTCCACTAGCTTGCTTTTCAGGTTCTAAGATTAACACAAATGTCTAAAATGTAGCTACAGATGAAACTGTGGGCACAGGGATGTCCCATTGGCACCGAGAAAGGTTGTATGAGAGGAGAGGCAGGAACACAGTAGCCACTTGCTGCACAAATGAGTTGCCTATAAACATATGAGGCCAGCTCTAATCTCTAGCTTCCCGCATAGTTCGTATGACATGATCACCCTACAGTGCAGCTGAAAGTTATGGTTTTTAGTTTAAAGGCCCTTGGGGAATGGCATGTATACCAGATGTCAGCCCTTGGGCATGAGACGGAAGGAGAGCAGACATAGCCCAGCAGAGGATGTCTGCACAGCTGCAACCCATTTTGTTCTGCTCTCTCCATTCCTGTTCGGCATTAGCTGTTTAGGACGATGACTAAGGTTCCATGACCTGTGGTGGCTAAGCAGACATTAAACAAGAAGGTACATCTCCCTATGCACACAGCTTTGTCTAGAGATTTTTTATTTTTATTTATTTTTGCCTGAAGCTCTGCAGAGGAGGACAGGTTGGCATGGGACTGCTGCTTTTTTCTTCCTGGCCATGTGGGACAAGGAGCTGCTTTGGAAAATGGCTCAAAGGGGATCAGGCTGGACGTTCTAACAAGTGAGGTGAGAAACGAGGGACCTGGAATCTGGTCCTTGTAACTTGCCATCTTGAACTGTGAACTTGACAGTCATTGAAGCAATCTCTGCCTCAGTTTTCCTTTTTACCCTGAGCCCCTCTCCCTCCATCTCTGTAAGCACCTCTCCTCTGGCTTCAGTCTTTCCTTATTTTAGGATCCCTGTTCTTTCATGCTGTCCCCATGAAATGTCCTTGCTCTAGAAAACTACTCTGGATGCTCCATCAATGTTCTCCATGTTAGTATGAATTTCAGCTGATGTTCTATCTCCATATGTGATTACATTTAAAATCTCCAAGCTGGGTCCTTTCCCAGGTGCTTCCCTAGGAGCAACTATATAAAAGCTAACCACCTGCAAGTTCTCTTACTTTGACCCTAAACACAAGGATAGGAAGGAGCTATTTTGAGATGACTGCATGAGATTTCTTTGTATTTTTTCTTATTTTTACACATGTAGGAAAAATATATTATTCACTAACTCCTACTCTTCATAGCTCAAAAAACACCAGCATCTCCATTCTTGGAAATTTGAGAGTATGAGGACTGGGGAGCTGAAATTTTAGTGCAGAAGTCTCTGCAGTTAGAACCAAGTTTCTAAAAATGTGCCATGTTACATAATCCAGGGGAAGGATGGAAAAGTACCAGCTGGAGTGAGGTTGAAGACTTTCCTGCATCTGACTCACTCAGGCAACAGCCTTTGAATTAAGATGCATCTCAGAAAAGCCAAACAAAACCCATTCATTCTCCAGGGCTTTGCATTCATTGGGGGGAGCTGGACTGTTGCCATGGGGCAGAGCCCTCCTGGGTACAGCTGTGTTTTTTCTTGTGGCCCTTGATGCCTACTTCCAGCGCCTTCTGTTCCCCTTCACATGCCCATCACCATCCTGATGCATCTATGGTTCTCCACCCCTCCTAGGCAGATGGCTTTTATCAGCCACAACTGGCTTCCCTCCTCAACACTAGCCTCTTCTCTGTCCTGGGCCTCAGACTCTGCTTCAGGTGGCACTTGCAATGTGCCATCATTATTTACAGTATCATGGATCCTTGCCATTGTGTCAGCTAATCAATTAGAGCACCTTAAAACACACACACACAGTGTTTTAGCTGAAAACGGTGCATAGCAGTTATGCAGTGACAACATGGTTCTCATATCAGGAATGATGAACATGATGGGAAGGAGATGCTTTCAGCCCCATGGAACCTTTTGGGGTTCCCTACAGTCACTTGGTACACTAGTAGCTATGTAGCTTCTGTCTCTATTAAGAAATTTATGTGTTGGAGCCCTTGGCCCGGCTGCTCCCTCTTTCCCAACCCCTCGAACTGCTCTGGGGTTGGGGAGGAAACTGCCTGCCATTTCTGAACAGTGACTTTGAAGGAATTAGTTTATTATATTGCTGCTCCATTACCGGATAGACTAAGGACTGGCTGGAGGGTGGAGAGCCCGCGGGAGTCTAGAGGGGTCTCATGGAGGCTTTAAAAGACTAACTATGAACTGATTACTGCACAGCTGAGTTTATGGGGTTGGGGAGCACGGAGTCTTGCATCATGAGAATGCTGGGAGGGGAGATCCATTTCCAGTTGGGACCCTAGACAGGAAGGAGCGTTCCTCACCAGAAGAAATGGAAACTGCCCCTGCTTTGTCCCTAGTGCTGAACCTCTGGTTGTGAGGATAGAGAGAGGGAGACAGTTCCTGCCCCCTGCCTCATGGGCCTCGAGCTTGTCCACTGGGAGTGAGCAGATACAGTGGCCCGGCATTGTGCTAGACACGCACAGCAAAAGGACAGGAATAGTCTTGCTTTTCTAGGAACTCCCAATCTATAGGGGAGTTGCTAAACACTCTGAAGTACAGGCTTGCCTGAGACAGGGAAACCAAGAAAGAGAGCCAAGAAAAAAGAAAGGAAAAATGAGTTAGACCTCTTGTTGACAAATATATATATATATATATATATATATATATATATATATATATATATATATAATTGATTTCAGAGAGGAAGGGAGAGGGACAGAGAGATCGGAACATCAATGATGAGAGAGAATCATTGATCAGCTGCTTCCTACACACCCCACACTGGGGATCGAGCCCACAACCTGGGCATATGCCCTGACTGGGAATTGAACCATGACTTCCTGATTCATAGGTCGATGTTCAACCACTGAGCCACGCCAGCCAGGTTGCTAACAATTTCTTGGAGAATATGGGCGCCCAACCTCCCAGCGTTGTTGGCATGAGGCATCTCCTTTGCCCTGGGAGCTGCCCTGAGGGCCTCTTAGTTCTTCAGATCATTGAGAAGTCTTTGCCTTCCATTACACCAGACTCAGTCTCAGAGAAAGCTTTATGTGTCAGATTGGACTAAGTGTGCATGTTGAATGGGAAACTCAGGCCAAGCACCCAGACTGACCAGCCACAGCTAGTTCCTCACCCCAAGGCTATCAGCTCACAAGACTGATCAAGTCAAAGTTTCCAGGATCCAGCCATCTGTATTTAAAAGTTCTCCTGGAGATTCCCATATGTGGCCAGAGCTCTGCCTTGCTGTGAAAAGCATGGGAGACAATGGAGAACTACACCAGATGCTCCTGTTTTGCAGATAGGAGAGCAGCAGGGCAGCAGCCTGGGAGTGCTGACTCTCATACACCCAGAGACTGTTACTAAGGGACTCACTAGCTTCCCCCTCCTCAGACGTTACTATTCATTCCAGGTCTCCTTTGCTATCATTAACTATGTGCCATAGTCCTTTGGACCGCCAACTCTCCATGCTCCTCTCAACTGTGGAAAAAGGGAGGCAGAGCTGTGTGGAAGACTGTCCATTGTGGAGACTAATGAAAGGGTTCTTTACCTGAATTCAGGTCTTTTCTGAAATATTCACAGATAACAACTTGTTTTTCATGGAGTCACAAATCATGTTTTCTTATGACATCACTAACTTATTTAAAATGTTTGTAAAATTATATATACAGAGCCTATTGACGAATGGGTTAGCTGAGTCAGTACATATTCTACAAGGTGCATTGTCCTACTTCTAGGGTTACACGTGTCCTATCACTAATTTCTGCTAAATGCTGCCTTTTGCGATCTGAAAAGATGTCAGTTGTATCCAAGGAAGGCCACAGAGTTCTACAGAACAGAGTTTCAGAGCTGGAAGAGAGTGGAGAGGTCATATGGTCTAATCCCTTATTTTACATGTAACGAAACTGAGGTCCAGAGAAGTGAGTCAATGACAAAAGTCACACACAGATAGGTGATGGACAAGACTCTAATACAGATCTTCTGAGTTCTAGTCCAGCGATATTTCCACTATGGTAAGTATCATAGGTCTTTTCAGTTGTTAACCATAATCCTCTAATCCACCTTAGACATACTGCCATCTTGATACCTGGCCAATCCACACTTGATTCTTGGCTCAAAGATATCCATTGTCTCTGCTCTTTAGCTACTGTTGTTCTCTTCACTTGTACTAATAACTGCAAGCTTATGAGTGAAGGATTTAAAAAATATTTCTCACCCATTGAAAATAAAATGTATGAAAGTACTTAAAATATGCACACAATTAAGCAATTATCCATCCACCACAAGGCTCTTAATAGAACACGTGCTATAGTTAAGAAAAGCAGAATCACATACAAATTACTTTCTATATAGTAACACACACACACAAAACATATCTATGCATTATTGAGAATTTAACACTATTTAGTGATATCCAAGACCTTGCCATGTGTCATATTATTTCATGTTTATTAAAAAATATTTTTATTGAAATTTTAGAGAAAGAGGAAGGGGGAGGGAGCGAGAGAAAGATCTATCTGTTGCCTCCTGCATGCCCCTACTGGTGATCAAGCCCACAACCAGGCATGTGTTTTGACCGGGAATTGAACCAATGACCTCTAGGTGCACGGATGACACCCAACAAACTAAGCCACACTGGCCAGGGCTGTCATATCTACACTAATAAAAGGGTAATATGCTAATTAGACTGGATTGACTGGACATATTCCGGACATCTGATTTCCTTCTGGACAAAGTCACGGTGGCGGAGGTCGAGGCAGAGGGCGTTAGGGGCGATCAGATCAGCAGGAGAGCAAGCAGTTGGGGGCGATCAGGCTGGCAGTGGAGCAGTTAGGTGGCGATCAGGCCAGCAGGGGAGTGGTTAAGGGGAAATCAGGCCAGCAGGCAGGCAGGCAAGCGGTTAGGAACCAGCGGTCCTGGATTGTGAGAGGGATGTCTGACTGCTGGGATTGGGCCTAAACCAGCAGTCAGACATCGCCTGAGGGGGTCCCAGATTGGAGAGGTTACAGGCCAGGCTGAGGGACACACCCCCATGCATGAATTTTGTGCACTGGGCCTCTATTTAATTTATAATACGGAATATTAAGTTTTATGTTATCTGTAGAGACTGGTGAGTGTTATTTTGATTTGAAGAGCTTTAGAGAATAATAAGAAAGCCTTCCAGTCTTACTTGTAAGAAAATCTAAGCTCTATCCAGGTTTAATGTTTCTTTTCTTCAAGCCATTTATGTTACTCTATTTAATACTTGTTAAAGTTGACATAATCTTATGTGGAAGTGAGTAACATTTTAGTGACCTACCCTCCATATCTACATTTTCTAAATGGGACTTCAAAAAGCTGATGGACTTGAAACTCTCAGATTTAGTATTCTGATCCTCACAACTCCTGAATCTAAGAGTGGTATGAACTTCATTTCCATGCTTTTTGTATAGTATGCATCAAGTCCTACCCTGTCCTTACCATACAGCTCACAAGCCTACTTTTGTGTCTCTGGTCCATGCAGCCCCATCTTCTCTTTCTTGTTTTATTTTATCTTTCATTCTTCTTTTGTGGTTGTTATATTTCCCTAATGGTGAGCTAGCATCATTTTCTAATGATGATGGGCAGAACTAGTAGAATTCCAGGTATTTTGTGATGAACCATTTGTGCATACACTTTGAGGGGTAGCCTCCTCAAGCACCAGAGTCCTCCTGTAGGGTTTCAATAGTTACTGCTCAGCCTGTTTTATGGACAGACAATCTGACACCCAGAAGAGAGGCTTCCCATGTTACTGTGGGAGAAGCCAGTCCAAGTAACCAGACTTTCAAACTCTAATCACATGGCTATGCAAGTCACTGGAATCAAAGGGAACTTGGTAAACCACTGTAATTGTCAAGCCATCTGTGGCCTGGTTAGAATGTTTTATATTTCATTGGAAAGAAGTGGTAAGCCAAGGGGATCTAAATATTTTGAAAGTTGGAGTAATAACTTTTGAAAGTAAAGAACATTCTTTTGCTCAGTCATTGTGAAATAGAATCACAGAATGCCAGCTCTGTGGGGATCTGTTCTACGCCCCCTCCTTTCTGGAGGAGGACCCTGAAACCTCCTAAAGGTTGACTGACACATCCCATGTCAGACTGTCAGTGCATGAACAGAAACTAGAAGCCAGTCACTCTGATTACTTGTAAAAATTTCCCTGCTACATCACACAGCCTCCCTTATAGCCATGTCTTCAAGAAACTTGATGTTATGAAGCATATTAAATTGTACATATCAATGCCCAGGTCATGTACTTCGAAGTATTAAAAAAAGCATCATTATAAGATTTTTATAAACATCTCCTAACAAGAATGGGAAGGCTCTGGGACTGGCGACTTCTCTGTCTTTGGCATACCATAATGCTCTGATGAGAGCCTTCATATTTTGGGGCACATAATCTCACCATGACTGAATGGGATATATAGCCATTGGATATGGGAATTTTGGATTAAGGGGAGTTTTTATGGTTTATGGGAGGGGTGCTATAAGACATTTTGAAGCCAGAATGTGTGAAGCTACAATAAATTTCTACTTGAGCTGATTTTGGAAGTGATTATAGCTAGTAATGAGGTGAGGAGACATGATGCAGGTGATAATAAGTAAATTTTGAGTTGGGCTTTTTAAACTCATCTTACTAAAAGGGGGTACAATGTACTGAATGTATGCACGTGCTCCAGTTTCACCTGGTCCCACCTGCCTTCCATCAAGAGCCCTCAGCTGCTTGTTCCATGTGGGAGCTACAGCAGCTCTGGCACCTAATCCCTCTTCCCAACCTGACAGTCTCATAGTGGCCCTGGCTGTTCCCACCATTTCCAGACTCAGATGAGATGATGTACTGTGGGAAGTTGGACCTGGGTTCCCAGTTGCTAACCGGAGAGACTCAACCTGGAAGTGTAGGTGGGTTCACATACCATGCAGTGAAGGTATGGGTGGGGATAGGGTGGCTAAATGCCCTCATGCCATGAGCTCTAACCAATGAGACAGGAGATGGGAACAGTTGGCATGTAAATCCCTCTTACTTCCCTCCTCCTCCCTTCTGCCCCCACCCATGAACTGTTCTGGGACAGTGATGCCTTTTGACCATCCCAGAAATGTCCCACATGACTGAACCATCAGCTATGTTTTCTTTTGAGGCCACAATAGCTGGTAGCATACACCTTGCTTTCCCTGCCCCTTTCACTTCACACTTGCAGTCCTGGGATTTCACCCACCTCTCCATAAAGCATCAGCATTATTGCCTCCGTTTTGTGTCCTTGTAGAGCACAGGTTATGTAAGGGATTATTGTAAAGTTGTAAAAGGTTTGTAAGTATAACAAGGAAGCTATGAACATGCCACACCTAGTTTCTCTTTCTAACTCAATTTGCCTATGTATATCTGAAGTGGCCCTAGGGAATGAATACCCGGTTTGTTTGTTTTTCTGTCACAGTGTATCTGCTTCTCTAAATGTGTTTGCTTTGGCCTCCTCTTCTTCCTGATTAGCCAATCATTCCCATTTATTTACACCAAATCTCTTAAAAAGCCAAACTGCTTGGTTTGACCGATGACTCACAATCATTAGGCAAATATAACGAGTCAAATCACACACAAAAAAGAGAGTCAAGTCACTTCATAGGTTGCTGACCAGCATATGGATGGGCAATTCTTGAATTTGTGGCCCTCTTGGGCACAAAGAGCATTAGCCCTACTTCCTTAAATTAGTCTTTTGGAGGACAGAGTCAGCGAGAGGAAGAAGTTGGGTACGGCTTGTTCAGCAGAAAGTCCGAGAAACAAAGGAGTTGGGTTTTCAGCTGTCACCTTCAGGCTATCTGGGCACCTTTCACAGGCTAACAGTATTTATCCTTAACTACCTGGACTCTTACATAACTCCCTCTTGGCTGTTGTTCTGTATGCAGTTCAACCTCCCATTCTCAGGGATTATTTAGGCTCTTGGACAGTGATCTGTTATGCCCTAAGTAAGAGCTAAGGTGTACTGTTGTGCAGGGAAGAATTTAATCTGACCTATTCCTCAAGAATATGATAGCAAATCAAGGGTAAACTTACTTTTTTTTTTTTGAATGATTAATCCAGATATCTTAAGGAAAATGATGACATGGAGGTAGTTTGGGGGTCCCTGGCTAGTGGATAAGAAATTGTCCCAGAACTAGGAAGCAAGTAGGAAAGATCAAGTATCAGCAGGTTGAACACTGAAGGAGGATGAAGAAGGGAGGAAGCAAATACCAAGGAAACGTTAGGAGAGAGGCCCTGGTGGCTATACTGGCCTAAGTTCTGATTTGCAGCAGTGGAAAAGTAAGAGCACTGCAGGCCACGGAGCATGTAAAAGAAGAATAAAAGCTGCTTACACTTATTGAGGACTTACTCTCTTTCAGACCTCCCTCAGGGGGCTTTTTATTTAGACATCATAGCAACCTCATGAGGTTTTACAGATGAGGAGACTGACATAACAAGATGGAGGAATTTGCTTAAGATCCCACAGCTGGAGGGAGACTGGGTCAGGATTCCAACTTTCTCATGTTGTACTACCCCTCACCCCTGCCAAACCTTCAAACAGGAAAACTTGACATATGTTGTGAAGAGCTCCCAGGTCACTATAGTAACATTTTATTGTTTACTCTCTGCTGAAGCCTGGGACATTTCTGTTTAGAAGCACAGGGCACAGTGATAACAGAATGACATTGCCCACTTACTAGAGCAGGCTGAGACTGCTGATCCATGCAGACCTGTTTCACAAGCATGACGGGAGGTTTAATGTTTTGTATCAACTATGCATTTAGAATCCCATTCATTTGTTCAACCATACAATCATCCAACTCATACATACCGAGCTCCTACTGTATACTATGTTCTATAATGACCTTGTGTTGGGCCCCGAGGTTACAGCAGTGAACCGGATAGACAATATCCCTACTGTTATGGACCTGTAGAGATGTGCCCTGGTTTGTGACTAGCCACTTCTGACTACTGACTGGTTGATATGTGGCTAGTCCCTTTTGAGATGTACTGGAAGTATAAAATGTACACCAATTTTAAAGACAGTATAAAAATAGTAAAACATCTCACTGATAATTATTATTATTGATTACATGTTGGACCACTAATATATTGGACATCATGGGTTAGATAGATGGCATTATTGAAATTAATATTACTTGTTCTTTTTTACATTTTAGATGTGGCTACTTGAAAATTTAAGATAGCTATGTAGCTTGCATTATATTTCAATTGAACAGTGCTGGTCTGGAGAGAAAGCTGGATGCTGAGCAAATGTTTAGACGAGTTTTGAGCACTGCTAAGGGGAACTAAAATGTACTACCGAGGCTGGAGACATTGACACATAACATAGTCTAGACGGTTAAGGGAGAATGTGTCCAAAGAAGCTTGTGTCTCCAATAAATGGTTAGTTGTGTTACATTTAGTGATATTTCTAAGAACATCAGTCTTAAAAAAATGCAGTTATTTTAAGGTACAGAGATTCATTTGTTTAACTGCTAGACTTGGTCACAGATAATGATTAGATTAGCTCAGCCCTGTGTTAATGAAGGCCTGACTGCATTTTGAGGACAAAGCTATGAGTTAACTGTGTGTGTGTGTGTGTGTGTGTGTGTGTGTGTGTGTGTAGGGTATGTGTGTTAAAGGGGCAGCACTGTGTTTTAATAAGGATAGTTAACATTTATGGAGAATTTACTTTGTACCTGAGATATTTTTTGAAGTGCTGTTAATGTATTATCTCACCTCATTCCAGGAATAACTCTCTGAAGAGGTATCCTTATTATCTGCTCCTCACAAATTTGAGGTAGGAGTTGGGAAGGTTGAGTTCCTTGCTTTAGTCATATCACCAGTATTTTGCCAATCCAGGATTGAACCCGTAAATCAGGTAATCTATGTCAGATCTCGCCCCTGGGTTTGAATTCCAGTTCTGCCACATACTGACTGAGATTTCAGCAAAATACTCAACTCCACTGACTCAGTTCCATTCTTTATAAAATGGGATGGATACCTTTGTGGGGAAGGAGGGAAATCCCCCTTTCCCTTCTTAGTTTTTCTGGATGGTTGATAACTAAAATGACAAAGACAGATTAACACAAGAAAATATCCAAATTTAATTACATATGTACATACAGGGGCTCCATAAGAATATGGGACCTGAGGACAAATTGGGACGTTGAGGCCTATATGCCTTTTAAAAAAATATATTTTTATTGATTTCAGAAAGGAAGGGAGAGGGAGAGAGAGATAGAGACATCAAGGAGGAGAAAAAATAATTGATTGGCTGCCTCTTCCATGCCCTGGACTGGGGATCGAACCAGCAACTTGGGCATGTACCCTTGACCAGAATCAAACATGGGACCCTTCAGTCCATAGGCTGATGTTCTACCCACTGAGCAAAACTGGCTATGGCCTATATGCCTTCTTGATCTAAGGAGAAGCGGGGTGGGTAGTAGTGGTTTGAGATTTTACAGGGCAAGAAGGCAAATCACATAGGGATAGGAAAGCAAATTTGGTAAACAAACGTTTGCTGGGCCATCAAACCATAGTAACCATAGGACAGAGAGGACTTTGATCTCACAAGTCTTGCTAGGCTCCTTCCTGTCTATCATATTTAGTTCACATAAACTATAGTTATCTATGAAATCGCTCCCTTCCTGCAGCAGGTCATCTATCTAAATTCTTTTAGGCAGTTAGAGTCCTTTGTTTCCTAAAAGTAACCAGCTTAAAATAATACCCCAAAGAGGCTTATTTTTGGGTAGCAAACTCTGTTCCCCTTCACCTTTCTTGCAGTAAGAGTTAGAGATAACCCATATCTGATAAGCATGCTCACACTGTACCTGGCACTCAGTATGGGCTCAGCAAATTGTAGTTATTATTCAATTTAGAGCCTCCCGTTAGAGTGAATTGTTTCAATAAAACCTAGTATTTGTGTAAACCCCAGACTAACTAGTTGGGTCACTGCACTGAGTATGGTTATCACCTAACTAGATGACACAGGGTCACATCACATTATTGAAGTGAGGGGACACATCTGCTTCCTCTTCAGTCCCAAATGTGTCCTGCGTGTGAACCTGTTGGACTATCTCACGCTGTGACCAGCCATTTGTTTGCCAATTTTTTTCTCTCACAAAAATTCTCTCCTGGGGTCTGGCATCATGGGGACTGGGTCAGTTTTCTTTGGGAAGGTCAATCTCAAGCTGGTTACAAACAGTTGATTTCATGATAACTAAGTGCAGTTTAGGCCAACAAAGGGCAAATGGAGAGATTCCTTCCATGGGCTTGGAGGCATGATGAGGCCACTGCCCAGCGCACACTGAGGCTTCTATTGGAGGTAATCAAGGGTGTGTGTGGGGGTCACAACATCTGATCCCATAGAGGTGGAGCAGTGGAATGCCTGAGCAAGGGAAACAAGTGAAATGTTGCCCTCTTCCTGTCAAAAATTGTTAACAAGACAGTCTTCTCCAAAATTCAAAATGTCAGCCAGGATTGCTACCAGTGAACACAGATTAGTTCTGTATTAGACTAATTTCTCTGGGTTCTTCAGAGAAACAGGACCAGTAAACACACACACACACACACACACACACACACACACACACACACACACGCTGGGTAGATAGATTGGGGTTGATTTACTATGGGGAATTGGCTCAGGCAATTAGGAAGGTTGAGATGTCCCAAGATCTGCATATCTGGGAACTGGAGACCCAGGGAAGCCAGTGGTGTAATTCAGGGAGAGTCTGAAGCTATGACAACCAGGGAAGCTGATGGTGTAAGCCATAGTCCGTGGGCAGAAGAATATGAAATGAGATGTCCCAGCTCAAACAATGAGGCAGGAAAAAAAGGGTAAATTCCTCCTTCCTCTCCTTTGGTTCTATTCAGACCCTCAATAGATTGGATGAGGCCCACCACACTGGGGAGGGGAGGCCATTTACTTTATTGAATCCACTGATTCAAATGCTAATCCTGTCCAGAAACACCCTCAAAGAATTACCCAGAAATAATGTTTAACCTGGCATCTGCGGCCAGTCAAGCTGATACAGAAAATTAACCATCACAAGCTCTCATTCATTCATCCATCCCATATTTATAGGGCACCTAGGATATTTCAGGTAGTGAGTGTGATTCTGGAGAATCAATGAGGAGCAAAATCAGATAAGGCCTCTGCACCCCTGAAGCTGGTGGTTTAGAGGGAAACAGACACTAATCAAATAACCTGACAGGCTCCAGACTAGATACATGATTTCTAAGGTCCCTGCAGCTCTCTAAAATTAAATAGCTCTCCTCAGTCCCTGAACCTCATAACTCATGGAGAGTCACCAATTCCTGGCAGCCCCAGGGCCCACATTAACAGGAATTTGTCTGCCTCTCTGGGGAGAGTTGCCTTGCTGGACAGTTTTCTTTAGTCAACAGTACCACCCTAAGCAGAAGTCAAGAACCGCCATTCTGGAGGCTCCTCCCCCCACCTCACTGGCCTCCCTCCCTTGCCCTGGTTTGTTGTTTGTTTGTTTTGGGGGAGTGGATTCCATCTTTAGCGATGAGTACTTCTTCCTCCATGACACTGCAGAGCTGATGATGAGGCCTGTCATGAGTATGACATCTGTTTGGCTGCAATCCTGGCTTCTTCTCTGCTCTTTTTGGCCATCAGCCTGTTGCAACCTGGCGCTGCCTCATGGGACTTGCCACTAAGCTAAACAGCCACAGTCAGTCACAGCCACTTAAGTGCGTTTCTTAGACCAGGGCCTTTCCTTACTCCTTCTCTTTTATTTTTTTAATTTATTATTTTCTTTATTGATTAAGGTATTACATATGTGTCCTTAACCCCCATTGCCACCCCTTACCCCAACCCCTTCTCTTTTAGCTTCACCAATTCTTGAACTTTCCAGGCCTCTTTGATGAGTTGTATGCTCAATGGAGGCTTATACATTTAACGGGTATTGAGACCCTTCTATGTGCCAGGCACTGGCTAGGTGTGGAGACTCTACAAATCCAACTGTGGGACTTCTGATTTCATTAGGAAGAAGGCAGAAGCAGAAAGGACCCAGTGTGGAGGGCACACACACACACACACACACACACACACACACACACACATAAAGCCAAAGAAAGAAAGAAAAAAAAAAGGATGAAAGTATTAGGGATTTAGGGAAATGGAAGCTTTGATATAGAGTGAAAAAGCTTGAAACTAAAAACTAAAAAAGGTTGAATGAAGACACAAGGGTCAAAACACAATATTAAGGGAAATTTATTAGAAGAAATCTCTCCAAGTTTTTCCACTTTGTGAAAGATGCATATTTCAACACCATTTTTGACTTCCCTCTATGGGAACTAAGGCTTTAGCTCTCATTCCCACCACTTTCCCATTGTGCAGCTACAACTTTCTCACCCCATGTCCTCTCAAGTTTTGGTCAGATTAATTTTTATGTTTAGTCTTCCTGAAGTTTCCCTATTTTTCAAGTAAGACATAGAGAGAAGACCAACCCCCATCCCCAAAATGGACCAATCCCGCCACAGTCCCTGTTAATCCAAGGAAGCCTGGAGCAGTCCAGAGAGGTGGGTACCACAGGTTAGCGTGGCACCTCTGTGGACGTGGCTGGGCATTTGGGCATAGCATGTGGGCAAGCAGCTGTGTCTACTGGTGTCAGGTGCCTGACAAGGGCCCCTGTGGCTTTGCTCACGGATGTGGTCAAGGAGCAGGTCTGTGGTGCACTCCAGCGCTGGAGGCAGCAGGCTCCTGCTCCGATGGGGAGAAGCAGCCTAGCACGTGCGCCTGAACTGCATCCGGGTGTGTAGGGCTCCCAGTGCCCAACGATGCCCACCCGCAGCCATGGCATTGCATTGGAGTTGAGGCAGCTAATGCAGGAATGAACTTCAGAGCCAGTTTTCCCAGGGGCTTGTCCAGGTAGTCATGCACCAGGTAAACCTCCTCAGCAGTCAGCCCCAATGGCCCAGACCACGCTGCGACCGTTGGCATTCATGAGCCACCACAGCTGAAGCAGGACAAGCTGGGCATCCCCGAGTGCGGCTAGGGCGAGGTGGGTGGCGCAAAAGCAGCCAGGGGCCCATCTCTCTGCTACACTCAACCGCTGAACCAGCTGCCTCAGCACCACCATCCCCACGCTGTGCCACGTGCTGGGCTGTCTGGGGTTCCCCAGGCCGGCCACCAGCCACTGCTTCCCCGGGAGCTAGGGTTCCAAAACGCAACCATGCAAGGCTGGACTCAGCAGCAGCCCTGCAAGGCAGAGGCCAGGCGGCCAGCGGCATGCTGTTCCCATCACACCCCAGATTAATTTTAAGTGTTTACTAGGACTGTGTACACACTGAGTCATGTAGCATGCTATATCAGTTATCAATTCACCCCAACCAATTACCCCAAACTAAGCAGCTTAAAACAATAAGATTTAATTCACTGTTTTGGAGGTTCAAGTATAGTTTAGCTGGAACATTTGAAATCAGGGTTTCTCACAGGCTGCCATGAAGACAGCTGGCCAGGGCTGTGGTCATGACAAGGATCAATCCAGAGGGTTGAGTGATTTTCCTGGGATTACTTCACTGATGAATCCCTCTCCTCCATTTTCTCTCCTTGCTTTCTCTATTCCTGTTATTTAGGTACTAGAGGCCCGGTGCACGAAATTTGTGCCGGGCTGGGGTGGGGGGGGGGGGGAGTCCCTTCAGCCCAGCTTGCACCCTCTCCAATCCCTCGGGGGATGTCCGACTGCCGGTTTAGGCCCAATCCCAGGGCAGTCGGACATCCCTCTCACAATCCTGGACTGCTGGCTCCTAATCGCTCACCTCCCTGCTGGCCTGGTCACCCCCAACTGGCCCCCACTGCTGGCCTGGTCACTCCCAATTATCTCCCCTGCAAGCCTGGTCACCTCTCATGGCCCCCCCACTGTCCTGGTCACCCCAGGCAGCCTGATGTTCAGTCATTTGGTTGTCTCCCATTAACCCCCCTGCTGACCTGGTTGCCCCATGCAGCCTGCTTGTTCAGTCATTTGATCATCCCTCACTAACCCCCCTGCCAGCCTGGTTGTAGGCAGCCATCTTGTGAGGGTGTGAGGGTTAATTTGCATATCACCTCTTTATTATATAGGATTGGGTCCACTGGATTGATCCTCTAATATTCTTTTCTCTCCTGTGATCAATCTCTTTATTATATTTACTTTATAAGATATTTCCTCAATTTTGTGTTTCTGCAATCCTATTTTAATTTTTAAGAATTCTTTTCTTTTTCTTTGAGTGTTATTTCTACATAGGACATTTTCTTGTTTAGCTCTCTGAAGCTGTGAGTGATAGCTCCTCTGTTTTCCACTTGTTCTTTTTCCATTTATTTGATTTGGCTTCTATTTTTCTCGTTAGAGGTTTTATTCAGTTGTCTGGTCATCAATTACTGTTTTCTAATGACTTAGAGTGGAAGACCATAGTGTTGAGAGAGATTGGGTGCATGAGGATGGAGTGTGTTAACTGAGCTTTAGAGAAGGGCAGGATGGCTGAGTTCTTGAGTTTGGGAATTCCCTTGGTTGTCTTGCTCTCCTGTCTTCTTGGCTTGGAGCAGAGCTTACAAGAAACTCTATTGTCTGGGGCTACAGACCTGATTCTGAGAGTTAAATAGGGAAAGGTGTGGTGAGGCCTCAGCATATGTATAGACCCACCTATCCCTTTCATCTTTGCCTCTAGTATTCCCCAGATACTAACATGCAAGGAGAAATGATTTATTAGAATACATATGAAAAGGAAGCTGCTCCTACCATTTATGTAGGACCATTGAAGTCTCATTAGGTACCTTTCAGTCTGTCCTTATCTTCGGTGGTAGTTGGGGTTTAGCACAGATGTGAATGATTTGGACTTGGGCACACTCTGTCCCTTCCTCCATTTGCCTCATTGTTTATGTTTAGAGGCCTGGCCTCCAGATCAGATGTATTGTATCTCCCTCCACAGTCTGCTTGCTGATTCATAGGGCAAACAACACGCCACTGATAGCTCGGGGCCTTGAACTAGATTAGTCATTTATCTGATTTGCCATTTATCTCCTGTAGTAGAGGGGGGAAGAATTATAACACAAACTAGGGGCCCAATGCATGAATTTGTGCACCTTGAAAGGAACTGAAGGACAGTACTGCTGCTACTATTATCAACATCGCTGAGACCCTGTCTGTCTACACCATGAGTGTATTTTTCAGGAGTTGTCATTTTGCTTCCCCTACTCCCACTTTTTTTTTTTTTGTAGCTATCATGATAGGTTCAAATAAACCACTATGTGTTCTAAATTTTCTTTATCAATAAGATACATGCAGGCTTAATGGATTCCCCAAGTAGAAGACCTTCCAGCTCAAGGAACAAACAAATTAGTAGATATTAAAACTGCCTAATATCAAAAGGTACTGATGGCAATATCATTTCTGCTCTGGGAATGTGAATGCTAATATTATCATACTTGAGTAATAAATTTAAAAAAATCACCTCTAAGTACTACAGCCTCAAAATTAGTTCCCTTTATCATTTGCTAGACTTTAATACCTTAGCTAAATCAAATATGTTTTTACTCAAAAGCTAATATTTTACAACAAAACTTATTGAGCTATATAATTCGTGTACCACCAAATTTACCCTTTTAAAAAATGCAGTTTAATATTTTTTGTACAGAGTTTAGCAACTACCACCATAATCTAATTTTAGAACATTTTTATTACCCTCAAAAGATGCCCAGTGTCCATTTGCAATCTCTCCCTATTCCCCTAGTCCCAGTCCTAAGAAACCACTAATCTATCTGTCTCTATAGATTTGCTTAGGCTGGACCTTTCATAAGAATGGAATCATCTGATAAGTGGTCTTTCATGACTGGCTTCCTCCACTTAAGCATAGTGTTTTTGAGTTTCAGCCACATTGTAGCATGTTTCAGCACGTCTTTCCTTTTTATTGCCAAGTAGTATTCTGATATATGGATATTACACATTTATATATCCATTCATCAATTGATGAACATTTGGGTTATTTACAACTTTTGGCTATTAAGAATAATGCTGCAATAAAGCTTGGTGTACAAATCTTCATGTGAACATGTTTTCATTTCTCTTAGGTAGATACCTATGAGAGATATTGAGTCATATGGTAATTATATGTTTAACATTAAACTGCCAAACTGTTTTCTAAAGTAGTTGTGCCATCTTAAATTCTTATCAGCAGTGTATGGTGGTTCTAATTTCTCCACATCCTTGTCAACACTTATCATTGTTCGTATTTTTAATTTCAACCATACAGTACATGTGAAGTGGCATCTCCTTGTGGTTTTATTTGCCTTAACCTAATGATTGAGTGTCTTTTCATGTACTTATTAAATATTTGTGTATATTCTTTAGAGAACTGTCTATTCCAGGGATGGCAACCTTTTGAGCGCGGCGTGTCAGCATTTTGAAAAACACTAACTTAACTCTGGTGCCGTGTCACATATAGAATTTTTTTTGATATTTGCAACCATAGTAAAACAAAGACTTATATTTTTGATATTTATTTTATATATTTAAATGCCATTTAACAAAGAAAAATCAACAAAAAAATGAGTTCGCACGTCACCTCTGACACGCGTGTCATAGGTTCACCATCACTGGTCTATTCAAATCCTTTGCTTGCTTGCTTATTTATTTACTTATTTATATTTTAATTTATTTCAGAGAGAAAGGGACAGGAGAGAGAGATAAAAACATCAATGATGAGTGAGAATCATTGATCAGCTGCCTCCTGCAATTCCTCCTACTGGGGATCAAACCTGCAACCCATGCATGTGCATGTGCCCTGACTGGGAACCTGGTTCATGGATAGAAACTCAACCACTGAGCCACGCCAGCTGGACTCATTTTTAAATTGGGTTATTTGTCTTTTTCTTGTTGAATCATAAGAGTTATTTATTTTCATATTTTTATTTTTAATTAATTAATTATTAACTTAAATAATTCTTTATTGTTGAAAGTATTACATAAGTCCTTTCTTCCCCCCAGAAACCCCCTTTAGCTCCCTCCCCTCCTGCCCCAGGCCTTCAGCACCCATAAGAGTTACTTATATGTTCTGGATAGTAAGCTCTTATTGGACATGTGATTTGCAAATATGTTTTCCAAGTCTGTTGGCTGTCTTTCACTTTCTTGATGATGTTGTTTGAAGCACAAACATTTTTAATTTGATGACGTCTAATTTATCAATATTTTTCTTATCATTTGTGTTTTTGATGTCATGTCTAAGAAATCATTGCCTAACCCAAGATCATGAAGGTTTATTCTCATATTTTCTTCTCAATTTTATAGTTTTATTTCTTTCATTTAGGTCTGTGATCCATATTGAGTTAATTTTTTATATGGTGTGAGGTAGGGGTCCAGAGTCATCCTTCTGCATGTGGAATATCCATTGTTCCCAGCACCATTTGTTAAAAAGATTGTTCTTTTTCCATTGAATTATTTTGACAGCTTTGTTGAAAATCAGTGACCACTAATGTAAGGGCTTATTTCTGAATTCTCTATTCCATTGATTTATATGTCTATTCTTATGCTAACACCACACTGTTTAATAATTGCAGTTTTGTAGTAAGTTTTGAAATAAGAAAATGTAAGTCCTCTAACTTAATAGTTCTTAAAAAATGATGCTATTTTTAAATAAAGGATTGGTTTGTCATACAGTTTGACCATGTATTTTTTGTTTTGCTTTTTTGTTTCTTTTTTTAGAGAGGAAAGGAGATGGAGAGGGAGATAGAAACATCAATGATGACAGAGAATCATTGATTGGCTGACTCCTGCATGCCCCAGACTGGAGATTGAGCCTTCAACCAGGGCATGTGCCCTGACCAGGAATCGAACCATGACCTCTTGGTTCATAGGTTGATGCTCAACCACTGAGCCATGCTGGCTGGTCTTGATCATGTATTTGTAGACACTTTTAAATTTTGAAAGGCTCATAGATATCAGTTATATTCTTCTGTGGAGGTAAAAGCTTTTACATACCCAGCTGTTAACAATAAGAAAATCATATAACATGTTTTCTTATACATTTTTAATGGGCATGGGCAGGTTGTGGAGACCCTGAGGAACCATATTTCAGAAGTTTGATTTGCTTAATATTTAGCTGGCAACTCCTACATGTTATGGTCTGTGCTGGAAGCCTGGGTGAGAAAGATAAATGGGGCATAGTTCCTTACTACACTGTGAGGATTCAGGGTGCTCACGGTGTAGCAAGGAACCGGCCAGAATGTGATTTCTGACTTTCTGGAAATTGTCAACTTATACTTCCTCACTTTATAGATATGTAAAGGAAGCCTAGAGAGATTTGTGTGAAAGCAATAGTATCCAGTCAAGTAAATAATTGTGAGCACAGTGCCTTGACATCATAGGCCATCAGAAAATATTGCCACGTGAAATCTCAGACATCTCTTGTAGCAATATGTTTACAGATACATCTAGGGCAGAGGAAACAAGGAGAAAATAAATAAATAGGACTACATCAGAATAGAAAACTTCTGCACAGCAAAAGAAGCCATCAGCAAAATAAAAAGGGAAGCCACTGTATGGGGGAACATATTTGGCTATGATACATCTGATAAAGGGTTAATATCCAAAATATATAAGGAAATCATAAAACTTAACAAAAGGAAGACAAACAATCCATTAAAAAATGGTCAAAGGTCTTAAGTAGACACTTCTCCAAAGTGGACATACAGAAGATCAAGAGATGTATGAAAACATGCTCAAAGTCACTGATCATCAGAGAGATGCAAATTAAAACAATAATGAGGTATCACCTCACACCTGTCAGGATGGATACTATCAACAAATCAACAAATGACAACTGCTGGTGAGGATGTGGAGAAAAAGGGAACCCCAGTACACTGCTGGTGGGAATGCAGACTGGTGCAGCCATTATGGAAAACAGTATGGAGTTTCCTCAAAAAATTAAAAATGGAACTGCCATTTGACCCAGTGATCCCATTTCTAGGAATATATCCTAAGAAACACCAATCAGAAAGAAAGTATGCACTCCTATGTTCATAGCAGCACAATTTACAATAGTTAAGATCTGAAAATAGCCCAGGTGCCCATCAGTAGAGGAGTGGATAAAAAAAACTGTGGTACATTCACACCAAGAAATACTATGCAGCAGTAAAAAAGAAGGATCTTTTATCCTTTGAGTCAGCATGGATGGACTTGGAGAGCATTATTGCTAAGCGAAATAAGCCAGTCAGAGAAAGACAAGTTATCAAGTGACCTAACTCATATATGGAATCTAATGAACAACATAAATTGATGAACGAAATAGATCCAGAGTCATAGAAACATGGAACAGGCTGTTGAATCTCGGAGGGAAGGCAAGGGAGGGTGGGTGGGTGGGAAGAGATCAACCACTGAACATATATGCATGTATGTATATATGCATAACCCATGGACACAGACAATAGGGTGGTGAAGGAGGCAGGGGTGGGCTAGAAAGTGTCACTGGGGAAAAGGGGACATCTGTGATACTTTCAACAATAAAGATTTAAAATAAAATAAAAATAAATGTCTCACAGGCAAAAAAGAAAAGAAAACATGTGCCATGATTGTTTACTAGATGGTGTGAAGACTTGAAGCTAGGACACCTAGCCATGGAAGGACAGACTCAGAAGGCTGAGAATATGCTCCATCCTCTGCAGGCTGACTTTCACAGTTAAAGATTCCTTTGTGCTCACTGCCCAGCTTTATGCCATTGAAGGTGCTTTTGGCAGTCAGCTTTGCCCTGGAGCCTGCCCTTGCCCTTTCTTTCTTTTTGGCCCCGGGTGTCTCGAGACAGGTTGAATAACCACCCTGGAGTTCTGCCAGCATCACAAGATGAGGAAGGGCAAGAAGACCAAGAGCAGGGTGGGTGGTGCGGGCGGGGGCAGTGCAGAGGAAGTTCAACAATCATCATGTGGTTTCAATGGCTCAGATATGCTTAGCTGCCAGTATTCGTTCAAACAATTTAGACTTTCCGAAACCAGGCCCTTCCTCTCAGAGTCATTTGTTTACTTCTGTCTGGTGGGCTTCTCTGGCCCTTTCCGGGAACTCATGAACTGAGTGCTTCAGGTGGAGCCTCAGTCTGCTGGGAAGGCCAGCAATTCCCGTGGCCCAAAGTCCAGTGTGAAGTCAGCTGTAACCAAATCAAGTCATCAGTTGTGGCAGATGTTTAGCATACATGGAGGACACTGAGTTGGTGGTAAAAGGATTACTAGATTTTGTGTGCACCTCTCTGCCACTTATAGAGGAAACAAATTTGCATATGGAGCAAGGTGAGATGCACAGCTGAACTGAAGGAAAAAATGGCATCTTGGGTAAAAGCAAGAACTGGAGATGGATTGCCTTAGTTGGAATTGGGGCTCTGTTACTACCAGCTATGGATGCTGGACAACTTAACATGTTATTTCCGTGTCCTAATTTTCTCATGCAATATTCTTAAGCACTATTAACTTTTAGTATGCTATGTAATTCGTTTATTATGTTTATTGTCTCATTGCCCATCTTTATTTTTTTTTAAATATTTTATTGATTTATTTTATTGATTTCAGAGAGGAAGGGAGAGAGATATAGAAACATCAGTGATGAAAGAGAATCAGTAATTGGTTGCCTCCTGCACACCCCCAACTAGAGATAGAGCCTGCAACCAGGCAGGTCCCCTGACCGGGAATTGAGCCGTGCCCTCCTGGTTGACAGGTCAATGTTCAACCACTGAGCCATGCTGGCCGGACATCATTGCCTACCTTTACAGGATAGAAATCTTCACTTTGTGGCTATTGATTTTTTAAAATTTATCCTAAGAATGTAGAAGGCTTGGGACACATAATAGGTGCTCAGTATTTGTTGAATATGGTTAATAATAGTACCAATCTTGACTGGATTGTTATGAAGATGAAATGAGTTAATTTTATAATATGTTCAGGGCAGTGCCCATCACATAGTAAGTGCTACATAAGTAATGTGACCATATGCCCCATGTCCTGTTGGCCTGGGGCAATCCTGCTTTAGACCCATTTCCTGCAGTAAATATTAATAGTATTCCCTTTCAGAAAAAAATACTAATTTTAAGTGTTAAATTATATGGTTTTCCTACATGTGTTTTTACTCCTTCATTTAAGAAATGTAAAAGAAATTCCTACTATTTACCATGTTTGATGCTAAGAGCAGTGGCCATAACTCCTTCCCCTGCAGAACTTACAGGCTGTGGACTCTCACTTAAGAACATGATTAAGTAGGCAACCTCATGACTGGGACACATGGTTAAAGAGAATAATTGGATTTGCATCCATGTTGTTCTTTGCTGCTTTATGAGAAAGTTCTTTATCAGTTTTTACAGCAACCCAATAAGGTGGAAATGATTACTACCCCTCTTTTACTGAGGAAAGACAGGTTCTGAGGACAAATAACCTGGTGGTGGTGCAAGCTAGAGAGCACTGATCCAGGCTCTGATTCCTACATGCCTTCCCGCTGAGAACACTGTCTGCTGAGAGCTCCGGCCAGATGGCCTGGCAGCCCTGGTATGACTTGGACTCAATAATTCTGCATTGCTTTATGATAAGCAGATTTCCCCACTTAAGTCTTAAGGAATATTTAGATTACACTGATTAAAGGTAGAATACACGTTTTAAATGAAAGGAAAGGCAGAAGTATCTAATTCTTTTGATTTTTAATCTTGCCTGGTCAATGAAGTATATCCATTCTCTAATAAGCCAGTGGTGGCAGGAGCTACAGCTTTTCTCATGTCCCTCTGCCTCCCTCTAGTGACTCGAGTATAGAATTACTATTTTTTTTGGCCCTAGCTGGTTTGGCTCAGTGGATAGAGCCTGTGGACCGAAGGGTCCCAGGTTCGATTCCAGTCTAGGGCACATGCCCGGGCTCGATCCCCAGTAGGGGGCATGCAGGAGGCAGCCAATCAATGAATTCTCATTATTGATGTTTCTAACTTTCCCTCTCCTTTCCTCTCTGAAATCAATAAAAATATATATTTTAAAAAAAATTACTATTTTTTTTTAAATTTTTTAAAAATACATTTTATTGATTTTTTTACAGAGAGGAAGGGAGAGAGATAGAGAGTTAGAAACATCGATGAGAGAGAAATATCGATCAGCTGCCTCCTGCACATCCTACTGGGGATATGCCCGCAACCCAGGTACATGCCCTTGACTGGAATCGAACCTGGGACCCTTCAGTCCGCAGGCCGATGCTCTATCCACTGAGCCAAACCGGTTTTGGCAAAAATTACTATTTTTTATAGACATGTATATATATATAGGTAGTGATTTGTAATATAATAGTAATATATTTATAATCTATATTATATTTATAATTTATATAAATATATTTATATGTTATTATTATTTGTATTTTGCAGTAGGGATTTATTGCAAGAACACAAAAATTACAAAAAAGCCAAGCCTTATCTACTCCTTCTGTCCTTCCCTCCCTCATGCTTCATACATGTGAAACTGTACAAAATATCAAGGACACAAAGATAAAAGCATTTGCCCACTTTGGCCAAACCCTCTTTGTACCAAAAGAAACAAAGGGGATTTAAAATTTTAAAGAAGAGTGGGAGTAACTACTCTTTCTGTCTCTTATGTAAAGTTAAACACCATGTTGCACTGGAGACTTGCATTAAGGGTGTCAAGGTAAGAAATATTCAAACCTTTGAAGAATTTTTGGGAGTCTATTTGAGCTAAACTGTCCACAAATGCTGGGAAGCAGGATCTCGAGGGATTGAGATAATGCTCCTGAGAATGGCAGTTTTACACCTTGCTTTATACATTACAATAAAAAGAGGAGTCCTAAGTGGGTTATATGAAATCCATTGGTGGTAGATTATGGAGGCAGGAGAAAGCAAAGGGGGGAGAGGGGCACCTCTGGGATTGGATAAAAAGTAAAATTATAGACACATACTTCTTTTAGTTAGGTGGGTGCAGGATAGTTAACAGTCAGCAGTCTATATATTTAAAAAGCCAGTGACCAGACACCATAACGACTGGAATGACCGGTCGCTATGATGCCCACTGCAGCCAGCAAACTGGCCCAATCGGGGGTGGGGCCTTCCGGTTACCCTCCTGTGTCCTTCCGCCAGACTGGCCCTACCCCCGGTCAGCCCCTACCACCCTGATCAGCACACAGTCCTTTCCCCCAGCCTGCTCTGCCCCTGATTGGCTCCCCCACTCCCATTAGGGACAAGGCCAGTGGCTACCTCCCCCCACCCCCGCGCAAGCTGGTCCCACTCCCGATCAGCCACATACACCAACCTTCCACAGCCCCTCCCCCAGCCACTGACCCCTGATGGGCCCCCCTTCCACATTCGAGAGCAGGGCGTGCTGGCCAATCGCCCGCAGCTCCTCTGCCTGGCTGGCCCAGCCCTGATTGGGCCCTGATTGGGGCAGACTGGCTGGCCAACATCCTGCTGTCTCCACCTCTCAACAGACCGGCCCCGATCTGCCCCAAATGGGGCCAGGCCAGCCAGACCTCACCTGTGCACAAATTCATGCACTAGATCTCTAGTTAACTCAATAACAATGAGTTGATTTGTGGTCTCCATAGTGTCTGTGCTTAGAGGGGTCCGGAAAAAGGGAAATTGCATTGTTATTGCAAAGGCATGTTTATCAGGTATGTCATTTTAGATGAAAAAAGATAATACGAAGGCTTAATTAAGGTAATGATTGGCTTTTATAAGGGAATATTCTGGCATAGGTCATGACTACCCACCATAAACTGCCTTTTAGTTTAAAAAGTTTTAATTTCAGCCCATCTTTGTGGTTACTTTAGGTCTCTGAATTTTCAAGGCCGTCACACAGGCCTTCCCTGAGCCTGTCAGGGTAGCCTGTGGCCCGGTTCGTCCATAAGAGAATAGGACTGCTTTTTTATTCTGTATCTGCACATACGCTAACCACTTTTGTCCTTCTTTCCCTCCCCTCCCCTCCCCTCCCCTCCCCTCCCCTCCCCTCCCCTCCCCTCCCCTCCCCTCCTCTCCCCTCCTCTCCTCTCCTCTCCTCTCCCTCTCCTCTCCCTCTTCTATTCCTTTGTATGTTATCTCCTCCCAGGATCAAGTTTCTAGGCAAGGAAGCGAGGACACCACCCTGAAAGTTGCAGTCATGCCTAAAGAGATCACTCACCTCTGCTGGAACACAGCTTCCAGCAATTTGCAGATGGTAAACACTTGGAGATGGCCATAGTCATACTTCTCTATGACACTGCAATCAAACAAACACTAAGGAATTTGCTATCAGGCACTTAGTCAAAACAAGGCAAGCTGCATTCTAGGTGCTGCCTTCTACTTGGAAACCAGCAAAGGAGGGAGGAGTTCTGGCGTGTTCTCTTTACAAATGGATCCAGTGGCTTGATTCTGCCATTCTAATACCAATACCATTGTAATTACCTAGCTATTAATAATAGGAAAGGAGCAAAGGGAAGGCCAGATACTATAGGCATGTCATTTAGACAGCTTCACTAGGAAGTTACAACTTTACACTACTCAGGGGTTCAACAAAGGGAAGATAGGTGCATGCCCAAAGTTGGGGGGACTAGCGAAGGTGCTTACTGTCAATCATACCTGGGAACAAAGGTCATTGGCTAGAATGGCCTTGGCCACTGCAAGAGCATGGAAATTTGGGATAATTAATTCCCTGAATGAAAAGCTCACTCTTATGCTCTCTTGTGCTCTTATGCTCTGTTGGCTCTTGGTTCCTCTTGGCATGCTTGGTTCATGGCTCATGCTTGGCCTCCTGGCTTTCCATGGCATCCACTGGTCCATGGGCCACACACACAATGTATTAATGAACTGAGCCTGAACGGGACCCAGCTCCAACATGGAAAGGAAACTCTGGACACTGGCTTTGCTTTTAGCTCCACTGAAACCCCAGCTACACTTCTTCTATGACTAGATTAAGGAAATTGGAACTTGGGAAACACAGGGATGTAATGCCACGCAAGCAAAAATCACTCATTCTCCTGCGCAAGTGAGAGGGTTAACTTGAAACGCAGGCAGACAGGGCAGGGGTCCAGTGGAAACAAAGGCAGGTGGAACATAGGCAGGGGCAAACATGGCATATTGAACAAACCTAATCACAGAAACCAACCAAGCCGAAATAAGAAAATGTTTCTGGACTCATAGCAGGAGGCACGAGTAAATAAGGGATGGCCTGCAGTCACAAGGTGTACGAACGCATAGAAACAGAAAAAGTTCAGCATAGGAACAGAGAAAGAACACATAGAACCAGGGAGAGTTTAGGTCCATTGCTGGGCAAAAACAGTTGAGGAAATCAATCAGGTGACGACATGGATAGACATAGAGCAGGCTGGTGGCAAATATATACCCCCAGACGACAAGGCGTTAACAGGCAGCCCATTATTGGGTTGCCCTCCCCTTGCAGGAGTCTGAATCTGCTTGTAATACATTTTCCACACTTTTGCTTAATTCTTCGGCATCGTGAGACACGGCCCTGGGAAAACACCTTGGCTTGCCATTCCGGTGACAAGTCTCAGAGAACTCTCTTTCTCAGGATAGCGTAAGAACGCCACCCGGACAATACCCAGTAGGAAGAGGCGCCTCTGCTTCATCCCATATCAATAACAGGAGTCTTGCTTAGTACCCACTCTCCATTCTGCTCTTCTCCTCAGAGCTGCCAATGTCACTGGGCTACTAGTTTCGGGATCACTCCCAGCTCACTGCTGACCTTGGTGGGTCTCAGGTGAGTCTTTTGGCAGCCACAGAAACAATGCTTCTCACAGTGCTAGTGGCTTGAGAGAACTTGGGAAAGTATTATGTGGATGTTTCAAATAGAATACTGGGCAATTTTTAAAAAAATATCTCTTTTTTAAAAAGTATGTTTTTATTGATTTCAGAGAAGAAGGGAGAGGGAGAGAGAGATATAAACATCAATGATAAGAGAGAATCATCGATTGGCTGCCTCCTGCACGCCCTTCACTGGGGATCGAACCTGCAACCTGGAAATGTGTCCTAACTGGGAATCAAACTGTGACCTCCTGATTCATAGGTCGATTCTCAAGCATTGATCCACACAGGCTGGGCTCTGTACCTCTTATTGTACCCAAGCACACAGTGTTTATCTCTCCTACTAGATGGAAATAGCTACAGGGCTTGAATTATGCAAATTTATTTTTGTGTCCCCAGTGCCTGGGACATGGTTGGTGCTCAGTAATTGCTTTTTTCAAGAGTGAATGAATGAATAACAATTCACCTTAGTAATACTTTGTCCTTCAAATCAGACACACAAATATTTGTTTTTTCATAATTACAGTTTCCAGGCTAACAGGCATGTGTGATGTGAAGGAATTTGAGAAAGGTCTTCCTGGTTTTGTAATCTTTATTGTGAGAGATAAGACATTGTCCATGTAAGAAACACCCAAACCTATAAGAATTTTTATGAGTTTATTTGAGCCAACTGATGATAATCGCCAGGATGCAAAATCTCAATGGATTGCAAAGAAGCTCCGGAAAATTGCAGTTTTTACCACTTATTTTGTACATCAGAATCAAAGGGAAAGAAGGAAGGGGATTACATAATTCATTGATGATAGATTGGGGAGGCAGGAGAAGGCAAAGTGGGGGTGGGGGGGTGGGAATGTGGCGGGGGGGAGAAATCTCTGGGATTAGACAAAAAGTAAAAGGAATAGACACTTCTTTTACATAGGTGGGTATAGGATAGTTAACAGTTAACAATCAAGATGATAATAATGACAATAAGAGGATTTGTTGTCTCTGCTCTGGTGTGTGGTTGTGCTTTGGGGGGAGGTGGGGAGAAAGAAGAAAATTACTTTGATATTCCAAAGGTATGTTAGCAGGTATGTTATAGAGATGCAAAAAATGACACTAGGCAGGCTCAGTTTAGGTAAAGATTGACATTTGCTAGGGAAAAATATCGGCCTAGGACATGACTACCTGCCATGAACTGCTTTTATTTAGAAAGTTTTAACTTCAGGCCACCGTATGTAGTTACTCTTGGTCTCTGAGTTTTAAGGCCACCATGTAGGCCTTCCCTGAGCTTGTCAGATTTAGTATATGGCCCCTTTTTCATCCACAACATAAAGGAACATATGGAGAAAAGCCAGAAGATAGCAGGCTACAAAGACAAACTAGATAAATAAACAAACAAACCCACAAAGGCAAACACTAATAAAATGTGCCCACAGATTCTGATAACTAAAAATCATGGTTTCCAGCCATGATGGTCATGTTACTGGAAAGAGGACCTGACCTTGAGTGGGTCTGCCTAGTGCATGGGTTCTTGACTTCGTGCAGGAACCATTTCACAGCAGGAGTCTAGGTGACTCTGAGGGAACATTTATTAAATTTGGGGACAGTAAAACAAGAAAGGCCTTACTTAGCATAGAAGAAGCAACAGAAGAGCCTAGGCTGGGCTGCCTTAACTCCCTGGGAAGTCAGAGAAAAGGGGGCCTTGGAGACAGGTTCAGGGGGTGAGCTTGGGACAAGCTGCCACTGCCCATTGCTCCCCTGGTTGCAAGCTTCATGGGGGCCTTGTAGAAGTTAGGGGATGCATGCCTGGGGGGGGAAGAAGAGGGGAAAGGGAATGTGGGGGGTTGCTCTCTACAGGGAGAGCATATGCTGTGTTCTTTGTCTTGAGGCTTTTATCTCTTTCCTGTAGGTGGGAATCTTAGGGGAGGTCTCAGGGTAGGGTTCAGCAGAATATTCATCAGTTTTCTAGGTGTGCTCCTTCAGGGTTGTGGTCTCTACTGATTGGTCAGGGTTAGGGCAGGGAATGGTTAGTCATTGCAGCTGGTCCTGGTTTGCCCACTTGGTTTAGCTGTTTTTTCTGGGCCTGGAGCTGAAATACAACTGAGGCCTAGATGTTATCTCAAAGGAGGTGACCGTCTGTATCTGTTGTAAATTGCTCTGCCAGTTTGTTCAGCTGTCTGCCTCAGTTTCCCTATTCCACTTGAGACTGGTCTGTCTCATTTTCCCCTCAGAGACTCCATCC
This sequence comes from Myotis nattereri, assembly GCF_964212035.1. Taxonomy (NCBI): domain Eukaryota; kingdom Metazoa; phylum Chordata; class Mammalia; order Chiroptera; family Vespertilionidae; genus Myotis; species Myotis nattereri. The sequence continues at coordinate 155,193,296 of NC_138075.1, forward strand.
CTAAGAGCTTTTAGGGGTGATGAGGGAGATGGTCTGTCTTCCACTTGTCCAGGCTTACTGGCCTCTCTCAGTCACAGTTTTAGGAGTAAGCATAAACAATACAGAACTCCACCCTTTCCTTGTTAAGGTGAGTTAAAGGCAAAACCTTTTAATGTCATTGAGAGGAGTGTGATGTTGTATAGAAACGGAGGCAAGCAATAGTTAGAGGATTTAGTCAAATTCTCACATAAAGCCCTGGTCAGTGCGGCTCAGATGATTGGCCGTCATCCTGTACACCAAGGGGTTGCTGGTTTGATTCCTTGTGCCCAGTGTTATGGATTCACTCAGCGAGATAGACCACCGGCTCAGAATTTAAAATTTAGGAGCCTTTATTAAGCTGGCCAGCGGACTACAGTTACAGCACCCTACCGAAGCAGAGGCTGAACTGCAGCGCCGACTGCAAGAGTTACACTTTATTATTAAATTTTGTGGAGGCCCAGAGAAAATGTGTCTTTCAAATCCTGGGCCCCCAAAATATGGAGGAAACTCTCTTTATTTATACTTTTTCCAGTCCTTTGTCTCCCAAATTTGGAATGAGACTTCCGGGCCTTCTGAGAAAGAAGGCCTGCGTGCTGGGAAGGGGCCATGAGACCATATCTCAAGGCCTGGCCTGATGTCAGTATCTTACCTTCCTATCTATGCGTTTTAGGAACAGACAGCACAGCATGACCCGTCTGGCCAAAGCGCCAGATATGCAGCCCAGCACACCCAGGCTTCAGTCTTGATCCCCAGCAGGGGGTGTGCAAGAGGCAGCCAATGCTGGGAGCCGGTCCACCCTTGCTGCTTGACACAGTCGCCGCAGGGAAGAAACATCTACACAGCTTACGTTTCAAGGGACCTGGTGTATATGACATATGTTTGCTCCCCCTCTTAAGCGCTATGTGTTTTAACCAGGACCACCTCCCCAAGAAAGGTTGTTGCCCAGGTTAGGGGTTAACAGGACTAAGGAAGAGAATAAATCAGTAAATCCCCCTAGTGTTACAGAAATACCATGTACTACTTATGAAGAACTTGGACTAAGACTGTTGGCAATAAATTTGGGACTTATTGGGCCCACATCCCCAGGGGTCTGCCCACCAGGGAAAGCACCAAAGCCTATACCCCTGGAGACCCACTGACACAGGGCAGTCCCAGGGAAGGCAAGCAGTGAGGCTGGGAGGACATAACCTTTACTGGGCAGGATAAACTCCTTCAGTCACTTCCTTGTAGCCTATCAGTAGAGCAGTGACCTTGGAATAGCCCTTGTAATGGAACACAGAGATTAACCTAGACATCATTAAAATCAACAGAACTAGATAGAGACAGGATTTTTGGCAAAGGTCAGATAAGAAACAAGGAACTGTAGAACGTTACCCAAAACATACCATGATGTAATTATAGAGGCATGCTTATAGAATCAAATAGTATAAATATAGATGTAACAGGACAATAAAAGAGAACCTCGCTATAATGATCAACTGAACACTGCCTCCGTGTCATTCTTTCTTCTCCAACTCTGTCCACACCTATGGGAACCCCTGGACCTGATGGGGCTGGACTCCAACAAGCCAATTGATGTTTCTCCCTCTCTCTCTTCTTCACTCTCTAAAAATCAGTTTTAAAAAATAATTTTCACATATAATTCACATAAAAAATTTTCTTCAACACCAAACTCTGACAGTGGACTTGGTTTTCCCTATGATAGCTGAGTAAAGAGCAGATCTGCTTGTTCTGGGCAGTAATTTTCCTTCTGGCAAATCTGTGCATTAGACCTTTTCTCACTTGACCTTCATGAGCTGTTCTCCTTGTTTGTGTCCTGCCCGGTCCCCCTCACCCCCAATGCCTGCTTCCTTTTTGACCGGTCTTCAAATTGCATACTAACTATGTGTTAATTACCCAGTGTGATTAGCAGATTAGCCAGGGAATTCCCTCGCCCTGAAAATCTTTCTGATTTAGGATTGTGACAATAATTTTATAATATACACTCATATCAAATTATTATGTTACAAGAGGCCCGATGCACAAAATTCGTGTAAGACTAGGCCTTCCTTCCCCGGCTGCCAGCACCAGCTTCCCTCTGGCACTTGGGACCCGGGCTTCCCTCACAGCCCCAGCTTCATCCATAGGTCGTCTGGAAGGACATCTGTCTAATTAGCATATTACGCTTTTATTATTACAGATACAACTAAAACAAATACAATGTTGCATGTCAATTATATGTTGGCAAACAGCAACAACAACAACAACAACAAGATTTTTAATAGAAAATGTTAAGTCTGGTTGGTGGGGAGGCAGACATTCTTAAAGAGGGAATTTGGTGTCTTCCAATCCTGTCCCAACAGTAGCATGTTTGTCCAATGAAATTCTATACAACAGTGAAAGTTAATTATCTAGAATTACATCTATTACACAGGTGACTCAGTTGTTAATTATCTAGAATTACATCTATTACAACAGGTGACTCAGTTGTTTGTCCTACTCTTTGCCAAAGGACATTCATGTGATTCTGGATATAGGGGAGGCTAACTGCTACTACTGGAGGCGTTAGGCTTTGAACTGAGAATGCAGGGGTGCTGGCTACTTTATGAAGCTGCCCAGGGGAACAACGACAGCTCCAAAACCCAAGGCATCTGCCTGTTGTGAACGAGAACCTCTGGTTGGGATGATGGTTTCGGTTTGGTGCAGTTTCAGGTCAGGATTGTGGGCTTACACAGCAGTATCCGTCTTTGAGGGAAGTTTAGTCATTTATTTTGGGCCTTCGTAGTAACCGACACTTTTCCTATTTTATGAAAGTGGAGAAAAAGCCTAATGATAACTATGCCCTTTGAGATGGGTTTGTAACAGAGCGAAGTGTAAAGCATGGTGTAGATTTCAAATGCACATTTTAGATGTATCTCGGTTTAGAATTAGTTTATAGTAGAACTGTGGATGAAAAAGGGCCACATACTAACCTGACAAGCTCAGGGGAAGCCTGCGTGGTGGTCTTACAAATTCCGAGATGTAAAGTAACCACATAGGATGGCCTGAAATTAAAACTAAAAGGCAATTTATGGTGGTTAAGCATGTCCTACGCAAGAATCTTCCCTGACAAAAGTCAAGCTTTACCTTAATTGAGCCTGTCTATTGTCTTTTTGCATCTAGGATAACATACCTGATAAATATGCCTTTGCAATAACAAAGTAATTTCCCTTTTTCCGGACCCCTCAAAGCACAGGCACAGCTTTTCGGAGATCACAAATACCCTCATTGCTATTGTTTTCATGTTAAGTGTTGACTGTTAACTCTCCTGTACCCCCTAAGTAACAGAAGTATGTGTCGATGATTTTACTTGTCATTATCCAATCTCAGAAGTTTCCTCCACTTGGCTTTCTCCCTCGTTCCTAATCTGTCACCAATGGATTTCATGTAACCCATTAACCATCATCCTTTGATTGGAATGTATAAAACAAAGTGCAAAACTGCCATTTTTTCCGGAGCATTTTCTCAATCCATTGAGATTTTGCTTCCTACCGATTGTCATCAGTTTGGCTCAAATAAACTCATAAAAATCCTCTACAGGTTTGAATGTTTCTTGCGTTGACAGAACTCAGAGCATACCTATATCAAATATCAATCTAAGACGATTCTTTTAAAATGCAGAATTGTGTTCTAGACCAATCTCCACCACCCACTAACCAGGTCACTTCTTTTGGCATCTCCAAAAAGGTAAGTTTGCACAGTGAGGCCCCATGTTCTTTTGAGCTCTAACCCATGCTTCCGGAATTTAGCTGTAAAATGTTGACTTAAGTTGCCCCCCAGTGGCTAAAAATATAATTGCAGAGTATACCAATGTGGAATTTCTGGTTTCGGTGACACCTAAATTCTATAGTAACACAGTGATTACCCTTTTAAATGAAGTAATGCAGGTACAAAAATGGCCTCACAAGCCCTCAGTAAATGGTGGGAATTAGATCCACGTACAGCTTGTCCTCACTATTGTCCAGAGGAACGTTCACATAAATGTAAAAAGAAACCTTGACAAGTATATTGACTGCAATATCGTAAAACAAACAATTAGAAGCAGCCCAAATGTTTCCCAGTAGGATGTCTGACCCATGGAATACTCTACAGCAGTGAAAGTTAAGTATCTAGAATTACATCTATCAACCTAGGAGGGGAACTGTTAGGTCACAGCATTAAGGTATCTCTTAAAGGCAAATTACCCTCCCAAATATTTCACCCATTGACATTTTTTCTAGCAGTGTGTGAGGGTTCCCATTTCCTCAGACACTCGCAATACTTGCAATTGTCTGACTTCATTTCCCCTCAATCTGTTGTGATTCCATTTTATGTTTTAAAATAAGTCTTCTCCTCTTCCTGGAGTAGTTAAAGCATGTTTTTATATTTTTCCCTTTTGATTTTTCTGTCTGTGAATAGCCTGTTCAAATTTTTGTTCTATTTTTCTACTGATTTGAGAGACTTTTTCTTTTTTATTTGTATGAATTCTTTACAGATGTATAATAACATTTGAGCGGATATACACTTTATCCACTTTCTTCCAAAGTATGGCCTGTCTGACTTTCACTTTTAAATGCCTTTTTAAAAAATGTACAGAAGTTTTCTATTTTAATGTAGCCAAATTTGTATTTTTTATTTATAGCTTGTTTTACCTTATGTATGTCGTGTTTAAGCAGTCCTTTCCCACCCTTAAGACATGAATATAATCTACTGTATGCTCTTTAGGTAGTTTAAAAAATTGTTTGTATCTAAGTATTTCGTTCACCCGCTATTGATTGTTGTGTAGGGTGTGAGATAGAACCCTCTTTAACTGTAACTAGAAGCTGCTTTCTTTCATGTGTCTACTTATTCATCAAATCTCAATTTAATTGTCACTTTCTTAGAGAAACTTTCCCTGACCTCCTGTTAAAAATCTGTTCCTCTTGTTATTCTTTCTCATAAATTCATCTTTCTAGTCCTCCTCCTCCTTGCTGTAAGCAAAGAACTTTGGACTCTTAGTGCCAACACAATAGGACTTCATTTTTTCCCCTTTTTATGTTTTTATGGATTTTTAGAGAGTGAGGAAAGGAAAGGGAGAGAGAAAAATGTAATTGTCTATTTTATATAAATTTTTACTACATGGAGAATGCCAATCATACACAAATATGGAATTGTATAATGAATCTCCCTGTACCAATTATCCAGGTTCAAGAATTATCAACTCAAAAAAAAAAAAAAAAAAAAAAAAGAAAAGAAAAAGAATTGCCAACTCATGGCTAATCTTATTTCATCCATGTTCCAATCTAATTCATTCCCACTAATATTGTTTTGAAACAAATCCCATATGTCATATTATTTAATTGTATCTCAAATTACATAAAATATTGTATTTCTAAAGAATTAAAAAAACTTAGCACAATGTTGTCCCTCAGTAGAACTCCTGCTGATGGAAGATAAACAGCACACACTTTTCCTAAACACACTGTGTAAGCTTTTTTTTCAGTTCTTAACCCTTGCCTTCTTGTCACAAGGTTTGTTTGTTGCTGCTATAGTTTTTAACATTTTTTATTTTAATGACTTCAAAATACAAAATGACTATACAGACTTTCGCTGGACTGCAAACAATAAAGCTATTGTTTATATTTGTTATTGTTTATATTTCCAATGGCTTATATCATTAAAAATATCCTCACCAGAGGACCTATTTTTCTTTATTGATTTTTTAAAATATATTTTTTATATTGATTTTTTACAGAGAAGAAAGGAGAGAGATAGAGAGAGAAACATCGATCAGCTGCCTCCTGCACATCTCCTATTGGGGATGTGTCCGCAACCCAGGTACATGCCCTTGACCAGAATTGAACCTGGGACCTTTCAGTCCACAGGCCGACACTCTATCCACTGAGCCAAACCGGCTTCTGCTCTTTATTGATTTTGAGAGAGAGAGAGAGAGAGAGAGAGAGAGAGAGAGAGATCAATCGGGCATCTGTAGGTGCTCAACTGGGGATCAAACTTGCAAACTTTGTTTTTTAAAAAATTCTTTATTGTTGAAAGTATACATGTGTCCCCGCCCCCCCCCCCATTAACCCCCTCCAGCCTGTCCCTGCCCCCCATCCAGGCTTTCAGCATCCTATTGTCTGTGTCCATGGGTGATGCATATATACATACAAGGTCTTTGGTTGATTACCTTCCACCTACCCACCCTCCCCCGCCTTCCCTCTGAGATTCCACACTCTGTTCCATGCTTCCATGTCTCTGGATCCACTCTGTTCATCAGTTTATTTTGTTACTTAGATTCCACATATGAGTGAGATCATGTGATACTTGTCTTTGACTTATTTCACTTAGCATGATACTCTCCAGGTCCCTCCATGCTGTCTCAAAGGGCAAAAGATTATTTTTTGTTACTGATGTATAATATTCCGTGGTATAAATGTACCACAGCTTTTTTCCTCACTTATTTGGGCTGTTTCCAGATCTTAGCTATTGTAAATTGCACTGCTATGAACATAGGGGTGCATACATTCTTTCTGATTGGAGCTTTGGCAAACCCACAACCTTTTAATATACCGGGAAGCATTTCAACCAAATGAACCACCCCAGGGCAATCATTTTTGTTTGTATTTTTTACATTAAAAAATTCAGAATCCAGAGAAGGTCCATACACTATGATTAATTGATGCTTTTTAAGTCTTCTTAAAATTACCTCTCCCTTCTTTTTCCTTGTGATTTATTTATTGAAGAAAACCTTTGTCTTATTGAATTGCCCACTTTGGATCTTGCTTATTACATCTGCAGAGTATACTTTGGCATATTATTCTGTGTCCTGCATTTTCTATAAATTAGTATTTGGATACAGAGGTTTCATCAGATTCAGATTAACTTTTTGGCAAGACTATAGACATTGTTTTGTTCTTTCATGAGACATATAAAATGTGGTTGTCTTTCTTTTGGAGATGTTAGAAGCTGTTGACATGTTCTCATACTGCCTTCTAGTGAATAACTTGAACAAGAATTTCTCCAGAAATGTATGGGCTGAGTTGTAGGTACAATTATGTTTCACTTCACGAGTTAATGCCTGTTTTCCAAAACAGTTGTTCTTAATGTTGCAGTTTCACTTCCTTGTTCAACTTATTTGCCCATCTGCTGGATGTGTAATGGCATTTCACTGTGGTTTTTATTTTCACAGTAATGAAGAGGGGTAAAAGGAAATTTGGTGTAAAGTTTTACGTGACCAAGGACATTTCTCACCATCCAATCTGAGTTGGTTTAAAGAGGACATATGGAATAAAGAATTAAATCCAGATGTTTACTGCTCCTTGTAACTTCATAAAACAGGACTTAATACTGGTGTTCCCTCCCCACCCCTAAAGTTGGAGTATGTATTTCTTTTTCACTTTATATATGCTTTCTGGAATTTCTAATTGGAATTCCATTTCAACTATTCCTGAAAGAACTTTCAGACACTGCAGTTTTGATACTAGTAGTATATTTTCCTCCATTTAGGTCAAAGTGAGTAAAACTACAGAAGGGTAGCTCCCATTTTGTAGCATGAAGGAGATATTATATCAAGAATGTTGGTACACTGAAAAGCTGTCATTTCCATGGAATGGGAAGAATAAGATTAAGCAAACCAAGAGGAGGTTTCTTTGTTCATGCAGTTACTCCAGATGCAAAATTACAAATTTTGTAATGCAGAAGAATTAGTTCATTATATCTTTGGTGAAATGAGTTAAAAGGTTGGCTGATACCATGTCAAACTCAAAATTTAAGACGCCTAGTTTAATTTTGGACTGTCCTTCACTTGAAGAAGTCTGGCAGTAGCCCATTAACTGTATGGGAAAAGGTGGGGACAGAGATCAAGACAGTCCTTTAACACTGTTTGGGTATGCATTCCTCAATCAATGCCTTCATTTATTGATTCATTTTTAGATGATTTGCAATTTAGTCTTTTTTTAAAAAAATGTTTTTATTGATTTCAGAGAGGAAGGGAGAGGGAGAGAGAGAGAGATAGGAACATCAAGGATGACAGAATCATTGATCGGCTGCCTCCCGCATGCCCCCTAGTGGGAATCTAGCCCGCAACCCGAGCATGTGCCCTGACTGGAATCAAAGCCAGGACCTTCCAGTCCACAGTCCAATGCTCTGCCCACTGAGCCAAACCAGCTAGGACAATTTGTCCTTGTTAAGGGATATTTATGGGATTGTTTAATATGTTACCAACTTGGCAGGATATATGCTTTTAAACTGATGTAAATCCTTAAATGAATAAGGTTCCTAGGTTGGAATTTCCAGTGTCAGAGATCACACCTGGTTTGCTATTTTGGACTTCATCACACTGGCTGAGGGAGGCTGACCAGGAAATACCTTCCTTCCATGCTGGCTGCCTTCCTGAGAGGAAATCTAGGGCTGAGGGTGCAGCTTTACTTCTAGGTCAACAGCTGCCAAGATTGATCCCAAACAGCGTCATGATGAGGGCTTTAAGTAGCAGTGGCGTTGGAAATGCATAGGAGCATTAAAAAAAAATGGCCCAGGGGTGGTGGTAATGGGCATTATTAGACTTTAGTGCTTGGAAAGAATAATCTAGAAACCTATAATTGAGCAAAGGAGAGTTTAGTTATCTCAGAATTTGCTTTACAATGTAAAAAAATGTCATTATTCTCAAGTCAGTTTATAAATTCAATTCAATCTCAATAAAAATATAAAGTAAGAGTTTTAAAAATGAAATTTAAGCTATTTTATAGTTTATTGTAACTAGGAGCCCAGAAAGGAACTGTGGACCATAAGGCTGCAGTGGGCACAGGGTTGGGTCTCAGCCCATCCTCCATGCCCCTGCTCAGCCCCTCCCGCTATGGCCTCTGGTCCCCTCTCTGCCGGCAACCCCGCTCGCATCTGCTGACAGTGCAGAGCAATTGGGGCCTGCACCAGCAGTGGGTGTGAGTGGTGGCTACTGCCTCTATTGCCCCTTAGGAGCAGGGGGAGGTGGAGAAGCCCTGAGGGGCGATAGGGGCTGGCAACCGCAGCTCGCACTGACTTTCAGAGTGCTTACTGATAGAGTTACTACCATATCAGGTGGCTTCTGGGTCTTCTGGGTCCCGCCCTGCCTTGCCACCCGGGACCTGATCATGTCCCTGGCGGCAAAGCAGGCTGGCTTCTGGATCTTCTGGGGCTGCCCTGGATGGTGGTGTGCTGGTGGCTCGTGCTGTCCCACCCTGCCTGCCATCTTTGTTGGTGGTTAATTTGCATATCACGCTGATTAGCCAATGGGAGGCGTAGCAAAGGTATGGTCAATTACCATCTTTGTCTATTATTAGATAAGATATATATATATATATATATATATATATATATATATATATATATATATAGTAAATATGTAAGAATGGACAAGAAGTTTTTGAAAAGAGAGCAATTGCCTTGCAAGGTATCAAATTGTCTTATAAAATGATAGTAATCAAAGCAGTTGTTTCTTGGTGGAAGAATAGATAAATAGCTTGGAAGATCATAGTAAGATTATTCAAAGATATGCATAGTAAAATATGACAAAGACATAATTTTAAACCATTAGAGAAAAGATAAATTATGCATTCAATAAGCAGTATTGTGTCACTTGGTTATCTATTTGAAAAATCAATAAGGTTAGATTCCTGCCGTAGAACATGTATTAGAGAAATCCTTGATTGATTTTATCAGGGCTTTCTGACCAGTGTACTTCTGCACTGCTAGAGTGGGTTACAAGTGGCTTGAGTTATTAATCACTTCAACAGTCAGCTAGGCACAACTGGTATTGTCAGAATTCCTAGGTTTATTGCTATCCTCCACAGACATTCATAAGCACAATTGCTCATGTACCCTAGTTTGCTGTAAAAAGATCATAATTTCTTTATGTTTCAACAACTTTTAAAAAGGTTAGGCTTACTGTTGAGGGCCGCTAGTAAACACTCAGGCATCTTTAATTATGTCGCTGAAACTCAAAGCGCAGGCAGAGCCACGCCCTGTGGGCAGACGGAATCAAGAGATTGGGACACCACTCAGTTTGACCTTCCTGCCCAGTGTGAAGGGGATGCATCCCCAGGTAGATATGGACCCAGGCAGATAAAAAATTATGATGCATGTACACACATAGTTAGGAAGCATTGTACTAAATGTCCAAACAAAATATATATTAAAAATATTTGAGTTTTCCACTTTTAGGCCAAGATGGAGTAACAGGAACTAGATTTACCCTCCTGACTGAAACAATTAAAAACCAACATAATAGCCTTGCCGGCATAGTTCAGTGGTTGAGCATTGACCTATGAACCAGGAGGTCAGGGTTAAATTCCTGGTCAGGAGGCGGCCAATGATTCTCTCTCATTGTTGATGCTTCCATCTCTCTCTCCCCTTTCTCTGAAATCAATAAAAATGTATATTAAAAAAAACCACACACAACCCCTAATAAATGAAGTAATAACATAATAAATGAAGTAATAGTTGTCAAGACATTGCACATCAGGTAAGAATGGGAAACAAATGAGGTGAGCCTCAGGATTGTACCAGCTACTGCCTAGAAAAAGTTTCAGGGTCATGGTGAATGGAGGGGAAGCTTAACTAAGCAAACTCTTGTCAGTTACCTTGAGTTGAGTGGATGGAAATGGAAGTCCAGAGAATCCAAGGCAGTTGCATCTCCCAGGACAGTGTATCAGAGAGGAGCGGGTAGCACAGAGAAAGACCTCCTGAGATCTGTAGACGATCCCACTCAAGTATTCAGTTGAGTATTGTTCAGTATATGTGCATGGTGGGGGAGAAACTTCCAGAAAGGGCCAGGGAGAACAGTGCCCAGAGCTCACAGAGAGCCTGAAATAATGCCTATTTACAACAGCTAGAGTGCAAAGCTGCATACTCCACAGGACAGTGGATAAAGTACAAAGAGGATCTTGTCTAAGTAATGCAAAAAAAAAAACTAGCCTTAGACTAAACATTTTTCTAGTTTTGTCTATCATAGCTTAAAGCAAAATCTGCAAGAATCAGATAGTTTCCAAGTAACTTTATCACAACACAGAACAAAGCTCAAATATTTTTAGTAGTACAAAAATATCTGGTACGCCCCCCCAAAAGAAAAATTTCAATGTCTGAAACCCAATAAAAAACTTACCAGGCATACAAAGAAACAGGAAAACAAATCCTATAGTGAGGAGAAAAGAAGTCATTTAATCAATACTGATCCAGAAATTAATAGGCAAGGACATTAAATATATGAGTACAACTGCATTTCATAAGTTCAACAAGCTAGAAGAAATATTGGACATGGTAAATGTAGACATGGAAGGTATTTTTGAAAAAATAATTAAATTTCTAGAGGTGGAAACGACAATGTGTGAGATGAACAATATATTGATTGAGATTAATGGCAGATTAGATGTTGCAGAAGCAAAGGTCTATAAACCTGAAGAGGAAGTAATAGAAATCATCCAAGGTAAAACCCTGAGAGAAAAGCGACCAAAGGAAAAGAATAACAGAACATCCATGTGAACTACTGGGTAACTTTAATTGGCCAAATATATGTGCAATTGGAGTTCCCAAATCAAGGGAAGAGGGAGAAAAAATATTTAAAGAAATAACAGCCCCCAATTTTCCAAATATGATGAGGAAACATGAAGAAAACTGTACCAGGACCTCTTAAAAACCAGCAAGAAAAAGAATTCTTAAATCCAAGAGAGACATATAGACACACATACTCAAAATTTTCAAGAAATTTTGGCTCACTTATGAATGCTCTAATTTAGATCAAGGAGGTGAAGGTATGAGGACAAGCCCATGGTGAGGGAGGTGTAACAAATCATACTGTAAATCTGAGGTTAAAGTTGGATTATTGCTATTGATAAAACTCCCTTTATGGTGGAAATTCCCAGACCATGTTTCCATGTATGATTCTGGGATTGTTGGGTCACGTTATGTATGGAGCTCTTTTGTTGGCAATTGCCTAATACTTTTCTCGTTAGAGAAAACATTGAATGAGTTTAGAGGCTACTTGACAAATATGCCTCCTGGGAGGAGTCAAACATTCACCATGATAAGTCAATTTGGATTCTTGATATGGTTGACCAGATGTATAATGAGCACAAAATACAAGATTCTTAATTTTTTTCAGCCATTTTAGGACCAACTCTGTTTGTTAGTAGAATCAACCTTCCTCTTGATGCGTTCACCACCATAAACACCAATGGTATCATTTATTCTTGGAGGAAATACAATTTTGGGGCACTAGAGGTCTCCACCTTACCATACAACAAATGGCATCACTGGAAAACCTTAAAAGAACAATTTCCATAGCAACAATGAGTGGGTGTCTTGTCCCTGGAGGATGGGTGGGGAGGGGGTTGAGGAGAGAGTAATCTGTGGGGGCAGTTAGTTCAGTGGGTAGTTTCTTGAGTAGATATCATCTGTTGGTGATTTGAAATGCTCGCTAAATATGAGTAGGCTTTGCAGGATTTAGAGTTTCCACTTGTTTTTCACATTTACATCTTTGGTTGGACACCCAACGTTCTTAAAGCCTGCAGCACTAGAAAACCCCCAATAAATATGTGGTCATTACTGGAAGTATTTGCAGAGAGATTCTCTTTCCCTTTGGATTTTTTCCCTTTAATTTATCTTTATTGTTGAAAGTATTACAGATGTCCCCCGTCTGTCCCCTCCCTCCCCTCCATCCCATTGGCTCCATTCTCTCCACTCCCACCCCTTCCATTTGGATTGTAAGCTGACTTTTCCCAAACAACATCTTTGTTTTTAAATTAATTGATGCCACTGGTGGCATTTTAAGGTATCATATGTGGAGTCAAAGAACCTTTGTGTTTATTTAAAAAAAAAGGAAAAGATGCACCTATAAAATCTGTGAGGCAGAATCAGACTTGGTGTATGAAAAATTTTTAGATTGCTAAAATTTCTTGATATACTAGTATGTCCCTTGCCAGATGAACTACTTAGAATGGACAGAATGCTTAGACCACTCTCCCCTGCAAATACCCACATACTCCTTCCTCTCAGAGATCAGTCAGGGAGCTTCTGACTTCCTCAAGGAGACAGGAAGCAAAGATAAGTTTAATAAGTGTAATTCCACTTTCACAAAAGGCTATCTATCTATCTATCTATCTATCTATCTATCTATCTATCTATAATCTATCTATCTATCCATCATCTACCTACCTACCTATTTATCTATCTATCATCACCTCTTTCCTTTTCTCTCTCCCTTTACATATGTGTTGTGCGTGTATGTGTGTATCTGTGTTAAATGTATACTTAAATGTCTTAGCTGTTTCTCCTTAATATATCTCAAGTAGATATGTATACTGCTCTTTCTTGATTTAAAAATTTTGAGATTATATTTTGGTTTCCTACTAATAAAGACGAAAATTTATTTTACCTACTTCCCTATTCATATACCCTCTGCTCTCCCCATATTCTTCCAATTAGGTTATAACTCTCAATTTGATTAATTTGTCATTTACATAATTATTGGCATGTGACTTTTTACCCATAGCACATCTATTTAATATATTATTATTACCTTTGCTTTTAAAATTTTATTTAAAAAAATTCAATTATAATTGATATTCAATACTATTTTATATTTGTTTCAGGTGTACAACATACTGGTTTGACTTTTTAAAAATGTTTTTATTTTTATTGATTTTAGAGAGAAGGAGAGAGAAACATAAATTGACTGCCTCCTGAATGCCCCTACTGGGGATTGAGCCCGAAACCCAGGCATGTGCCCTGACTGGGAATTGAACCGGTGACCTCCTGGTGCATGGGATGATGCTCAACCAACTGAACTACATCATCCAGGGCCATGGTTAGACTTTTATAGAATTTAGACGTCATCCCCTGATATGGCTTGTACCCACCCGGTACCATACATAGTCATTACAATATTATTGAATATTATCTTTGCATTTTTGAATAAATTTTTATTTTATCTAGAATTAATAATTACCTTGTTTATTAATAATCTTGGTTTTCTGTGTATCTATCACTAATTCATCCTCAAATTTCAGACAGAACTGAAATCTCTTATAATACATTTACACACACCAGATATTCCCCTCTGTATGTTCCTCTCCCCTCCCCCTTGGGAGAACTTGGGAGAACCTCCTCTGTTATCCTGCTATAGTTTGAACTGGTTGCTCTCCAGGGCCACACTAAAGCATAGCTACTGTCTTGCAACTTCTTTTTATAATTATTCTGGAAACTTCTTTTGCTTCATTCACTCTTCAGTTGAGTCCTCTGTTTCCAAGTTCCTGTCTTTGTCCTTTTTGTCTTTTTCTTAAGTGTCCCTCTCCCCACCCCGTGTAAGCCCTCTTTTCCCCACACACCGTTCTTTGGTGACAATGTCTTTGTTATATCCTACCACTTGAATAATAGTTTTGGTCAGTGAAGGAATTTTATGTTCAAATTTGTTTTCTCTCAAGGTTTTGAAGACATGCCCCATTGTCTTACAGCTTTCAGCGTTACTATGAATAGTTGCATATCATTCTGTTCCTGATCCACTGAATGTGGCCTCTGTTATTTTTTTATGGAAGGTTTTTGGATCTCTCTCTCATTTCAAGTTACTAGTATCCTAAAATTTCTTTATTATGTGTTTGTATGGGAATCTTTTTAAAAGATTAATTTTACTGGGCATCAAAATAGTTTGTTCAAATACCTATTTAAAACCCTTTTTAAAATTCCAGTTATGTAGACATTGAACCTCAGGACTGAAAGTTTATTTTTTTTCTAACATTTCCTAGCTCTCCTTTTGATCGATTTTCTGAGAGATTCCTTTACCACTACTTTCTAAACTATTTTTTAAAAATTTCTCATCGATTTTTGAATTTCCCAAATAATTTTTTCTTCTTTAATTTTTAATAGAACCCAGGTCTTTCCACAGATCTAATATGGAAAATTATAATTTGTGTCTCTGAAAGTTTTAATTATTGTTATTATTTAGTTTTCTCCCATTCTCCATATTTTCTCTATTGTATTTGTTTCTCTCAGTTTCCCCCCTACCCCATTATTTTAGTTTCTGTCTTTTAGTTTAGATAGAGCTTTTCTTCAAGTGCTTGGTGATTCTGAATTATCTGTTTACATTTTGGAGAAAGACACTAAAATTATGGTTGGGTCTTTTGGCCTTTATTCTTGGGCTGACCAGTCTCCTCAGAAAGAAATCCTAGAGTCTCCAGCTCTGGAAGAAATAATTATCCTGGAAACAAAGTGAGAGAAGTTGACTAGGGTGGAGGAGGAGGTCTCCCCATTCAATATATAGACTTTGACTCAATCTTTCACCTTTTGATATAATGGCCTAAGTCCACTCTCCACTGAAGGTCCTTGAGTCCAGATCTTCTCAAGGGAACAAATCCCTTGTCTTCAGGTGGGTACTAGACTCAGCAATGCCTTAGCTAAACGGAGAAGGTACCACCAGAAGGTCTGACTGATGCCTCTAAAAAGTTTCAGCCTATGACCCCATTATCAGCTCCATTTTACACTATTGCCCTCTAGGATATTTTGCTTATTTCTGAGATTCTATGGAACAAATAGGTCTCAGGTTAAGGATTTATCTCTTCACTGGGCAAAGTCTTCTTTAACTGCTTTCTAGCCAAAATTTTGTTAACATCTCTCATTTTTGATTTCTCTTTTCTTGTTCACTTTGTCCTTTTAAGTAATATATCTTTAAGAAAATTAAGTGAGGTTGGGAAGGAAGTGGATGAGATGCTGTATTTGATGTACCATGTTTCTCTGTTCCCTTAGACAACATGATAGCTAGAAGAGTCTTTTTTTGGTTTTAGTTGAGATATAATTCACATATCTTTCTTAATTTATTACAGTTGCTATAATTTTTGTTTGTGCCACTGTTCTGTTTTTTCTAACTTCCAGCTAATTGAAACAAGTATATTAAATAAGTGTAATTCCTCTTTCACATAATTGTAGCCTTTAAATATTTGTTCACAGGACCCAAGCTTCTCTTTTCCTTCTCTTCTCCAAGCCAAACATCTGCAGTTCTTTTGACTTTTCTTATGTAGACACATGTGATTTCTTATATTTAAAATAAGGTAATTAACATGAAAAATATTTATATTTAGTTTCTCAATTTCCAGTGTGCAGTAGTCACATGTGGCTAATGGCTACCATTTTGTACTCCGTAGATAACTTTTTATCATTGGAGAAAGTTCTATTGGATATTGTTGAAATCCAGAGCTTATGGTGCACATTGTTCATGACTATGTTGGCACCAATGGAATTAATTTTTCATATGTTGTAAGAAAGGAGCTCAGATGCCTGTAAGCATTGATGACACATGAAGATCAAACACATCAAGACACATAACTGATTCTTCTTTGATAATTTCAATAGAGAAAAGCAATGGATGGATTGAGTCCTCACATCATACATGATAATCTAACCATGATTAAACTCAAAAGAATTTGTATTACACATTTATATAAGAGTGGCGGTTTAGTTTTAGTTTCCTAATATTGTTATCACATAAAATTAACAGTGTTATCGGGAGAAACTAAGATGGCGGCATAGATAAACACCGGGAAATAGTCGCCTCCCACAACAATTGAAAATTAGCCCAAAGGACGGAGCAAACATCGTCCAAAACAACAGGAAGGCTGGCTGAGTGTAATTTCTACAACTAGAAGAAAAGAAAAGCACGCTGAGAGCCAGAGGAGCTGCGGAGGCTGAGTGCAGAGGTACGCGGCGGCTCACGCGCGCGGAAAGGGGGTGGCACCTGAGGACGCGGCTGTCTTTTTGAATCACAAGCTCCCGACTGCTCTGATCTCCGGTTCCGGGAAGTCTCTGGGGACCCAGGTCTCATACGGGGAGAGGCTGCTCTCTCAGGCGGCAGCGGGCGAACTTGGGGGCAGATTTCCCTCGGAGGTGCTTGCAGCCATTGCCAGGACACTGAGACGCGCGACTCCGGGCGCGGAGAATCAGCCATTGCTTCTTTCTACGCCCTTTGACTCCCTGAGACCCCGCCCCACCCGGGCTGCGGCAGAGGCTTTTGCATGTGAATGCCCCAGAACTTTGCAACCTGATAATTACCTAACTGCAGCCGGGCCAGCCAGACCCGGAACTTCCAAGAGAAGGCCCAAGGCCCCGCAGCGGCTTGCATTGCTTCACAGCTGAGCCTCTTCGTAGTTCCTGCTGTGTGGCCTCAGGCAGGGGCTGAATTAGCACCTCCTTAGATCCAGGAGCCACTGTACCCAGTGGTCAGAGGGGGACCATTCTCCCACTTCAGACACAGCTGCTTCCCACAGCCAATTGGCCTGGAGGTCAATTCCTCCCAGTGATCCTACAACAACCAAGGCACCAAGAGTGCACCAAGAGTGTCCACCCCAGGTAACTGGGGAGGCTGAGCCACTGGGCCCTACAGGACACCTGGCGCGCAGGGCCACTCTATCAACACAGGGAAGCAGCCAAAATGCGGAGACAGAGAAACAGGTCACAATTGTCAGAAACGGAGGAGGACAGACGACTGGATATAGAGTTCAAGGCCACGTTTATAAGGTTTGTCAAGAATTTTATGGAAACCGCCGATAAATTTAATGAATCCCTCAAGGAGTATGGTGAGACCATGGAGGTCATGAAAAAGGACCAATTAGAAATTATGCATACACTGACTGAAATAAAGAATACTTTACAGAGCTCCAACAGCAGACAAGAGGATCCCAAGAATCAAGTCAAAGATTTGAAATGCAAAGAAACAAAAAATACCCAACCAAAAAAGAAAAAAGAAAAGAGATTCAAAAAATATGAAGATAGTGTAAGGAACCTCTGGGACAACTTCAAGCGTACCAACATCAGAATTATAGGGGTACCAGAAGGAGAGAGAGG
Organism: Myotis nattereri; assembly: GCF_964212035.1. Taxonomy (NCBI): domain Eukaryota; kingdom Metazoa; phylum Chordata; class Mammalia; order Chiroptera; family Vespertilionidae; genus Myotis; species Myotis nattereri. Next base: position 155,211,146 of record NC_138075.1, read on the forward strand.
GCAAGATATTGAAAACCTTTTTGAAGAAATAATGACAGAAAACTTCCCCCACCTGGTGAAAGAAATGGACTTACAAGTCCAGGAAGCGCAGAGAACCCCAAACAAAAGGAATCCAAAGAGGACCACACCAAGACACATCATAATTAAAATGCCAAGAGCAAAAGATAAAGAGAGAATCTTAAAAGCAGCAAGAGAAAGACAGTCAGTTACCTACAAGGGAGTACCCATCCGACTGTCAGCTGATTTCTCAACAGAAACCATGCAGGCCAGAAGAGAGTGGCAAGAAATATTCAAAGAGATGAATAGCAAGAACCTGCAACCAAGATTACTTTATCCAGCAAAGCTATCATTCAGAATGGAAGGTCAGATAAAGAGCTTCACGGATAAGAATAAGCTAAAGGAGTTCATCACCACCAAACCAGCATTATATGAAAAGCTGAAAGGTATTCTTTAAGAAGAGGAAGAAGAAAAAGGAACTCTTACCATTTGCCACAGCATGGATGGAACTGGAGAGCGGATAAATACCACAAGATCTCACTCATTTGTGGAATATAATGAACAACATAAACTGATGAACAAGGACTGATCCAGAGACGGAGAGGCATTGATTGGACTGTCGGGCCTTGGAGGGAAGGTAGGGGAGGGTGGGGGCAAGGGGGAAAGATCAACCAAAGGACTTATATGCAAGCATATAGGCCTAACCAATGGACACGGACAACGGGGGGGTGAGGGGGTGAGCGGGGAGAGGGGGGGTAGAGGGTACACATATGTAATATCTTAATCAATAAAAAATATTTAAAAAAAATTAACAGTGTTAATTTTATTATTTTGCAAATCATGCTCTTACTTTGGTTTTATAGCATATATATATATATATATATATATATATATATATATATATATATATATAGCTTGTCCATGTTTAAGTTGGGTCCCCACCTTTGGTGATCAGATAAAATTATTTTCCCTATAACAGCGGTATCCAAATGATTTTTGTTGGAATTCATTAGTATAATTACAATACTGAAATGTTAGTGGGTACCTATCATACATTAAGTGGTCTTCTAAGTGTTTTTCATGTATTATCTCATTCACTCCTCACAATTCCTCTAAATGCCCCCTGAGGTTGTCACTGTTATTGTCCTAATTCTAGAAAAGAGGGGACTGAGGCACAGAGGGTCAAAATGACTTGTCCACGGTTATGCACCATGTAGTGGTGAAGCTGGGATGTGAACTGGCCAGTCTGACTCCAGAACCCACTTGCTCATACATGCTCCTGTTTTGCATACCTGTATAGTGATAAAGAGCATAGAAGTTGGAATGAAACAGCTCTTTTTTAAGATTCTGGGCAAGATATCTAACTTTGCAAATCTTAGTGTCCTTATATTAAGATGGGGCAATTATGCTGTCCTCAGAGAGTTGTTCTGAGGAATAAGTGAAGTAATACACATAAATCACCTCACACAGTGCCTGTTACTTGGCAAAATTTTTTTATAAAGAATCTTTTATTCTGAACTTTCCAGCTAGAGGCTGGCTGAAAAACCACTTCAGTTAATGAAGTGAATGCTTTCTAACGATGTCTTTTTTTTCAGTGTCCATAAGTAAAGTTAAGTAAAGTATTATTGAAACACAGTTACGTTCATTTATTTACATAATGTCTACTAGAGGCCCGGCGCACAAAGCAGGGCAGATCAGAGGGTTGGTGTGTCGCCACTGTCACACTCAGGGCAGGGCCGATGGGGAGGTTATGGCTCTACCCCGTCACACACAGAGCAGGGCCTGTGTGTGTGTGTGTGTGTGTGTGTGTGGGGGGGGGGGGTTGGGGCACTGCACCCTGTCACACACAGAGCCGCAGGATGATCAGGGGGTTGGGGAGCTCCCCCCTATCAGGCACAGAGCAGGGCTGATCAGGGGGTTGGGGCACCTTCCCCTGTCATGAACAGAGCAGGGTGGATAGGGAGGTTGTGGCCCCACCCGCTGTCACATACAGAGCCTCAGGGCGATCGGGGGGCTTGGGAGCTGCCCCCTGTCACACTGATCCCGGTGCAGGGAGGCCTCTCAGCTCCGCTGATCCTGATGCTGGGAGGCCTCGTGGCTCCACTGATCCCATCAGGGGGTTGGGGAGCTCCCCCCGTCACACACAGAGCAGGGCGGATCAGGGGGTTGGGGCACCGCCCTCTATCAACCACAGAGCAGGGCCAATCAGGGGGTTGGGGAGCCACCACTGTCACACTCAGGGCAGGGACGATGGAGAGGTTATGGCTCTACCCCATCACACACAGAGCAGGGCCCGTGGGGGGAGGGGGTTGGGGCCCCGCACCCTGTCACACACAGAGCAGGGCTGATCAGGGGGTTTGGGCGCTGCCCCCTGTCATGCTGATCCCAGTGCCAGGATGCCTCGCTGCTCCGCTGATCCCGGTGCTGGGAGGCATATTACCCTTTTACTATATAGCATAAAGGCCTGGTACACGGGTGGGGGCTGGCTGGTTTGCCCTGAAGGGTGTCCTGGATCAGGGTGTGGGTCCCCACTGGGGTGCCTGGCCAGCCTGGGTGAGGGGATGATGGCTGTTTGCAGCTGGTCACACACCCTTCATGGTGGGGGTCCCCACTGGGGTGCCTGGCCAGTCTGGGTGAGGGGCTGAGGGCTGTTTTCAGGCTGTCGGGTGACGGAAGCTCCCAACGGCTCCCTTTTTTCTTTTTTCTTTTTTTATTCTGGGCCAGCTTTAGCTCTGGCGCCAGCTCTGAGGCCTCTGCTGCTGGGAAAGCGGAAACCCTCGGGCCCAGACTTGTTTGTGTTCTATAATCGAAACTCTGTATCAACTCCAGCTCTGAGATCCTGGCTCGCTGAAAGCAGGTTTCTGGGGTTTTGTTTAGCTTCTATATTTGTAACTATGTTTCAAACTGCCAGCTCAGAGGTTGGCAAGGCAGGCGGGGAACGTTGGAGTCCGCCGTCACTGAAACAAGCAAGCCTCATTCATGTTTGCTTTAAGCTGCCTGGCTGCCGGCTGCCATCTTGTCTGGCAGTTAATTTGCATATCGCCCTGATTAGCCAATGGGAAGGGTAGCAGTTGTACGCCAATTACCATGTTTCTCTTTTATTAGATAGGATTATTTCTTTTCTGTCACAATGGCAGAGTTGAGAGGTTCCGACTGAAACCACATAGCCCACAAAGCCTAAAGTATGTACCCTCTGGTCACTTACAGAAAAGTTTATTCACTCTGGCTTAGCTGACTCTACATCTTCTTAGGAAGGGTCCACTTTCCCTGGATATATTGCTGTCTGCATGATTCTGGAACAAAATCAGTGTTCTGTTAACAGAACCTGTGTGTGGGGGGGAGCTGATGACTATTGGGAGGCAATAACAGAGAGGGCTTATTGGGAATATCATTATAGCTAACTTGTGTCTCTGTTGCTGGCCTGCCCCACTCTTCCCTACCAAATAATTTGTATACAGCGATGTATTTTATAGCCAAAACTTTATCAGCAATAGAAGTAACATAGAGGGCAGAGAACTGCGATGCAGGAAATGGGTTCCTTGCTCTGGGCATTTGTATGGTGACAGACTATACTATTACAGCTTCTATGAGTGCTCTCTACCTCCTGGCTTCTGCTATTCCTCTCTTTTGCTGCCTTCTCTCCCTGGTGAGATATCACCCCACCTCCCAGACAAGACCCCTATGGGAATGGCTTCAACCCCTCTGAGGGTGCTTTCCTGACAGTGAGTTGAGAACTACGCATAAACATCCTTGGGGAATGCTTACTCCATCCCCCAATGCCTGTTGGCTTTGGTTTTGGGGTCTGCTCTTAACTGCTGTTGTTTTAAAAGACAAAATGAAAAGGGAGGCATACCTGACCATTGCCAACTGGAATGGTCAGCAAAGGCCTCATGTAGGAGGTTGGAGCATCAGCTGGGTCTTGGGGAGTGGGTTGGTTTTGGGTTGTTTACCCCAAAAGATGTAGGAGGACCTCTTAGGCTGGTAGGAGAAAATGAGTCAAAGTTCTGGGATAGGAATATACATCAGGTATGCAGGGAACAATGAGTCAACCAGTCTGACGCTAATAACTGCATGGTGTGTTTTGTAATAGTTTAGTTAACCTCTCTCTCTCTCTCTCTCTCTCTCTCTCTCTCTCTCTCTCTCTCACACACACACACACACACACACACAAGACTCTTTGGGCTCAGGGCTTCTGAGGATATGGAGAAACAGGCAGTCAGGGTTATTGCAAACCCTCATGGAGATTGGACTCCATGGAACCCTCATGGAGTATGCCACTGAGAGAATGAATGTGTCCAGCAGCTTCAGTTTCCTGGCTGGCTTTCTGATTGGGGAGTGCTCCCTCCTCTGTCAGGATGGCTCCCTGAGTGAGTTAGAATGGGTGCCATGATTTATGACCAAAACAGGACTGACTTGATGGTTTCCCACGACACTAACTTCCCAGCAGCTCTGTGGACCCTTCGGTAGCAACTCCAGGTGTTCTCAGGATTGGTTAGTTCCTAGTCACTATTCTAGTGGTTCCCCATATGGTGACAGAGTACATTATCATGACTTCTATGAATGCTCTCTACCTCCTGGCTTCTGCTTTTCCTTTTTTTTTTTTTTTTTTTTTTTGCTGAATTGTGGCTTCTGCTTTTCCTTTTTTTTTGCTGACTTGTGGCTTCTGCTTTGATGACTTCTTTCTTTGTCAACAGCTTTCTACCTCTTCCTAAAATTCCTCAAGAGAAAGAATGTGATACCAAAGTTCAGTTAATCACTGTTGGACAAAGCACTTACCACCGGGCCTTCTCATCAACTAGTCCCATATATTGATAGATGATCACAGTTAGGTGCTTACCCACAGTTAAATTCATTTATTCAGCAAAATTTATTGAGCACCTGTGTGGGGGTGGGATTAGTGATAAAAGGCAGGCCACGTATGCATCTGAATTCTCTCATGAATACTGTGGCACCAAGAGAAACATAATCGTGGCTCCAACACATGTTTGTGTGTGTAAACAACAGAACCCTTAGGGCAGAACAAAATAAAATAAAAAGTATTTTGCCTACTGCCCATTCAAACCTGTTCTGTGGGGCTAATTCTTTCAACCTTGGAATCGCATAGGTTTCAAGACTTTTCTGGTTATTTCCAGGGGATTGAAAATATCTTTACTTCTGTTTACCCTCAAGTCCCATTTAGCAACTTAAATGCTCGGTGCCACAGAATAATCCAAAATCCATTTAGAGCAAGTCTTCTCCGCTCCTCCAGCTCAAGGAGGCTGCATGCTGTGGCCAGCTTCTTTGTGATTTCTAAGTTCTCCGTTATTTAGTCTTTTGGTTTTGGCTTGATAACCGTGGTTTTTTCTCTCCTGTACTTTCTCCCAAGTTGGGAGAGGAGAGTAAAGAGTAAAGGGTTGTGGGAGAAGTCTTCTTTGATTTGCACTGTTGTGAATAGATTTTGACATTTTCTGGGCCTGGTATGTGATAAAGCTGATTCTTTCTCTTCTAGGGTCCTTGCTGGGTCTACCCCAGACAGATGTTCTGAATACTGAGATCTCTGTTTGCACTTTTATACATGCCCAAAGGCATCTCTCTTCTGGTTGACAGTGTACAACTTCTTCCTCCACACTTAAGCATTTGTGACAAAACCCTAGCAGAACAGCTGCACTAGGTGGTCTTGCTAACAGGCTCTGAGAAAACCCTGCGTAGCCTCTCTCAATGGCCCGCATCATGTACACAAGACATCCTCATGCTTTTTCCTTTGTCTGCAAATGGACAGTAAAAGGTCCATTAGGACAGTCAAACTCTCAGTTCATATCTCCCTAAAAAACACTGATCTTTTCCAATAACTTTGACTGGGCCCTAAGGAAAAGCTCTCATTTCTACTGGCAATATTGAGTCTAGGCAGAGAAGTACAATGTGGGAGAGAATCGGGGATGGTGCTAAGACATCCAGGCTTCCATGAGACTGTCTATGTACTTATTTCCCTAGAAATGGAACAGGTAAGGCAAGGTGTGAATCTGAGCTGGATGAGTTAATTTAAAACTCTGTAAATTACAGGATCTAACACTGTTGGACAGATGCAGCAGGAATGCTATAGTCTAGAATGAAGCAGGATCTGATGTTAAGAGATCTTGGGCAACATTTTAGTATGACTTTAGACACGTCACCATTTCCCTGAGCCTCAACCTCTCATCAATTAAATAGGTATAGTAATTAGCAATTTCAGAAGGCTCCTGTAAGAATAAAGTGATATGTGTAAGTCCTTTGTACACTCTAATATATGAAGCAAACATAATTCGTTAGTCACCAACAAATTTACACAGGCAATATTTATTAAAAGCCAGTTATGAATTAAACATTATTTTGGGTACTCTGCAGGGGATACAATTTGAATGGTATTATTTCTAAGAGTCAACTCTTAGAAATATCTCCTGCTGGAGGTCTGGGTGGAGGTGTCAGGGTAGCATGAGAACACTAGATGCCTGGGCACGGGGCACGTAGGGACCCAGAATGAGGGAGAGGAGAGCTGAGAGAGAAAGAGGGGGCCTGAGGCTGGTCTCAGGTCTGCAAAGGGTGGAATCAATGAGTGTCTCTGTGTGTGGAAAGTATTGCTCATCGACCTTTGCAGCTTCTCAGATTAGAACAAGAAAATGTTTGTGCTAGAAGGGACTTTAGATATGATCTTCCCTGACCCCTTATTTGGAGTCTCACAAAGATTAAATCACTTTTTCAAGGTTTCATGGTGAACGAGAAGCAGAGCCGTTTCAGAACCAAGGACCTGAACATTTCTGGTTCTCTGCTTTAGTCTTTCCCTTCACTTAACCCGCTTTGCCCCTCGGGGCCCTTGTCCATTCTCTTTCTCCTTCAAGTGGGGCATTTGACAGACATCTGTATGCATTTTCACCTGAAGCAAGGGAAGGGGGAGCAGCCCCTTCCATGTAACTGGAGATCTGCAGACTTGATATTATTTTCAGGATAAGGTGCCCTAACATCTGAATCGATGCTTCTGAAGACAGGCACCTATTTCCACTGTATTTGATGAGGCTCTCAGGGTTCATTTCAGCAGCATGTCTATTTAAATGTCTATTTAAAAAGCAATCACAATAGCGTTAAGCTAGTCATGATAATATTACCGCAAGTCTGTCAAACTGTCAACTTGCCATTATAATTGCCTTAAGGGAGCATGAATTCTTAGCCCTGTGGCCCACTGCAATATATTATTTTCCTCATAAGGCTTCTCAGGTCTGGAAGTCCAGTTCACATGCAATTGTAGATTACTCTTCATCTAGGCCAGTGATGGCAAACCTGTGACACGCGTGTCAGAGGTGACAAGCGAACTCATTTTTTTAGTTGATTTTTCTTTGTTAAATGGCATTTAAGTATATAAAATAAATATCAAAAATATAAATCTTTGTTTTACTATGGTTGCAAATATCAAAAAATTTCTATATGTGACACGGCACCAGAGTTAAGTTAGGGTTTTTCAAAATGCTGACACGCTGAGCTCAAAAGGTTCGCCATCACTGATCTAGGCCATTGTGATGCCCACAGTGAGAAAAATAAACATCAAGTAAACAGGATAGCCCACCCTAGGTGTAGCTTATACCCGTGTTTAATTTGAAGTTTGAGATGCTATCTTTACCTAATTACCTTTTCAGGTTTTGACTCCCACAGCAAAATTAACATGGCTTTCTCCACTGACTCTTTCCCAAGTCCCAGCTCAGATAAATTGCAGGCCATCTTCCTGGCCTAGGAGGGGCAGCAGTCACTAAACCAGGATAAGCAAACTTGCTCTCATATCCTCTTTACTATTCTGAAATGAATAGTACAGCTACAGGTAAGTAATCTACCCTCAGACAGACTTGTTTGTTTCCTCATTTGAGGGCCTGTTGCTTTGTCTTGGCAAATTATTTCACCTTGATTTCCCTCTTTGTTTTACCACATTCAAGACTGGTCTGGTTTAGAAGTGCACTGTTCCGGACCTTATTTTAAATAAGGTGAAGTCAAGCCCCAGCAACCAGAGTGTGAGCGCCAATGAGCGGAAACCCCGCCTTTAGGACGATGGCTCCATCACCTCCATGTTATAACTTGCTCTGCTCTGGAGGGAATCACCGCGCTTGCCTTGTCTGCCCTGAAAGGAATGGGATGGCAAGGTGGTCTTGATGTTTTCTCACTGCTACAGCCTCTGTAAATAGACGACGTGTGAAGATGACAGGTACAGAGGCCCTGAGGGAGGAGTGAGAGTCACGTTGCTGCTGGACAGTCGCCTACCGTCCTGCCTCTACCACTGTGTAGTGACGGATAACGAAAGAAGGTGCTGGGAAGAGAGAGCTGATTGGACTCTCAGTTCCCCCGAGGGCAGTGGTGATGGCTCCTCTGTGCGCTGTGAAGTGGGATGGGTTGAGAAGGGGGCGTGTAAGAGCAGTAAAGGAAAGTGGATGTTGTAACATGGAGGCAGAGGGGCAATATGTACAGTTTAGTTTCAAAAGAGAGAGAATTGGGAAAAGCATGCTGTTGAGATGAAAGTTGCAGCCTTGTAGTTAGACTTGGGGTCCAATCTGCGGTGGCTAATTACTAGCTGTGTGACTTCGAGCTGTAAAATGGAGCAGTGAAATAGGACTATAATTATAATGCCTAACTCACGGGGTTATTGTGTGTATCTGCTTTCCTTCTGGTACATAAGAAGCTTAATAAGTGTCCCTTTTTTCCATAATTTCCCTTTCCCAGACCAAAGCTCTGCTATGGAAAGTTTGGAATCCTTATCTCACTCTAAATTGTGAAGAAACCATGGTCATGAATACCCCATACAAGGAGCTCCAGAATGGGCGTCTCCCTCTCTGCCTCTCCAGCTGTGGCTTCGAGGATGCCACTTATCTTCCAGAAGCTTCTCTTTCTTCCAAATTCAAACTGAGGAATTTGTATAGCTGACTCTCCTCCAGTTCTGCAATTTAATGAAGCTCTGCCTTTATTATTTTAGGAGGCCATGGCCATTTGCCTTCGCATCTCTTCTCTGGGAAGAGGACAGAAGATAGAGGGAAGAAAGTACCGCCCAGGGATCATAGCTAGACGAGTTCCACCTCTGGAAATTAGAATCTGCATAAAATTAATAAAACGCTCTCATCCCATTTTACATAAGACCATCATACACTGCTATAAACAGACTCTAAGTATATAGACCTGTTTTAAGTATGCTTTTTTCACAAAAGCTGTGACATGAAATGAACAAAACCAATATGGACACAAATTTATTCTCAGAGTCCCCACACATGTCTGAAGGGAAGGCGTGTAAGATTCACAGTAACATACGATGGGGATGTCAGGGAAAAGTAGAGCTTACCTGAAAAGAAATGGTGGGCTTGTGACCCAGAGACTGAGTTTGTGAGCATGAGATGAGAGGTCTTACCCCTTTCCTGCCTCAGAAGGAACCCCGGTTTTTCTGTAAAGGCCAAGAATACCGCATTGACCAGATTAAAACTGGCCCCAAGTCCCTTGTAAAAATCAGTCTCACACATGCACTAAAATGTTGAAAACTAGTTGGAGGTCCCCTGTGGCTGCTTGGCCAGCCCCGGTGGAATTACATGGTGCAGCCATATATCTTTGTTCTGCTGGGAGGAGTGGGTACTTTCTTTTTGTTTCCCCTAGTGGTGGAAGTGGGGGCCTCTTCTGGGGCAGAGAAGGGTTTCTGGAGTCTCCTCAGGCAGAGTCCAGCATTGCGGTCTCCCCATCAAGGGACAGCAGAGAGCTCTTTGTGAACAGTCTGCCTGGACCACAGGGCCTCAGTTCAGACATGGGGAAGGGGAGGGCAGGGGATTGGGGGAGCCAGTGCTTGAACTTTAATTTGGCTAAAGTACTCAGTCACTCCATCTTCCTGGTCAATGCTTTTCTTCTCTTAGCATCTTCCACCTGTAAAAGCTGAATCAGCCTTTCTGGCATTGATGCCTCAGGAAGCTATTGGTGCAAAGGGCTTAGGAGAAACACATGCTCCTCCATTCATTAAATAGAAACTCACACAAAATGAGCAGCCCTATGAACAAGTATATGGCGAGTTTAATATGTATTGATTATTTACCTTATTAACATAATATTTTCATTTTTTACATTAAAAAGAAAAATTTCCCAGCTTTACTGACAAAATTTTTCCAGCTTAACTGACAAAAATGACATATATGTATGGAGCACAACTTGATTTTTTAAAATTCTCACCCAAGGATATATTTTTATTGATTTTAGAGAGAAAGGGAGATGAGAGAGAGAGAGACATTGATGGGTTGTGTACTGTACAGGCTCTGATCAGGGATTGAAGGATTGAACCCACAACCTAGGTATTTGCCCTGACCAGGAATCCAACCTGCAACCTTTTGGTGCATGGGACGACACTTCAGCCAACTGAGCCACCCAAACAGATACAACTTGATGTTTTGATCTGTGTATACATTGTAAGATTTTTACCACTATTAAACTAATTAATAAATCTGTTCCCTCACATACTTACCTTTTTCTTTGTGGTGAGAATACTTAAGATCTACTCTCAGCAAATTTTAAGTGTACAATACAGTATTGTTAATTGCAGCCACCATACTGTACATTATGTCCCCAGAACTTATTCATTTTGTATAACTGCAACTTTGTACTCTTGACTAGTATCTACTCATTTCCTCCTCCTCTGATCCCCTGGCAACCACCATTCTACTGTCTTCTTTTAGGAGTGTGATTATTTTAGATTCCACATATAAGTGAGATCATACACTATTCATCTTTAGCATAATGTCCTCCAGGTTTATTCATGTTGTTGCAAATGGTAGAATTTCCTTTTTTAAGGATGAATTATATATATATATATATATATATATATCCTATATAATAAAAGGTTAATATGCAAATTGACCAAATGGCAGAATGACTGGTTGTTATGACATGCACTGACCACCAGGGGGCAGATGCTCAATGCAGAAGCTGCCCCCTGGTGGTCAGTGTGCTCCCACATGGGGAGCACTGCTCAGCCAGAAGCTGGGCTGACTGCTGGCAAGCACAGCAGCGATGGTGGGAGCCTCTCCTGCCTCTGCAGCAGTACTAAAGATGTCTAACTGACAGCTAAGGCCTAAGCCATCAGTCGGACATTTCCTAAGGGCTCTCAGACTTCAAGAGGGCGCAGGCCAGGTTGAAGGACCCCCTGAGTGCATGAATTTTGTGCACTGGGCCTCGTGTATGTGTGTGTGTGTGTGTGTGTGTGTGTGTGTGTGCGTGTGTGTGCGTATCCTTGTATCCTATCTAATAATAGACAAACATGGTAATTAACCATACCTCCGACATCCTTCCCATTGGCTAATCAGGGTGATATGCAAATTAACTGCCAACCAAGATGGCGGCCGGCAGCCAGGCAGCTGAAGCGAACAGGAGGCTTGCTTGCTCCAGTGAAGGAGGAAGCCAAGGTTCCCCGCCTGCCTTGCAGGCCTCTGAGCTTGCACTCTAAGAAACAATGTTGCAATTATAGAAGCTAAACAAACCCTAGATTCCTGCTTTCAACAGCCGAGGCCTCAAGCTGGAGCCGGCCTCAGAGCTAAAGCTGGCTCTCAGCTCCAGTGATAGCCATAGAAGGTAAATAAATCCCAGAATAAAAAAAAAGAAAAAAAGAAGAGGTTGAGAGCTTCAGTCACCCGCCAGCCTGAAAATGGCCCTCAGCCCCTCACCCAGGCTGGCCAGGCACCCCAGTGGGGACCCCCACCCTGAAGCAACAAGATGGCAGCTAATTTGCATACTGAAGGCCGGCGGCAGCGGGCAAGGCTATCCGTGGTCCAGGACCGGATCTGTGACCCTGCCGGGTGGGGGGCAGCGTGGGAGGCTGTCCGCGGTCTGGGACCTGGATCTGTGACCCTGTTGGGCAGGGGGGCAGTGCTTGAGGACCTTGACACGGATCTGTGACGCTGCTGGGCGGGGGGCAGCACTTGAGGCTGTCCGCGGTCCCGGGACCCGGATCCATGACCCTTCCTGGAGGGGCGGCAGCTCACACAGGGGTGGATCGGCCGGGGTTGGGCAGGGCAGGACGCCTGGCTTCCGCCCAGCCCCAGTCACTCTGGTCAAGTGAGCAGCGCAGAGAGCCTCTGGACAGGGGAGGCAGGCCGACAGAGGGCGGCCTGTACTCCCCACATGGCGGTGGTGACAGCTGTGAGCGCGCCAAGCGGAGCCTTCAGGCTGAGCTGAAGTAGCGCCTGCAGGCCATCAGCACCCAGGAGTGGCTGCGCAAGATCCGCCTCCTGGCCCAGAAGGTGCAGGATCGCAGGGACAGCCACCATGGTGGGCCAGACTGAAGTCCTCCTGGCCACACCACGGGGGTTTGCGGATCTGCAAAGCCAGAGGTCTCCGGTGTGCACATCCCCCCTGGCATGCGAACATCCCCCAGCACACTGTCACCCTCCCACTTCTGCAACAGCTGCAAACCAAAGCGTGTACAAGTTCCCCCCCGCCTCTCCACTGCACTTCCATTAACCCAGAATGCCTAACACCCCCACAGGATGTGCACACATCCTCTCTGATGCGCTCACGTCCTTTGGAGAGTGTCTGGGTGTTCTGGATGCTGAGGGTGGGCGCCTGTGAGATGACAGTGAGAGGGCGGAGTGGTGATGCCCTGTTCCCAAGGAGGCCAGTGCAGCTACGAGATCACCTCTGGGGGTTTAATGCAGGTGCTGAGGCAGGAGCAGGTGCAGACAGACACACCAGGTGGGCACAGGCGGCCCTCGCTGAGGTGCCTTCGATCAGTGTTCAAGATCAAGAACCCAGAGGCTGAGAGGAATTCCGTCCTCTCAGTGAAACAGTGGGATAGTCAGGGCGACTGTAGAGAAGGAATGTGCACTTTGGGTGCCAGCACCCATGAGCGAAGGCTGCCCTGACTGAGCCTTGCTTGCTTGGGGCCTAGTGCACTCCTGCCAGGCAGCGGGTGACAGGACGTGTTTTTTGGAATTAATGAGAGAAAACGTTGATTCTCCTGCTGCCCACGAAGGTGGAAAGTGAAGTGGGGAGACATGTGGGGAGTGAGCGAGGTTCCCTGTCTGGGGGTTCCAAATCTGCTGTTGGTTTCTTTCACTGCTGACTAGAGATATACAGGATGTCCCCCCAAAATGTATACACACTTTGAATACCTACTAATTCCAATGGTTTTAAGCATAAGAAAGAAACAACGGAGCTGTTATTTGTTAAAAGTGTGGGCACAAATAAGCAGTTGGACATTCCCTGAGGGGTCTCAGATTGGAGAGGGTGAAGGCTAGACTGAGGGGCCCCTTTACCCCCTACCCCAGTGCATGAATTTTGTGCACTGGGCTACTAGTATATATATATTTATATATCTCCACACGCTGATGGCATAGGCCCTGCTTGCACCCACTGATGGTACTGAGCGATTGGGGCCAGTGCCAGCAGTGGGTGCAAGCGGAGATTGCTGCTGCTCGCACCTGCTGACAGCGCCGAGTGATCAGAAGGTGCCGGCAGCAGGTGCGAGTGGGGCCAGCACTGGCAGCAGGTGCGAGCGCCTGGCGGGACTGCGGAGTGCAGGATCAAAGAATTTTCAGTAACCACCAGAGGCTCACCTCAATGACAGTGACCAGTGCACCACCTTGGTCTGGTGCCCCCACTCACCTCCTCCAACATTCCACCACAGCCAATGCCTGCCATGTTCTGTGCGTGTCTCCTGGTTGTCAGTGTACGTCATAGTGACTGGTTGTTCGGTTGTTCCACTGTTCGGTCTATTTGCATATTAGGGTTTTATATATATAGATATATAATATTTTCTTCATCCATTTATCCATTTATGGGCATTTAGGTTGTTTCCATACCTAAGGCATTGTGAGTAATGCTGCAGTGAGCATAGGGATGCATTTCAAATGAGTGTTTTGGATATTTTTTGGATTAATACCCAGAAGTGGGATTGTTGGGTTACATGGTATTGTTTTTAATTTTTTGAGGCACCTCCATATTGTTTTCCATAATAGCTGTACCAGTTTACTTGCCTACCAAAGTGCAAGGGTTCCTTTTTCTCAACATCTTTGCCACCACTTATTTCTTGACTTTTTGATAATAGCCATTCTAAGAGGTGTGAAGTGGTATCTCATTGCTAATGTCCTACATGTAGAAAAATGATCCTGTATGTAGAAAAATTTGAGTGGATCTTCACTCCAGAAAATTTGGTTACAGGTGGATAGAAAACTTTTATTTTTATTAAAAATATTTTTTTCATTTACACCTCTGGTGCTTAAGCTTTGAGAATTTTGTTATGCTTTTTTTAAAAAAGTAATCTTTATTGTTGAAATTATTACAGTGGTCCCTCTTTTTCCCCCCATAACTCCCCTCCACCCAGTTCCCACCCCACCCTAGGCCCTCACGGTCCTATTGTCCGTGTCCATAGGTAATGCATACATGCATATAAGATCTTTGTCTAATCTCTTCGTGCACCCCCCATACTCCTTCCCTCTGAGAATTGTCAGTCCGTTCCATTTCCATGCCCCTGATTCTATTCCATTCACCAGTTTACTTTGTTCATCAGAATTTTTATTCATTTGATTTTTAGATTCAATTGTTGATAGATATGTATTTGTTGCCATTTTGTTGTTCATATTTTTTTTTTTTTTTACTTTTTTCTTCTTCTTCCTCTTCTTAAAGAATACCCTTCAGCATTTCATATAGTATTGGCTTGGTGGTGATGAACTCCTTTAGCTTTTTTTTTTTTTGTCTGTGAAGCTCTTTATCTGACCTTTAACTCTAAATGATAGCTTTGCTGGGTAGAGTAATCTTGGCTGTAGGTTCTTGCTACTCATCACTTTGTTTTTTTTTTTTTTTTTTTTTTTTAAATATATTTTATTGATTTTTTACAGAGAGGAAGGGAGAGAGATAGAGAGTCAGAAACATCGATGGGAGAGAAACATCGATCAGCCGCCTCCTGCACATCTCCCACTAGGGATGTGCCCGCAACCCAGGTACATGCCCTTGACCGGAATCGAACCCGGGACCTTTCAGTCCGCAGGCCGACGCTCTATCCACTGAGCCAAACCGGTTTCGGCATCACTTTGAATATTTCTTGCCACTCTCTTCTGGCCTGCATACTAGTAGTTTCTGTTGAGAAATCAGCTGACAGTTGTATGGGCACTCTCTTGTAGGTAACTAACTGCTTTTCTCTTGCTGCTGTTAAGATTCTGTCTTTGTCTTTTGCCCTTGGCATTTTAATTATGATGTGTCTTGGTGTGGTCCTCTTTGGGTTCCTCTTGTTTGGGGTTCTCTTTGTTTGTTTTATTGGCATAATTTCAGTGGCTCCACTGTGACTATGGAAATGACATTCAAACACTTTATCCAAATATTTGCAGCACTGGAAAGCTAGCTCTAATGGGCTTTTCTATCTTTTCTCTTCTGTTACTACATGGGCTTCCCCTAGTCCATTGGTTTGCTTACTGTCTGCTGAAGGCCAAGTCCCATGTGTGCAGTGGGAGGTTGTCACTAGGACAAGACCAGCTAATTCTGACTCAGACAAATCCACCACCTTGCCTTGAAGACAGTAGGTGGAAACAGCAAGATTAACCCTAAAGGCAGCTCAAGGGACCTTCTCAAGGAACACTGACATAACTTAAGAAAAATGTTCTTGGTGTGTGGGAGAGAAACATGTGGATAAAATCATCATGTTTCTTTCAACTTCAGTTGTCAAACTTTGGCTGGTGTTTTGAGTAGCACTCCTCTTACGTGGACTAGGGAGGAGAGAGGAAAATTTGCAGAGTTCTTTGGGAGATCCTGAAGACAAGCCAGGTACTTCCAGTACATAGGTGCACATTAAATATTTATTGAGTGATTTTCTGATTGGAGAGCAAAAAATTGTCTAATGAATAACAGGTTGCCTGAATGGTTTTCTGGCCTCTTATTACAATGTTTTAGAAGGAAGCACAAGAGTATGCCCTTTATATAGAATATTAGAATTATTTTTATTCAGGTTGTCTTTAGGATCAACTCTAACTTTATGACATCTTCACAGACCTTTTTTCCAAATAAGGCCCCATTCACAGGTGCCTGGTGGTCATATCTTGTGCGGGACCACCATTCAAACACTACACAGTGCACTCATTTATTGACTTACTTTCCCCAAATTCTCTTAAGCACTAATATACAGAGGAATTGTGGGAAATATGAAGATGAATTGTACAGGTATCCTGCCTCAGGGGATGCAGCCTACAAAGAGAGTCAAAGCATACTCTTTTACAACTGGATAGAAAATGGTGAGTGCCACGAGAAATGCACAGAGAAATGCAATAAGATGGGACTTTAGAGAAGTGAGAAGGAGATACACCAACTCAAGGGGGGGACAATGAGGAGAGGGGGGATACCTCAAGACAGACCCATCAACTGAACTGGATCTCGAGAGATAGGAAGACATTGAACATGTAGGGATGGGCATTAGAGGCAGAAAAACTAGCATCTTGGGGAGGCCAAGAGGTGGTAAACAATGGGTGTAGAGAGGCAGTGCTAAGAAATTCAGATTGCCTGGAGCACAGGTGAGTGAAAAGTAGAAATAAGAGGTAAAGGTGGAGAGGTTGTCTGGGGATGAATGGGTGGTCTTAAATGGGTTATGGTCAGTGAAGATTACACAGGGTTTTGAACATGAGTGTGATGGAATAAAACCTTTGATTTGTGAAGATAACATTTCTATATTTCATAAATAATAATTATTTTAAGCTAAAGACATTTAAGATTCAATAGATACAGGAAAAGGACTTCTTGCGTTTTTTTCTTATCAGACTACAAGCCAAAACTTCAGAGAAACGAGGACCACCATAAATTCCTTCTTTGGTGTGGGTCTGTTCCCAGGAGTGAGACCAAGGGTAAACCTACTTCCTGTAAATCCCGTCTCTGAAGGAGCTTTATGGCCCTGAGAAAGATGGAAAGACCATTCAAACATTATCAAAAACTTTATCTCCTGTTTGTCCTTCTGAAAACCCATTTGTCTTTCCTAAATAAACCTATTTGTTCTTCCCATAGAAGCATTTTTCTTTTCCTTTTTTCATGCTAAGTTAGGTATTTCAGGCCTCAATTCTTTTTTTTTTTTATTGCTTAAAGTAATACAAAGGGTATTACATATGTGTCCATTTTCCCCCCCTCCCCCCAGCCCTAGACAGTCCCCTAGCCTCCCCTATCCCCCAGTGTCTTATGTCCATTGATTATGCTTATATGCATGCATACAAGTCCTTTGGTTGATTTATTACCCCCCTACCTCCTGTCCCCCAACCCTCCCCGGCCTTCCCGCTGCAGTTTGACAATCTGTTTGAGGCAGCTCTGCCTCTGTATCTATTATTGTTCAAAAGTTTATAATGGTCTCTATTATCCATGAATTAGTGAGATCATGTGGTATTTTTCCTTCATTGACTGGCTTATTTCACTTAGCATAATGCTCTCCAGATCCATCCATGCCGTGGCAAATGGTAAGAGTTCCTTCCTTTTTAGAGCAGCATAGTATTCCATCATGTAGATGTACCACAGTTTTCTAATCCATTCATCTACTGATGGGCACTTAGGCTGTTTCCAGATCTTAGCTATGGTGAATTGTGCTGCTATGAACATAGGGGTGCATATATCCTTTCTGATTGGTGTTTCTGGCTTCTTGGGATATATTCCTAGAAGTGGGATCACAGGGTCAAATGGGAGTCCCATTTTCAGTTTTTTGAGGAAACTCCATACTGTCTTCCATAGTGGTTGCACCAGTCTGCATTCCCACCAACAGTGCACAAGTGTTTCTTTTTCTCCACATCCTCTCCAGCACCTGTCGTTTGTTGATTTGTTGATGATAGCCAGTCTGACAGGTGTGAGATGGTACCTCATTGTTGTTTTGATTTGCATCTCTCGGATGATTAGTGACTTTGAGCATGTTTTCATATGTCTCTTAGGCCTCAATTCTAACCAGTCCCTTGCGTGACTCATCACTGAGCACTCCCACCTGTATGTGCACTGGATGTGTAAATAACATCATACCTCTCTTGCTAATATGTCTTTTGTCAGTTTAATTTGCAAGCTCCAGGAATTTAATATAAGAGAGTAGAGGAAAATTACTTTTACCTAAAAGTTTATAATATAGGTTGTATATGTGAATTAAAATGGAGAGACAGACTTAAGATGGGGAGATTTGACCCAGGCATGATTAGTAGGAAAGAAAGTAGAGATGAGTAATGTACTTCGGAGAGATTGCAGAAGCAGAATCATAATAATTTCATTAAAAAATGAGAGAGGGGACAGTCAACCAGTCAATAATGACTGAGGTTCTGAGCCTGGATGACTGGGCCTGTGTTGGTGCCATTCACAGAAATAGGAAATGCATTAGAGATAAAGGTTGTAAGAACATAGAATAGTTAATGGAGCCTATTTGAAGCCTAGCAGAGAGGTTAGAGCTGAAGATGTGAATTTTGAGATTAATTGCATTGAGTGAGCCTTAAGATAGGAGGTGGAAGGAGAGAACCAAGGGAAGTGAAAGCAAGGAGGGGAGGGGGCATTGGAAGTGATTTGGGGGCAGGAGGAGGAAAAGGGGCTTGCCAATGAGGTAATCAAAGATGATGGGAATGGAAGAAGATGCTGTGTCAGAGTGTCCAAGGGGCTGAGATAAAAGAGAGGCTCTTTCCTGGTATAAAAAGCTGTAGAAAGGTTGATGAGGGCCTAGAACATTCCACAAGGACTGACAAGAAGGTAATCCTTCAAGAAAGCAGTGTCAGGAGAGAGAGGTTGGAGAGAAGTAGAGGCAACCGTGATTACCAGCCCTTCAAGGAATCTTGTGGTGAAGGGAAAGAGGAACAAAATACCAATGACTTAAGTGTTATCTGAGTTTCTTCTCCACTTTGGGATTTTTATTGATTCCTCAAATTTAAAATATCAACTCAATTCCAGCTATATCTTGATGATAGCCATGACAGAACCAAGTTTTTGCAGGGGCAGTAGAGAAACTATTAAGAGGCATCTCTCTTTCTTTCTTTTATTCCATGTTTACATATCCACCTCTTTGTCATTAAGTCACAACATTTTATCAAAATATACAAACAGCACAGATACTTAAAAATGTATAGCTAGTACTGTAATTTAACCAGATTGACTGCTACAATTAGCATGCATGGGTCTCTTGAGTGATGCTTAAAGAGAGACTTATCAGTCATCAATTCATCAGTAATGGTATAAGGGACTGCTTTTTTTCTCTTGGAAGAATTATATACTTCACTTCTTTACTTGTTATAATAAATGTGAGGATAGCAATGAGTGACTGCCACTGTACTGAAATCAACTAAGAATGGATGTATGGAAAGGTTTTATTGGCAGAAGTACCATGATTCTATTTTTGTTGGACTCTAAATTTAATATCTATGTTGAGAAGGTCACCAGAGTAAGCGTTCTATTAAAACTTTCCATATCAGTGATATGAGCTCTTCCCACTTTCCATTTTCCTCTTTCCTGTGTATTTCATGGCTAATCAGAATGATGGATTTGTAAATCTCAAGTTACAAGCTATGTTTATTGTGAAGGATTCCCATAAAAACTTATTCAGGGCTTTCCCCCCTACCACTCACACACTTCCACAGGTGTACATAGAATAAAATGGGTTAGTGACTACTTGTCTGCACCTGAATGAAATCCATTACTACACCAGGCAACGTGCTGTTTTAGTCTTGAGACATTTGTTCTCACTTTGCTCCTTGAGTCATCAAGTATTTCATTGATCAGCAGTTGGTGCACAAGTGAAGAGCCATCATTTAGAGCAGAATTAAGTTTTCACATATTTCCCAATGCGAAGAACCATCTTTCAAGTAAATAACTATGGTTAGTCATGACCTAACTTCAAGAATAGCTGTGGAAGATCAGAGAAACCAAAGGTGGTGTCATTAGTGAAGTTGAGTTGGTTTCTGCTACAGATGCAAAGTCAGTGGGGAGCTGAAAGGCCTCAGCCTTTGTTGTTGAGTGTTTCTTTTCTTTCCCAAGTTGAAAAGGAACCCAAGGAGTGTCACTCGAACCAGTTCCAGAGAGAAGGAAAATTCCTCTGTGTGTCTGAAGATGGGATTCAGGATATCAGCGTCTCCATCCCCGGGTTAATGAAAGAAAAGTTTCTGAACATGTTCTGGTCCATACTGTTGATCAGTGCTCTGTCCGCGAATGACAGCCGGGGTTTCTCATTTAAGAATTCCTTGTCAAAATTGCTGCAGTCATATGGTGATTTCTTGATCAGAGTTTGGCAGGGGGTGGGGGGGGGGAGGGCGGGGGAGAGAAAAAGGGAAGAAAATCAGCCACTAAATCAATTATCTCTACTTTTGATAATCTTAGAAAGCTGAATTATAACCTGTGTATGAAAGTGTTGATGTTTGCAGATAAACTAAACTGAAATAATACAGATGATCATATGTGGTTTTTGTTGCACATCTCTAATATCCTGACTCATCAATTCAGCAATAGTATAATTAAATTCATATAAAGGAATTCCATAGTAAACATTCAAATAGGATCTAATGTTTCTAGCTAATAGTTTACATGAAGCAGAATTGGCCACCTTTGAAAAAAAGGGTGAGCCCAAATTTGACCTCTGTCCTTATAATCTATAGGGAACAGTGGGTAGGGGTGTGGGCTGGGGGTTGGTGAGAGGTGGGAGAAGGAAGGAGTTTTGAGATTCTCTATTCCGGTTCTTTTATCAACATCCTTCACTGCTATTGGTTCTCCCACCCATGTTAATTTTATTATTAAACATCTTGGACTGTTTTCCAAGACAACCCAGATTGGGACAGGTTCTCCTCAAGCCACCTGGTCCATTTGGTGCCCATGAAAAAGATAGAGAATGTAATAACAAACACTTATTCATGAATTCTATTCAGTATGGTGTACAATTCAGCTTTCTAAGATTATCAAAAGTCACCCTTAAATAGGAGCATAACTGAGAGCCAGGCCCCTCCCACCCTCAAGGGGACAGGCAGGCAGCTTGGGAGTAGAAGGAGAATGGCTGGAACAGGTGGTCCCATCCCCTGGTGTCTCCTTACCACTTTAGGCCTGAATGGTGGGTCAATCTCCTTTTTTTCAAGCTCTTCCCAATTGATCTCCCGAAACAAAGGGTGCTGGCGGATGTCTCCCCTCACTCCCAGCCTCTTTTCAGGTTCCCTCACAAAAAGCTGCAAAGGAGAAAAAAGGGAGCAGTTACTTCTTGAGGGATGAGCCAAGTAGCTTCAGATGGAGGTAGCATTTCTTAGTGTATGAGTCACACAAATTTGACTCTACAAAGATAAACGCCTGGCTTTTTGCCACTTGCTTTTCTAACCTTACTAGAGGCCTGATGCATGAAATTCATGCAAGAGTATGCCTTCGAAGCCCTGGCTGCCTCGCCCACTGGTTGTTTCAGAAGGTCATTCCGGAAGGTCGGTCCACCCCGGTCTAATTAGCTTTTTATTATATAAGATTTTTTTTTTTTTTTTTTTTTACTTACTGTTATCAACTGTTGACATGAGTAAACTGGCGGCAACACTCTCACTCGAACAAGCCTTCTGAATATTTTAGAGTATGAGATTTTGATTTCTTACTCCCTAGAAATGCTATTTTTTGAGTTGTATAGACCTGGTTTAAAACAGCTTTATCCTATGTTATTTATAGGACTTCTGGAAAGTTACAGGTGAGTTAGTTTCCTTACCTGTAAAGTGAATGAAGTGTTCTACTCCCAGGGCCATTCTGAGGGTTAAATAAAATAACAGCACCCACACCCACATACAACACACACACACACACACACACACACACACACACACACACACACACATGTGTATGTGTGTACTGATTTCTGGTCTGTAAAACCCAACAACATAGAGTAAGTGATAATTTCATTTGATTCCTTGTAAGGTTGTCCTCTGGGAATTACAGCCTTGCTATGCAGCTATAATGTAAATTAGTCCCTGACAGGTGGCTTTGGAGAAGGCAAATGATTATCGAGACTCAATCTTGAATCCTGCAAGTTTGCTGGGTGAGTAATCATTAAATCATCTTTTGTCATCTCTGACCTGTTACATAGACATTTTCCTCTTCTGTCCCCTCTCTTGTTACTTTCCTCTCTGAGGTCAAAATGAACATTGGCCAGGACAGGAAAGAAACCTGCAAACTCTTAAAACTTAAAACATGTCAAAGGCATTAAGGAATCCGAGAGTCCAGACTTGAAACTAAAAAAGTCACGTGTTTTCTTAGTCTCCGGAATAGTCATCACTCTCTTTTACATCAACTAGATGTTTATTTATAAAGTAACTGCTAGTTGGAGGGTGTCATAAAGAGGCTGTGGGTTTTAAACAGAACCATGATGGAATGCAGTATTTTCCATGAGATTCTGGCAGAACTTGACCTCCACTCATACTGAATTGCAGAGATCTCTTGTTTTTAGCAATTACAAGAATAGCCAGTCCATATGTTAAAGCACAGCTTTACTTGTGCTATCTTACTACTTGAAAAGCTTCACAGGCTTTACTCTACAAAAAAATAAATAAATAAATAAAAATAACATACTATAACAAAGTGAAAATTTCTTCTTCTTCTTCTTCTTCTTCTTCTTCTTCTTCTTCTTCTTCTTCTTCTTCTTCTCTCTCTCTCTCTCTCTCTCTCTCTCTCTCTCTCTCTCTCTCTAATGAGGAGAGTCTTTTTAGTAATCTAAGTGAAATGCCATGCAATCACCCCTGTGCATGCAGGTGGTCAGTCCTGGGCATGGTTCTAGCTTCCTTTCCTCTTGACATATGATGGCTGCTGAGGCCTCTCAGGGGAAACTTGAGTTCCAAAGCATCTCACTAGAAAGCCACTACATAGTGGAAATAACATGAAACTGTCATCTAAGAAGCTTACTACCCACAAGGCCTTGGGCAAGTTTTCTGAGTCTTAGTTTCCTGACTTGTAAAATGGAGGGTGAAGCAAGTCAATCTATACTCCTGTGAGTGCTAATGTCCTCTGAGCCCCCTGGGCGGGCATTCCAGGCTCTCTGTAGTCAAATGCCAACACATGTCCTTCAGTTCCCATTATAACGCACTCTGGTGTTCAGACATGTCTACTTATGGATATGCCACCTGCCTTTCCTACTTCTGTCTCTTGCTAATGACATTACCATCTTGCAAGAAGACACCTCTTCCCACATTCTGTTCCAATTTCCCTTTCCTCATCTTTAAATCCTGACCCACCTCTCAGGGTTCAGCTTGTACCCCCTCTTCTTTGTGAAGCTTTCATTGATCACCTCTACTTATAGTGAGTTCTCCCTCCTTTTCAAGTCATATCCATTGTCACATGGTTAATGAGAGTCAGGCATTGTGCTAGATGCCTTAGCTATATTATCCTGACCTTAAAAACAGATGTTAAAAGCAGATATTGTTATGTGAGAAAACTCAAGATCACAAGTCCAGCCAGTGATAGAGCCTAAATTATCAACAGCCCATTCCTACTTCGGGTATTGGATAGTCTTCCTGTGTACTCCACAGAATGTCTTCCTTCCATTAGAGAATTAGCTACACACACACACACACACACACACACACACACACACACACACACGCCTATCTTTCCTACTAGAGTGTAAGCTCTGGAGGGCAGACACCATTTATGTTTCTATTTCTTACAGAATCAAACACAGTGCCATGCACAAAGTATATGGTCAGTAAATGCTTGTTGAATAAGTGAGTAAGCTGTCTTTCTTCTTTATTTATTTGCAAATTGTGTCTTCAGTCCTCTTCTGTTAGACCAGTGACTGCAAACCTTTTGAGCTCAGCGTGTCAGCATTTTGAAAAACCCTAACTTAACTCTGGTGCCGTGTCACATATAGAAATTTTTTGATATTTGCAACCATAGTAAAACAAATACTTACATTTTTGATATTTATTTTATATATTTAAATGCCATTTAACAAAGAAAAATCAATCAAAAAAATGAGTTTGCGTGTCACCTCTGATACGCGTGTCATAGGTTCGCCATCACCGTGTTAGACTCTTGTTTTCAACATGTAGGACAGTTTATAAAAAAGGCACAAAGTTCACAGTAAGACACATTTTTCTGTAGATTCAAATACCAGTGTGAGTCACCAGATGGAAAAGCAGATTGATTTTTTAAAAGCAGAGGGAATAAGTGACTTGGCTTTTTATATCTTCCCTTGAAAAGATCATAATAAATTATTGACCTCCACTTCTTAAGGACATTTTGATGAAACAAGATTAGAGAGAGGATGCAAGTGCCTCAAGAAAAGGGCGAACACTAGCTCACGTTGTTATAATTAAATGCTTCAGCGAATTAAGTTAGAAGTAACTGCCGGAGGCCAAGTGTGTACCATACTAGGTTTTCCATTAGATTTTTCTAGTAACATGTGGCATTTGTACCAAGAGGATCATGAGCCTGTTATATGTACCTGTGTAATTAAAAAAAATTTTTTTAAAGATAAAATGTATAATGAGAATATAATATGATCTCCAGTTTCAAGACTCAAAATTCTGCCCAGCTGGTGTGACTCAGTGGTTAAGTGTTGACCTATGAACCAGGAGGTCAAGGTAGGGAGAGTGCAAGAGGCAGCCAATCAATGCTTCTCTTTCATCATTGATGTTTCTATCTCTCTCTCCCTCTTCCTGCCTCTCTGAAATCAATAAAATCTTTTTTAAAAAACGTAAAAAAAGAGTCAAAATTCTTTCTAGTTTTGCACACAAGAGTAAATTACTATCTTTTCTGCCCTGCAATAAGTCACCTCCTCTTGCTCCAAGGTCCTGAAGATAACTGTGTCTGTGGCAAGGAATTTGAATTGAGGGAATAAATGTTCATGTAGTAATACTTGCTTTTGTTCACAAAAGCTGTCAAAAGTGTGGTTTACATTGATAGAAAATAGCACACTGTTTACATAAGTGGCCAGGATGTAGCGAGAGTTTGTTTAAATTCAGCTATTTAGGCGAAAAAGCAGTGCTGGGCTGCCAAGGATGGCCCACCCCGTGCTTAGCACCTGTCACTGGAATCTTCTCTTCCTCTTTGTCCACTCCTCTGATATATCTTTTACAAAAGGGAGAGGCATTCTGTTTGAGATAATTAGTTTTCCATTATTTTCCAAACAAATGGACCGGACATCCTGGATGAATAAATGGGGAAGAAAGAGACATGTCTTTGGCAATGGTCCACTGTGCTGCAGCGTCCCAGCTGCAGTTCTTAATGGAGTGCAGCCTCCCTCCTTGTGCAGTTGCTCCCCGTGTTACACACCCCCATGTGCTATGAGGGCTAAAGGGGATAGAGTCTGGTGCTGACACTGCCACTGTGACAGATGCCATTAGATGCTTCTTTGTTCAGCTTTTCCAGAAGACCTACTGCTCCTGGGTTTCACAACATTAGGCAAACTCCCTAGAGGAAGTTTCTCAGAAATATTACCTTTGGTTTTTGCAAAAGTCAGGCCAATTGTTAAAAGATGGGCAAGAGCTACCTTCCCCCTGGAGCAAGGGCATGGGATTTTCATTAACGCCTGAGGGAAAGAATAAGCCCAAACTCTAACACATGGGTTTAAATACTCTTGCAACAGCAGTCCTTTTTCTTCCCTTCTTTATCCTCGTCTTGGTTTCTGCTTTATTAAACCACATTTACTTTCTACTCTAGCTGCAAGTCTTTTTCTTGCTACTGAAACTCTGCAGATTTTTTTTTTTTTTTGTATTTGTTGGCATTTAGCCTTAGATTTTGATTTTAAACTTTTTATTTTGAAATAATTACAGTATCTTAGTATGGTTGGACTACTATAACAAAATGCCATAAACTGTGTGGCTTAACCAACAGACATTTATTTCTCACTAGAGGCCTGGTGCACAATATTTATACATTCAGGGAGGTCCCTTAGCCCGGCCTGCACTTTCTCACAGTCTGGGAGCCTTTGGGGGATGTCCAACTGATGGCCTAGGCCTAAGCAGGCAGTCGGACATCCTTAGTGCTGCCACGGAGGTGGGAGAGGCTCCCACCATCACCGCTGAGCTCTCCAGCTGTGAGCCCGGCTTCTGGCTGAACGGTGCTTCCCCTGTGGGAGTGCACTGACCACCAGGGGGAAGCTCCTGCATTGAGAGTCTGCCCCCTGGTGGTCAGTGCATGTCATAGTGACTAGTTGTTCCACCCTTCGGTCGATTTGCATATTAGCCTTTTATTATATAGGATAATTCTGGAGTGTGGAAGTTCAAGATCAAGGTGTCAGCATAGTCAGTTTCTGATAAGGGCTCTCTTCCTGACTTATAGAAGGCCACCTTCTTGCTGTGTGATAACCTGACCTTTCTTTGGTGCATGCACTTGAGAGGGGAAGATCTCCTTTGCTCCTTTTATAAGGGCATTAATGCCATCGTGGAGGTCCCACCCCCATAATATAATCAATACCTAATTACCTACCTCTTATAACCATCATACTGGGGGATTAGGGCTTAAACTTATGAATTGTAGGGGTCACATTAAGTATATATATATAGATTCACAGGGTGTTAAAATATAGTTAAAAAAAGATGTTCTGTGGACCCTTCACCTAGTTTCCCCTAATGTTTGCATCTTACATGATTATAGCACAATATCAAGACTAGGAAACACACATTGATGCAATATGGTATAGTATGTCTAGTTCTATGTCATTTTATCACAAGTGTAGATCTGGGTAACCACCACAGCGAACAAGATACCGAACTGTCCCATCAACACAAAGCTCTACCTTGGGATATCCCTTTATAGTCAATCCCCTGCCTCCACTATCCCCAACACTAATCTGATTTCCATTTCTATAATGTTGCCCTTTCAAGGATGTTACATACATGGACTGATATAGTATGCAAGCTTTTGAGATTGGCTTTTTTTCAGTCAGTTTAATGCCCTTGAAATCCATCCAAGTTGTTTTATATATCAACAGTAGTTCATTCTTTTTTAAAAAATATTTTTTTTATTGATTTCAGAGAAGAAGGGAGAGGGAGAGATAGAAACATCAGTGATGAGAGAGCATCAATGATTGGCTGCCTCCTGTATGTCCCCCACTGGTATTGAGCCAGGTTAAGTCCTTCACAAAGCCCAATGTCAAATAAATGTGGCGACTGTAATAACATTTGAACTTGTCTTTATGTAAAGAAAATTGCTTGCATTATAATCTTGCTCTTATTTTTACCATCTTTTAAAAAAATTGGTTGATTTTGAAATCAGTTTTCATTTTATATGTGTTTTGTTCAGCCGTTAAAAGTGAATTTAATTGGTTGTTTGAGGAGCTTTCTAAGTTTACTACTGTTTGGATCACAGTCGGAAACAGTGAAAGCTGAGTTGCACTGGCTCAGACTTTTAAACACCACCAGCCTTGGAAGGTGTTGGGGGTGAGGAGGATGTTACTGGGCTTTGTCAGCACTTCAGATTCCACATCTTGATTCCTCAAGGAGAACTCAGGAGTGACCTCAACATTTCAAATACCTTAGACAAGCTGTCAGCTGTGTGAGAGAGGTAGGAGTGTTGCCCTTTAAATTTAATTCCCATGGTTCTTCATGAGGAAAAAGGTAGACTAGTGAAAAGAGATGGGTCTGGTAATCTTTTTCTAAGTTTACATTTAAAATTCACTGATAACTCCTATGTTGAAAGATCTTGTCCTATTTCCCTTTTCAATATAGGAAGAACAAGGCTAAAATTATTTCCTTAAATGATTTTTTAAAAAAATTTATTTTTATTGATTTCAGAGAGGAAGGGAGAAGGAGAAGGAGATAGAAACATCAATGATGAGAGAGAAGCCTACTGGGGATTGAGCCCGCAACCTGGACATGTGCCCTTGACTGGAATTGAACCCAAGACCCTTCAGTCCGCAGTCTGACACTCTATCCACTGGGCCAAACCAGCTAGGGCTTAAATAATTGTTTTAAAGTTATCTAAGATCTGAGATGCCAGAAATCAAAACACTGTTTTGTTCAAAGCACCTGCATTCTGGGTCCACTTCTTTTAGATTTGTTAGCCTCATACTGGAAGGTCTTTCTGACCTAGATAGTTCTGAATAGCTCAGTAAATGTAGGTGGTTATTAATATTACACACAATTAGCATGTTGTATTGCCATGGTGTAGTTTTTACAACTTATTGGTCATAAACAGTTGATAGTATCTTGCATCCTCAATAAAGGTAAACTGGGACTCTGTGAAAATCTTTAATGATGGCTTTCAGGTGCTTCCTCTGTCTGTGCACTGGTTTGCCCTGGGAGCTCTTGGCTTATGGCCAGTGTCTAAGTTTACATCTGTAGCACTGTACACTGATTCTTTTTTAAAGTAGTTGTGTTTTTTTAACAAATATATTTTTATTGATTTCAGAGAGGAAGGAAGAGGGAGAGAGAGATAGAAACATCAATGATGAGAGAGAATTATTGATTGGCATGCCCCACACTGGGGACCCAGCCCAGAACCTGGGCATATGCCTTGACCAGGAATCCAACTGTGACCTCCCGGTTCATAGGTCGACTCTCAACTACTGAGCTGTGCTGGCCGGGCTGTACACTGATTCTTAATTGATCCTGGGCTATCATGGATGGGGGTCTGATTCCTGTGTTGATGGTGAATTCTGGAGATTGCTGCTAAGATGGTGACAGCCTGCACTCCTAAAGTTTTAGATTGAAAAATGCATTCATATTTCCAGTGGACACAGGTAGGGGGTATGGCAGGGAGCTGGTCTGCCTGAGAGCTGCTAGGCAGGCTCCAGCAGTGAGAGTCCCAGGGAGATGGAGTGCTGCTGAAATAGGGTTTGGTACAGGAGCTGGGCTGTGGAATGCATTGAATAGCCTGCATTTCAAGAGCTTCAGCCAGAAATGTCCCCAGTGGTAGGGATTTCCAAAAACCCACTAGAACGCATCACCGAAGTCTTGGCTTTAACAACCTACCAAACTGGAAGAGCATCAAGGCCCCCAGCCATATAAGGATAGTTCTTTCTCCTCATTATCCCTCAATTTTCTACATGCTTTTAACCTGGGATGGTCTGAAATAGAAACTCCAGAGCTGGAGAGGAAGAGAACAAAGACACACAAGTATGACCACTCTCCCTTCCCCAAAGCTGAGTGCTGCCAGTCAGGAACTTGGGCAGAGGAGAGGGAGCAGAAGTCTTTGCTTTGGGGTTAATAGTGATGTGAGGACTTGTGTCTTAGACTGAACAGTTTTAATTTCTCAGTTGAGGTGGTGTTTTATGTATTTTCCCTAAGAATGAGCAGAAAAGTCATGCATCCTGTCCAAGTTTTCCACCAGGAGTGGGGGAAGATGGACTGTACTGAATAGATTTAATAGGGACTATGGGGGGGGGGGGAGACGAGTTTTAAGCCACAAATTGTACTTGTTCAGTGGACTAATCACATGTCCAAGTGAGGGCAACCAAGAGTCATGGAACTGGCTCCTGGTCATTTCTTTTTGTAAATTATGCACATAGGGTTTATTGCTGTCTAATGTTCATCACATTGGTGCCTCAGTTAAGACAGAGATGGTGAGCATCCCATGTAAATTCAGCTCAAGACAATTATTGTTTACTCTACCAGGTATAAATCCGAGCTTAGAAGTGAATAGGAATACTGACCAGAAAACCCAATACTAACCTTGACTTCATTTCTTACCTTCACTAAAAGGTCCTTAGCCTCCCTCTCCAGCCATCGGGGGTAAAAGGGGTTGTCCATGCGGATGGAGTGGAAGAGTTCTTCTTCATCTTGCCCGTGGAAAGGTGACTGACCAATTAGCATTTCATAGAGGAGGACGCCAAAGGACCACCAATCAACAGAATGGTTGTATTTCTGACCCAGCAAGATCTGTGTAGCCAAAAATGTAATGAATAAAAGTGAGGTTGATGAGTGAACACCTTGTATGGCTTTTTCAAGGCCAATCAGTAAATCACTGATGGTGATGACAGTAGTATGTGGTATAAACAAAGATCACACTGAGAACTGTATATTTTGGGAAGGTACTGATTGAATACAAATGAGTAGGCAATCTAAAACTGAGCAAACATTTTTTGAGTTTCAATTTCTACTTGTCCCCTGGCCTTAAGTGAAATAACTAAACTGTGTACATCGTTAGCCTTCATTTCCATCTGTGATGTGAGGGCAGCAGACACAGACCTAAGAAAGCTGATATCTATCCCAGCTCTCCAGTGCCTCTGAGGTGAATATCTAAACCAACCCCATGTATTCTACTGTCCTGCATCTTTGCATAAAGTTTTTGTGGGTGACCAAGTATCCAGAGAGGTTATCTGAACAAGTCCATTCCTTAAATCTGAACTAGTCATGGTTTACAACTAAGAGAGTAAAATTTTGTGACCATGCCAAGAGACAGACTAGGATACCAACTTGTTCAATATAGATATTGGATGTAAGCGCCATGTACACTTTGATATTGGTGCTTTGAGTAGAACTGGTCTGGACTATTCTTAAGGGTAGTGGATTTAAAGTCTGGAATCCTACCTAATTTTAAAAGATTTATACCTGTTCACCAATCCACTTTCTTGCAGGAAAGTTTTTGTACTCAGGCCATTCAGCAACTTCCTTTCTAATGTTGGAACATAGAGAGTGCACACGTCACTCTACTCAGTGCTTTCATCCCAACAAATAATGATGTAACCTTCTCTAAAATAGGACATAGGGCCCATCAGTGGGTGAATGGATAAATACAGTGTGGTCTATACATACAGTAGAATATTATTCAACCTTACAAAGGAAAGAAATCCTGACACATGCTACAACATGGGTGAACCTTGAGGACATTGTGCTAAGTGAAATAAGCCAGTAACAAAAGGACAAATATTGTACCATTCCACTTACATGAGGTACTTAGAGTACTCAACTTCATAGAGGCAGAAAATGGAACGATGGTTCCTAGGGGCTGGGGGAAATGGGGAGTTGTTGTTTAATGGGGATAGAGTTTCAGTTGTGCAAGATGAAAAAGTTCTGGAGATTAGTTGCACAACAATGCAAATGTACTTAACACTACTGATTGTACTCTTAAAAATGGTTAAGCTGGTATACTTTATGGTACGTATATTTTACCACAATTAAAGTCAGTACATAGCACTGGCCGGTGTGGCTCAGTTGGTTGGGCATTGTCCCATGCACGGTGTGTGTGTGTGTGTGTGTGTGTGTGTGTGTGTGTGTGTGGAGTGCTGATTCAATTCCCCATCATGCCCGAGTTGCGGGATCAATCCTTGGTAGGGGGTGTGCAGGAGGCAGTGGATCAATGTCACATTGATCCATCTCTCTCTCTTCCTCTCTCTCTAATTTTATATGGAGAAGAGAACATTCTGTCTCTCCTGACTCCGGCTGCCAGGATGGTTTGGGGGAAGCTGCTTTATTACCCAAAGCAAAATGGAGAACGGATACTAGTATTGAAATACTAAATTTAAAAAGCAAGACTGGGACCTTCTTTTCACACTGCAATTTAAGGGTTAGCTCACCTGTGTGAGCACACACACAAACACACGGAGCATTTCAGTATAGCATTCCTCATTTGAAATGGAATTTCCCCCTTTGAAAATGGGTCTTTGGAATGAATGGTAGCGCTGATGAGCCCCGGAAAGAAAAGTGACACTATGGTTCTAGACCAGTGGTTCTCAACCTCGGTTGCACATTGGAATCACCTGGGAGTCTTTTTAAAATCCTGATTTCTGGGCCTCATCCTCCAGAAATTCTGTTTCTTTGTTATGGGGTGGGGCCACAACATTAGTAACGAAGAAACATTATTTCCAGAGGATGAGGCCCAGAAATCAGGATTTTAAAAAGATTCCCAGGTGATTCTAATGTGCAGCCAAGGTTGAGAACCACTGTTCTAGACATTTCAGTATTTTCTAGGACAGCTTTATATCTTGATGCTGGTGAACTTTCTGATGCAGAAAATAATGTGCACAGCACCCATCTCTGACCCTTACCTCTCCCCAGGCCTGTCCTTGGGAAATGAGACAAGCTTGGAGTGAGGCTCAGGAATACTGTGAAAGTGTCTCTAAGGCAGTGATGGCGAACCTATGACACGTGTGTCAGAGGTGACACGAGAACTCATTTTTTTGGGTTGATTTTTCTTTGTTAAATGGCATTTAAATATATAAAATAAATATCAAAAATATAATTCTTTGTTTCACTATGGTTGCAAATATCAAAAAATTTCTATATGTGACACAGCACCAGAGTTAAGTTAGGGTTTTTCAAAATGCTGACACGCTGAGCTCAAAAGGTTCACCATCACTACTCTAATATAGGAGTTGCTAAACAAACAAACAGCAAGAAACAGTTGTGAAGGCCATACTAAATACTATAGGTTCTACTTCTGCCTTAGTCCTCTATCGTGTAGTTTATCACTGGGTTGTTGTGAGGCTCCAGTGAAAAGAAGGAAAGACAAAGGGTTTTGTCATTTGGAAATGACGATATGCTACATGGTAAATATCTGTCTTGATGAACTGGTACCCACCTGTGAAAACAAGGATCAAGTTGCAAACAGAAATCTGCTATTGACTTCCAGTATAAAAACGCTATCCACTAGCCTTAACTCAATACTTAAATGCTAAATTTCACTTTATTTATACATTTAAAAAATATTTCTATTGATTTCAGAGAAAGAGAGAGGGAGGGAGGGAGAGAGAAAGAGAGAGAGAGAGAGAGAGAGAGAGAGAGAGAAACATCAATGATGAGAGAGAATTATGAGCGGCTGCCTCCTGTACGCCCCACACTGGGGATCTAGCCCGCAACCCTGGCATGGAAATCGAATCGTGACCTGCTGGTTCATAGGTCGATGCTCAACCACTGAGCCACGCTGGCTGGGCCTAAATTTTAAAGTTTTTAAAAATAAACTTTGCCTTAAGGAGCAGTTTAAAAATAGACTCAGGGAGAATGATAAGGTAAATAAAGATGCGCACAATCAGTTCAGTAGTTTGCCTTCAGTGAGGACGGGTTCACACGCAATTCCTGGGATGTGCCACAAGGGGGAGCCCCAAGCAACCAGAAACTGCTTGAACATCGCATCTTTGTAAACAACTTCATTTGGCAGGAAAAATGAAAAGAAATCTGGAGGACAGGAGGCAGCTGTGGTGGAAATTAAGGCATTTAAGGCTAGGTGATGTTAATAAAGAATTTCAGTCTTAAGTTAGGAGGAAGAAAAATGTAGATTCATATTCAATTACATACTGTTGAAACAATGTCTGCAAAGGCTTGCTGATCTGTGTTAGGGTTTTCCTTATAGAATGTGTTTTATTTTATTTATAAGAACCTCCGAGGTAGATCCTGTTATCCCCAACAAGAGAAGTGATTGGACTGAGGGAGGTCACATGTGTTGAAAACTATGCTCTGAAGCGTGGTCTTTTGTTATTTAATCCCAATATTTTAATGCATAAACATGTTTGTACTGTTAATAACTCTAATAAAATTTAGTGATTTAAAACTATTTCATCCTCAGTTCAACCTGATTATATTCCATTTTATGCATCTTTTAAAACACACAGAGAATATTGGCAAAAATGTATGAGATTCATATATAATAAGTATACATATAATGAGGATGCATTTTTAACAGATGAGGGAGCAGGTCAAAAGTTTGAAAATATAGCCCTGGCCAGTTTATCTCAGTGGGTAGAGTGTTGGCCTGTAGACTGAAGGGTCCCGGGTTTGATTCCTGTCAAAAACACATACCTCAGTTGCAGACTAGATCCAGATTGGAGTACATGCAGGAGGCAACCAATCGATGTGTCTCTCTCACATCGATGTTTCTCTCTTGCTCTCCCCCCCCCCCATCACACCCTCCCTCCCTTCCTCCCTTATACTCTCTTTAAAAATCATTAAAAAATATCCTTGGGTGAGGATTAAAAAAATAGCTTGAAAATATATAAAGAAGAAGCACTGGCAGTTGGATGGTGATGGAGAGAAAAGCCAGGCAAAAGGGTATCACTGGGGTCCAGACAAGAGGTGCCGAGGGCCTGGAGAGGGTGCCAACAGTAAGGATGGGAAGGAATAGGAGAAGTATGGGGGATTGAAGCGAAGGGACTGAGAAAGGATCTAGGGATCTTAATTCTGTCACAAAATTGGGGAGGGAAGAATAGGCTCAATGGCCCATGAGGTCTAAGTTTAGAAGATCTTAGTGTCTGGATTTGGGAGGGGTAGGAAAGAAGGAGAAAACGTGGATAAGTCTTAGTGTCCTGGCTATGTGACTGGATGGATAGGTGTATAGTGCAATTTTCCAAGAAAGAGATAAAGGCCCTGGCTGGTGTTTCTCAGTGGTAAGAGCGTCGGGCCTTGCACCCCAGGGCCTTGGGTTCAATTCCTGGTCAAGGGAATGTACCTGAGTTGCAGGTTCAATCCCTGGCCCCAATCAGAGTGTGTGCAGGAGGCAACCAAATGATGTGTCTCTCTTACATCGATGTTTCTCCCCCCCCCCATCCCCCAACCCCTGTCCCTTCCACTCTAAAAATCATGGAACAATATCCTTGGGTGAGGATTAACAACAACATCAAAAAAGGGATAAAGGAGAAGGCTGGGTGGGGGTGGAGCAAGTTCAACAGAGGAAGGAGTTTGGGACCTGTTTTGTTTGAATGGTCTGTGGAGATAGTTGAAGGTCTCAAACAAAAACATGGACGTATAGGTCCAGAACAAGAAGGAGTAGTTTGGGCTGGCCATACTGACATCGGTGTTTTAAAACCATCCTGATAAATACAGTTGCTCATGGAGAATGTACAGTAAGAAGAGAAGAGGACCAAGAGTGGAATCAGGTGAAGACCAGCATGTGTGAGGATGAGAGAAGGAGACTGAAGTTACAGAGAGAGAGGTCGCTGAAGCCAAATTCTGGGAGATGTAGAGGAAAGAAGGATTCAGGGAGAGGATGTTGCATAAGGTACTTGTACACAGGAAAGTTAAAAGCTTTCCTGTTGTAATTTCTTGTTGACCAGAGGCCAATCTTATATTTAAACAAGGTTAAATCAAAATTAAATACCACATCCTCACAGGGAAAAGTCACATATTTTGTAGAGTCGGGATGACTACAGTTCCTTTGGCAATGACAGGGATTTGCTGTTAAATTTGTTTTACCCAGGAAATCAGAGGTCCATCACTGTCTATCAAACAACCATTACCACCTATTTATAAATACGGTTATTCATTCATTCTTCTAAAAGGTTATTTATTATTAACTTATGTGCCAAGCTGTGCACGCGGTCTTTGGATAGAAATGTGATTAAGATCACACTAATCTACATATGTGACAAAATGGTACAGAACTATGCACATGTTGTAGCAATCTCAATGTCTTGGTTTTGAGTGTATCATAGTTATATACCATGTAACCACTGGGGCAAACTGGGTGATGGGTGTATATGGGTGATGTTTCTGTACTATTTTTGCAACTTCTTGTGAATCTATAATTATTTCAAAATAATAAGTTATTAAAAAAGGAACAAAAATAAGCCCCTGACTTAGAGCAATCAGCATCCAATAGGACAGGGAGAGTCAAAGATAAAAAAGCAATGATGATACGTGCGATGCAAAGGGAAGGGCTGGATGGGAAGGGGGTGTCTGATCGCCCTGGGATGGCACCTGGGGCGACTCCATAACAAGGAGAGAGGAGGGGAGTGTTGGGTGGATGGATCTCTTCTGAGCAAATGCCATTCTTCTGGGGGCTCAGAATGTGATT
The DNA here is from genome assembly GCF_964212035.1 of Myotis nattereri. Lineage (NCBI taxonomy): Eukaryota > Metazoa > Chordata > Mammalia > Chiroptera > Vespertilionidae > Myotis > Myotis nattereri. The sequence goes on from NC_138075.1 coordinate 155,246,729, forward strand.
GTGATGTCCTCCCATTTTTTAAAAATAAGAAATAACAAACCAGAAACTTTCCAATAACACGTGACACCAGCATTGTGTCCTCATATCCCAGAAGGGGGCATACACCAGTGCACTCCGGCAATCCCTCCACGCTCACGGCAGCTTAGAAACCACAGTGTAGGTTTTTCTGCTCCTAAAATGACCCGCTGGACTACTCAGGTGCTTACTTACAACCCTGTTCAGTGTCCACCTGCTTCTTCCCCATTGCTTTTTCTCTGGTGGGTCTGAGCAGAGTGAAGATATTGTAATACTGGGGTGGGGAGGAGCCATGACAGAAAGGATATGCTGCATCATTCAAGACTTGGAGAGCCGACCTAATTAGCATGAGTACCATCCCCTCATACAATAATAACAGCAGCCCCTATATCAGTGGTTCTCAACCTTCCTAATGCTGCGACCCTTTAACACAGTCCCTCATGTTGTGGTGACCCCCAACCATAAAATTATTTTTGTTGCTACTTCATAACTGTAATGTTGCTACTGTTATGAATCGTAATGTAAATATCTGATATGCAGGCTGTATTTAGGCGACCCCTGTGAAAGGGTCGTTCGACCCCCAAAGGGTCGCGACCCACAGATTGAGAACTGCTGCATATGCAGCCCTAATCATGCAATACTCAAAAACAAAAAACAAAAACAAAAAACTCCCACAAATTCCAATCCCGAACGAGAATACTTAAAATCTGATTTTCAGGGAGGAGGAAGCAGTGGTGCCGGCTGGGCGTGCGGGGCTGGGAAGGGGCACTGCACATCCCTACCTCCGGGGCGATGTAGTCGGGGGTCCCACAGAAAGTGTTCGTCTTGGCATCTCCTAACATGTTCTCCTTGCACATTCCGAAGTCCGCGATCTTGATATGCCCATCTTTGTCTAGCAGGATATTATCTAGCTTCAGATCCCTGAAAAACAAAAGCATAGCAAGTCCTCGCTGCCATCATTACAATGTTGTTAGAATAGAATTGCCCTCTGAGGGCGGTCTCATCGCTCTACCCAGGGCAGCCCTCGCCTGGCTGCACCCTCTGAAATGGGGAGACTTCCCCAAGCGGATTGTCAGCCTTCCCTCTAAGCACCGCAGTCAGTACTGACCAACCCCGAGAGAGAGAGAGGGTCTGAACCGGTGACACAGAGCTGCTGCCGTCAACAGCCAGTGTGGGCCGTCCCGGAACCCTTACAGACGACGCTGGGCCAGGACTGTGCCATTTCCTCAGAAGAGCCCAGGAACCCACTCTTCTGGGTCCTTTTAGTTGTCTTGCGTCTTCCCTTTGGGTCAGGTTATCAACTGCCCCTTCTCCCTGTGTGGCTGTGCTGGCCTCCAGCTGGTCAGCCGGCCTCCATCTAGCTCCTTTCTTTTTATTTTATTTTTTAAAATATATTTTATTGATTTTTTACAGAGAGGAGGGGAGAGGGATAGAGAGTTAGAAACATCGATGAAAGAGAAACATCGATCAGCTGCCTCCTGCACATCCCCTACTGGGAATGTGCCCGCAACCAAGGTACATGCCCTTGACCGGAATCGAACCTGGGGCCCTTCAGTCCACAGGCCGATGCTCTATCCACTGAGCCAAACCGGTTAGGGCATAGCTCCTTTCTTTTTAATTTTTACTCCCCTTTTAATCTGCAGTGAGTCAGAAACCAGACAACTGTATGCTGTCAATTATGTTTTGAGAAAAGAAGTGAGGAGATTGAAGTACAGTAGCTTTCATCCGAGAAGGATGTGAAATGATAGCGTGTAATGGAGAAATTTAGGACATCCATTCACAAAAGAGGGTACACGTGGCGGTCTGTGCACTTGTACAAGGTGTAGGCTTACAGTTCCCACAGGGGTGCTTGAGTGTTCAGGGGAGAGCTCCCCGCCTCCCCTACCCGAAAGGAGATCATTCTAGGTGGCCCAAAGCAAACACAGGCAAAGACAGGAGGCGCAGGAGACAGAGCAAGAAAGCAACAAGGTATCAAAGAGAAAGAGCAGAGTATAGGAAGGGAGGGAGAAAAATGGGGTGAGAAGAAGATTAAGAGGAAGGACCGGAATAAAGAGCAAAGCAAGGTCAGACCCTTATTGCTTTGGAGACTGGAATTTCTTACTTGGTTACTAGTAAATCATCACCCGTGTTATCAGCATGGGCAGGAAGCCTGGGTGTGAAACTTTCGGCCACAAAAACACCCTGGGCATTTCACGGCACGAAAGAGCATCAACTACATTAATGCGACCACGAAATACAGATGTTTCAGTGTGTCTGAAAGCGTAACATTTACCTGTAGACAATGCCTTTGGAATGGAGGAACTGCAGACCAAGAATGATTTCAGCAGCATAAAACCTGAGGGAAGAAAAATCAGAGTTCTCCACCAATTCATTAACGGAACGGAAGAAAACCCCCATTTTACCCCGTGACTACTCTGTGCAGTCCTCTGCGTAATGTATACACACCTCTGTTTGTACACAATTTATCTGTGTACACACAGAATTTTGTTTCATCCGAACAAAAGGAAGATGTCCTCCGAGGGAATGAAGCAGAGCTGGTATCCTAAGTTAGCCCTACCTGCAGCTGGTGCTCATTCTTATATTTTAAAGGACAATGCTCAAGCTGTCATTTTTTCCCAATAGAACATACCCAAACATTAAATGCAATTGTATAGTATAATAGGAAAGTAATTTTCCCTTTTATTTTAGATATATTTTTATTGATTTCAGAGAGGAAGGGAGAGGGAGAGATAGAAACATCAATGATGAGAGAGAATCATTGATGGCTGCCTCCTGCATGCCCCCCACCAGGGACAGAGCCAGCAACCCAGGCATATGCCTTGACCGGGAATTAAACCGTGACCTCCTGGTTCATAGGTAGATGCTCAATCACCCTGGATAACACAGATAGCAGGTGTCTGATGGCTCTCATGCCTTACAAAGCTGGGAAGGATGCTGGACTGAGTGAATCCTCTCTAGCACAAAAAATGCCTGATGGTCTCTCAGTGGTGGCTAGTCCTTACAATTATCTCTGGGCAGTGTGCGGATGGCTCCCGGGGGCCACGAGATCAGCGGTATGGATCTCAGCAAGGTTTCTGCAGGAGCTGGGGAACAAGTCCATCTTTCAACCTGGTTCACACACCACCACTCAGAGCACTCATTAGGAGCCAGTGAAAGATTATTGAAGAAATACGGCCAGTCTGCCTAGCCAGCGTGGCTCAGTGGTTGAACGTCGACCTATGAACCAGCAGGACGGTTCGATTCCCAGTCAGGGCACATGCCCAGGTTGTGGGCTCGATCCCGAGTGTAGGAGGCAGCCGATCAATGATTCTCTCTTATTATTGATGTTTCTAGCTCTTTCTTCCTCTCCCTTTCTCTCTGAAATAAATAAAAATATGTTAAAAAAAAGGAAAAGAAATAAAGCCAATTCTGTACCCAGCATTTAAAAATGGGCCTGGTGGCACCATTAAAAAAAAGTCACAGTGGTTTTACCATTCAGGAAAAGGACGGTGGGGGTGGGAGCTGGAAGGGGGTGGGTGGGTGGAAGGGGGTCCTCAGCTGCAGTCCCAATGGGTATAGGCAGCCTGTTGGACTCGCTTGTGTTGAGGGCTGCCCAAGAAGGTGAAGGTTTATTCTCAGACTAAGTGTCCCTCCCGGATTCTGAACTCTCATGCTCGGAGCTTTATGGCTTCGCATTGACCTTTCCACAAAAGGCCTCAGCTTCATCCTGCGACCGCCTTTAAAATCTGTGCTCCATTGGACTGCTCTCTTTTCAAAGGGCACACATTTTCTTCCATGCTCACATCATCTAGAAGCCTGAGGAACTGGGGCATCTCCTTGAGAAACTACACAGTTGATTTCAAAACACAGAGAAATTAAACAACACTGACAAGAATGTAAGCTTCACAAACTAGGAACATGGTTGCCTGGTGTGGTATATTCTCGGGTGTTACCTCGTCCTGGGAGTTAGGCGTGCTGGGTGAGGTAACAAACACGCCCTGGGGAGGGAAGGAGTGTTCTGTGGGCACTGTGGGGGCACAGACACTGCCACGAACAGCGGAAAACCCCAGACCCTTCGAAGGGCTCTTACGTGGCTCTGGGAAGGTCAAACTTGTGGCAGCTCTGGATGTGGTACATCAAGTCTCCTCCATTGAGAAATTCCATCACAAAAAAGAGGTTTTCCTGGGGAAAACAAAGACAGTCCCAATTTTTAGCTTCCTCAAAAAAAAAAAAAAAAAAAAAAAAGGAACACAAGCATTACTTTTTTTTTTTTTTAAATATATTTTATTGTTTTTTTACAGAGAGGAAGGGAGAGAGATAGAGAGTTAGAAACATCGATGAGAGAGAAACATCGATCAGCTGCCTCCTGCACATCTCCCACTGGGGATGTGCCCGCAACCCAGGTACATGCTCTTGACCGGAATCAAACCTGGGACCTTTCAGTCCGCAGGCCGACGCTCTATCCACAGAGCCAAACCGGTTTCGGCAACAAGCATTACTTTTTAAATGGATATTGATGATTTCACAGGAGCCAATTCTGTCTTCAGACCACTTACAAAGAGATAAAATTCATTTAAGTGATCAGTAGCATTGCTGCCTCATCCATCAAAGATGGTGAGACACAATCCTGCCTTCGGGGTGCTTACAACCAAATATAGCCTTTATCTCTCCCGTGCAGGCTTAGATGGGGGCGAGCCACAGCTTAAGAGTGTATTGCCCCCAGCAGAAGACTTCATCTGTATTTTTAGAGCGGGGGGGCTGGGGGGGGCATGGAGGGTTGAGTGGCAGCGTCAAAGGCAAGGCTGAGATCTTCAGGGTGTGGTCAGAGTTCTAGAGGTGGCCACAATTCCAGGAAGCCTGAGCTTGTCCTACTGCGTGAGACAACATGTCCTCGATAACTGTATTCACGGCACTTTGCCCTGATTTTTTAGAGTCCCCATGAACCACAGAATTAGTAATCCACAAAGTGTGGAGACATGTGTCGTGTCTGTGCATAAATTTGCACCTGAAAACCTCACCTGGGTGATTTTTTAACAGAATTAACCTTTAAGTTTTGATGTGAAACTAACTGTGGCCTCAGGGCATGCCAGGTGATGGTGGAAACGGCATTCTGGTCTGACAGTGACATATGTTGCCTGTTAAACATGCCACAGAAGCGGGAAAACCCAGCATTGTGGCAATTATCTCAAGAATTCAGGCAAACATAAGCGTTATCCTCCTGCTTTTTCCAAAGTTGACCTTAGATGGGAGGTCACTGATACTTTCTCTTGTGGGCAGGCCAAAGTCCTCTGCTGACATAAATCCAAACACTGCTATTTCCAACATACTTGGAGGTTGATAATTTGCCTCATCTGCACACACCTGCTTTCTCATTAGCACATCTTCCCTCGAGCTCTTCTTGTCATAAGTACCATATGAATAGCTCCTAATCTTTACCTTTTTTACCCAAAACCATGATGACCTGTACACACACAGGGGGATCTCCTACGTATCCAGGAGAATGAAGGGTATAAAAGGTTAAAGTGAGACCATTTATTACAGCGCTCAGAAGAAAGATTCCCTTTAATTGTTAGGATGTTTATAAATTCCTATAAAGTCTGAAACTTCAGGATTTACAAATTGTCAGTTAGGACTTGGAGAACGTGGGGGAAGGCAACTCGAGGGAAAAGGTTGACATCACTTGTACACACCCTTGGCCTGGCAGTCCCCTTGGCTCTCATGTCTAAATCAGACTCTCACCCTGGGTGGGGGTTTGGGGCTGAATTTGTGCATCCACAGAGAGTCAGTTTACTGTGGGGCTCAGTCAATTTAGTACCATGGGCATTCCAAGAAGATCACACTGATGTGGTGATGACTAATTAAATAGTAATGGAGATTTATAGCATGTTGGATGTCACATTTAATCCCACTAAAACACATTATGGTTCCACAATAAATCTTCCAAAAACAGTCTGCTCTAGTTCTACCTTTATATTAAGCTGGGTGCACCAAACAAAGCCCACGGGTTGTTTTTGGTTATTTATGATGGCATTTTGCTTCAGTTTAAGCCTTTGGTTTGGGTGAATAGCAGCGAAAACATAGGCTTTTTAAAGGGGGATAAGGGCAGCCTATGCCTGGGAGTCCAGCTTGGGTGGGCAGAATGGGGAAACTTGTTCTTCCTTGAGAGGGTGCTGTTTTGAGGATCTTTGCCCTCTTCTAGGGGTTCTGATAGCTGTTTGGAAGTCTCAGGGATCCACTCGTCAAGGGAACTGTTGGGTCCACTCTGGTCCCAATGAGATGACTCTGTGATGAAACTGGCATGAATGAATGTACACACAAACCATGCAGTTACGGGATTTGGGTTTTGAGAATCACATTTTGAAGGATGGCTAAACCTTTTCAAAGTTGAATCTCAAATCCTATTCATAAAACTTAAATATAAATAGAATAGACTCAAATTTTCCTAAATGGCTGGGAAAGGAGTGCTCAGAGATGAAGGTGACCTGCTGCTGACCTGGAACTCTGCAGGGGCCCTATAAAAAAGAAAAGTCTGCCCACTGGAGAAACTCCAGATTGGGTGGGGTAGGACCAAACCCAGAAGAAGTCGGCTCAGGGTAATTGTTGAGACCATGGCCTTTGCCCTCATTCAGACCCGATTTCAGAACTTGGAGAAGTTACTTAGCCTCCCCTAAGCCTAACAGTCTTCATTTGTGACATGGAGGGAATGCTATTCCCACCTCCTAGGGGTGTCGTTGAGTATTACATGAGATTATATATGTGGAAAGCTGGCCCAGGCTTGGCACTCAGCATGCACATGATATCTGGTGCTGTTGTAATTATAGGGAACAATTTAAAAGCCAGTAAAAAAATAAAAACAAAGTAAAAACATACAGCAGCTCCTTCCCAGAGGAAGGAACTGAACAGTCCCGTGGCTCCTGACACGAAGAGGAAAACGGGGTCTTGGCTCTGCTCCAGTCTCTTCTTTCTGTTCCGGTCGAGCTGAGAGAAAATGCAAAGCAGGCTCGAGAGGGGGGCATGATCTCCTGGGCTGTGGCCCCATTTCACTAGTATAGACCTCTCTTCTTAGGCCTGGTAATGCTTTAGCTGATGCAAATGATGCTTTTGGGGCAATGAAAGTTGGCATTGTGTGGTGTTGGGGGATGGGATGCTCCAAATCTGCCCTAGACTTAGAATTTGTCAACAATGCCGGCACCGCATTTGTGGAGCAGAAGCTTTCGATTCTGATCTGTCACTAACTAGCCTGTAGCCAGGTAAATAGCACCATCCCTGAGCCTCAGTCTCAACCTCTGAAAAATGAGAAGTATCAGCTACATTTCCCTTTACTAAAGACTCCCTGATTTTTACCATTTATATTTCTCATTTAGTTTCCCCCCTTTTTCTTGGGGGAAGAGATAAAATTAACAAACTGTGACTGTTGAGCACATTATAAGACTAATGTACTAGCAACATTTCCCAAATAATAAAATATATATTGGTAAAAAGATGTTATGCTTGCAAAATTTTTAAGAGAAGTCTGTGTAGAAGCAATACATATTTGAAGTAAATTAAAGAAATAGTGATGAGTCTTTCCTTTGAATCTTTCTCAAAGGAGGTAAGCTTTATGGCTGGATTGATGGCCCACCATAACACTCCAAATGAGGTAAAAAAGTAGATGTCAGAGGACCTCCTCCTATTTAAGTAGTCTTCTGGTTATGCTAATAGAGCTTGATTATTAGTTGGGGGGAAATTCTTTTGGGTCTGCTTTAACATTTGAATTAATCCCATCATGGGCCAAGGGCTGAAAAACAGAATGGGTTAGAACAAATTGTGGTTTAGGACTCATTTGAGTAGACAGAGTAGCAGGAGACTGACTTTTTGATTTGTCTTTGGATTTTTTTCTGAATCTTGTGTCTTATTCTTTTAGAAAGAACACCAGGCAAACTGCCTGAAATCTGGCTGAATGGAAGTCTTACAACTAGAGAAGTAAAGAAAAAAGTACATTGAGACTGGAGGAGCAGAAGCTTGGAACTGACACCCATGCTGTGGTGTTTTAATCAGGGGGGATATCTCTGCTGTGGAGGCCATTGGTGAAGAGCAAGGGATTCCAGTCCCCCCCCAGACTCCCAGCCCAGGGTTCCAGAGCTGGGAAGAGAATTGCCCATAACTTCAGTTTGTAAAAACCAGCAGGGATTGTGGTTGAATGAAACGGAGACTGTGGAAGTCCCAGCAGTTCCTTTTAAAGAGCCAGCACATAGGCTTACTCGGACTTGATGACTCTGGGCTCCAGTTCTTGGTGTGGTGGTGGTGGTGGTGGTGGTGGTGGTGGGGACTTGAAAGGTAACTGAGATATTCAGGGAGGAACTGGATTTCCTGGCATCAGGGAAAGAACTCAGGGGCAGCTTTCTCCAGATGGGGATGCTTTCAGGGATCATGTTCCTGTGCTGGGACCTCCCCTGTCGCAGAGCTGATTGGCAGCCATATCTGAGTTTCCATCAGCTTGGTTTGCACTGTTCACTCTGCCCTGGTGACACCCTAAGACACCACCCTATCCAATTTATAGGCCCATCCAAATTGTTTGCAGTGGCTTTTCCATATGAATGGCCTGTTCTGGCTCAGGCTTCAGACTACTCTAAAATCTCTTAAATAAGCAACAGCCAGCATCAGCATGCCCCCTACCTATCAATAAGAAGTCCAAGACCCAGCACTAGCATCAGCTTGCCTTGATTCACAGCTTGGCCTCACCTGGGCACATCCAAGCGTAATACAAGTAGCAGCCATCTGCAGATGGCTTTGTATCTCCTGAAGGGTGGCCCCAGGAAGTGGCTTATTGCACTTCCTGGTAGGCCCCAAAGCCAGTAAACCTGGTGGACAGATTCATACCTTACCAGATTACAACTCTACACATGCACAAGTGACACACTCAAGAGGCAGAATCAGTGAGCACCAAAGCCCCAGTAAAGCAAGTCCTACTCCATAGGGGTATCTCCTGCACAGCAGCTCTTCCACTGTAATCACAGTTGGTCCTCACAGTCAATTGGCCTAGAGGTAAATTCCTTCCAGTGACACCAATAGCAATAAAAGCTCAACTACAATAAGACTGCATGTAGCCCACACAAGGACACACCTAGAATGCCTACCTCAGGTGACTGGGGAGGCTGAGCTACTGGGACCTATAGGACACCTACTACACAAGGGCACTCTACCAATTCCAGGAGACATAACAGCTCTACCTAATACATAGAAAGAAAGACATGGAAGCAGTCAAAATTCAGAGACAAAGAAACATATCACAAATAAAAAGACAGAAAAAGATCTAAATGAAATGGAAGCAAGCAAACTATTAGATACAGAGTTTAAAACATATAAGGTTTCTCAAGAATCTTAATGAGAGGTTCAAGGGACTTAATGAGAGCATCAAGGGACTTAGAGAGACGTTCAAGGATCTTAGTGAGAATTTCAAAGACATGAAAAAGAACCAGTCAGAAATTAAACAATTGAAATAAAGAATAATTTATAAGAACTCAACAGTAGAATAGAGGATTCCGAGAATCAAAGCAACAATTTGGAATATGCGGAAGCAAAAAACATCCAATCTGAAGAGCAAAAATAAAAAAAATAATAAAAAAATATGAAGATAGTATAAGGAGCCTCTGGGACAACTTCAAGTGTACCAACATTTGCATTATTGGGGTACCTGCGGGAGAAGAAAGAGTGCAAGACAATGAAATTCTATTTGAAGAAATAATGACAGAAAACTTCCCCTACCTGGTGAAAGAAATAGACTTAAAAGTGCAGAAAGTGCAGAAAGTCCCAAACAAGAGGAATCCAAAGAGGTCTACGCCAAGGCACATCAACATTAAAATGATTAAAGACAAAGAGAGAATCTTAAAAGGAGGAAGAGAAAAGCAGTTAGTTACCTACAAGGGAGTGAGCATATGACTGTCAGTTGATTTTTCAGCAGAAACTTTGCAGGCCAGAAGGGAAGGACAAGAAATATTCAAAGTGATGACAAGCAAGGATCTACAACCAAGATTACTCTACTCAGCAAAGCTATCATTTAGAATTGAAGGTCAGATAAAGAGCTTCATAGACAAGAAAAAGATAAAGGAGGTCATCACCACCAAACCAGTATTACATTAAATGTTAGGTGTTCTTTAAGAAGAGGAAGAAGAGGGAAGAAGAAGAAGAAGAAGAAGAAGAAGAAGAAGAAGAAGAAGAAGAAGAAGAAGAAGAAGAAATATGAACAATAAAATGGCAATAAATACATACCTATCAAGAATTGAATCTAAAAACAAACAAAGAAAAGAAAACAAAAGAACACACCAAAAAATCTAATGAACAAAATAAACTCGTGAATAAAATAGAATCAGAGGTATGAAAACACTGAACAGACTGATGAATCTCAGAGAGAAGGGGAGTAGGGGACCGGTCAGAGATTAACCAAAGATCTTATATGCATATATGCATCACCTATAGACACAGACAATAGGGGATGAAGGCCTGGGGTAGGGCAGAAACCGGGTAGAGGGGAACAATGAGGGGGTAAATGGACATCTGTAATACTCTCAACAATAAAGATTAAAAAATAAAAATAAAAAAGAAAACACCAGCAGGCCTGGTAGGAGAAGAGTATTATCCCTGATTTTGCAAAAAGAATTAAAACACTAGAGTAGAGCTCAACCTTTAGGGTCCTGGCCCCAGTTCAAACATTTGAAGAGTTTTTTTTTTTCTCACTTTGCCTACCTAGTAGCTCCCAGGAAAAGTGAATTTTAAAATAGGAGGGTTGCCTACTCAGCGGGTTTCCTGCAGGAGGAAACGAAAATGGACTGCTCTGTAAAGTGAGCATTCCTTAAGGCTTCTTGTTCATACCATTCATGGTCTTCTGAGTGAGTTCTGTGAGTGTTCTTCCTTCACCCACTGATCTTATTAATGAAACAATAACACACTGAGCATATTTCCATCCTGTTGGTGAAATGAGTTTTAGTTGGGGTTTGACAGTACGATTACATTAGGGCTACTGGAGGAAGTGATTCATAGAATAATGCTGAAGCACCTATGGCTAACAAGAAAGCATTGGGTATATCATTGAATACCTGTATTTATCCATCAGCTCTCCAATTTACAAATATACCTATGGTACGCATGCTGCTCTCTTATGCCAGACCATAAAAACAAGAGAGTTTTAGCTTTGCTGTGATTTTCTGACAAGTGAAGGCAATAATCAATACTGGTATTCTGTAAATAAATGGGTATTCAAAACTCTGTGGTAATATTTTTGAGAGCTTTAAAAATGGTATATATTATAGTCTTGCAAAATCATTTTTATATTATATATTACTTGTATATAAATAAAATCACACACACACACACACACACACACACACACACACACATATATATATATATATATATATATATATGAAAAAAACTTCCAAGAATTCAAAATAGCCTAGTGGTTTTGCAAAGAATTCAGTGTACAAAGTACAGAATTTTCCAGTTTCCATAAATATCTTTCATTACTTGGTTGAAAAAAACTGCATAGCTAGTCCTCCCATGTTCTTATAAAAATATGAGATCACTTCAGTGGGACTCTAAATTCTTTTGTATTCATTTATTGTGTGAAATATCTACATGAAATTTCACTGTAAAAGTGATTTATACTGGTAAAATGAAGAAAGGGTGATAATCATTGACTACAAGAATACAAGAATAGAAATGTAAATAGTTTGCTAATCTAAGAACTAGAAAAAAATAATTTTCCAGATCATATATATATATATATATATATATATATATATATATATATATAATAATTTCAGTGATTTTCAAGGCCAAGTCTTTTAAATAATTTTGGTCTAAATGTAACCAATACATTGCCTTGGATTCTCTACCTTTGTGAGTCTCAATCTTTATACTTGCACTAGAGGCCCAATGCACGAAATTAATGCAAGAGTAGGCCTTCCTTACCCGGGCTGCCAGCACCGGCTTTCCTCTGGCACCCAGCACCCAGGCTTCCCTCCGGCCACCAGCAGGCACCCGGGACCCAGGCTTCCCTCACAGTCCTGGTTTTGTGTGGAAGGATGTCTGGTTTAATTAGCATATTACGCTTTTATTATTATAGATGGTTGATGCACTGAGTCTGAAATAGTGTCAGAAGTAGAGGTGGGTCCCCTTCATCAAGGTTTACGTCTTTACCTCTACTTAGTGTTACACCCCAAACAAACTTTTAGTTGAAAATTATAATCCATAAGAGCTGCCTTTTTTGACCTCCTCAGCAATGTCGTCATGAGGACATGGAGGGGCTTCCTGTCTCAAAATACACCACGGAGCTGGGGTCAGGGCTACCCAAACTGTGTATTTGGAAGAAGCACCCAGGTGGGGGTGGGCTTGCATCTGGCCAGCACTCCTGGTGGGCACACTGGATGCTGGGTTCACCCAAAAGTCCCACTGGCACACTTACATACCTATGTTAGTTGGGTCACACCAGCACTCAGTTGCTTAGGTATATTTGTAATTTAGAAGGCTGGAGCAATTCTGGATCTGGAGGACTTTATTTCTTCTATATTAAGCTATAAATTAGAACATGTTTCTTGCCTTAGTCATAAGGAATATACCATTAAAAATCTTAACAGGTAGTCATATATGTGCTTTTTATATCTAAATGTAGTGTGTGTGTGTGTGTGTGTGTGTGTCTGAGAGAGAGAGAGAGAGAGAGAGAGAGAGAGAGAGAGAGAGAGAGAGAGAGTAGGCCAACAAACTCATTCATTAGGGCCTGTTTATATTTCTACTGTAAACTCTCATTAGTAAAATTCACTGCCTTCAGATAGATTCATTAGTATATATCAGAAATAATGTGCTCAAGCTTGCACCTTGCAAAAGGGACTCAGGCTCAGTTGTATTTACTGGCTTAATTGTCCCATGGGGTCTCCTTGCATTAACGAATAGATTATTTTCCTTCATAACTGAAGTACAAACAGGACTCCATTTCATGAATTTTTAAACTGTTTTCCCTGACATGATTAGGTCTCCAAGAGAGGCAGTAGAGCAGTTAGGTCTATGGACTTCACCACCAAGCTGCCCTAGTTTAAATCCTGGCTCCCCTACTTCACAGCTCTTTGACTTTTGGTGTGTTGCTTACCTTCCTTAAAGGGGCCACCTCATTCTCCTTATCTATAAAATGGGGATAGTAATAATAATGTCTACTTCATAAGGTTGCTGTGAATATTAAATGCCCTAAAAGGTGTAATGTTCCTAGAACATGGACTGGCACATAGTAAATGCTCTATAAATGTCAGCTGTTGTTGTTATATTTATGACTGTAGTTATTGCATATTATATACATGCCATGCATGTTGAGAAATACAGACTCACAAGCACAGAGGGGTCTCAGGAACAGACGGAGTTTTACAGAATGTAATTGTGAGGTGAAAATGATCTACTCTACTGAAGATTTTAAAGTTACTAAATTATCACTGCTACAAAGAAAAACAGATACCAAAAAAAGGAAGAATGAATTACTTAAAAATTTTAAGCGAGTGATTTGTCTACCACCTTATGATTATATGATATATATTCCCAATATTTGCCAAAGGAGTAGGTTATTCCTGTTCAGACTTAGGCTACTGAAGAGCAAATTCCCAAAAGTACAAGGAATATCTAGGGCTTTTCACTCTGTCAAATATCAAATTCAAAGAGATCTGGAATAAGTCTGAGTCACTGAGAGAGTTACATGGGTAAGGCTATTTGTAGGGCTGGCATGGAGATTTACAGCAAGTGTTCGATGTCAACTCAGATGCTCTCTTTTCCAGCTCACCTGAGTTGAAGCTGGCAGGCTAAATGTGAAGAAAGCATAACCAGGCATAGGGTAGTAGTCATCTGGTTATATACTTTAAAAATCACTTTTAACCTGAGTAATGCAAAAAGAACCAAAATAACAGAAAGATCTAAAAAGGGGGGCATCATTAAAATAAAAATCTATTTTCACAATATGACAGAAAGATGATTAAATGCAAAATTAAAGTGATAGATTTAATAGAACTGGTTGAATAGTTCTCACAGGACTGTGTTTGCACAAACAGATATCATTTAGAGAAGTTGAAAGTCTTAGGGCTGTCAAAATATATCAATATTTAAAACATATGATAGTTCTTTAAAAGAACATTTTGTAAATGAATAGTCTAGAATCAGGTAAGGGGAAAAATGTAATGGTAGACTCAGAAGTTAGTATATTTTTAGAAGTTATATGATCTAACTTCTATACTGCTTTCCCCTTAGAATGATTACATTTATTTTAAATAAGAGAATGAAAATAAAGAACTTGAAAAATCATTTAGCAATGATGACTATTCAATATAGCTAATGATTGCCAAATGTTCATGTATTATTGGATAAATGAGAAATTTATAACAGTAAAGAAATTAGCTAATGATTTTATCAAAACAACAACAATTAGTTTTGAAAACATACAGAAAACTTGGCAAATGTAATGCAAATGAGGTCAAGAATATATACTCCCTCGTCAGGAAAAATAAGGCGGGGAAGGAGGAAAAGAATAATTGTAACCATTTTTGTGCTATTTTTTCCTTCAATGCCTAGTAAATTAATGTGACAAATTTATACAGGAGAAGATTTGCAATGCCTCAAGAAGAAATAAAATTAGAATAAAAATAGGTATTACAAATATCTAAGTACTAGAGGCCAGGTGCATAAAATTCATGCATGGGGGGAGGGTGGGTCCCCTCAGCCCAGCCTGCACCCTCTCCAATCTGGGACCCCATGAGGGATGTCTGACTGCCGGTTTAGGCCCGATCCCAGGGATCGGGCCTAAACCGGCAGTCAGACATCCCTCTCACAATCCTGGACTGCTGGCTCCTAATCACTCACCTGCCTGCGTGCCTGGTAGCTCCTAACTTACCCCCAACCCCCCGCTGGCCTGATCGCCCCTCACTGCCTCTGTGTGCCGGCCTGATCATCCTTAACTGTCCCCCCACCTGCCTGATAGTCCCTAACCGCTCACCTGCTTGCCTGATTGCCCCTAACTGCCTCTGCCTGCCTGCCTAATTACCCCTAACCACTCGTCTGCCTACCTGATCTCTCCTAACCACTCGCCTGTCTGCCTGGTCGCCCCTAACCGCTCACCTGCCTGCTTGATTGCCCCTAACCCCTCACCTGCCTGCCTGATTGCCCCTAACCACTCAACTGCCTGCCTGATTTACCCTAACTGCCTCTGCCTGCCTGCCTGGTCACCCCTAACTACATGCCTGCCTACCTGATGGCCCCTAACTGCCTCTGCCTCAGCTCTTGCTGCTGCTGCTTCATCTGGAAGGACATCTGGAATGATGGTTGTTCATCTGTCTGGTCTAATTAGCATATTATGCTTTTATTTTATATATACACACAGATATATATCTATATATATCTGTGTGTATATATCTCTCTCTGTGTGTGTATATATATGTACATATATATCTGAGTGTGTATATATATATATATATATATATATATATATATATATATATTAGAGGCCCAATGCACAAAATTTGTGCAAGAGTAGGCCTTGCTTCCCCCAGCTGCTGGCATCAGCTTCCCTCTGGCACCTGGGACCTGGGTTTCCCGCACAGCCCTGGCTTTGCTTGAAAGGATGTCTGTTCTAATTAGCATATG
Source organism: Myotis nattereri (assembly GCF_964212035.1). Classification (NCBI taxonomy): domain Eukaryota; kingdom Metazoa; phylum Chordata; class Mammalia; order Chiroptera; family Vespertilionidae; genus Myotis; species Myotis nattereri. The sequence continues at coordinate 155,262,365 of NC_138075.1, forward strand.
CTTTTATTATTATAGATACCTGCGTGTGTGTGTGTGTATATATATATATATATATATATATATATATATATATATATATATGCTGTGTGTGTTTGTATCTTGATGAATGTGCCTTAATAATTACCAAGAAGGCTAGTGATAAATTTAGAATTCCTCCAAATTCCTACTCTTACACCCCACTGTCCAACCCCTTCCCACAACAGAACCTAGGAAGATGTCCCACATGCTTCAAGCTATTTGGATATGGAATTCTGGGGTCCTGGAGCATGGTTTTAGAATAGGGACAGGGGCTGAGGAGGGCATGATCCCTTGTTCCACAAGGAGATGTGTGGCTTGAGGAAGGCCAAAGGGAGGCTTCTAAAGTAAGGGGCTGGGCAGACCCCCTTTTACTTGGGTCTAAGATTTAGGACATGCAATGGATAATTTTCCAGTTAAATCAGTTGTGAGTTGGATTTTGTGTTTAGGTACCTTGATATTTCACCTTTATTAACAGATTTAGATTGACAGTATGATCTAGAAAAGACCACTAGACTGTGATGGGCTAGGTTGATCTTTGGATATCAATTTCTTTAGCGTCAAAATGAGGGAATCTGATTCCTTATTACATATAAAAAATTCTACATCTATTGAGTCTATCATAAGAAAAAAATGAGTAAAACAAATCAAATTAGAAGCTATAAGCAATTAAGATGTCCCCCAAAGGTGAATGGATAAACAAATGGTGGTACATCCAGATAATGGAATATTATTTGGAAAAAAAAAAAAAAAAAAAAGGAAACGGGCTCTGAAGCCATGATAAGACATGGAGAAAACTTACATGCTTATTACTAAGTGACAGAAGCCATTCTGAAAAGGCTACATATTATATGAGTCCAACTAAATGACATTCTAGAAAAGGCAAAATTATGGAGACAGTAAAAAGTGGTGGCCAAGGATTTGGAGGAGGAGGATAGGATGATGAGGGAGAACAATTGGGTGTGATACCATAATGGTGGATACATGTCACATATTTGTCAAAGCCTATAGAATGTTCAATCCAAAAAGTGAACAGTAATGTAAACCATGGACTTTAGTGAATAATAATGTATCAATATTGACTCACCAGTTATAATAAATGTACCACACTAAAGCAAGATGTTAAAAATACCCCTATTTTTCCCCAACTACGGGGGCTGAGGGAGGAAGGATATGTGGGAACTCTGTACTTTCCACTCAATTTTTCTATAACCTAAATCTGCTCTAAAAGTCGTCTATTAATTAAGAAAAACAACTAGTAGCTATGGGCTAGCCAATACATTCAAAGTAATGATAATATCCATGACTGAAAAGAAAGCATCTTTAGATTCTTCCTCATATGGAATTTATACAAATATCAATAAAATGAGTGAAGAATATGGAAACTAATAAAGTTCTACTAGATTGTGATGTTTATTTGCCCTATAAAGGTAGAAGTTTATACAAAGAAGGTAGCATTGCAGAGTCTATTTAAAATATTTCTTGAAACAATGACTTTTAGGAACATGCTTTTATTTATTTTGGTTGTCGGTGTCCACTCAAAATTTTTGTAACTGCTCTTCTAGGAATAGTTTCTTTTTTTCTTCATAGTTCCTGGAGAATTACTGCTTTTCCCCCCCTTTTTTTGTTTTGTTATTGTTAAATATCACCTAAGGATATTTTTTCCATTGATTTTTAGAGAGAGTGGGAGGGAGGAAGGAAGGAGGCAGGGAGATGGAGACAGAGAGACAAAGACAGGCACAGACAGAGACAGAGAGAGACATAGATTGGTTGTCTTCCACACACAGCCTGACTGGGGCCAGGGATGGAACCTGCATCCCAGGTACATGACCTTGACCAGGAATTGAACCCAAGACTCTTTGGTGGGTAGGCCAACACTCTAACCACCTAACCACACTGGCCACGGCTTTGTTTTTTAAGGATTTACTCCCATTCTGGATAAATACAAATGATGAAATGGCTTAGAACTCACACAAAGTTTCATTTCTTTGTCTTGAAGGCTAGTTTCACCTTGCTAGTTTCCATCCCTGGGAAATTTCCATCGCACTCTTCCTCTTCAAACGTTGGCCCTTAGGTGGTACCTCGCAATGTCTGCTTCTGTCTCTCAATGAATCTTTATTGGCGCTCCTGTTGTTGACATTTCAGGCCTTTCTGCGTCTCCAGGTTCTCAGTCCCGTTCCTGCCCCTCTCATTTCCAGCCCGAGGCAGTGTCCTACTTTACTGGGGTGATTGCAATCACTGTGAGTAGCTTCAGATTTCCTCTCCTTCTAACTTAGTCTCCTCCTGTTATTTCAACTGTCAGAAGTGACTACTGTCCTTGCCAGAGTTTGCTGGGGTCTTTATCCTAACCCCTTCCTCTTCCAGAATCTGCCTCCCTATTGTCTTGTTTCTTCCCCTGTCTCAAGCATTCTCCACTACTCTTAACCCTTAAGCCCTGTGATCATCGACAGCATGCTTCCCTCTTCTGAAACACACTTTCTGAGAGACCTCTGCAGAACCACCACGTCTGCCCACCTGCCCCTCCCTCCTACGCCTCTGTCACCTGACTATGCTTTCAACCTCCTACTAAGATGCTTCTTTTTGCTCTTCCTAAATGTCAACAGCTGGCCTCCTCACCACTCTGAGCACTCCATCCTTTTTTTTTTTTTTGGAAATTCTTTCCTCTCCACGGACCCTACTCTTCTGGTCCCCCCCCTCACCTCTTGAGAAATTTTCTATTACTTCCTTTTCCTCATCTCCCTCCTATGACTGAAGAAGGGGCTTCTCTTTGGTTTGGTGCTTGAGCCTCTTTATTCCCAGAGTCCCACATGTGTTCCCTCCTCAAGGTATGTGCCATGACCCCCCAGATGCCGTGTGGTTGGGTTTTAGCATGGAACTGCATCTCCAAGGGCCCCATTTTAGGAGAAGTTATTGCTGGGAACAATCAGTATTAAGCAGCGACGTGCTGTTTACCACAGGTTTCTCTAAGACTGCTAGCTGAGGAAAGGACATTAAATTGACAGAAGTTTTAATGTGGAGAGTCGGATAAGAATGATTTGGGGCTGGAGGAAGAGAGCTCAGAAGCTGCAGAGGGCACACGAGCGGGGGTGAAGGGGAACTAACGGGACTGAAGGGGATGCCGAGGGTGGACATCCTCTCCTCTGAGGTTGTCCAGGACCAGCCTTTCTGGCACCTGGGGATTGTGGCAGGCATGCTGTAGTCAGCCCATATAATTTACTATGGGATGGTTTCTCTTCCTTTTATTTCCTCCTACCCTGAACATTATCTAGCACTCTGTGGGAAAATGAAAAAAAGGACAAGAACAAAACACGCTTCTTGGTATCAAGGAAAGTATTATTTACGTGGAGAAACCAAGTAAGCGGCCCTGAAAGCAGGATGGAAAAGGCCAAGCCTCGCAGGAACAAATCACCTTTCTGGGTCCTGTAAGCGGAGAAGCCCGAGGGGCAGGAAGATAATGGTCATTAAGTCGGCTTTAGTGAATCTGAAAGCTGTTGTGGAGGAGGGCTCTCTGAGCCAGCTTTCAAAGGAGCAGATTCACAGATGAGAGCAGGCCTTCCCTCTAATAATACTTTCGAAGCAGAGGCAAGATGCTCATATCTTGAGGGAAGCTGGTGACAGAACTTTTGGGGCTTTGAGAGAATAGCTGATAGAGAAATGGACTGACAGTGTGGCCTTGTGTACCCTGAAGAAACATTATAAAAGTCACATAAATGTGAGAAAATATCTGTGAGCTTACCAAGCAGGTGTGCAGGAAGGACGTGACATTTCAGACTCCCCAGGCAGTGCTTATAGTCCAGTGGTTCTCAATCTTCTGGCCCTTTAAATACAGTTCCTCATGTTGTGACCCAACCATAAAATTATTTTCATTGCTACTTCATAACTGTAATGTTGCTACTGTTATGAATCATAATGTAAATATCTGATATGCAGGATGGTCTTAGGCGACCCCTGTGAAAGGGTCGTTCGACCGCCAAAGGGGTCGTGACCCACAGGTTGAGAACCACTGTATACAGTCAAAGGACACCTGAATATTTGCTCATTAATTGCTGATTATCTCCAATATCTTGGCAGGGGGCATGCAACATGAGTTTACCATAATCTGTAAAACTTACTAATTTTTGTGAATTTACTGTAAATATAACATCTGCCAAATCACAGTTTAATTGCACAGAAAGGGCATTGGAAGTGCATGGGAGTGATGTGTAATTTCTGAAATAACCGTTTCCCAGCATCTCAGCATCAGGAAACAGCTAGATCACTTTAAGGGAAAGAGACTGAGCAGTCACTACAAACGGGGATGACACAAAAAGTTAATTCGTGTGTGAGTTCATGGATATACGTTTTGGAGGATGTGGTTCATGTGGTTTTTCTTTTTTGTGCTAAAATTGTGATAATTGCCAGCACTCCCAACTCAACTGGAGGGTTTATGGATGAAAAAGTGTTGCTGAGAGCTTCAGATGAGGCCGTTTCTGAATAAAATGTTTGAAAGTAAAAGCCTTCTGGCCATCTTTGATGGCTTTTTTTTGCTTTCAAACCATGGAAATATCAGAATGGCAATACTTCTTAAAGGACTGCTATGTTGAGAAGTTTTTATTTGGTTTTATTTCAAATAATAAAATCTTGCAGTTAGTATGGCCCTTTCTCCATGAAGGATTCAAAGTCCTCTGCAAGTGCTATTTTTTGGAAACACCCTTCTGGAGGCCAAAAGAGGACAAGGTTGCAAAGAAATGTTAGGCGACTTGCTGAAAGTCATACAAAGTGTCAGGCATAGATTCATAATCTGAAACCTTCAGCAGAGGGATGACCGTGGTGAGGTTGGCCCAAAGTCAAGCTTTGTGTGTTCTATAAATGGAAAATGAAAGTCAGTTTTCTTGTTCATGGTAGAGACATTTCAAAGCAACACTAAGAAGGTTGGACCGGTTCACATGGGTGGGGTGCAAGTCCAGGGCAGTGCTGGGCATGGGAATCGACACCAGCATCCTGGCTCCTGACACGGTGCTGGGGATCTGCTCACGGCGTTCTGCAAAGCCACGGCGCCTTCCAGGCAACCTGAGGAGGGACCCGAGGTGCTCTCACGCCCTCTGAAACTTCTGTTAAGTGTGGAACTGTAACGCTGCTTAGATTACTTGAGGGCAGACTGGAGTACAAGAGCTTTCAGAATTCAAAGGAGGCACAAAGGTAGGCTGTAGTTCCCTTTTAATTTTTAAGGAAAATAAGTTCAAATCAAAACAACACAACACAAAACAAGTGTTCTTACAGTGCCTGAGGCATCTTTCCTCTCCAGACTAATTTTGGAGCGAAATCCTCTTATTTTTCCACAGGGTTATCAGAGATAAATCAGAGAAACTTTGGATACTTGAATTTTTGATCTTTCTTTTAATCTAGCATAATTAAAAAGAGAGTGTTATGTCTTCCCTGTAGGTCAACATTGAGTTACTGCATAGATGACATGTCACTAAGGTACTTACATGATCTGAACATACAGGAGGCCAATATCTGGACACAGAGACACATGGTTAAATTGAATACTGTTCCCCGTGACCAGGTGAATGGTCTTAGGCAAAGTTCATTATTCTGAGCCTCACTTTTCTCATGGGTAAAATAGGAATAATAATATTGGCTTCATTGGGGTTAATGGAAATAAATGAGATAACATATTTAAAGTTCCTAGGAAACTATCTGGCACAAAATAGGTTCTCAATAAAGGTAGGCTTTTTCAATGATATTTTTCTGTATTTTAAAACATAAGTTGGAGTAAGATGGCTGGTTCCCTACCTTTCTTTCTTAATAGAAATATTTATTCTGGATGGCAAAGTGCACAGCTGAAAGCTAAAGTTTTTCGGCTTTCTCTGTAGCTGTAGAAGAGTCAGAGATATGTGAGCAGAAGTTTTTGTGGGCCTTATGGAAAAGTGATTCAATAAAGGAAAGAAACATGGCATGGGCTTGTTTTGTCCTCTCCCTGTTCCCCTGCTTCCTGAATGGAACCTGGTTTTGAGGGCTGGGCTCCAGCAGCCCCATTGGGCTGAGGAGTGCCCTTGAAGACGGAAGCCCAGTGCTGTGGATGATGGAGCAGGGACCAAATGGTGCCTGGATCTCTGATGAATGATGCCATGGAACTGTCAGACCTGCTCTGAACCACACACGTCTCACTCCTTTTATATGAAGACTCATTTAGGTCATTGTTATTTTCCGTCCTCATTACTAGCAGCCAATGCACTTTCTAATTGACACACATTATATCACATTTAGACAATTCTGAAATTGGGAGATAGCTTCTAATACAGTTTTAAAAATAATTTTATCAAGAAAAGCAATAATACATCTAATTATTAATGGTATCTTAAAATTCAATATAGCAGAATATTATTTTTCAAAGTTAGGTAGTATTTAAAAAAATTATTTACTAATTAGAATTAGTTAGGAAAGGACATAGCTTTGTAATGTAATCCCCATGCAGTGTTAGAGCCTTGCCTCTTTTGAGGAAACATCGAGAATGTATAAACAGTAGGTCCCCAAGAAAAGTTTGTTGAATTAACCTAACAGTGACTTTCTAATTTGTGAAATATATTTTCAAGGTTTTATGATTAATCAGTTTGTTTCTAATAGTTTTTACTTTACTTGTTAGTACAGTTAAAATATTTATGACAATTATTTTTACAGAAAAATTTTACTGTAGACTTTCCCTATTTCTACTTTTAAAAAATATAAATAATGGAAAATAGGTACTGAACATATGGGTTTACAATGCAGTGTGTATGTGAAAGGTAGCTGGCATATGTACTGAATCTGATACTAAGAGGGACCACACAATTCAAGACATATGGGCGTTCATGTGAGACACAGAAAATAAAATACTAAAAAATAACAAAAGCTAGTACAAAATAAAGAAAATAATAAAATGTCATTTCCTCCTCCTGCTAAGATGACAGCCTCTCATCATGGTGATTTGTACTACTAGACTCTGATGCCAGCGATTTATGTCACAGCCTAAAGGAAGTACAGTTATCTTGATCTGGCACCGAGAAAATTAATTTAAAAGATTCTTTCCTTTTGAACCTCATTCAGATTCAGGTTCAGATCCAACTGATGCTGTCTCATACACCTATGTCCTAGCACTGTGCTTCCACACACTACCTGGCTCCCACCCACAGCCCCTCTGCATGGTGAGTCCTACTCTCTACCCAGTGCTGGGGAGGAGGAGCCCTCAGCCCTGCTGAGTGATGGTTGAGCTGGGGCTCAAGTTCCTCAGAAGCCCAGTCCACAGGTATTTTCACTCTCCATAGCTTCCTAAATGACTTGACTGTATTTTCACACTTTGACAGGTCATATGCCCCTCAGATATAAACTTTAAAAGCTTTTAATGATTAACCCACATACCCAGACAGATCACAAGGGAATCTTGCCCCCAGAATCTCTTGAATAACCTGGCAATCCATAGGAGGGCTCTTTGCAGGCACATGATAAAGTTTTTCCAAATAATAACAATTCCCTGGAAAAGTGAATAGTCATTTATCTTATCTAATGTCTTCACTAGTATGCAAAGGTGACTGTCCCTTCAAAAAGGCTGTTTTCAAAATGTCCCCAGAGCAATTCATCATTTATATCAACTATTGCTTTATACACTTGTGTATGATACTTAATTGGTTATTCTGTTTGACATGCAAGATCTGAATAATAAATCAGGACATCTTAAAAGCAACTAAGAGCCCTTCAGAGAGTGTAATGCAAGGCCCCCCCCCCCCCAATTCTTATTTCTAAAAAGACTCAATGCCTTGAAATCTAAGCAGTGAGCCAGTCATGTTTGACATTTGTGCACATTCTCTGCCACTTTTTCTCATGCACTGACTTCCCGGCCTAGCAAAGCACTACGGCGGCATGGAACCTGCGGCCTGTCCCCGGCAGGGAAAGAAGGGAGCACTGCCCAGAGCCCTGAGAGATAAGCAGGGAAGGGAATATACATGTGATCTACCAAGTGGATTCATAACAGCCTTCCCCATAAGATACAAGACAAAACCATGCATACGAATATCAAAAACAGAACAAAAACCAGCGGGGAAAAGGCGGCACGCTCCACTTCATTACATAATGCCCTGGAAGCCTGGTCTGAAGTGTATTTAGCATTTATACAAGCCTCACAATGTTTCAAGAGAAAAGTGAGATTGTAAACAGCGCCAGGGCGCTCAGCAAATCCAGAACGCACGCTGGGGAGTGCGGCAAAGTTCCTCACTTTCAGAGACATATCCACACCATCCCAGACCAACGGATATTTATGAACTCCAGGAGGAAATTTCTAGTGGAAAATCTCTCTCACTCAGTATAAACATGCCAAACTCCTTCCCATTGCAGAAAAATAAGCCTGCTTTCTCTTAAACAGCCTCTCATTGCCCCTTCATTCCTTCATGCTTCCTCTACCTGTAGCCCCACGCATCTGCTGCCTCCAACCTTGCCTGCCTATTCAAATTCCTAGTGTCCAGGTTTCCAGCTCTGGTGTTTAGAGTCTGCCTTCTGCAAAGTAGCATTAGTCACACTCTTGCCTCTTTTATTAGAGTGAAATTCTCTAATTTCTCAAGGTCAGGAACTGTATTATATAGTTCCATATCCTCCACAGTGCTTTGAGCACAGTATGTTTATTAAGTTCTCTTTCATGGTCTGGTTTCTTTTTACTTTAGCTAAGTGTATTTATTCATTTAGTCCTTCATTAAACATCTGTTGAGTACCCACTGGGAGCTGGGGAAGTTGCCATCCACACTTTTTGATCAAGTCCCAGTTTCCCGCCATTACTTTCTGTGGCTGGAGGCAGCTTAGAGGCCCTCTGCACGCATAGTTACAGTAAGGTAGTACATTATCATCAAGGCTTTAAATTGAGAGAAAACTCTTCACATTCTTTGGACCTTAACCACATGGTCCCACATGAATCTGCTCATTATTCTAGGCTGTGTATGGGGGCAGGAAGAAAGAGAATAGAAAAATGAAAAGAGAAAATCATGGTGCTTGTGCATGAAGATTGATCTACAAGGATGTTCATTTGGGTATTATTAACATCAGAACAAAAAGTTAGAAATGTCCTATTAGGTAACTCATGCTGTAGACGAGTATCCACAGATGTGAGGAAATGTGTTAAAAAAGATGGGTTACAGAATAGTTGATATTTACAATAGGTTGCTATTATTACTTTTAAAAAACCACTGGGGAGGACATCTAGAAGGATAAACTTTGAAGTATAAATGGTGAGTATGCCCGAGGGGTGGGATTATAAACCATTTTCTTCTCTGAGTATATAAGCATTTTCCAATTTCTCTAAAAAATGATACTGGATAACTTTTGAGTCAAGAAAAAAAAAGCAATTAAATTTTCTAAGGGAAAAGGAGACCAGGACGAGAATCTTCCCAGAACAGGAGAGGCTTCTGACAAAATTCTCCCTCACCCTCAGTGCTCAGGTCTTCACTCGTTGATGAAGCCCACTGTACAGGCCGCTCGCCTGCTGGCCTCATAAAGGAAGACAGCAGTGCACGTGCATTCTGACCCGTTTGTCTCTTCAAATAGATGTATGTGCAGATGAACATGTAGATGAACAAACAGGTGTCACATTCCACCCCCCCTCACAAAGCACTGCTTTGTCAAGTCACAAACTGCTACAAATTCTAGTTGTTATGTAAGTTAAACCAAATTCTAAAAAACAAGCAAACAGATAAACATATTCAGAAGAAAAGCCCTTTCCCAACCGACTACATTTAAAAAAAATTCTGGCCCCGCCATCCAGGAACCAACAGGTTGTCGGTTTGGTTCCCAGTCAGGGCACATGCCGGGTTTGTGGGCTCAATCCCCAGTAGGGGTGCGTGCAGGAGGCAGCCAATCAATGATGTTCCTCTCTCATCATTGATGTTTCTATCTCTCTATCCCTCTCCCTTCTTCCCTCTCTAAAAATCAATAAAAATATTTTTAAAAATCTAGACCTGGTTGGTATTGCTCAGTGGATAGAGTGTCAGCCAGCCCTTGCACCAAAGGGTCATGGGTTTGATTCTCGGTCAAGGGCAGGCACTTGGGTTGCAGGTTTCATTGCTGGCCCTGGCAACCAATCAATGTCTCTCTCTCTCCCTCACCCCTCTAAAAATCAATGGAAAAAATATCCTCAGATGAGAATCAACAACAACAACAACAAAAATCTAAGTAACATTTAGAGGGAAAGAAATTTGTTTAGATGGATGGAAGGTGGACTGATAGGTAAAAAAGAAAAGGATGGAGATGTACCACATCTCACAATGAGGGTGCCACCAGGGCACCGTCTGGGCACAAGCAGATTAACTAGGGACAAGTGGACAAAGGGTTGTCTGCACAGAAGCCATACCTTGGTCTGGAACGTACAGAACATGTGCGTTAAGAATGGATGCTCCCAGGCCAAGGAGAGAACTCTCTTCTCTACCATTGTACACTCAACATCGTCGTCCATCAAAACCACGTCTTTCTTTAGGGCTTTGATTGCAAAAAATTGATTGGTGTTCTTGAACTCTGCTAGAAAGACCTAGAAGGAAGAGGTAACTTTATTTTAGAAGTTGGAGTAACACTCATTAAGGGACAAGACTGAGAGATGTGTGCTGGGTGAGAAAGGAGGCTTCCTTCTCCAACCCCTTTGTCACCTTTATGCAGACACAATAGAGCACTTCACTAGTTTAGGTTATCACCTAACAATTTCATACTCTCTTTGTACATTTCAAAGGGTTTCAAAAAAATTACTATGCAATTGGATGCGTTATTCTCAGTCCCTGAAAAATTCTATTTAAAAAAGTATGCCCTGTCTGTCCAGGGACCTGAGTAAATTTATATTTAAAAACCACAGAGACAAATGTGTATTGATGGAAGCAGCTGTAAGTAGTGGAGAGGCAGACCTGATTGTACTAGAAACATTACTGCAAATGTGCATAAAACCTTGTCCAAGTTTTACCCAGTTTTTCAAGGCAAAAGAAAATCCATGAGGAGTAGAGCTCTCCTTGCGTGCTCAGAGAAGGCACACCATCTTATCTGATGGCACAGACACCAATCCCATTTTCAGGACCTACTATGTGTCAGGCATTCTGCTTTGTACTTTCCATGTGCTCTCTCATTTTATAATCTTTTAATTCTTAGCTGAGAACACTCTGCAAGACAGATAAGAATAATAATAATAAAAAAACTAGGTTCAAAAAGTAACTTAAGTTTCTCAAATTCATGGAGCCACTCAGTGGAAAATGTAACTCCAGAGTTTACTTTTTCCACTTGATTTCGTGAATCACACATGAAAGGACACCAGATGGCACCTAATGGAGAGTTTCCACAGCTCTCGCCTTTGCAAATGATGCAGCAACAGACAACTAGCAGTTGCGAGGACATGGCATTTGGAGATAGAAAACTCCAGTGAGGGTCTAATTTCACAGACATTTACTGGCTGTGGGAATGTGGGCAAACCAGTTAACCTCTCTGGGCTTTAGTTTCCTAATGTGTAAAAAAAGAGAACTGTCACCATATTCTCTAACTTTAGGACCACTGTGAAAATCAAATGAGACACCACCTGGGAAAGTGATCTGTGAACTATAAAATCCTCTCTAAATGGCAGATACTAAGAATACTTGTCATTTGTTTCATATAATGACTTTTAGGGAGTGCTGAAGTCAATGATGCTAAACCAGTAGTGAAAATGCATTGTGTCTACATTTAAAATGATATAGTGCAGACACATAACTCTGGGATAGCTGGCTTGATAGAGGGGAAAGAGCTTAGATGACAAGTCAGGCAAATGAGTAATGTGTAAAACCCTAGAAAACATGCAGTTTGTTCTCCTGGGCCTAAAAGTAGATACAGAACAAGAATATAGAGGCTACCATTTTGGTGAGGAAGCATACTTCTTATAGAGCAGTGATGGCGAACCTATGACATGCGTATCAGAGGTGACACGCAAACTCATTTTTTGGTTGATTTTTCTTTGTTAAATGGCATTTAAATATATAAAATAAATATCAAAAATATAAGTCTTTGTTTTACTATGGTTGCAAATATCAAAAAAAATTCTATATGTGACACGGCACCAGAGTTAAGTTAGGGTTTTTCAAAATGCTGACACGCCGAGCTCAAAAGGTTCGCCATCCCTGCTATAGAGAGCACCAAGGAAGAAGAACGAGTTTGGGAGTGCTTCGTCCTCCTCTCCACGGGCCCCACAGTGCAGTCCTCACAGATGTAGGGACCCCCGGTGCTGCTGGGCAGGGCACAGAGCAGACAATGCCCGAAGCTCTCACCTGTCCCTTGGGATATTACCTAAGACTTGTAGGTTCAACTTAATGTCTTTTTTATTAACCATGTTCAAGTGAAGCAATTCACCCAGGAATAAGGAAAGATAAACATTTCATTAACAATTAAAATTACCTTCTTAGTAATTGCTTCTTTCAATAAAACAGTCCAAAACCAGCCATAAAGCAAGAAGCTGGAAAGGTAATTTCTGTCTCTGTAATGTGCTTTCAGTTTTTGGTAACAGGTTATGATTACACATTAATTGATGCTAAATTACAGTGAGGACTGGCTGTAAAATTGCCTATTACACTCAGATTAACATCAAATGGGCCTGCTGTGGTTCATATGATTGTGGAAATGAACTAAAAGAATTAATGAATATCAGCTATAGATTTCAGGGCAGAGTAGATTTTGCCAAAAGTGAAGCACTGCTGTTTAAATCCAAACCCCAATCTCAGCACATCATCATTCAGCTGGGACAATAAATCAGTTGCATTTTAGTTTGTTTATTATTAAATAAACTGGGTAAGTTTTCCAGCCAAAGTCTGGTGAGCAGGTGCTGAGCATAATGCTGAGTTTGGGTGTATAAATTTATGGAACAGTAGTTTGTGGCTAAAATGTTCATTGGTGCCGAATCTAAGACTATAAAACAACTAATACATTAGGTATCCTTAATACTGTAAAGAACCCCAAATTCTATATTCCATGTCATCCCTCTTTACAATCACTGGTTTGTAAATATTCTACCATCACTGATAATGGATTATAATTTCTTAAATTATGTCTTCTTCCTCTCATTGTCCCCTGTGACTGGCAGAGACAGCCCATAACTCCAGTGTGTGGCAGGAGGAGTTTAGAGGAGGCATTTTCTCCATGAAGCTTTTCCCAGGACTCTCAAGCTACAGCCGTGTTATAGGCTGAATTGTGATTGTGTCCTTTCCAAAAATCAGTAGGTTGTATCCTAACCCCCATGACCTCAGAGTGTCACTGTGGAGGTCATTACAGAGGTGATGAAGTTAAAAGAAGGTCATTGAGGTGGGCCCTAATCCAAAATTACTGCTGTCCTTATAACAAGAGGGATTAGGACACAGCCTTGCACAGAGAACAACCATGACAGAACACAGGGAGAAGAGGCATCTATAAGCCAAGGAGAGAGGCCTTAGGAAAAACAACCCTGCCGACACCTTGATCTGGGACTGCCAGCCTCCAGCACTGTGAGAATTGTTGAAGTGTCCAGTCTGTGGCATTTTGTTACAGTAGCCCTAGCCAACTAATATAAGGCTGAGCACATTTGATAGAGAAAATGAACTACATAAGAAGTAAACCCACACTTGAGCAAACAGCAATAATAACAACAAACAAACAAACAAACAAACAAAAACCCAGTGTGAAAAAGAAACTGGCTGAGGCACCTTCTTATTTCTGAGGTGTCCAGAGATACCAAACTCATAAGCTGGAGATGTACACCTGCAAAGCAAAATGGCCTGGATACACCCAAGGCGGCAAAGGCTGATTTCCTTGGAGCCCATAGGCCCCCATTTGTTGCAACATCTCTACCTGTCACAAAATGCTCAGGACTGCACTCTCTGCATACCCACTCCCAGTTCTGACCCCAAGAGCTTAGTTCTCCTAACCAGGAGCTTTGCTCTTTAATTTTTGGACGTTGGTCTGTGGGATTCTGTGGTATACCATACCTTGCCAAAACTTCCTTTTCCCAACATTTTGTGCAAGATAAAATCCTCGATTTTTAACTTCATATGTAGAGATGGTCTTTCTACGTTTGGCTCAGGTTCTGGATGATGGCATATTTTCTCCATCTCATCCAAGGGAGACTCCCAGGAGATTCCCTGAGGCTCTGAGAATGGCAACCAGTGGTTAAAAGGAAACAAAGAACAATGGAGGGTTATTCTAGCTACTTGGAGAACACACATTCTTTCCAGTTTCCCATTCTAGGATCCATCTTCAATAACGCAGAAAGGCGTTCCTGCTGTGACTGGTGGCACCTCCTGCTTGTGAGCCTGACACTGGGGCCTGGACTGCGTCTCTTAATCCAATAGATTGGGGAAATTTTCAAGTTGAGAAACATTCCAATCAGCAAAAGGCCATTTATGCAACCCAAATGAGCACTTTTAGTAAATGTCAAATCATGGATAAATAGAGATCTTCACCAAACTCAAGGAAAGATGATTCTCAATTGCTTTGTGGCTCACAAGAACAGTGGCATCAATTTCTATGACTTACCAGGGGAGGGAAGAGAAAATGGATAGCAGACTGTTAAAGATCTGAATTGCATCATTTGTCACAGTCTTCAAGTCAACGTGCCACCTACTTTGATCATCTCTAAGACCTGGTCTACTTCTTTGCCTGGACACTTTTCCCCCTCTAATCCAAACCTTTCTTTAAAAAAATTTAAGTTGATTTATTCCTCACCCCATGCCAGAGGACGTGTAGAAAAACATTTTTGGAATCTTTCCTCCTCTCCCGAATATAATTTTTCTTTTATTTTTTTATTGAAAATATCTGATATCTCACATTGTGTTAAGATGCACAATATGTTGATTTGATACATTTGCGTATTGAGATACGACTGTCATTGTAGCGACAGTACCACTATCACATCACGTAATGATCATTTCCTTGCTTGTGATTGGAAGAATGACATTTATTTTTTAATCTATAGGTTTATCTTTCATATTCTCCCTAAATCCAAGAAAAATAAGTATTTTGTAATGTATGTTGAAACTGTTTAGGTTCAGAGTCAGGTGGTCATATGCTCACATGATTGACCTTCAAACAGAAGGCTGGATACACTTCCATCATGTCACAAATGTTAAGGACTTTGGGCACCGCTATTCTTCCCCTTTCTACTCTTAAACGTCACAGAATAGTCTGTGAAGGTGCAGAATAAGATGGTCTTCTGCGGTACCCCCACCACTGAGCTTTATGGTGGATTTATTTCTATAAAAACATTTAACAGTGGTAGGAAGTAACTAACATTCTAAAATTCTAAGGAAAAATGAACGGTTGTTTTCTCCAGACTTATTCCATTTTCTCCCCCGCCTGCCCCCCCAAACCTCCCACTGTCTTAAAAAGGTTTCCTAATGGGGCATGTTTTAGTTTCACTTCTAAGAAGTAGGAGCATCTTAGTTGGTGGCTATGTCTGTAATATTTAGATAGAAAAGAACCATCTATCAGACCAGGTACACAGAGAATTTATATACAGAGGACTCAGGTTAAGGTAAATCGAAGTAAATTCCTGACATTGATTCTATGGGGATCAAGATAGCTACCTCGTTTCCCTGATGCCAGTACATAGGGCAGCCTTGGTTCACCTTTTATGGAGCTTGGGGGACCAATTTCAACTGGACCTTCTCTGTAGATGTGTTCAGTATCTCTTAAGCAGCGAGCCTAGATTACAAACAAAGAGTCAGACCACTCACCACTGATGTACAGCTCAGCCTGTCCTTGGGGACGAAAGGAGGTTCCTAAATGCATAAGGTAGTCAAAGCTCTTTCCCTAAGCACTCTTTTTTGGATTCCATATCCTGCAAGAGTCTATTGGATTTTATGCAGCAGCAGAGCATATTCACTTCCTTCATACTTTTCTGGACCTAATTAGTGGTTTCTCCCATGCTATCCAATCGAAGGGCAATGGGTAGAAAAACAGCATTGCCAAGTCCTAAGGAGGTGTTGTTCTTGGATATGCAAGTTAAGCATGCTAGTATATGGCAAGGCAAAAATTGCCCCAGACTAGGAGTTCTGAGGGCATTTTAGGGATGATTCTAGCATATCAGTTTTCCCTCAGGCTATTAATCAACCCTAGTATCCTATATAATAAAAGCCTAATATGCAAATCGACTGAACGGCAGAACGACCGGTCTCTATGACATGTACTGACCACCAGGGGGCAGACGCTCAATGCAGGAGCTGCCCCCAGCCAGCAGGCCCCAGTCTAGCCAAGGTGGGTGTCAGTGGGGTTCCCCGATAGCCATGCCGGTCGCCCCACAGTTTGGCCCTGATCGCTGGCCAGGCCTAGGGACCCTACCAGTGCACAAATTTGGTGCAGCAGGCCTCTAGTATGAGTATAAAGCTGGCAATGAATCCTCAATAATTTAATGAATTTATTTGTTTTTGTTCCTGCTCATTCTACAAATTTAAGATATTACAAAGAGCCATACAATATAAATGCATTAAATAAATATCACAAAGGCAGGATATGGGCATGAAGATGAAAGGGGAGAAGCAAGCGATCAGAAATAGACTCTATGTTGTTCCACACAGTTGCTAAAGAGTTGAAACTGCAGGAACTTGTCACATACCTGTTGGGTGCTCTCAATCATTGCCAGTGCTTCAGCCATCAGCTTCTGGTTTATGCCACATAGGTTGGCCACCTTTGTCTGGCATCGGTGATGCACGTTCATGCCACATGCTAAAGGAGAACAGTGACACCATGAGCCAGAGCAACAGAACCAAGTGCCATGGCCTTTGCACATGACCTTCTTTAAGTACACCTGTGGTGAAGGAACAATTGGCAGCCCCCATGCCATCTTCACAGCAGGAGACACTGAATACTAATAAATTTGGACAGTGCTTTTATGATGCCATCGGGCTCCCCTTCCTGAAATACACAGATGCTCCTGTGTGATTCTGGGAAGTGAGCCCCACTAAAGATGGGACTACAGCTGTGTTGATAGGGGCAGAGGTCTGCTGTCAGTATGCATTTAGACCAGCCGTGGGCAAACTACGGCCCGCGGGCCGGATCTGGCCTGTTTGAAATGAATAAAACTATTGAAAAAAAAGACCTTACCCTTTTATGTAATGATGTTTACTTTGAATTTATATTAGTTCACACAAACACTCCATCCATGCTTTTGTTGCGGCCCTCCGGTCCAGTTTAAGAACACATTGTGGCCCTCGAGTCAAAAAGTTTGCCCACCCCTGATTTAGACTGTGCCATTACTGAGAGAAAAAGACTGACGTTGGCTCTCATTGGTGGAAATGTGCAATGCTGGAGTTGAAGTTTGTTCATGCCAACCCTAGACCCTCTTCCTAGACCACAGCCCAAGTCCTCCCTTTCCCACACAGGCTGCAAAGAGCTTCTCTGTGCATGAGGGTTCAGCCTCAGCCTGCAGAACTGAAATGGAGATGGTGGAGGGTGGTCTGTGTGTGGGCTTAGGACTGGGGGTGGGAGGAGGGAAAGTGGCTGAGACCACATGCCCAGCATATAGGAGACCTGGGCTAGGTGAGCTAAACAGTCTACATAGGCTTCTAGCTCTTACAGCCACGATTCTGCAGGAGTTTTCCTATTAATAGTCCTGAAAACAGCATGATAAAGGTCTGCCTCCACTTTTTTGTGGTCACGTGAGCCTCCTTGGTTTGGGGGATGTGCACGCCTTTGTGTCTGTGTGAAGACAACTATTATATCTTGTTGTTAGTTTTAGAAAATTAAAATTCTGCTTGCAAAACATCACTGTTACAATGAAAAAAAAAGTTCACAAAGGTTTCCAAATCCCAGCTAAAAATACTTTGATCTCAAGTCCAACTCAATTTTATAAAAGTATATCAATCAGGATTGTTAAAATGGAATTACGCGGGAGGAGCTAAAAAAAAATCATGTAGTTTCAATCTTATCTGCTTATTGTTAGCCCATTTGTACACAAAAAAATAAAAAATAAAAGACCCATCACAAATAGCACAGCAATTGGCATCAAATAGGCGCTCATTAGACACAACTTTTCTTTCATCTTCATTGTATATTACAACGAAATATATATTGAAATATTTAGGTGAAATGTTAGCCACCTTCATCTTTAGTTTTAACTAGCCCACTCTTCTTCAGATAGTTCAATAACAAAACACAACAAAGCAGCATTTGCTATGTAAGTATAAAGCTGCCCAGTATAAGTGGGTAGATCTAGTCATAAAATCCATTTAAAGTGCGATGTTTAATAAAGATGCTGTTTGCAAAGGCTTGATGCCCTTCTGAATTCTGCATCCTTAGGACAGGGAGGCAGGTAATGTGAATTTAGCACAAGGGGTTGGGGAGTTTTACTTTGCTCCTTAAAATTGTACCAGATCTAAGGTTGTCTCTGATGTGCAGTTTGTAAAGAAAGGCCTTGTTCCCACCATGACAATGCCATAAGTCTTTGTTACTAACCTAGCAGGTGAGGAGTCAATCTCTTTGAGTGCAAATAGTTCCTTCTGATGGCTATTTTCATGGGAAGTGTAGTGGAGCGAGAAAGCAGACAGGTCAGGATGAAGGGAGGCCCTACTTAGGAAGGTGGCTTATGAGAGAGCAAGATAAAGAGAGTGTGCAGCAAAAGACCAGGGAAAAGGGATGTAGGGAGAGAGTGGGAGGTGACAAAGATGAGGACATGAGGAGGTGAGGCAGCAGGGACTTTGGGGTGCTGGTAGCAAGAACAGAGGACACATATGGGGGAGGAAAGGGAAGGGAGGATATGGGAGAGGAGAGAAAAGAGGGAGGGGGCTGAAATGTAGGAGATGGGAGAGTGGGGAAGAGAATGGAATGGAAGAGAAAGAACGTTAGAAAAGGACAGAACAAAGCAGGCACGTGATCCATGAAATAATGCCAAGAATCCTCGTGGGAGTTCTAAGCTCAGAGCATAATCACACTGCCTGGCCTGGGTGGGGGTTGGGGGGCCGGGCTCCAGGGAAAGGAAATGTCAACGGTGAGACCCTCATGAGAACAGGAAGACTGCGGATGGGGCTTTGATTATTCATATGCTGTGTGTACCATTAGGATATCCAATGGCTTCTTGCCTGTGAACTTGTAAAGGTATTCTGCGCGGTGCCAGGCCCCCCCATGCCTCTTGAACTGGCACGGAGAAGAAAGTGTGTCGCAGCACTTGCGGACTACGGAGGGACTGTTCAGGTGGATTTTGACTACATGCTGGTCTTGCCTTCGGTAATGATTTAAAACCTAGGCCCTCCTGCCTCCCTTAAGATGTCACTCCAGGCTCCCCAGACACGTGAACACAATTGTGATGAGGAAGGGGGACGCTGCTGAAGGTGATCTCTCACCTTAAGTCAGCACCTCTGTCGCTTAAAAGATAAGACACACATTAGTTAGCGACATAAAGTAAAGTTGGGCTGCCAAGAACAGTGGCTTCTCTATTTAATAATTCAGAACAGAAAGGTCCCTGCTGCAGCTGAGCCCTCCTTTTTGAATATCTGGGCCCCATCCCCACTCTCACCCCCATTCAAAAGGCAGATGTGCTTTGTCATCCTCGGTGGAATGTTTTCCTCTCTACTCCCTGATCTTGGTGCAACAGCATCTCAGCTTCTAAAGGTTATTGCCTTGGCAACTTGGAGTTGTAGAGCAGGAAAGCCCTGCTGGCTTTTTCTCAGGATCGGTCTGGATAACTTGACCAGAGAGGCTGCAGGCTCTGGCTCTGCTGTACTGGCACCCCATGGGGAAAGGTCGGAGTCAGAGCTGCGCTTGGCCTCTCTCTGGGCATTTTGAGTGATAGACTCTCCATCCAGCATAAGTCAGGGAATTCTTCTGTGCAGGACCTTCCATCCGCCAAGCAGGCGCGCTGGGCTTGCTCCTTGATGGGGCCACAGGAAGAATCTCACTGGCTGATACAAAGGAGGGCGGCAGGGGCAAAGCAGAAGCTGCCAGAGCCAGGGGCCAGGCCCAGAGAGACAGCGGGGCAGGAGAGGGAAGCGGTCAGAGGAGAAATGCTGCCTTCTTCATTTCTCCCCAGGAGGAGGCACAACAGAAGGCAATGAGCCAGGAGCCTTGACATTTAACCTGAGTGATTCTGTACTTCTCTGGGTTCAAGCATTTGGATGTGTGGGGGGCGGTATGAGAGAAAGATCAGCAGTGGCTTATAGTTTCAGGCCTTTCTCATTCACGATCACAGGCTCCTCCAGGCTGTTTGGAGAGGTCAGCGGCTGCATCTCTCCCTCCCTCCCTCCCTCTCATTCTTCACTGAAGCTGCGGATCCACCTCCTGGAGTGTTCTGTCTGGGCCCACACGCATTTCCCACAAGACTCACCGTCACACTTCAGCCCTTGCCTGGCCAGGCCCCAGAGCAGGGTCCCGCAGTGCTCACAGAATGTCGGGCTTTTGTAATTGTAGACTTTAAATCTGTGCGGCATGTCAATTTTGAACCTCTCCTTGTGGAACTGAAAGAAGAGGAGACCACATGGCAGAGGGGTCCCTGGGTTCCCAGCCTTCCATGTCTTAGCAGATACTTTAGCATAACTAGCAGAATAATAAAAACATTGGAACGATGTATATTTTAAACCACAATTTTTACTTGTCAAGTTTTATAGTCATGTTCAAAGAACTCAGCCAGCCATTAGCACTTTCGGGGTGGGGGGCAGGCACGCGATATACACATATCAAGTAACCCGCAGACAGCTGCAGTCTGAGGCATTCCACAGTCAGGCTAACATTTCAGGAAGAGGGAACTAGGGTTATTTATTTAGACAGGAGCTAAGTAAACCTTGCACTTCCTTTCCTACTTTAATATAAATATTTCCTTTTCTCTTTCAACTCAGGACCAGTGCTTTCACCTTTGGAAGATGTTATATAATGACCCCTCTAGCGGCAGCATTGCCATGGGCTTATTAGTATGAGGGCCTGAAGTGTGAAGCACTTCACACCTATTATACACAAACAGAGGAGGCCAGAGGTAGCTGATGGTTCTGCTAAGTGCTGTGGACACATATGGCATGTGTATTATCTTTTACATGTGATATCTCATGTCATCCTCAAAATATCCCATTTGAAGTAGCCTCTATTAGTATTCTCATTTGACAGATGAGGTGATGAAGCACAGAGAGAGCAAGACACTTGTGTAGGTCACACAGCCAAGTGAGCTGGGATAGCTATAGCCTGGCCATCAGAATGAGAGCCTGTCCTCTTTCACTTTTACTCTTCTCTCTCAGAACAAACATGATTTAGGAAATGGGGAGAGGGGAGATGAGAAAGGGATGCTGGTGGTAAAGATATTGCAGTTTTTTTTTTTCTTTCAGTTTTCCAGAGTTTCAATCCTCTCCTTTAATCAAACATCCATGAACAACAACAACAAAAAATCAGGCAGTTTGAATTCTGGCAAGAATACCAATATTTCTGTATAGTATGAAAAGTTTTATGTACTTAAGACTTATAATCTCTGCCTCAGTTTTTAATTGAACAATTCATTTGGAAGTGTGCACAGCAACGAAACCTTATTTATTAAAGTGATGTAGCTAATGCTCCTGCTTTGGCTACTGGTCAGCACTGGGTCTTTATAATGGCTGTTTAGAATTGTTAAAGGTTCCCCAGCACTTACTCTAGTCATTTCCAATCAAGAAAAAACAACTTTCAAAACTGACTTTGTATAAGCATTTCCATGTAAATATGAACAATTAATGTCAAGGTCCAGGCTAGAAGGCTTCCACTTTAATTCATGAACTGCCCAAATGGCTCAAGGCTCATTTGGGAAAGCCTGTAGATTTATATTTTGCAATATGATAGTCACTTAGCCACAAGAGCCAAGTGAATATTTGCAAGGTGGTGAAAAGATGTGCTGTAAGAGTAAAATACACACTGAATTTTGAAGACTTTGTATGAAAAAATGTAAAATATCTTATTAATTTTTATACTAATTATACATTGAAATGATAATATTTGGGCTGGTTGGGTTAAATAAAAATATAATGTTAAGAGTAATCTCACCCGTTGCTTTTTACTTTATTTAATGTGGCTACTTGAAAATTTATTAAAATTGTACTGTAGCTCTCATTCTATTTCCATTGGACATTAGCCTTTGAGGTGAACAGCTATGCTTACAATCTGAGATTTTCCAGGAAAGCTGAGGTATCAAGTAACGGGAGCAGGAGGGTGTGTTGGGAGATGGCAATTTGATTTAAGCAAACAAAAACATTGTTCGGGGAGACTGAGATCTGAATTTTAGTCCAGCTTTGTCCCTTAAATGTGGTTGACTATAGACAAACTACTTTAATCTCTTTGAGCCTTAGCAGAGTCATTTTAATACGAGATTATCCTCCCTCTAAATTTTAAAAGTAATTCTACTCTGGAAAAACTAAATCGATTTGCCTTCTCTCTACCTGCCCCTTTGCTGGAGAAAATCACATACCTGGGCAGGTTGACACCCTCAAATTCAAAGGGACTTCCAACTATGCTTGGCAATCCTACTGCTTTTCTCTAATCCATTGCTTTCCCATCTCTAAAGCCAGTCATTGCCTTCCTTCTCTCAACCCTCAGACTTCTTTGAGGATATAAGTTGTCTAACAGAACTGCTTGCCCTCAAATCTGCAAACCTAACTGTATCTGCAACCAACTTCTCCTTTCCTACAATTGATGAAATGATCATTTGTCCACCAAAGACCCGTCTCCACATGTGCTTTGGACCTCTTCCCCTCTTGCCAAGACTGACTGCTTTGGTCATCCCTCTCTCCAACTTCATCCATGTGTCATCCCCCCCTAGCTATGGGATTACTTCTACCACTTGTATCTCACCTCCTTCCAGCTACTGCTCTCCTTCAATTATCTCTTTTACAGTTAATCTTCATGAAAATATTAATGCATAGGTTGTTTCCATGTTATCTATCATCTTCCAGTGCTGGCCAATGAGGGGACTGCCTCTATAAATCCTCTGAATTTCTCTGATCAAGGGCTCAAAAGATCTCCATGTGGCCCTCGTTTTTCTCAACATCTCAAATGCACTGAACACAACCAACCCTTTCATACACTCTTAATATATGAAGAGCCAGCCCTCTCTGAACGTTTGTTCTCATCTCTATCCCAAGCTCCTTCTTTCTACCTACATCTAATTTTAGATTCCTTTGGGGTCAGTATGGAGCCTATACTCCCTTCTTCCTATCCCCCCTCACTAGGTCATCTCTTTGGCAGCTTCAAATTCTACCCCAATGATAGGCACTCCTACATTTATAGATTTATTCCATTGGCTCATATGAATTCTAAGCTCATAAATTTGTCTATTTGATAACTTCACTTGGGTGTCCTTAGGCATCTCAGACTGACGTTGTCTAAAGTGGAAATATTAATTTTCCCCTGTAGATCTCTACTTCCAGTCTTACTGACATTCTCATGATTCTGGTATCTACCCCACTGCTCAAGACAGACACTCAGCTATCATCCATCTCTTTCATTCTCCACATCTTGTCCATTAGCATTAGAGTCATTTGGAATATTGAAATCACCTAAAAAAAATCTGCTTATTTTGCTCCATTTCTACTGTTACCATATTTCTGCCCTGGTGGTACTCCATCTGCCCAGGTTTTTACTATCACATCTCAATCCACTGTTTCCCCCTACAGCAGTCATTGCAATGGACTTTCCATTAAAAAAAAAAAATCAAAAAATAAACAAAAAAATAAACCCACAAAACAAAAAACAAACAAACAAAACAAAACAAAACACCCAACCGTCCGGCTGGCATCGCTCAGTGGTTGAGCATCGACCTATGAACCAGGAGGTCATGGTTTGATTCGTGGTCAGGGCACATGCTGGGTTGCGAGTTTGATCCCCGGTGTGGGATGTGCAGGAGGCAACTGATCAATGACTCTCTCTCACCATTGATGTTTCTAACTCTTTCTCTCCTCTTCCCTTCCTCTCTGAAATCAAAAGAAATATATTTTTTAAAAAATCCAACCTCTTTTCCAGAATCTGAAGATCCCTGCCTGATCAAGGTCCTGCCAGGTTGTCCAACTTCATATTCGATTTTTGCTCTTGTTCTAGTCACATGGGCTCATTTCAGTTTCTAAAACATGCTGATTCTTCCTGCTCATGGGGCCCTTCAGTCTGTCTGGGTGCTCCTTCCTCCCACTGTTCACACAGCTGCCTCCTTTCACCCTTCAGCTCTCAGCTTAAGCGTCCCCTCTCTTAGGAGAGTCCCTGGCCTTCAGTCTAAGTGGGCCACTTGGTTATTCTCCATCATCGCACCTTGTTGGCTAGTTTCATAATACCTAATATAAATGGAAACTACACATAGTCATTTGTTAATGATCTCTTTCTCCAGATTTATGGTAAAGTCCATAAAGGCAGGACCACATTTGTTTTGTGCTCTGCTGTACACTGTACATAGCAGAGTACCTTCCATGTGTTAGACACCCAATAAATATTTGTCAAATAAAGAAGGAAAGGGTGGGAGAAGGAAGGCTGCTTGACTTTCTAGCTCAGCTTCCCTTCCCTATAGAGTAAAATCTAACTTGTCCTCAAACTACATACCTCAAAGTTCATTCAGAAAGAAATATTTGCCTCTTAATATAAGAATTATACATCTATTATCACCTCTTGTAAATGCTCATATCTGTACATATTGTCATTTACTTCTGCTCTTTAACTGTCACTTCTAGCTGTAGATACCACAGGAGTTGTTTTCATATATCATAATTGATCAAAACTATGTTTTCTGGCCACTTTCTATTATGTTTTTCTGGAAAAGGCAGAGCCACTAAAATTCCTATTGTGTTTTTTAAAATTCATACTCTAGTCTTGGATCTCAGTAACAATTATTGAAGAGGAAAGGGTTTTAGGGAGATCACCAATAACCTTAAGGATTCAAGTTCAGGCATTATTAAAAAGAATTAGTGGGCTGTAAAGTTTAATGTTAGGGTAAAGGCATCATATTTCAGACAAAGAGCAGAATCTAACTACATACCATGGTTTCTCGGCTATTGACAGCTGATCCTGTGCACTTGGCTATAACTTTATCAATACACTTCTTGTGAATTGCTGCATTACATTCTGAAAAGAAATGATTGCAGCTTAACATTTTCAGAAGTTAAGGAGCAACTACAAAAGAATGATGGTAGTGCAACAGAAATCCTTCTTACTTACGTCGACACTGGTAGCCCTGTTTGTTCAGACCCCTGTAATAAAGCACAGGTATGATTTATATGGGTGTTCAAACCAACAGCAGCGCCTCAAACATCTGAAAGGTGATGAGATCTCATTTATTCTATGATCACAGAGCATTTTCTCATCAGCAGCCCTGGTATATCATTTGCTAAGAGTATTAACATGTGTGTTTTTTTTATTTTATTTTAAATTGCTTTGCTAAAAGTCTGATGATAAAATAAATGAGGAGCATTGATTGCCCTCTCATTTGTGTATTTTCCAAGCAAACATGTAGAGGTTAAAATGCCTGACTGAAAATGCACCAAGGTTCCTAGTAGCAAATTTCCATGTCTCACTAAGCTCAATATAGATCAGCAAAGACATCTGAAAATTTCATTTCCTCTTTCTGGATAATATTCCTGAGTATCGTTCACTAGGGAAAGGAAGGAGGTTCAGGTCATTAGCTGGAAACAGGTTGATGGAAATCCACCAGAAGTCTATTTGACCTTGGATACTCTGGTTAAGCTGGGGTTGTGCATTAAAGGATTCTGCAGTTGTCCAAAGGGAAGAACACCCCATTAGGAAGCGAGCAGCCTGATCCCAGAGATAGGAGTCATTTTAAATCTCTACTCTATCATAGCCTTTGCTATATGGCTACTGAGGCTTGAGCTGATCTCTGTTCGAGAGCTGTTAAAACACCCAAGGGCACTATAAACATCTAAACACATTAGCTCCAATGGGAAAGTTGTTGCCTGTTGTAGATATTAGTGCCAGCACAGTTGGGCCATCAAGGTGGTGTAAGGTGGTGGGAGTTTCAGCTGTGAAACTGTGCTTACAAGGAGGGTATCTACCCCTCTGTCCCTCCCTTCTTACCCCAGCAGCCTCCCATTTAATCAGGAACTAAAGTCCTTGGAACCTTTTCCTGAGGGAGCTGGCTTCCTTGCTCTACAGGAGCCAGGTTATGAAATCTTTTCTAGAATCACACCCTTTAAGCCTTCTCAATCCAGGTGCGGCCACTGAAAACTCTCATGTAGCATTTATTCTGTCACGCTCCCCTAAGGAGCCTGGAGGATGAGACAAAATGTATAACCTAAAGCTAAGAGTGAAAGGTCAAGCCACCATACCAGACAAACTCATGGCAGACGGAGCAAAACGTGGGTTGTGGGAAAAAGGTGGCGGTGAACTCATGGCACTTGACATGATGGACTTTGGCCTGTTTGATGGCTCCTCGACGGTGATGCAAAGCAAAGAAGCCTTCAGTCTCAAATTCACTCATGTCCTTTGTGTCTGCAGAAGAGGATAGGGGACAAAGTGAAGTTCTGTGATATGGTTGTCATAGCTGGATGGGGAGGGTGGGGAGATGGGGAAGGGACAGACATGGACAAGGAATTAGACAAATGTTGAGACCAGTAAAATCCCCAGTACTTATTAAGATTGGTGCAGTACTAAGCCTTTTTAAAAAATTCTTTAATACAGATTTTTCATAGGGTATATTATTATAGGATTTGAAACTGCAAGGTTGGATTATTGGCTCAATCCTTCACTATCCTTTGAGTGTGCTGAGTTATCATATTTCAATTTTTAAAACCAGAGGTCAGAACTTTCAAGGTATTTAACAACTTTTCCTATTCACTGTCAATGATGAGTCAGCCAGAAAGACAGGAAGTGGTACTTTTCTGCCTGTAATTCTAGAGAATTATGTGGTTACTGATAACAACTTGGAAATGGCATTCTTTTTAAAGATGCTTTACATATGGTTATAGAGTACAGTAGACAGGAGAGAGCTGGACAGACTTGTGTGTGAGGGCAAAAAAACCTTGGGGAGTTATTTATGTTGGGTTCCTGATATTTACAGTAATAAGACAGACCAGCTAGAAATGACATTGGTCAATGTAGAAAGGGCTGGGAATTAATGGATAACTGTAGATGTTTTTTCTAATGTCTAGGTAGTCCTGGATGTAACCTAGTCATCCACATCAAATCATCACATTCATATTTCTTCAGTTCACCCTGGGCTCTGGATATTGGTGAAGGTACTTTAGGTAGTCACCATCTACAATGCTCAATACCCAGAAGATATCTTTTCAAAAGGCTGGGAGAATTTTGAGAATGCCAATAATTCCCTGGCTGAAGCCCAGACCCCCCAAAAACAACAACAACACACAACAACAAAAACAAAAAACAAACAAAACACACAACAGCAAGGCAGTCATGGTTAAACAACATGATAAAAAGTATAGCATGTAAGAGAGAATAATGCGGTAAACAAGAAAGAAATAACAAAAATAATCACTAAAATAAAGATAATGAATTTAATGATTATAACTTCTAGAATTATAATTTTAAATAGCTTGAAGATTCTTGGATTGCATAGTCTATCTCTTTTATTTTTATAAATATAAAAATGGAGGTTTATTGAGAGTAAGTATAAAGAATTATATGTATTTTGTGAATATAAAGAATTAACAATATTTAAACTAAATTACTTCCATTCTGGCTAAGCAGTGGCAGAGGCTTGACAACATATTTGGGGCAAATGTCCCTACTAAGATAATGTCTTTTTCATATCTCTGTTAGTGGCCAGCTAGAAACACATTTGAGTAGACAAAGATGGTGCTGTGTAGATGGAGGTCTCTCCTCCAGGAATCCACCCAAGTCCCAGGATGCATTTTAAGTTTAAAGTCTTCTCCACAGTGTTTACAGGTTTGTTTTATGGCAACTCCAGACTTCCAAATAAAGAGCATCCTCAATGACCATGTAAAGAGTTCCACAGATGGGGGCATAATACTGCCCAGTACTTTAAGGTTAGGGCTTTGAGGCCCTTGTGTTTGGAACTGAGCTGGAAATAAATTAGGCTTGAGGCAGAGAAAGATAAATACCACATGATCTCACTCATTTGTGGAATATAATAAACAACATAAACTGATGAACAAAAATAGAACCAGAGTCATAGAAGCATTGAACAGACTGTCCAACCTATGAGGGAAGGGGAGGAGGTTGAGGGGGTAAGAGATCAACCAAAGGACTTGTTTGCATGCATATGAGCATAACCAATGGACACAGACAGTGGTGGGGTGGTGGTGAGGGCATGTGCTGGGGATGGGGGTGGCTGGGGAGAGGTCAATGGGGGATAAAGGAGACTTATGTAATACTTTAAACAATAAAGAATTTAAATTAAAAAATAAATTAGGTTTGGAGAATGAGAGGTTAAATTCAGGGTCACTGATGTGATTGTCTTCTTACACAAGCGTTGGTATAAGTGTGGAGATCTGTTTACAACTCATGACTGGATAGTAGGACAAGTGTCAGTAAGATTGCTATTTTGGTCCAGATGAAATGATATGAAATAAAATAAGTAAAGTATAAAATTACTTTTAAATTCATGGGCTGAAATGAATTATTTTGGGAATTCTAACTGTACTACTATAACTATATATATATGTATATATATATATATACACACATATATATATATATATTTTTTTTTCTGTGCATGAGACTATGATAATGTAAATTTTTTTAAAGAAAAAAGTGCTAGAAATGAATTTATTCCCTTGCTTCTTATTGTGATATCCTTTATCCTCTAACCATTTCGGTGATTACAAGAAGTACATTTACAAAAGCTCAGAATTTCTGGTATTTATGATGTTTATTTCTGAAGCAATTTTCTCTTCTGTTTATTTATTGGCTTGAAGAAGCTCATTGGTTTTTATATGTTTGGTTATTTCTTTTATATTATTTGCTCTATCATTTGTTTGCAGCCAATCTGAGCACAAATGTTTCTTGGGAAGCTCTGAGGAAATTGCCATGCTGAATGTTCTAACGAAATGTAAAATATCTGTAACCTTTGAGTGGCTAACAGTCAAGTCAGGGAGACATGGCGCTCACACAAAGAACTGTATGTATATATGATGGTGTGAAATCGCCTTGGAGATATGTACATGCATATTTTTTGAGTGGTAGGGAAAGGAATTACAAAAGAGACCATAAAGAGGCAGCTGAAAAATTAAGAGAAAAACTTGAATAATATCACATTGGATGGTCTGTTCCATGCTTCTATGTCTCTGGATCTATTTTAGTTCATCACTTTATGTTGTTAATTATATTCCACATATGAGTGAGATCATGTGATATTTATCTTTCTCCAACTGGCTTATTTTGCTTAGCATAATGCTCTCCAGTTCCATCTATGCTGTTGCAAATGGTAAGAGTTGCTTCTTTTTCACAGCAGTGCAGTGTTCCGTTGTGTAGATGTACCATGGTTTTTAATCCACTCATTTGCTGATGGGCACTTAGGCTGTTTCCAAATCTTAGCTATTGTAAATTGTGCTGCTATGAACATAGGGGTGCATATGTCCTTTCTGAGTGGTTTATCTGGTTTCTTGGGATATATTCCTAGGAGTGAGATTAATGGGTCAAATGGGAGATCTATTTTTAATTTTTTGAGGAAAATCCATACTGTTTTTTACAGTGGCTGACCACTCTGCATTCCCACTAGCAGTGCATAAATATCACATGATCTCACTCATATGTGAAATATAATTAACAACATAAAGTGATGAACTAAAATAGATCCAGAGACATAGAAGCATCAAACAGACCATACAACCTGAGAGGGAAGAGGGGAATGGGGTGGGGAAAAAGGGGAGAGGAGAGATCAATCAAAGGACTTGTATGCATGCATATAAGCATAACCCATGAACACAGTCAGTAGAGGGGGTGAGGGCATATGCAGGGGTGGGGTGGAAATGAGTGGGGAGTGGTCAATAGGGTCAAAAGGAATTATATGTAATACTTTAAACAATAAAGGATTTAAAATGATTAAAAGAGAAAGGTTTATGCTAAGTGCATGTTAAGCACATGTTAAAGATGAATTCATGTTAGAAGCATGTAGCTCAAACAATAGAAAAATAATTTTTAAAAACAATATAGATATAAATTATTTTTAAAAAATCACATTGGGCTAGCCAAGAAAGAATGAGTTTTTCAGCATGGAATGATATAGAGATGTCAAGGGAATTGAAGGCTAAGAAATAGGTATTTGTTTTGAGGATTCATAGTCTTGGAGAAAGCCATTTAGCAGATTGGTCGAAATATAAGTCAGACTCTTAGGGTTTAAGAATTGACAAAGTAGTGAATAAACAGAGACTAATAAATATAATCTACTTTTCCAAGAAATGTGTCAGAGAAGGAGAGGAAAGAAAAACTCATGGAGGTAAAAAGGTGAAAAAATTCCCTTTGAAGATAGGAGAAGATGCCTTTGCAGTGAGTTGGAAACCAATGAGAGTGAAGGCAGGATTGGGGAGGGGGGGGTGGAATGGGGGGATAACCACACATTTATAATACCTTAATCAATAAAAAAATAAAAAATAAAAAAAGAGAGAAAGAAAACTGAAGATGCTAGACAGGAAGCATGATTGATGGTACAGAGCTACTGAGAATTAGATGTAGGAGACCAAGAATGGAAGGACTTTCTTAGAGTCAGAAAAGCAGGAAGAGAATGCAGGAAGAAGCAACTGGGGGTGAGTGAGGGGAGGGGAGCAGACCAATCTCAAAGAGTAAGAATAAGATGTCCTCAGAAACCAAGGAGTGTGTGAATGTTTGGAATAGGAACTTTATGGGATTCAAAAGAAAACTAAAGGAATTTCTAAATGCCAGGGTAAGTCCAACTGAACGGTTCAACGAACATTCATTAAATAACTCCTATGTACCTAGCATAGAACCTGGTGCTGGAGTTAGAGAGACAAATAAGATCATTTAAACCATTGTTTTCCTGCAAACAACTTAGAGTCCAGAAGGAACGTAGTAAATGTCAGAGCAGTAGTATTCACAGGAGGCTATGGGAACCCAGAGGTAAGGGAATTATAGCACTGAAGACAGGTGTAGGTAGTGGAAGTGAGAAAGAGTGGAAAGTTGGGACAAGAAAGGTACTAGCAGAGATGATTTCCAACCTGGGTTCTGAGGGATAAATAACTCCCATTATTATGTGATAAAAGGTATTGTGGGGAAAAGCAAAAAGTGTTCTCTCTAGATGAAAAAGAATGAGCAAGGATACAGTGATAAGGTATCTTAGGATGTGTGTACTGCCAGTGTGCGGTAAGAAGCAGAAAACAACTGGTCACATGCAGAAGATGTGTAGGTGTCACATCAGCTTAAGCATTTTCTTGTAGATAATTTATAAATACCAAAAGGCTGTAGGCAGGGATAGGAGCACAGAGAGGAACAGAGGCATGGCATGTTCAGAGTGGAGTTTTACATAGTTTATTCTGGCAGCTGTGCAGAATGAGTGGAATTTGGCAAGCTGTAATGATGATGTAAGCAGGGGATATAATTGAAAAACACTAAGTAGACAACATAGGCAGAAACTGATATTGGATTAATGTGGGAGGTTGAAG
Source organism: Myotis nattereri (assembly GCF_964212035.1). NCBI lineage: Eukaryota > Metazoa > Chordata > Mammalia > Chiroptera > Vespertilionidae > Myotis > Myotis nattereri. The sequence goes on from NC_138075.1 coordinate 155,293,867, forward strand.
GAAAATAATACTATAAAAATTACTTTCAGGTTTCTGAATGGATGAAGCAATAATTAACCAAGATAATGAAGACAAGAGGAATAGGTTACTGGTAAAAATGGTCAAAGGCATAGGGCAGGAGAGAGGGAATGCCTGGTATGGAGATCAGGATATCTTTGGAAGAAGAGGGTGCTCATGACAGTAGAGCATTAGCAAGGGTTATCATGGATTCCAGGCTAGGTTTTGAGTTCATGTCAAAAGTGGCTAACAAATGGGTGTGAAAGAGAAACTAGATTAGGGTAAAGTCTAGTACTTATTGGGTGGAAGAGAGGATAGAATTGACAGGGGAGGAGAATGAGCTACAAGAAAAAGAGGACTGACTCTGAGTCCTTGCTGGGATGGAGAATTCCACATGAAGACCTGTGGGTTATTGAATGGATAACAAAAAGTGTAGGAAGGTGTAAATATATGAAGCGGGTGTGTCAGATGGTGAGGGTGAACATTGAACTACTAAGAGTGATGGTAGGAAAGCAGAGTAAGAAGAGAAAAAGTGATTCCAGCCCAGAAACCAAGGAATGGGAATTTTAGAAAAGATACAGAAAGGACTGAGTTGTATGTAGAGAGCAATGAGCCATTTAACTCCCTATAGAGTAGAAATGAATTGAGGTTTCCAATAAAGAGGGTTCTAGTAGAAATCATCTTAATTGTTATCCAAGATTGAATTCATTATCCCCCTTTGTTTGCCTTCTCTTCCAATTTCTAGCACTTTTTTTTTTTTTTTTGAGCTCGGCGTGTCAGTATTTTTTTTTTTTTCCCAATATTTTTTATTGATTAAGATATTACATATGTGTACCCTCTACCCCCCCTCTCCCCGCTCACCCCCTCACCCCCCCGTTGTCCGTGTCCATTGGTTAGGCCTATATGCTTGCATATAAGTCCTTTGGTTGATCTTTCCCCCTTGCCCCCACCCTCCCCTACCTTCCCTCCAAGGCCCGACAGTCCAATCAATGCCTCTCCGTCTCTGGATCAGTCCTTGTTCATCAGTTTATGTTGTTCATTATATTCCACAAATAAGTGAGATCTTGTGGTATTTATCCGCTCTCCAGTTCCATCCATGCTGTGGCAAATGGTAAGAGTTCCTTTTTCTTCTTCCTCTTCTTAAAGAATACCTTTCAGCATTTCATATAATGCTGGTTTGGTGGTGATGAACTCCTTTAGCTTTTTCTTATCCGTGAAGCTCTTTATCTGACCTTCCATTCTGAATGATAGCTTTGCTGGATAAAGTAATCTTGGTTGCAGGTTCTTGCTATTCATCTCTTTGAATATTTCTTGCCACTCTCTTCTGGCCTGCATGGTTTCTGTTGAGAAATCAGCTGACAGTCGGATGGGTACTCCCTTGTAGGTAACTGACTGTCTTTCTCTTGCTGCTTTTAAGATTCTCTCTTTATCTTTCGCTCTTGGCATTTTAATTATGATGTGTCTTGGTGTGGTCCTCTTTGGATTCCTTTTGTTTGGGGTTCTCTGCGCTTCCTGGACTTGTAAGTCCATTTCTTTCACCAGGTGGGGGAAGTTTTCTGTCATTATTTCTTCAAAAAGGTTTTCAATATCTTGCCCTCTCTCTCCTTCTGGTACCCCTATAATTCTGATGTTGGTACGCTTGAAGTTGTCCCAGAGGTTCCTTACACTATCTTCATATTTTTTGAATCTCTTTTCTTTTTTCTTTTTCGGTTGGGTATTTTTTGTTTCTTTGCATTTCAAATCTTTGACTTGATTCTTGGGATCCTCTTGTCTGCTGTTGGAGCTCTGTAAAGTATTCTTTATTTCAGTCAGTGTATGCATAATTTCTAATTGGTCCTTTTTCATGACCTCCATGGTCTCACCATACTCCTTGAGGGATTCATTAAATTTATCGGCGGTTTCCATAAAATTCTTGACAAACCTTATAAACGTGGCCTTGAACTCTATATCCAGTCGTCTGTCCTCCTCCGTTTCTGACAATTGTGACCTGTTTCTCTGTCTCCGCATTTTGGCTGCTTCCCTGTGTTGATAGAGTGGCCTGCGCGCCAGGTGTCCTGTAGGGCCCAGTGGCTCAGCCTCCCCAGTTACCCGGGGTGGACACTCTTGGTGCACTCTTGGTGCCTCGCTTGTTGTAGGATCACTGGGAGGAATTGACCTCCAGGCCAATTGGCTGTAGGAAGCAGCTGTGTCTGAAGTGGGAGAATGGTCCCCCTCTGACCACTGGGTACAGTGGCTCCTGGATCTAAGGAGGTGCTAATTCAGCCCCTGCCTGAGGCCACACAGCAGGAACTACGAAGAGGCTCAGCTGTGAAGCAATGCAAGCCTCTGCGGGGCCTTGGGCCTTCTCTTGGAAGTTCCGGGTCTGGCTGGCCCGGCTGCAGTTAGGTAATTATCAGGTTGCAAAGGGCCAGGGCATTCACATGCAAAAGCCTCTGCCGCAGCCCAGGTGGGGCGGGGTCTCAGGGAGTCAAAGGGCGAGAAAGAAGCAATGGCTGATTCTCCGCCCCAGGAGTCGTGCGTCTCAGTGTCCCGGCAATGGCTGCAAGCACCTCCGAGGGAAATCTGCCCCCAAGTTTGCCCGCTGCCACCTGAGAGAGCAGCCTCTCCCCGTATGAGACCTGGGTCCCCAGAGACTTCCCGGAACCGGAGATCAGAGCAGTCGGGAGCTTGTGATTCAAAAAGACAGCCGCGTCCTCAGGTGCCACCCCCTTTCCGCGCGCGCGAGCTGCCGCGTACCTCTGCACTCAGCCTCCGCAGCTCCTCTGGCTCTCAGCGTGCTTTTCTTCTAGTTGTAGAAATTACACTCAGCCAGCCTTCCTGTTGTTTTGGACGATGTTTGCTCCGTCCTTTGGGCTAATTTTCAATTGTTGTGTGGGGGACTATTTCCCCGTGTTTATCTATGCCGCCATCTTAGTTTCTCCTTCTAGCACTTTTATTATAATTTTCCAGGCTATTTTAAGAGATGTCATCAACATTTTTACCCCTCATTTAACTTTCATTTTTAAAGGATTATGAAAGCACCTTAATTATGTACTTATAATGGGAATACCCTTTCATCTGCACTGCCAAGAAATCTTACTCTTATCTTATTTTCTTTTAGACTCTTTCTTTTATTTCATTCCTTTAAGTACATGCCTAGGCCAGATTCTTACCAACTCTCCACTGCAAAAATAAAATTTTATAGGTTTTCTCTATATCCAGTCTATTTTCTTTCCCAAATCTATTCCACATTCTGTCACAAGCAGTTCCCTCCAAACACTGCTTTCATCATATCATATCATGTCCTGCTCAAGAATTCAACTATAACTCTTTGTTGGTGACTTCTCAAAATCACACATTTACCAATAAGGGCTTCTAAGCCTTTGAAGGTTTGTCTTTGATTCTTCATCCTGATTTTAGCATGGGTCCACTGATCTACCTAGACTCATCTTCTCATAGTCCTTTGTTCATTCATATTTTTGCTCAAGCCTCCATGTTTTTCCTACTAGAGGTTAAACCCACTTCTCCGCAAACTCAACTCTGCCTCCCCTTCAATGCCTGTCATATGCAATTTTCTGAAATGAAGGTAACCCATTGGATAATCATCATTTATATGTTTTGAGATTTAATTCTCTGCTTAATCTGTACCACCTCTCCAATTTGAGTTTATGATCCCTGAGTAAGAACTTACATTTGGGTTTTCTGAATCTTTCAGAAAATGATTTGTTATATGTAATAATAAATATTCTTAATTGAATGATATTCTATATTTCTCATTATCAATAAGGAATCTTAAAGTTGAGTTATTCCATAATATTGCTTGTTAAAAATTAGGGTTTTTTGATATATAAAAATTTAAAGATGGAGTCTCAATTTTAGTCTAGTATAAAAAATTTAAAATACTACAACATTTTATTCTAAAAAACAAACAAACTTCCTGGGCTTGTGTAATCATTGTGAAATATCATTGTTTTTGGTCCGTCTGAATTTGCTTTCTCATTCTAAGACAAAATTTAAGTTCCATAGAATTATTTTTCAAAGCAGTGATCTTTAAACCATTTACCAAGAATAGTTGCATTTTGATGGAGGACTTTCTTCAATTTACATTGGGTCATATTTTACCTGATAGGAGATGTATAATTTGTCTTACTTGAGGAATTAAACAGCATTGGTATTATAATTTAGTCCAGTACTTTCACTTTTGATGCAAACCCAGTTATTTAGCTGCCCTATATTTACTATCAAAAATAGTACAATGACATGCAGTATATATCTGGAGCCACCAGACGTGAAAGAAGAAAAGTTTGGATTGTACTGTTACCTCTTAAGGAGTTTTCTTCTTTTTAAAAAAAGAGGTCTATTATGGAAAGTTTCAAATATATACAAAGTTGAGCAAATATTGTAACCAATTTCTTAGTAACTATCATCCAGCTTCAATAATTTTCAGTCTGTGGCCACTCATCTACTACATCCATCCACTCCCCTCACCCTGTGCCAATGCATTATTTCAAACAAATTCCTGGTATTATTTTATTATAAACTAGAGGCCCAGTGCACGAATTCATGCACAGGTAGGGTCCCTCAGCCTGGTTGGTGATTGGGGCTGATCAGGGCCAGCTGGCTGGGGGGGGGGGGGGGGCTGGGAGGGGAGGGGCTGTGGGAGGTTGGCTGGCTATGGGAGGTTGGCTATGGGAGCACACTGACCACCAGGGGGCAGTTCCTGCATTGAGCATCTGCCCCCTGGTGGTCAGTGTGTGTATAGCTACTGGCTGGTTGTTGGGTCATAACGGTCACTTAGGCTTTTTTATATATAGATATTTGCATATGTATCTTAAAGATAAGGAACCTTTGAAAAATATAACTATAATGTCATCACACCTAAAAAATTAACGTCTCAATATCATCCAATATCTGCTGAGTGTCCCAGTTTACATGGTTATCTCATAATATTTTTTCCCATTGTATTTTTTTGAATCTGGACCCAAAGGAATTGTACATGTGAAACACCTCCCCCCCCCTGGCCTCCCAAAGCATCACAATTTTATAAACTTAAACTTGTTTCTTGGTAGTAAAACTAATTTAGAAAATAATTAAATCAGTTAATTATCAGTAAGTTCACATATACATTCTGAGGTTTAGGATTTTATGAGTATTAGCATTTACTTAGTTTAAATAACACTTTGACCACAGAATATAAATGCAACAGAAGGAACTGACAAGTTGTCACAGGCACCAACCACACACTCTTAAATGTAACTTCCGTCATCAATGTCTGTGTGTTATATGGAACTGAAACTCTTTAGCAATGCATTTTCCTTTCTTGTTCCTAAAAGGATTTGAGGTGACTCACTTGAAGTCATTAAAATTTTGCTCCTAGTGCTATGGAAAATATTTATTGGTCTCATATTTATTTTGTATTCGGCTGATAATGCGACAGCTTGTTATATTACATCATTTACACCAGCGGTTCTCAACCTGTGGTTTGTGACCCCTTTGGGGGTCGAACGACCCTTTCACAGGGATTGCCTAAGACCATCGGAAAACACACATATAATTACATATTGTTTTTGTGATTAATCACTATGCTTTAATTATGTTCAATTTGTAACAATGAAAATACATCCTGCATATCAGATATTTATATCACGATTCATAACAGTAGCAAAATTACAGTTATGAAGTAGCAACAAAAATAATTTTATGGTTGGGGATCACCACAACATGAGGAACTGTATTAAAGGGTTGCAGCATTAGGAAGGTTGAGAACCACTGATTTACACAAAGACAGTATCATGACACATAAACAGCCTTTTGAATTTACATTAAATTCCCAAACTAAAATAAAGACAGACTAAAAGTACTGGACACATGTGTCCACACAATTAAAAAAATAATGCTATAAATGTTTTCAACTAATATTTGAGCACCACTGGAAAATTTAAGAACATTACTTGGGCTTCCCTTTTCTCCTGATTCTTTTCTATGCTTTGCAAAAGTCCAATGGTTTGCACAAGAGGAGAGGGACATGCCCTTCTCACCCCCCAAGAGGAAGAAGAAATGTCACTTGCCACTCATTTCCAAGAAGTATCTTGCGTTCATTAGCATTCGGCCTTGAGGTTTCAGCTCTAACTGGTTGAGAGAAGGAAAGGAATATCAGTCAAAAGGTGAAACAAGTGCTGAGGTTAATGATATTATAATTGATAAGTTTGGTGATGGCAGAATCCAATCATTGCTCCCTTTCATTTTACCCATGCATATCATCATAGTAGCATCCATGCATATAGTCTTTCTTTTATTAAGACACCTCAGCAACTCATTAATTTTATTTGGAGATCAAAACTTCCATAAGGAAGAAACAAATTCCCAAACAGATTCTATTTGATTTTCTTGTCCCGCACTGCTGCTTATCTGAAGAACTGTAAAGGGGCAATTCAGATCTTAAACATGACAAAAGAATCACAGACCCTGGGACTAGCTCACATGTAGTGAACAAGTAGGTCTTTGGAAATAAAGACAAAGCCTTTACTGCAGGTGCCTCCACACATGGGACAAGGTTAATCAGGGTACGAGATGGGAGTGACCTTTTGTTCTACAAGGAGAGACTTTTTCCTTGGGAAAGGGCTGGATAATCTAAAGGAAATTTTGATTCAATTGGTCTGAGAAATGATAAAATGACATATTTCAGTACCATTGCTAGGTGTACTGATTAATAATGCGGACTTTTTTTCACTAGATGGAGTTATAGATATGTTGATATATATGTGATTTGATATTATGCTATTTTGTTGTATTGTTCCTTCAGATTACCACTTGTTCTGATCAATGGCACATGCACTTTCTGAGCAGCACTTCAAAACATACAAAGCAGTAGAAAATTGGGTCTCTGAGAATAGTCTGTCTCAAAACAAGAAAAGTTCTATTGGGACGGTATACACAAATTACCTGAAAGATGGGGAAATGTGTACCTAGCGATGGACATTACTTTGAATAAAACACTTTTGATGTTTCTCTTGAAATTATCGTTTTTTTAAATTACAAAATCCGTATTAACCGGTTAATATTTCAGATTAACTATTAACCAGTTTTCCATTTGTCTTTTGTTCAGTTGATGTGACACCCATTTTCCTTCCTTTAAAATCTTTCCCATTGCTTGTAAATGACTGGAAATTGTTCCCTGAGCAACATTTAATCTTTCTGCAAGTTGTTTTTGAGTCTGACACGCATCTTCAATAATTACAATAATGCTTGTAATTTTGTTGGTCTTCAAACTTTTTCGGTTGACCTGGACGTTCTTTGTCTTTCAGATCGAAATCATCACTTTTAAAGCATTTAAACCAGAGTTTACAAGTATCTTGAGATGGAGCATGTTCACCATAAGCTTCCCGAAGTATACGATAACTTTCAGCAGCACTTCAAAATAAAGTAATGAATTAAAACTTCCTGCAAATGCTTTTCTTTTGGCGCGAAATTTTACATTTTTAAGCGTAAACATATCTATGATGTTAACACCTTCAGAAAATTTGACATATGAAGTTTTGAAGCTTGTTGTCAATACAAAAAAATAACATACATATCAAATCACATATATATCAACATATGTGTAACTCCATCTATTGAAAAAAATCCATATTATTAACCAGTACACCTAGTATGTAGAAAGGATTAGAGCAAAATGTCATTTAAGGGGTGATACAGTATTGTGACATAATGGGAAAAATGTCAAATCCACCATAACCTGACCACTATTGCTAATATACTAAACCATAACTCTATATTGTTAATATATCAAAAAGAATATGAAGATGAATTAAAGGTCATTCTTGACAATTACATCCATGAGTTAACTAGAATAACTGAGACTAGTTAAGAAAGGACTGGTTGAACCCAGGACTGAATTTGAATTGTGACTAAATAATTTACTAGCTGTGTGACCTTGTGTAAGTCACTAATCCTTCAAAGATCTCTGAAAAACTGATATAGTGACACTTCTGTCACAGTATCACAATTACTAGAATTTTATGATAAAATAAGTCTGTACTGCTTGGTCAACATTAAATTCTCTTGAAAACCTAAATAAATTAATGAAAAGAGAAGTGCTTTTGCCATCAAGAATATACACTGCTGTTCTCTGGTTTGTGGAATATGTAATAAAGGTGGACGCAAAGGTGGAACTAGAAGAGCAGGAGACAATGAAGTGGGGGAGATTGGGACCAGGTAACCATAGTTATCAACAGGCAGGACTTACTGGTGATGGGGGAAGTTAAACCTCTAAGCTGCTGGCAAAACAGTATCCACAGAAAGTCATAGTCCATCACGTTTCTGAGAGTGAATAGTAGGTCACCATACAGATGTTAAAAAACTTGCGAAAACAGGAGGCAAGCCTCCGTGGGGTGTTTAGAAATTGGATGATGGTGTCTGCATAAGTGAAAGGCAGCTTTGAGAAAAGATTATTCTAAAAATAAAGAAATTAATTTTAAGAACGTAGAAGCATGAGAAAATATAAGTCCAAAACAAAGTCCCAAACAACCTGTTGGCTCTTAAACACTATAAATAAAAGTCAATCAAGAAAAAGCTTTTTTTAAAAAGCTGGAAAATGTAAAAAAGTTGCTAATTAAATGAAGATCTGAAGGTCCCCAAGGGTTATGTCTAAATAATCATAGATTGCAAAAAAAAAAAAAAAAAGTGAAAAGTCTGATAAGAATAAAATCAGAAAAAGCTGAGGCAAACAATCAAAGGCAACTTTGAGATACAAATAGAAAAGCAACCTGTTTATCAGTGAATCTTAACAAAAGGATTAAAAAGGTAGTCATCCTTTCATTATTTGAGAAGGAAATAAAATAGCATGTTACTTTTAAAAATTAGGGATTTGGTGACTTTTTCTTTTTAATAAGGCAGAAAGCAGAAAGTAAATGGGAAATGATGAAAACTGGGGAAGACTTTCTCTAGTTAATTTCTGCTTTCTCCTAGCCTAGCCTAATGCTCCCTTGCTTCAGGCCCAGCTACAGCCTCTCCCTTCACTTACCTGGTTTATGTAAACCCTTTAAGACTATAGTACACATCTGTGACATTATTGTACTACTTGCCCAATTAGCTACCCAGGAGGAGTTCTGTTTCCATGAGTCTTCCCCCAAGTGCTCAACAGATACTGCTGAACTAAATTATCTGGGCACATCTAAGCATAGGAACCCTTTTTTAAAAATAAAAAATCTTGGCATATGCTTATCTTTAAAGATGACTTTAGTGACACTAGCAAAAGATTTATATAAAAATACACTTCCCTAATAAGTACTGAATTTTTTTTTTTGAGGTAAAAAATACAAAACGGACACAAAAAAAATCTAGTTTTTAGGCGTATACCATTCTTATTCTTTTTTTTTTTTTTTTAAATATATTTTTATTGATTTTTTACAGAGAGGAAGGGAGAGAGATAGAGAGTTAGAAACATCAATGAGAGAGAAACATTGACCAGCTGCCTCCTGCACACTCCCTACTGGGGATGTGCCCGCAACCAACGTACATGCCCTTGACCGGAATCGAACCTGGGGCCCTTCAGTCCGCAGGCCGACGCTCTATCCACTGAGCTAAACTGGTTTTGGCCCATTCTTATTCTTATTTTGAATCCAGTGACTTGAAAATCTTTTGGGTGGAGTTATTAAAAATCTGAGTTATAGGAAGTAAGAAGCAGAAAGGTAAGATTCTCTCTGTTTCTGTAAATGATATAAACATTTGATAATATTTTTCTGGGTTCCATGTTATTTAAAAGCAGTTTTCACTGGTATAGAAATACTTTCATTTTGTAGGCCCCAGCAATTTTCACTGGGAATTTTTTTTTTATTATATATTTTACTAGTGGCCCGATGCACGAAATTCATGCAATGGGCTCGGCCCCTGCAGCCTCAGCTTCGTCCAGAAGGTCATCTGAACGGTCGTTCTGCTTTTTGGACTAATTAGCATATTAGCTCTTTATTATATGGGATTCTTCCCTTTAATATTTATAAACATATGTTAATAAAGCACTTATAAAAGTTTTCAAAACCTTGATGTAGTAACATGGAATGTGCATGATGTACTTTTTAGTACAAAGTAAGCTAAGTGAATACATTATAGCTAAAACAATTTATAAGGATTGGCAAAGTATGGAGAAGACCAAACATTAAATAGATCTTTGCTCTATACTCTCACTTATCTATCATCTTATCTGTAAGATATCTTATCAAGATATTTATGTGTTATCTTGATAAATAGACAACAGTTATGGTCCCAAGTTAGGGGGCATTTGTGATATTTCTGAGCTTACTTTTAGTTATAAATCATGAACAGTTGTTCATAGCCTAAGAGACGTTCTCCACCTTACACAGGAATCAAAGAGATTTGAATATGACAATATGTTCAATAGTCCACAAGTAATGATCATTGTCATTATCAAGGCACCAATGACTAAGTAGGGAGTCTGTTTACACAAGGCTACTATGTCATAATTTTAGGATGACATTGAAATTTTGAGCTAGTCTTTAGCTAATATGGTACTTATCACTTAATGGTACTCACAGTTTAAATAAGGCTCACAGCTCAGATATTTACCCATATTTCTGTCCTCCCGTTGTTCTTCCTACATCTCTCAGCCAGGGAGTAGAGTTCGACAGTAGTTTCAGATATTAGGTCCACATTTTTGCCCTTCACGATGATCTGCATTACTCTTCCCTTGTTGATATGGGCGTCAAAAGTGCTGTCCCAGGGTGGGTACATGGTTGGCTTTTTCTGGATGTACATCTGCCCATTCTCTAGGGACAGAAAGAGATGGTCTCGTTATTCCTTTAGCCCACTTGGGGGAAAAATCAATTCAATTCAGCAGTGGCACTCATTCCATCTACTCTCCAGGATATATAATCCTGCTGGAAAGACAAAAATGATGCAGAAAACAATTAGAGACAATGTAGGACAGAATGAGACAGTTCCAAGTTTGGCAAGCAAGGTAATGTAATGAAATGTAAAGTCAATCTGGATAATTTAGGCAACAAAAATCTGACAATGCCTTGGAGTGGCACCGTTCTTTTCCTATCCAACAGTTAATTGCTTCACTGTGAGTGTGAATATCTAAGCAAATAAAGAGAATTAAAGGGCTAAGCTTAGTATATTTGGTAGGGCAGAGTGACTTACACCCCATTCTTTATGGTAAAAGGCATAAACTATAAAATATAATGAGCCATTATTGCCTTCTCTAATTTTCAAATGCGGATACATTTTACCGGAACCAGGCACCATGCACCCTAAGCAAAAATTGACAAGTAACTTGGAGAGGTGGTGGCCTTCTCCATGGAGTGAGCCAGTGGAGCAGGCCATAGACCTGCAGTGAGGAAGAAAGGCAGTGGCAGCCTCAGGAATGGTTCTAACAAGAATTATGGTCAGGATGGTGAGGTTTAAGGGAAACCTCCCCAGAGCCACCAGGCAATTGGGAGAGTTCACTAGTGGGAGTATAAATAGTGTTGTCCCATCTTTCATCCAGATTGGGTTTCTGTAGTAGATGTTCTCTAATCATTCTAGAAGCAGAAAATGACAGTGGCATATGAGTGTTTGTTTCTTGTGATAATAAGCACAGCATGTGGCAGATTTAGCAATTCAGCGGTGTTGATGAAACCAAAGGTAAAGACCGTTTAAAGCAGGGAAACCAAGTAGTTCTGACTCCAGATGGACCTTTCTCTCCAAGACACACTGTTAGAAGGGAACAGGCTAAATTGGTATTTGGGAGGTATACAAGGATGTGAATAAGCTGAAACTTCTCTTTTTAGGCAAACCTGGTTATTAGAGGTATGAACTCTGATAATGATAGGGGGAGAATAGGAAGGGGAAGATTTCTATTGCTTGTTTAAAAGAAATTTAACTAGGAGAGTGACATCGATTAGTCTGTTACTGGAAAGAACCATGGGCGAGGATGAAGATTTAGTAAAGTAGAAGGCACTGTTTGAGGAAGTGTAATTATTAACCGAGGCCGAGAAGAAGGAATAGTTTGTCACACTTAGTGAAGTTTCTACCAGCACTCTGATACCCCCTTAACTTTCAGGGATAATACAGACAGAGCTAAAGGAGTGGCATGGGTATATAGTGCTGCTCCCTCTGGTTCTGCTGATGACAAAGCTGGGATTGAGGCCTGGGAATAGTCCTCGCGCACATGCACCTTCCGCTCTTTCCTCACTGATTTCATCACACCTTGGTTTAAGGTTTGCTTATAAGTGGGAGAAAAAGCCTGTGAGAAATTTTGAAAATATTTTTTAAAAACATTAAATATGATTAATAATCTTGGGAAAAAAGAAAATTGAATTGGATTTAAAAACAAACTATGGCAAGGTTAACGATCATAGTAGCATTTTACTTCTATGGACTCTAAGCCCCTCCTTCTCATAATTCTTCTCATAACCATAACCTTTCTCCACCCGACAAAGGACAGAAGTTCGCAGGGGGAGGCATTTTTCACACTTTTGATCACTAGGTTTGTAATCATCTAAAAAAGAGGACCAGAACTCAGCATCTGTCTAGTTACAGTGAGTTTCATCATTGTTTCAAAGGCTCTCGGGCCCTCAGCACTGTGTTCTGTTTGTCCCTGTTCTGTGAATTCACCATGAAAAAGGCAGCCACACAGCCCCAAGGTTGAAGTGTGTTTAAATTCTGTAGAAGTAATACTTGAATGATAATGTTCAGAGAGATTTCCTTTCTGAACAAAACCAAAGCAAAATAAAAAACAACAGGCTAACCTTTGGAAAAACAAAGTCATCTTCTTTTTTGACAAGGTCTTGATCCACATGGCTGGTTAGACCAAGTTCAAAGGCAAGGCCAAAAGGAGAAGAAATTAAAAAAAAAAAATAAAGCTCCCGGGAAGCAAATGTCAGGGAGACCTGTGGTTGTAAAGAGAACTGGGATCCAGGAGACCCATTAAGTCCAAAGCAGCTTTGAAGAGCTCAAGACATTTCACACTTCAAAGATTTCTGTGACATTTGAAAGGTTTTAGATTGGGAGCAAGTGCCATTCTCACTTCAAACTAAGCAGGAGAGAAGTCTGGTCAGAAGGGAAATCAGGATGATTCAGATGGTCTCCTCAGCTTTGACACACTCACTGTGGCAGCAGGAATGAAGTCAACTGGGAGTCCAAGTCTTTTAAAGGAGAGAAAAGGAAAGACAGGAGGACTGGGAACCCCAGGATGCTGAGCCAGTAACATCTAGCTAGAGATTCTTACCTGCAGAATCAGGGTCTCACCTGCAGAATCAGGTTCCCCTTTGTGTCTGTAAATGTTACATTTCTCTGTCCCCACCCCCTTAGAGGCAGTAACATTTCTCTGTCCCCATACCTTCTCTCTCCCCGTTCCTACTTTTTGTTCTTTACTCCACATTACTTACCATATAATATTTTTGTTTCCTTCCTATCTTCCTATGCAAGAATAGAAGTGCTAAAGCAAAGACACTTTTTCTGTCCCAGTGCACAGTAGGTGCCCCATAAATACTTCTCATGCAAATGAACTGTAATGGCTCCTATGGTCACTGAAGACCTGCCTGGGGTAATCTTACTTCTCTACAAAGTGTCTGCTGAAACAAGAAGTGTATGGAGGGAAACAGGAAAGGTAATGGGGCTGGGAAAACTTTGGGATGTAAACTTCCTTCAGCGGTTCTCAACCTGTGGGTCGTGAACCCTGAAAATACATCCTGCATATCAGATATTTACATTACGATTCATAACAGTAGCAAAATTACAGTTATGAAATAGCAATGAAAATAATTTTATGGGTGGGGGTCACCACAACCTGAGGAACTGTATTAAAGGGTCGCGGCATTAGGAAGGTTGAGAACCACTGCTAGAAAGTCCATAAGACTGAGGATCCTCAGAGGGAAGGGGTGAAGGAGTGGGAAGAGATCAACAAAAAAGCTTATATGCATATATGTGTAACCCGTGGACACAGAAAATAATGGGGTAAAGGCCTGGGGAGGGGACAGGAGTGGAGGTCAATGGGGAAAAAAGGGGAACATCTGTAATACTTTCAACAATAAAGATAAATTAAAAAAAAGAAAGTCCATAAAAATCTTAAAATATAGAGGCAGGGAGGAGAATGGAAACCAGTGGAAGTGACTGTGGAGAAATTCCAGTCAGAATGGGATTATTTTAATTTAATGATCTAACCCACAAAAGGACTTTTGAAAGCTTGTCACGCTTTCTCCCTCACCATGAACTGCCTATCTACATTTCAATTTGACATAACACGAACTATTATTTTACTGATCCAGGGTCTTAGTGCAAAAGTAAGTTTTCTGAAATTTGGTTCCTAATGGCTAATTCATATATTCTTTGTAATATTCATCAACTATGTGCAAAGAAACAGAAAGCCATCTTTAGAAGCTAATTCTAAGATTATGCAGACTTAACCTATAATCATTGAAAACAATGAGTCTTAACAATATAGGTCCCATGTTCCACATTAGAGCACTAGATTCCCTCTAGCCCCCCACCCCATTAACTCCTCACATAAAGTCTGAAAACCCATTTCTCCTTTCCTTTGCTCCCTTTGTTTATGTGGGAAAATGGTCTCATGAAATAGAACACAGGCAGGTGGCCTGGGTCTAGTTCAGAGGTGACCACTAAGCCCATTTACCCTTCAGGAGGTACTGGGCTTCCCTGGGCATCAGTTTCCTGGGATGAAAATTAGGTTGAACTAGATGACCTCGAAGACTGGGAAAGGCCTTTGAAGCAGGGGGTCCCGCGGGGGTGAGGCTGACGGAGTCCTAACGAAGCATGCCCGACTCCGGAGACCAGGTTCAGTGACGCAGATCTAAGTTTATTGTGTAAGTGCAGCAGTATATATAACTTTTTGGACCAATCAGAAGTTTACACTATCCTTAGGGCAGCCAATAGTAGGAAAGATCAGGGTACTGTGTAGGGGCTCTAGGAGTTTGCTCAGGCGGGCGCTGCCACTTCCAGGTGTGCCGAGGAAGCTTGTATAGGCGGAGTGCGCTCACGCCATTGCATCCGCCACTGCACTGAGATAGATCTCCTGAGCTCTTCCCACAGGCCTTGCTTCATAGTTCACAGCAGGATCTTCCTATCCCGCCCCAGCTTGGAAGACCCACACTAGCTTACCTGATTCAACATATTCCTTGACCAGCACAGCGCAGTAAGGGTTAACGGCCTCTCCTTGACATGGCTGGCAGGACCCGCAGTCAAAGTTGGACAAACCAATTCGAAGAAATGGTGACATAGTGGCTCCTGTAAAGTGACAAAAGACAAATGCTATTTCAGGGGCTATCAAATGTATTATTTTTGGTGTCCTATCTCCACCTAACCAGTGCTTTATTGCCAACAGCCTCAGCTTCAAATGGCTTAACTCTCCATTTGAACAAATGCTTTTACTCCCCCTTCTGCAAAATATATTACTGGGCTCACCCCAAACCACAGACCGACTTGCCAAGGAAGGAGGCTTTCTGGAAGTCTGCGTTATTCAACCTCATCGGTTGGAATTGTAATCCACTCTTCATTTAATGCAGTTATGTCTGATAGTTGCAGAGAGAGGGAAACGTTTCCCAACATTTTATTTCTTCTATTATTCAAGTAGGAACCCAGGAAACAACGAACAATAATAGAAAAATGAGTTTATAAAGAGTGAGTCTATTTTAGTCACACCAGTTAAATATGACACCACAACATTCTTACATGGGCTATTTGTGTGTGTGGTAAAACTGGCTCTGGGTATTTAGCAGCTGAGCCCTATGTACTTTAGACATTTCAAAAAGGTTGCTTTCTTCATAGTCATATATATGTGTGATATGTAAATATGCATACATATAAAATAAGCTTTTGAATGTCATGAACTACTTAAAAAACCCTAAATCATTGACTGCCATAAAACAGTGCTTTATTGTGCAAGGATCAACAAAGTACTTCATAAAAGCCAATTAACTCATAATTAAGCTTGCCTAGAGATATAGGTGAAAATCATAGTCTTGGCCACACATTTAGGATTCTAGTCTGAATCTTCACCTGCTGTTCCTTCCTTTCCTTGTTTACTCTGGCTGCCACTTATCTCAACTAAGCACCTTTTTCCCTTTTTAACCTACTTTTCTATGAGGCCACATTACTTTGAAACTATTAACTGGTATTCAGTGAAAAGTTACTTCTTTTGGCTTCTTGAACTGTCTCCTGAATTTTACCAGTTTCTTAAGTAAGCTGAAGTTAACAAGAACAAAGTTAATCATTACAAAGCCTTAGCTGTCTTTTCTACCTTATATAAAGGAAGTAAACTGCTCAGACTAATGGGAATCCAGATGTGAGAATCAATGACTTTGCTGGAAATGTTGGGTCCGGAATCCTGAATCCGAGTGGTAAAAGTTCACCAGTCCTGGGGAATGCCAGTCATCTCTGGATCTTTTGGTTTTTTTTGGACCCAGAGAGAGACAAATTAGGGGCTCTTGACAACTGTTGTTAATTTCATGGATTTTAAGCAAGTCCCAATTTCCCGCGGAGTTTAGCAGGTTTAACTAGAGGAGCTGGTTACAGAATCATGATTTGTTGGGGTGTCCTTAGTCTCTGAAACACAAGCTGTGTAGGTCACTCTGTTGAATTAGCAGCAGGATGATTTCAGATTTGTCTTTAGGGGACCCCTTCACCCTCTGAGTTTAGAATTCTCAGGCAGTAGGTGAGCTGGTAATGGAGCGTTCTCTGGAGAAAACTTCTTTGAGACCCCTCCCCACCTCTCCTGGGCCACATAGGTCTTTTGGAGAAATCTGTGTATCTCCAGTAATCAGGAAAAATCACCAGAAACTATTCTCATTTGAGAATATTTACCATAGGTGAACTCTGTGAAGATTTCTTCAATACAAGTAAAGATAAGTAATTCTTTCTTGAGTCAGGAGGGATCATTGACTCATGAAGTGTGAGTTACAAGCACTTTGACCTTTAGGGAGGGATTTGTCATTCTGCCATTTCCAGGCTGGGTTCACAATTAGGTGACAACAGCTCAGCATGCACCTGGGAAAATCTGTCTGGGAATAGACAGAAACCTCTAAGGTAACCTGGGTTTCTCTGTATGAAAGAGAGGAGCAGTGAAACCCCCGCTCCTCCCACAGGGCTTCTTAGACAGCAACTGACCTATTTCATTAGCAGTCCAGATTCATTTGCCATTTCACCAGATTCTCTTACCTTGTCCACTCACCGATGAGCATTTGACAGTTTACCTAGTGTATGCACCTGTGTGAGAGTCAAGCCACTGCCTCTCTTTCTAAAGGTCTAGTTCCAGTGACAGGATTTGACAGTTTGACATCCAAAAGAGCGAATTGACATTTGTGTGTTTAACTTCACACATCTTTTAATAACGCTCAAGCTCAGGGGTGGGTATTTTTAAAGGCCAAAGGTAGCATTTTGTTCCTGAGCTCTTCAGAAAAACTTCCCCTCCTGTAGCAATAAAGTGATCCGTATGGTATATGAAGAAAACACACAAAATTGGAACATCTCACAGTTCCAGCAATGAAAACAAATTGCTATTACTATTTTGATATATATTTCTCTAGTCTTTTAAAATAAACAGGTTTTGTGTGTGTTTTTTTTTTGTTTTGTTTTGTATACTGTGCTCATATGTATGCATGGAATTATATTTGGCTTTTTCGTTTAATATTTTACCATAAAACAGTCTATGTTACATTATTTTTGACAGCATCCTTTTCATTCTTGCATGACGTTCTACTGAGGGACAACACTGGGATGTGCTTTACTAAAGTCTTATAGTTTCACAGTTAGACTGTTTCCAAATTTTCCATACTAGAAATATGCTGTCATAACCATCCTTTTATAATTTTTTTAAAAATTAGGAATATTGCATCAGACTAGATCACCAGAGCACTACAATATTACTAGATCTGATGATATTACTAATCGTAAGGTCTTATATATTTCAAGAAAATAATGAAACATAAAGCCAAGAACTTAGCAAGGGCAATATGGATGGAAATTACCACAGACAATGAGTTAGCATCATCTATATATATAAAAGCCTAAGCCAGTAGGTATGATGCTCACTGACCACCAGGGGGCAGATGCTCAACTCAGGAGCTGCCAAGTAACAGCAACTTTGCAGAGTGCCCTCTTGCACTCTGGAACCCTTCAGGGGATGTCAGACTGCCGGTTTCGGCCTGATCCCTGCAGGCCAGACTGGGGGACCCCTCTGCTGGAGGGACCCCGCTCACTCCGCAGTCACCTTTCGAGCCGCAGCACCATCCCAGGTGCGGCTAGCTGGGGAGGGACCACGGGAGGTTGGCTCCAGGGCGTGTCCGGCCCATTTCACTCAGTCCCACCCACCATCCACCTTCTAATTAATTTCCTTTCAATGTGCACGAATCCGTGCACCAGGCCTCTAGTTCTTACGTAATAAGCACAGCAAGTTTGCATAAATGCTACCTATGACCTGAATGCGTAAGTGGCAATGACACAAACTATACAAAATACAGAAAACATAGCTGCAACTAGTTGCATGAAAAAGTGTTCAGCCTTGTGAGCAATTCAAGAAATGCCAAATAAAACAAGATATTATATAATTGCATTAATATACTATTTTTAGAAAGACAAAGCAATATGGAGAAAAAATATTGGTGGTTGCCAGTGCTTGGGGGAGGAGGCAGGGTATGGCTTTATAGGGATCGATGAGCAAGTTCTGGGGAAAGATCGAATTGTTCTACAGCCTGACTGTGGTAGTGCTCACAGAAATCTAAACTGAAATTCACAGAATTATACACCAAAAACAAAAGTCAATTTTGCCATATGATAATTTAAAAATCAAATTAAAATATGCATTTGGCATTTCAAGGCATGGATAATAAATCCAGAGGGTATATAGATAAAAATGCAAAAATATACATTGGAAAAATGTGAATTAATATAACAAAATATTAATTTTAAACCATAAGGTAATTAAGAGTAGCCTCCTCAATTTACTAGATAGAAACAGAGTCTTAAAGATAAACAAAACAACTTTTACTCTGCAGTATTTAAGCTTTTTTGAAATTTTGCATTTTGGTTCAAATGGCTGAGATGAAAAGTAACATTAGAATTTGATAACGCATTTTCTTTAAAGATCTATAAATATTCAACGCTTATAGATCCTGTAATAATGAAAAAAGTTAAAATATTTAATATATAAAAAATAATAATAATTTTTTACCTTTGTGATTAGCAAATATTTTGGAAATGCTCTTACCTCACACTGGCAAGGACAATGTCAATCATATGCTTTTATATAATGAGGCTTGCAGTGTAAATTTCCACCATTCTCTTGAGGACACACATGCATACACACTCCTATGTATGTGTGCATGTCTATGTATATCTCAAGAGCCAAGAAAATCTGCAATAAGCACAAGAAGAAGAATGAACATGAAAGCTTTTGTGGGCTGGCTTCTTGTGCTCAGAGCTGATGGTGAGAAAGGGGATTTCCCAGGGTGCTAAAATAGAAAGGAGAATGATTTGTGTGCAAAAGTACATGCACGGGATAGGATCTATCAGGGGTCCTCCCCCAGTTTCTCTGAATGTAAATTTCATAAATCGCCTCTTTACTTTCCATTGACAACAAACAGCACGTGTATAAGGGCAGTGCTGTGCTTATACAACAAACAGTGCAGTTCTGGCCAGGCTGTACCCGAGCCCAAGGGCTGGTTCCCACTACAGCCTCTCCTCTGAGCAATCAGACCACAAGCTCAGTTCTCTCCTGGACAGCTCCTGGGGATCCTCCCAACAGAACTCATTGTCCTGCCTTTCAAATCTGCCCTTCACTTATGGTGCCAAGACTTTCGGCTTAGCACTCTGCTCTGATGTCACTTTTCCCCTCATGCACCACAAGCAAATTGCTTTTTTCCTTCTCCACCTCCTCTCCCCATTTCACTGTTGCCTGAGCTCAATTCTGTATCCTCTCTTGTTTGACTCATCACAGCAGCGTATCCTGTGTTTCTCTCTGTAGTTCTGGTCATCTCTCATTCCCAGACAGGTCTGCAACCAGAACTTTCCTTAGGATTGTGCAGAACTATTGCCATTTCTCCAACTGCCAAGCTGTTTCATACATTTAGGTGTGTAGTAATACTGCTCCCTCTCTGGAATGCCCTCCTATTTCACTCCACCCTCCACCTGCCCCATACTTACATCCTCATCTTTCAAGTTCCTGCTCCATATCTACCTCCTCTTTGAAGCCTCCATCACTCTCCCTTCAACACATCCTGGTGGAGTTTACTTGGCCTTCTAGGCTCCCATGGGTCCCTAGGTACATTGTGAGACAGCACCTGCCAAATTTATTTACCTCACCTCTACCATTTCAAAAGGCTGAGTATGGTAGATTGTGTCACTCCCATTTTCTGTCCTTGACTCCTTTCAGTTTCCAAATTTGGGGGACATAGTACAGCCCCACCAGGATTTCTCCTATTTAATCCTTGGGGCATCACATATACTTAGAAGAGGGCAGTGACTCAAACTATAGATGTCTCTCTCATTTTATCTGCATCACATCTAGCAAATCCCCTCTCCACAGAGTGAGTGCGTGTGGATGCCTTACTTTCCTAGTCCCTAGTTTCTCTGTAATCAAATTTCTTTGGACATTGCCATTAACTTCATGGGGTGGTCATATTTCCCTATAATACTTTACTCTACTTATTGGCTCATGTTGGTGCCCCCACATAAGATTGTGAACTCTGAGAACAGGGGCCATGTTTTAATCATGTATGAACCTCCACGGCTGATACCTCTCTCTGACAGGTAGCCTAAGCTCATTGCATTTTTGTTAAGGAACTTAATTTTCAAAAGTGGCATTTTACATCATCTCTTAATCTTTATGCGTTTCTCTTACCTGCAGGGGTACACTGAGGTTCAGTTAGGTGGCAGACAATTATAGAGGAAGTCAATACAAAGGAAGAGTCTCTGGCATTGTTGTTGTTACAGGCAGAGAATCAATGCCATTCCCAGCTCAGCTGCAGGAGCTCTTTAACTTCTAATGCTGCTTTCTCATTTGAAAAATGGTGATAACACTATTGCTCATCTCACAGGGCTATGAGGATGAAATGAGCAAATACATGGAGGTGCTTAGAATGGGGTGGCACATCATAAACTCTCAAAAAGTGTTAGTTATTATTATTATTATTGCAACTCTGATGTATTTTCTAATGGACTTTATCGACTTTACTAGTTGTATCAAAAAGGTCAGGAAGAGAGGAAAGCATATCTGGGCTGCATGAGGTGACCATCCTCCGTGCTCTGCCACTGAGCTCCCATAAACCCCATATGTGTCTCTCTTATTGTGTGCATTACCCTCTAATAGAATCATCTTGACGCCGGCACTTATCATGATGAACTATCAGTGGGTCCATGCAATCTTCTGTGCTTTTGCTACCCCAGCTGTGAAATATCATTACAATATGTACTTAAAATTTGTAGAGAATATTTACTCTCACAGCTCAATGTTTTCACCTGTAAGTGTGATCTCATCCATCTCTAGCAGGTAGCTATGATGCAAGTAGATGTTCAAGTGAAATTGCTTGGCGGCATGCTTAAGGTCATGCAAGATTAAGTACTGAACTGAGAATTCCGGTCTCTTAACTCCCTAGGTGTTGACTTGCCTACTTACCTAGACTGACTCACTTGCCACAGTTCAAACCTGCGGAATGCCTTCACAATGATGTCAAGGATTGTGGCCACATAGCAAAAGGTGATGCCACATAGAAATAGAAAACAAGGGAACTGCTATGTACTCTCATCAGCTAAAAAAGATCCAGACCTCTCTTCCTCTGCAGCAAATGAAATAAGAATAAGCATACTTTTTTATTTAAAAAATATATGGACAGCACTTGCATTGCTGTAATTTAGTTGGAGATACCTTGTTGACAAGAGGGACAGTCTCACAGAAATATCAAAACATGAAGCAGAACAGAAATTAATCAATAGTAAATTGGGGAATGAGGGAAAAAAATCATTCAGTGGTTTCCATATCCTTCAGTTCAGCCAAAATTCGGTAAATTAAACATCAGGTAAATTTTGGCAAATTAAGCTCTGTCTACAGCTTTTAGTTTTCTTTATGAGATGTAAAAGGTTTCTTGGGTAAAGGAGACTGCTGAATGAAATGACCTACTGCTGTAGAAAATAACCTATAATAAAAAAATAATTTGCCTTGCAATGTGCATAGAAGAAAGACGGTAACCCGTGAGTGATCATGTAATCGGGAAGCGTGTTATCCTGTGGCTGAGCCTTCTACCAAGTAGTACAATAAAAAGAGTCAGATTAAATATTAGCCTCTCGCCCACAAATACGGTCTCAAAAGTGAATTAAAATAAGTATGAACTGAAGGTAGTAGTTTAAAATAATCGCTAAAGTATGTGGCTGTAAAGACAAAAGAAAACAAGCCTAACCTTAGAACTAGCAAGGAAGGAGGGTTTATCAACAGAGGTACCAACTACCTGCAAACATCAACAAGAACCCTCCATTATGGACTGAATTGTATGCCCGCAAATTCATATGCTGAGGCCCTAAGGCCCCATGAGACTGTATTTGGTGACAGGGTCTTTAGGGAGGTGATTAAAGTGAAATGAAGTTGTAAGGGTGGGCCCTCATCAAAATAGGACTGTTGCCCTTACATGGAGAGGAAGAGACCAGACAACCTCCACCTCCACTTCACAGTGTGAAGGCTCCATAAATAAGCCAGGAAAAGCGCTCTCATCAGAAACCAACTGTGAGGGCACCTTGATCTTGGAATTCCCAGCCTGCAGAACAGTGAGAAAAGAGATTTCTATTGTATAAGCCTCTTGTTTAATATCGGTCTGTGGTATTATGTTATGATAGCCCAAGCCCACTAATATAACACCCTGCCCTCCTCCACCAAAAACACAGCATAGAAACAAAACAAATATTGAAATATAGAAAATAAAACACCTAGGATAACATTATTAATATTCTGATATTAATTTGACATGGTAATAGTCCCACTAAAGCATAGCTCTGATCAAAGTACACAAATACTAAAATAAAACTGTCCCAGTCCACACTGAATTAAATCAGGATTTCTTAACCTGTTATTTTAAAACCTTCATGAGTTGGCTTCCACTTGCCCTCCCCACACAGCACCCCTGACTCAGCTTATCTCAACTTCTCCATTTGCTGAATACACTCAACCCTCCATCTCAGTGGCTCTGTTTTTACACCTTTCCTTCTGCTGGGAATGCTCTGTGCACCTCCACAGGGTGTGCACAGCTGCCACCCTGCCGTCTTCCTCATCCTACAAGGATCTCACTTATGTACTGCCACATTCAGAAATTCTTTCCTGCTCCCATGGGACGAGGAGTGATTTATTTGATGGATGAGTTTTAGAAGAATAAACTGTGCCTGCCCTGCCCGGCCTCCTTCTCTCTGTTGGAGGGATCTGCTGACTTTCAGAGAGTGTCTTTCCACTCTTCTCTGGCATTCCATAAGCATGGTGGGGTCGATCTGCTTCAGTCCTGGCCATTGTCCAGCATTGTCTAGGACACTGAGCAATGACCAACCTATTTGCTTAAAACACTTTGGTCCTATCCACCAATCCAGCCTTTATTATTCATCAAGTTAACATTTATTTTTCTTCATTCCCCTGACTCCTGATCTGTCTCTCCATTTGTTTTAAGCACAAGCACAGCCCAGAGGGCTTATTTTTGGGTCCCCTACAATTCACAAAACTTTTCAAAGAGCTTTAGAAAATGTATAGTATTCAATCTTCTCATCAAGCCCACAGGGTAGGTATAATTGGCTCCATCCCACAGATAAGAAACCTGAGGCTTGAGTGGGTAAGCAGCTTGCTGAAGGTCATACCACTAGTACTGGCAGAATCTCAATCCCAGCCTTGGTTGCTAAGTGTCCCACCCAAACTAGTCAATGATTTCTTGCTAGAAAATGTCAGTTAAGGTTAGGTCAGAGAGGAAGTGAAAGCCTGGAAATTTCCCCATAGATAATTTCCATCTGCTCTACCAGTCTCTCACTAGAAAGGACCTGTTAAAACTGGTAGCACAGGCTTTCTCAGCACCCTCTGTGCTGACTACTTGCTTAATTACCTAAGGTACTAGCTCTTTGTCAATACATGTGATTTAATCTATCTTGAACCCATATCTGTAATCTGAAGAGTTAAAAAGTGGGTAATATAAGCAGAGCTGAAGTTTCTTGGAATAACTCAAGTTCTTTTCTGGAACTGAGGTCACCACTGCTGACCTTGGTAATTTTCTCAAGATGTCACTAGTGTGTGCTGTCTCACCTCTATGCTCTCTCCATTCATGCACTGCTGGTGGCTGACTGTATTAGTGAAGATTTCTGTGGCCAGACTCGAGAATAAAAGTAACTGCTTCTATACAGTTGGAGCAAAGCAGTCTCTTTGGAAGCATTTTCTAAGCAGAGTGTGGGTAATCATTTACTGGGTTCAAAGAGGCTGTCTCCTATAAGCAGCACATTTTATTTCTGACTCTGTTTATTGTGTCAAAATTTACTCTTAAAAGACAATCTTTACCATACACACACAAGAAAAAAAGAAAAGAAATAAAGAACTATATGTGGTGAAGGATATGTTAATTAGCTTGGTTGTCATGAATATTTCACAATGCATATGTATATCAAATCAAGTTGTATAGCTTAAGTATAATCAGTTTTTAAGTGGCAATTATCCTATACTAGAGGCCCGGTGCACAAAAATGTGTGCACTTGGGGAGGGGGTCCCTCAGCCCAGCCTGTGCCCTCTTGCAGTCTGGGACCCCTCGGGGGATGACCACGTACTGGCTTAGGCCCGTTCCTCGGGGGATTGGGCCTAAGATGGCAATCAGACATCCCTCTGGCAGCCCGGCTGCCCTCGGGGGATGTCTACTTGCCAGCGGGGAGCAGACCTAAGCTGCAGTCAGAAATCCTTAGCGCTGCTGAGGAGGCGGGAGAGGCTCCCACCACACTGCTGTACTGGCAGCCATCAGCCTGGCTTGTGGCTGAGCAGAGCTGCCCCATGTGGGAGCACACTGACCACCAGAGGGCAGCTCCTGCATTGAGCATCTGCCTCCTGGTGGCTAGTGTATGTCATAGTGACCAGTCATTCCCAGTCTTTCTGCTATTAGGGTCAGTTTGCATATTACCCTTTTACTATATAGGATAGAGGCCTGGTGCATGGGCGGGGCTGGCTAGTTGGTGTCCCGGGTCAGGGTGGGGGTCCCGCTTGGGTGCCTGGCCAGCCTGGATGAGGGGCTGATGGCTGTTTTCAGGCTGGCCACACCCCCTTTAGGGTGGGGGTACCCACTGGGATGCCTGGCCAGTCTGGGGGAGGGGCTGAGGGCCGTTTTCAGGCTGGTAGGCGACTGAAGCTCCCAGCCTCTCCTTTATTTATTTATTTTTTTATTCTGGGATTTATTTACCTTCTATAATTGAAACTTTGTTGCCATTACTAGAGCTGGGAGCCGGCTCCTACTCGCTCCAGCTCTGAGGCCACGGCCTGCTGAAAGCAGGTATCTGGGGTTTGTTTAGCTTCTATAATTGAAACTTTGTTGCTTTCGGAGTTCAGAGCCAGGCCGCGGCAGGCGGGGAACCTTGGCTTCCTCCATCACTGGAGCAAGCAAGCCTCCTGCTTGCTTCAGCTGCGTGGCTGCCGGCCGCCATCTTTGTTGGTGGTTAATTTGCATATCACCCCAATTAGCCAATGGGAAGCATAGCGAAGGTATGGTCAATTACCCTTTTTGTCTTTTATTAGATAGGATAATAAAAGCCTAATATGCAAATTGACCAACTGGTGGAACAACTGGTTGCTATGATGTGCACTGACCACCAGGGGCAGACGCTCAACTCAGGAGCTTCCCCCTGGTGGTCAGTGTGCTCCTACAGGGGGAGCGCCACTCAGCCAGAAGCTGGCTCACGGCTGGTGAGTGTAGCAGTAGTGGTGGGAGCCTCTTCCACCACCGCTGCAGGTGGGCAGTAAGGAGCAAGGGGTCCTGGACTGCGAGAGCCTTGGACTGTGAGAGAGATGTCTGACTGACGCCATCAGGTGGACATCCCCCGAGGGGTCCTGGACTGTGAGAGGGCACAGGCTAGGCTGAGGGACCCCCCATCCCCTGCCCAGTGCATGAGTCTCATGCACTGGGCCTCTAGTATCTCAATAAAGTCAGGGGAAAAAGAGACGGTTTTCTTTGGGACTCTAACATCTTATCAATCAGTAGGTCAAATCAGACACAGTGTGCATTGTAATCTTCCTAATACAGCAGAGGGAGAGTGCTTCCTGCCAGTTAGGTGCTCAGAGAGAAGCACATCACCTGAACCAGGGACGTCAAACCAGAGACAGGACCCAGGCCCTCTGGTCATGGGGCACATTGACTGAGAAGGTGAGGCTGACATACCTGGGCACATGGTCCATTGTCCTCTGGCCTTTACATTGCAGTGTGCAAAGAAGCATGGAGATCCAGGAGTTAGAGGGCATGTGGACAAGCTCACAGGTATGTAAATGAGACTACTATGGTAGAAAAGCCAGCTTTTACCAACTGCAAAGTCTTAGTCAAGTGACCTAATCTCTCTGTGACTATGTGTCTGTATCTTCAACCTGGGGAAAATACTAGACCCATTTCATAGAGTTGTCATGAGGAGTTAATGAATTAATTCTTGGGACATGCTTACAACAGTGTTTAGTGAAAAGGTAGCTACCATTATCATATAGGATTTTCCCAATGTATCCTTAGAAATTCTTCCTGGTGAAAATTAGTTACTGATAATGGTAACTTGCTCAGTGGATTATCTGACATGGCCTAGAATTCACATAAACACTAGCTAAGTAAATGAAGCAACATACACACCTATTTTTTGCCATTGCTCAATAAACATTTCTAAACCCACCTACTATGCATAAAGCACTGTGCTGGATACAAAAATGTGACATGGTCCCTGTTCTCAATAAGCTTGGAGGCCTCAGAATGGGGTAGACCAGTCCTGTCAGGAGGAGATCAGAGCGGGAGGGTTTGAGAGCCTGGATGACACTTTCTTGTCCTCTTATCCTGTGAATAAAGGGGCACGGCCAGTTAACCCAGGTGAACGAACTTCTTGTTAGAGTCAGAGAAAACAAGAAATGCAAAGTGGACTGTCACTCCTGTGTGCACCAGTAACAAACACTCCTGTCCTCCCAGCGCTGCTCTAACCCCACACCCCACTTCCTCCTGAGGGTGTGTGACACTTTTCAAAGAAAATACAGTATTTAGTAGTATCACCACAGCAAGCGGAAATAGCAATGTTTAGTCTGTAGATGAGTTAATAGTTTTGTACAGAGTAATATACACAGAATCCTCCCTGTGGTTGCCATGACAGGCAGCACTGGTGGCACTGCCCATCACACGAAGGGTGCTGTAGATGCTGAGACAGGGTGACCAGGGATGAGACCAGGAGAAGGAAAAGAAAGAGACAGAGTGAGTGTCCAACAACCTAGGGGGGATGTGTGCGTGTAGGTCAAGGTGAGTGGCCCACATCTTCTTGTTGCACACAGAAATATCCCCAACTTAGAAATGAGTGGATTGCACAAGCCTGTTTGTAATTGGAGCTTAGAAGTCACGGGAATTGCGAGATTAGATACTATTTAGGTTCCTAGATTAGCCCATTAACTAACCTGTTAATTCAGAATGAATTTATAAAACTGACAACCATTTGTCATTGTTCTAGCTCAGTGATTTTCAACTGGTGTGCTACAGCACACTGGTGTGCTGCAAGAATTTTTAAAACATGCAATATCTGACTATTTAGAGGTACTGACCTCTTTTCCCCTAGGTTGTCACATAAAAGATGATAGCAGCCAACATAACAATAGTTGTCCAGTGCGAATGAATCAAAATTATACCCATTTTTTTGTCAGATCGGCAAAAAATATAACATATTTTTTGGTGTGCCACAGAATTTTAGTAATTAGTTTATGTATGCCATGAGAAGAAAAAGGTTAAAAATCACTGTTCTAGCTTATTAGATCCTCTGTGGTTTTCTTTTCCTGAGACAGTTTAGATTTGTTATGGGTTTAGTAGCCCATTTTGGATCTAATTTCTCAATTTAAAAACCACAAATGACTGTGATTCTCAGGGAACACTAGTTTTGTTTTGTTTTTTAGAGAGAGAGAGGAAGGGAGAGGGATGGAGAGCTGGATAAGAAACATCAATAGGCTGCCTCCCCCACACCCCTTATTATGGGTCAAGCCCACAATCCAGGCATGTGCTCTGACTGGGAATTGAACCTGAGAACTCTTGGTTCATGGAGTCAATGCTCAACCACTGAGCCACACTGGCTGGGCAGGGGACACTAGTTTTACTGTGTGAGAAGAGAACATCTGGACTTTTGGCCACAGCTGCAGGAGACACCACAGCCATGCAAGATGGGAACCCACTAGCTCAGCTCCTGGGACCAGCAGCACCAGCAGCAGCCAGGAACTCCTTAGAAATGCAAATCCTCCAGCCCCACCCAAACCCACTGAGTCAGAAACCAAGGGGTGGGGCTCAGCAATCTGAGTATTTATTTATATTTTTCAATTACAGTTGAATGATATTATTTTCAGGTATACAACATAGTGATTAGACATTTATATACCTTACAAAGTGATCACCCTAAGTCCAGTATCCATCTGACACCATACATAGTTATTACTATACTAGAAGCCCAACGCATGAAATTGCGCAACCCCGCCCACCATGTGTGCCTTGTGCTTGCAGCCTTGCCTACCCACACGTGCCCTGCCAACCCGCCTGCTGCCCCGCCGTGCTAGCGCCCTGCCCACGCACCCGCAGCCCTGCTGCTCTCGCAGCCCTGCCCACCTGTGTGCACCTTGCCGTGCCCACCTGCCCGCCACCCTGCCGGCCCGCCTGCCACCAGCCTTGCTGCGATCGGAGCCTGTGGGCCACACCACATGAGCTGTGAGCTCCACCCTGCCACCGCGGGAGTGGGACCTCAGACCCCACCACGCCTCTGTGGGAGTGGGACCCCTGCATCTGCCACACTGCCGTGGGGGTAGGACCACAGACTCCACCGCATTGCTGTGGGGGACAGGACCCCAGACCTGCCACACATGGTGGGACCACAGATCCGCTGTGCAAGGTGGGACCCCAGACCCGCCGCGCCGGTGAGACCCATCAATGCACCTCCTGGTGACCAGTTGTTTGGTCGTTACAGCGTTATGGTGTTATAGACACGGGCTTCATATATATATATATAGATAGATAGATTACTGACTATATTCCCTATGTGTAGTCAGCAATCTGAGTTTTAACAGACCCTCACAGTACCATGAAGTTCAAGAAGCACAGCACTACAGTGAACCCACAAGACTGGGCCTAGGTCTTTTTCATCTTTATTGGCTTAGCATCCAGTGCAGTGTCTGGCACTTGCTTCTCAACCAGGGAAATCTTGCCTCCAGGGGACATCTGGCTATGTCTGAAGGCATTTGTAGCTGTCACAATGGGGAGACAGGGTGCCACTCGCATGTAGTAGGTTGAGGCCAGGTATACTGACAAGCAACCTAGAATGCAACAATATGTCAAAGGTGCTGAGGCTGAAAAACCTTGTTTTGAATAAGTTATTAAATGTGGTGCTATCAAGAGAACTTCCCTTATCCATTTTCTCTGTCTGCCATCACTTGCCCACAGTTAGTGAATTCCAGCCCCACAATGAGAAGGGATTAAGGTGATTGGGGAGATGTGTCTCTCTGTTTTCCATATTTCCTTCTCATTTAGGGTCACAAGTAGCACAGTAAGCGATATATAACATGCTCACAATAAATGTCTTTTGTTTTACTTATTTTTAAATTAAATTTATTGAGGTGACATTGGTTAATAAAACTATATGGGTTCCAGGTGTACAATTCTATAATACAACATCTGTACATTGTAGTGTGTGCTCACTATCCCAACTCAAGTCTCCTTTTATCCCATCACCATTTACCCCTTTACTCTCTTCTATCTCTCCCCATCCCACTTTCCCTTTGGTGATCACCATACAGTTGTCTGTGTCTCTGAGTTGTTGCTATTTTTGCTTAATATCTTTACCTTTTTCACTCAGCTCCCCAACACCCCTCCCATCTGACAACTGTCAGGCTGTTCTCTATGAGTCTGTTTGTATTTTGTTTATTAGTTTATTTTGCTCACTGGATTCCACACATACATAAAATCATATGGTAATTGTCTTTCACTTAGCATAATACTCTCCTGGTCTATCCACGCTGTTGCAAAGATGTAAGATTTCCTTATTTTTTATGACTGAGTAGTATTCCATTGTGTAAATGCACCAGTTTTTTTTTTATCTGCTCATCTACTGATGGGCACTTGGGTTGCTTCCAGATTTTGGCTATTATAAATAACTAGAGGCCCGGTCCACAAAAATTTGTGCACTCGGGGGAAAGGGAATTCCCTCAGCCAGGCCTGTGCCCTCTCACACTCTGGGACCCCTCAGGGGATGACCACCTGCTGGCTTAGGCCCGCTCCCCAGGGGATTGGGCCTAAGATGGCAATCAGACATCCCTCTGGCAGCCTGGCAGCCCTAGGGGGATGTCCACTTGCCAGCGGGGAGCAGGCCTAAACTGCAGTCAGACATCCTTAGCACTGCTGAGGAGGCGGGAGAGGCTCCCACCACCACCGCTGTATTGGCAGCCATCAGCCTGGCTTGTGGCTGAGCAGAGCTCCTCCCATGTGAGAGCGCCCTGACCACCAGAGGGCAGCTCCTGCATTGAGCGTCTGCCCCCTGATGGTCAGTGTGTGTCATAGTGACCAGTCATTCTCAGTCTTTCTGCTGTTAGGGTCAGTTTGCATATTACCCTTTTACTATGTAGGATAGAGGCCTGGTGCATGGGTGGGGGCCGGCTGGTTTGCCCTGAAGGGTGTCCCGGATCAGAGTGGGGGTCCCGCTTGGGTGCCTGGCCAGCCTGGATGAGGGGATAATGGCTGTTTGCAGCTGGTCACACCCACTTCAGGGTGGGGGTCCCCACTGGGGTGCCTGGCCAGTCTGGGGGAGGGGCTGAGGGCCGTTTTCAGGCTGGTAGGCGACTGAAGCTCCCAACCTCTCCTTTTTTTCTTTTTATTCTGGGATTTATTTACCTTCTATGGCTGTCACTGGAACTGAGATCCGGCTCCAGCTCTGAGGCCCGGCTCCAGCTTGAGGCCTCGGCTGCTGAAAGCAGGTATCTGAGTTTGTTTGGCTTCTATAATTGAAACACTGTTGCAACTTCAGCTCTGAGGCCCAGCTGGCTGAAAGCAGGTTTCTGGGGTTTGTTTAGCTTCTATAATTGCAACATTGTTTCTTAGAGTGCAGCTCAGAGGCCGGCAGCAGCAGGTGGGAAACCTTGGCGTCCTCCATCACTGGAGCAAGCAAGCCTCCTGTTCGCTTCATCTGCGTGGCTGCTGGCCACCATCTTGGTTGGCAGTTAATTTGCATATCGCCCTGATTAGCCAATGGGAAGCGTGTCGGAGGTACAGTTAATTACCATGTTTGTCTATTATTAGATAGGACGCGACAATGAATATGGGAGTGCATATGTTCTTTTGAGTTAGTGTTTTGGGCTTCTTCAGAAATATTCCCAGAAGTGGAATTGCTGGGTCATAAAGCAATTCCATTTTTAATATTTTGAGACAATTCTATACTGTTTTCCACAGTGGTTATAGTAATCTGCATTACCACTAACAGTACATGAGGGTTCCCTTTTCTTCACATCCTTGCCAACAGTTGTTTGTTGATTTCTTGATGAGAGCCATTCTAATATGGTATAAGATGATATCTCATCGTGGTTTTAATTTGCATTTCTCTGATGGTTAGAGATAGTCTATTGGCCATCTGTATGTCCTCTTTGGAGAAGTGTCTATTCAGGTCTTTTGCCCATTTTTCAATTGGATTGTTTGTGAGTTTTTTTTGTTTCGTTTTGTTTTTTGGTGTTTGAGTTGTATAAGTTCTTTATAAATTTCGGATATTAACACCTTATCAGATTTATCATTGGCAAATATGTTCCTCCATTCAGTAGGTTGTCTTTTCATTTTGTTGATCATTTCCTTTGCTGTGCAAAACCTTTTTAGTTTGATGTAGTCCCATTTATTTGTTTTTTCTTTTGTTTCCCTTGCCCAAGGAGAAACATCAGAAAAAAACATTGCTACAAGAAATGTCCAAGATTTTGCTGCCTGTGTTCGTTTTCTAGAATTTTTATGGTTTTAAATTTAATATTTATGTCTTTAATCCATTTGGAGTTTATTCTTGTGTATAGTGTAAGACGGTAGTCTAGTTTCATTTTTTGCACATATATGTCCAATTTTCATTTATTGAACAGACTATCTTTACCCCATTGTATGTTCTTGCCTTCTTTTTTAAAAAAAATATATTTTATTGATTTTTTACAGAGAGGAAGGGATAGGGATAGAGAGTTAGAAACATCGATGAGAGAGAAACATCGATTAGCTGCCTCCTGCACACCCCCTACTGGGGATGTGGCCGCAACCAAGGTACATGCCCTTGACCAGAATCGAACCTGGGACCCTTGAGTCCGCAGGCCGACGCTCTATCCACTGAGCCAAACCGGTTAGGGCTGTTCTTGCCTTCTTTGTCAAATATTAATGAGCCATAAAGGTGTGGATTTGTTTCTGGAATCTCTATTCTGTTCCATTTATTTATATGTCTGTTTTTATTCCAGTACCTTTCTGTTTTGATCACTGTAGCCTCGTAGTGTAGTGTGATTCTCCAACAACTTTGTTATTCTTTCTCAAGATTACTGTGGCTATTCAGGGTCTTTTGTGGTTCTACTCGTATATAAATGTTAGGATTACTTGTTTCTGTTTTGTGAAACACACCATTGGTATCTTGATAGGAATTGTGTTGAATCTATAGATTGCTTTGGATAGTATGGACATTTTGATGATGTTAAGTCTTCCTACCCATGAATAGGGTATATGCTTCCACTTATTTGTATCTTCTTCAACTTCTTCCTTCAGTGTCTTATAATTTTTTGAGTACAGGTGTTTTACATCTTTGGTTAAGTTTATTCCTAGGCATTTTTTTTAATGCAATTGTAAATGTGATTGTTTTCTTAGATACACTTTCTGATAGTTCATTATTTGTGTATAGAAATGCAACTGATTTCTGGATATTGATTTCTATTCTGCTACTTCACTAAATTCACTTATCAGTTCTAGTAGTTTTTTGTAGAATCTTTAGGGTTCTCTATGTAAAGTATCATGTCATCTGAACATAATGACAGTTTTACTTCTTTCTTTACAATTTAGATGCCATTTATTTCTTCTTCTTGTCTGATTGTTGTGGCTAGGACTTCCAATATTATGTTGAATAGGAGTGGTGAAAGTGGGCATCCCTGTCTTGTCCCTGATCATAAAGGAAACACTTTTACTTTTCACCCATTGAGTATGGTGTTGGGTGTGGGTTTGTCAAAATGGCCCTTATTACATTGAGGTATGTTCCCTCTATTCCAACTTTACTGAGAGTTTTATCATCAATGGGTGCTGGATTTTATCAAATGCTTTTTCTGCATCTAGTACTATGATCATGTGGATTTTATCCTTCATTTTATTTATAAGGTGTGCTGTGTCACATTTATTGATGTGAAGCTATTAATGATTTGAGGCTATTGTACCAACATTGCATCTCTGGATGCAATGGTGTATGACCATGGTGTATGACCTTTTTAATATATTGCTGGATCCAATTTGCTAATATTTTGTTGAGGATTTTAGCATCTGTGTTCACCAGGGATATTGGATTATACTTTTCTTTCTTTGTAGTGTCTGTATCTGGTTTTGGAATTAGGATTCTGCTGGCCTCATACAATGAGGTTGGGACTCTTCCCTCCTCTTGAATTTTTTGGAATAGTTTGAGGAGGATAGGGGTTAGTTTTTATTTGAATGTTTGGTAAAACTCTCCGTGAAGCCATCCAGCCCAGGGCTTTTATTTGTTGGGAGTTTTTTTTTTAAATCACTGCATCAATTTCACTAGTTGTAATCTGTCTGTTCAGAGAAGGTAGGCAGTATCATAAGTATCTTCATTATAACAAGGGATCCATTACATATTTGTGGCAAACAACAACTAACACGCATAGAGTACTTGACAGTTTATAAGTAACTTTTCAAAGATGAGCATAATAAAAAGGTTGCTAGTCTTTTTTTTAATTAAAAAATATAGTTTTAAAAATTGGTTTTAGAGGGAGAAAAAGACAGAGGAAGAGAGAAAGAGAAACACTGATGTGAGAGAGAAACATCACTTGGTTGCTTCTTGCACGGACCGAATCTGCGACTTGGGTACGTGCCCTGACTAGAAATGGAACTGGAGACCTTTTGGTGCTTAGAACCCAGGCCTGAGCCACACTGGCCAGGGCAAGTTTGCTAGTCTTAATAGATATGAAAATTGTTTTCATTTTTTAAAATTTGGTCATTCATCACAGAGTTTGGGAAACACTCTGATACAACCTACTTGTATCCCAATAGTTGCTAAATAACAATCTATTCTAATTTTCTATTTATCTTTTATATTCCTGCTTGAATGTATATTTTAGGAGCAATGTCTAGTGTTTTTTTTTTTAAAGAGTTTTTGAGTTTAGATTCTCAGCAAAATTCAGCAGAAGATACAGAAGTTTCCCATACATCCCCCTGCCCTCACACATGCACAGCCCTTCTCACTATCATCATCCCTCACCATATGGTATATTTATTATAATCCATGAACCTACATTGGCATGTCAAAATCACCCAGAGTCCATAGTTGAAATCAGGGTTCACTCTTTGACTTGTACATTCTATTGATTTGGACAAATGTATAATGACATGTATCCACCATTACAGTATCGTATAGAGTAGTTTCACTGCTAAAACTCCTCTGTGCTCTCTCTATTCATCCTTCATTCTCTCTAGCCCTGATGGATACTAAAATAAAGATGTGATAATGGAAATAGTATGGTGCCAGTGACAGAAGGGTTGGGTAGATCATCAGAACAAAATAGAATGTCTTGAAACAGATCCAGGTATTTATGAAAGTTTTGTGTGTGATGAAAACAGTATTTAAAGTCAGTGGAAAAGGAAGGATTGCTTAGTAAATGGGAGTGTGCCCACTGGATGAACCCTACATTAAAGCTAACATCAAAATAAAATTCAGATAGATTGATGATATTAATGTAGAAATAAAACCTCTAAACCAAGAAAAGTGCTAGATATGTAGATTAATTATATCCTTTTGGAGTTAGGAAGGATTTCTCAAGTATGATACCATAGACAAGCTCCATAAAGGGTCACAGTTCTACAATATTTTACCCTAAAACTTATGGGTTAAATATTAATAAAGTATTTTACCTAAAAATTATGTGTTAAATATTAATAAAGTTTAAGAGAAATGACAAACCAGGAGATATAATAGTAAAATATGTGGCAAAGTATTTGATAAATATGTGAAAAGCTCCTAAACATCAATAAAAATAATAAATATAATAATTAATTATTATTTGCCTAATAAAAAATAGGCAAAGATTCAATGCAGGCATTTTCCAGAGGAAATATTATTAAAGGCTGATAAAACAGGAAAAAAAATTCAGTTTCAGTAGAAATAAAAGAAATTATCCAGTTCCATAATCCCTTCCCTGCAATTCTAAAATCCAAAAGGCTCTGAAAATAGAAAAAAAAAACCTTTTATTCTATAGTGCAAACTAATTTTGTAGCAAAATCTGATGTGGACTTTTTGTGGTCTATTTTTTAAAATAATTGATTTCAGAGAGTAAGGGAGAGGGAGAGAGAGATAGAAACATCAACGACAAGAGAGAATCATTGATCAGATGCCTCCTGCATGCCCCACACTGGGGATTGAGCCTGCAAGCCAGGCATGTGCCCTGACCAGGAATCGAACCGTGACCTCCAGATTCAGAGGTTGATGCTCAATCATTGAGCCACACTGGCCAGGCTATTTATTGCACTAAACATAACTCTTAATACCCTCCCCATCAACATACAACTTGTTGGAAATACTTGGTAATATACAGATTATATAACTTTATTACCTTTACAAAATATAAGTTCTGAAACAGATCTGGTGATAATGGTTTAGACAAGGAACCTGTACATATTTCCTCTCCCATAAAAATGTTACCCATGATGTTGAATCCACATATGCACATTTTTAAAGTACTAAAGGGTACTGTGAACCACTTACCATGGATTTACAATAGATTTGCTGGGAGATGCCTCCCAAGCTCCATTTAGTGTTTTAGGAACACACCCTGTGGTAGCCATGGCAGTAGAATTGAAGATCCCTCTTCCTTCCTACTGAATAGTGGGAGCAGGTCATCCTTCCCCAGCACCAGGTCACTGGAGAGGCTCCCATGGCCAAGAGCAGTGGGTAGTTAGGGCCTGGGGTAAAGGGCACTGAGGAGGCAGGCAGAAGTGGGGGAGACGTGCCCTCAGATGATGCTTAGCATAGGGGCGCTGAGGTGAAGTGGGCAAGATGATGGAGGGCAACAGAGACTCCAGGTGAGGGTGGGAATGGAGGCACAGGACAAGGAGGACTGGCACCAGGGAAGGTGAACTTAAGAGGGTGAGAAAAAGGAGGTTGAGGGGAAGAAGAGGAACATATGCAATTGGTGGTCTCCAACAAAGGGCATTTGAAGGTTGGACAGCTTATGGTATAAACCTTCCCACTGGCACAGAGACCCAGAGTCGAACCCAGACCTGTTTCCTTCAATTTCCTGGCAGCTGGGCATGGCCAACAGCAGGTGAGCCTAGCTATGTGTAACTTCCAGGTTGGGCCCCCGGCTACAATATGGAGGTGGTGGCGCTGCATCACTTTGGCAGTCACCTTGGTGATGCCTGAGCCTGGGTTCTCAGCTATCTTGTTTCGGCCACAGCAGCCAAATATAGAGTATCAAATACCACACTTCACAAGATTTTAATAAGAAATAATATAACTGAAAGAGTTTTCTGACTGATAGAAAATTATCTTAATAACAAAAATAGAATTTTATCATTTTACTCTAAAAGGTTCTTTTCTTCCTCCCACTCTGCCAGCCAATTCTTCTGACCAGCCAATTCTCCCTGTCCCACTCACAGGAAAAAAAAAAAAGAAAAAAAAAAAAAAGGAGGACATGATAATGGTAACCAAATGGGCATTGGCCTCAATGTCCTGTTTCCGCCCAACAATTGACAGCACAAAACAAACGTGAACCATCTTCTGGATGCACACATCTTTTCCTGAAGTTTAAGAATTTGAAATTCAAATTGTTTGCCCAGAGGAAGAATTCTGGGAGAGAAAGCAGAAGGAAATGCATAGAGTATCTAGCACATCGTCCTGTGCTTCAGCTGTTGGAACAAAGAAGATGAACTCTAGGGGCACAAACTCTTCCTCCTTGAGACAAAACAAAAACCTACCTAGCTAATTAGAAATACCCTGCCCCTAATCCTCAACATCTCCCAATCTCAGAGCTCAGAGTGAAGTGAACATACTGGTCTGGTTGTCACCAGAACAAACTTGTCATGCCCGAGGGATAGAAAGAGCCAGGCAATGAAGCACATGGGGCAGAAGGGGTGCTGGCGGTAGAGGTGGTGGTGGGATGGGGACACATAGATTGCTGGACGTGGAAGAGGAGGAATGGAGTCGATTTGGTTCTTCACTGCAGGCGTTTGTGAATGGCTATAGGGAAGGCGGACATTCTTTTTCTTTCTTACTTTTGTTTTTCAAACTAACATTTCATCTTTTTCTAAAAAGAATTGAAATCAATAACCTAGTTTGTTAGCCTGTACTTCACTTCACCTCTTAGAGAAATACATGAGAATGAGGAATAACAAATCTGACATGTATTCTAAGTACTTTCAAATATGGTTCCTCCATTTTAATGCTACAGTCTTGTGATGTTTCCCAGTTGGTACTTCTACCATATTGTACAGAGAGAGAAACAGGCTCTGAGAGGTGAGGGCATTTGTCCAAAGTCATACAGCCTATTATGGCGGAGTGGGGACTGGAACTCTAGTGCGCAGATGCTGACCTGGGGGCTCGGCCATAAATGTTCCCCTCCTTACTCAGAGTCTGTTCAGAGAGCACACACAGTTCTTTGATCTCCAATAAGCTAAGTGCTATTCTGTTAGTAATCATTTTTAATTACCTCTGACTGAGTGAGTTATTCTGACATCTTTGTCAAGAAACCTTTGGGTTCCCACTGAGTTCTCAGCGGCTGGTCTTGACTGCAGAGATGGGATTAAGAGGTATTATTCATCTAGGGCTCTCAAAAGACACGTTCACCTCTGTTGCTCCCAATAATGAAGCCACACTTCTCATCTTGGCAAACTTGGTTCAGGGAGGGCAGAATCAGTGCTGCCTTTTTCTGCTTCCTCTTCCACAAGGGGGGCCACCCTTCCCCACACTTCCGGCTCTGGGCCCTCGGCACTTCAGTGCTTCCTCCCTGGTGATGGAATGGGAATAAAAAGACAAGTGACAAACACAGAACATCTAGCCTTCAGGCAAACAGGAAGGAAAAGAGGAAGGAGAGGGCTTTGCTTCCCTGTCCCATGGCTGTCGAGGGGGAATGTGAGCATGGTCTCCAGGAGCAGTGAGGACAGGACTGAGGCTCCTGCCAGCTTCCCCTGCATCTGTCTGAAACACCACTCATCTGAGCCTCTGAGGAAAGAGTAGCTGTTCTACGGTGAAGGCCCATGTGCTGTGCTCCGGTGACCAACCACTAGGGCTGCCACAGCTGGGGTCTAGGGGTGATTGGCTCTGGGGAAGCAGGAAATGGGTCTGCAAGTCTGGCCTGACTGACTGCAATTAATTCCAGTTATTTTCTTGCTGGGCCTCTGGGAAGCTAAGGAAGCAGGGCTGGTGTCTTATTGGAGGTAGAAGGCATTTTAATAGGAGTGACCTCTTAGCAGAGAGAGAAGAAATATCTTATAGAAGCTGTTCCATTGGGAAGTGCTAAATATAGTTCTAATTGTTTAGAGACTTTCCTGTACTGAAATTTACCCCCTTGGATATCAGTTCCCTCATTGATTCTAGTTCTGTCCCCAGGGTTTCTCTCCGTAAGTTGAATAGTGTGCGGCCTCTGCCACAGATCCTTTCAGCTAGCCAAGGACAGCTGACATGCTCCTCTGCCTTTTCTTCTTGGTAGGAAATACCCTCAGATCCTTTAGTTACCTTTTCTTTGTCAGAGCTTCTAGACCCTTGGTCTTGATCACCTTTGCAGGGACACAGTGAAGTTTGTCAATATGCTTTGTTGTTGCCAGAAAAATTAATCCACATTTAATAACATTTTTATTATGGTGAAATATGTAGATTAACCCCTCAAAATGTATATACAAACTTTGAATAATTATAAAGGCAGTGTTTATTAAAATACATTTTATTTTCAAAATTTAGCTATCAGCTGTTAAAGTGTGTATACATTTTTTTGGGGGGGGACACCCTGCATATAAAATTTATCATCTTAACCATTTTTAAATTTACAGTTCAGTGACATTAAATATATTCATAATGTGCAACGATCATCATCATCCATATCCAGAATTTTCTATCTTCCAAACAAACTCTGTACCTATTAAGCAGTAAGACTCCATCCCTTCCTCTTCCTAGACCTTGGTAGTCACCATTCAGCATTCTGTCTCTAAGAAGTTGACCAGTCTAGATATTTCACTTCAGTGGAATCACACATTTGTTCTTTTGTGTGTGGCTTATTTTGTATAACATTATCAAAGTTCATCCATACTGCAGCATGTATCAGAATTACACTCCCTTTTTATGGCTGAATAGTATTCCATTGCACCTATAGACCCCATTTTGTTTACCATTCATCTATTGATAGGTAGCTGGGTTGTTCCCATCTTTTGGCTGTTCTGAATAACGCTGTCATGAACCTTGGTATACAAGTATCTGAGTCTCTGCTTTCAGTTCTTTTGAGTATATACCTAGGAGTAGAATTGCTGGATTACATGGTAATTCTATGTTTAACTTGGAGGATCCATCATACTGTTTTCCGCAACAACTGTACCATTTTACAGTTTACCAGTAATGTTTCTCCACAACACTTATTTTCTGTTTACTGCGTCCCAATGGATGTGATTTTGAACATCTTTTTGTGCATGTTCATGTGCTTTTAAAATATGTCTGTAATAACCCATACTCTCCAGATCTTGTCAGATTGACAGAGGGTAGTGTTCTGTGATCCACTGAAGACCCATCAATGCAGGCTGAGAATAAATGGACTTTTTGTGAAAGCTATATTCTACTGTTATTTCTTACAGAAGTCTTAACTAGAACTCTGGAATCCTCTTCATCAGAATGTTCCCATATTTCCCCATCCTGCCCTTGACCAGTTAGGTTGCTGGATCTAAATGAAGGCTTTTAACAAAGTTAGATCTCAGTTTGGTGTTGGCCCGGCTTCCCTATCATGTGATCATTTTGGCGCTGCCTTCTCCGGACCCTTCTAGTTTTGTGTGGTCAGATGTTAGTTTGGCCTGACTTCTAAGTCTTCGCTCAGGATAATAATTCCTACAAATGCTGATGACTAGGGCAGAACCAAGTACAGCCTCCTATGACCTGCCACTAAATACCCCTCTATCTTAAATTTGAAATGAATTATCCCTATGCACCAGCTAGTTATTTTTTATGTTTTTAACAGGAGTGTTATGAGACATTGTGTTAAATATCTTATTGAAATAAAATGCTTTCTCACTAGTATTTCACTAGTCTGGTAACTCCACAAAAATGGAAATTAAGTGCGTTTGGCATGAGTCCTGCTGATTATCACCTTTATTTTATTTTATTTTATTTTTTTACAAATATACAAAAAACTTTCTGCTATATTACAAGTCTATTTCTCTCTTTTAAGTGAAGATTGGAAAATTGCTACTTTGGACTCTTTTCAATTATCCTTCCTATATTGATGCTACATCATAAACTCACCTCCAACTTTCTCTTTTCCAAACCAAGTAATATCTACTTTTTATTCTTTTCTCCAAAATGTATTCATATTCAAAATTCAAATTATTTCCCCCTACTCTCTGGATGCTATCTGATTTCTATATGAACTTGTTAAAATGCCAAGCTGCTGGGCTTTTCTATATTATTGACTTCAAGGTCCAGGAAAGCAACCACACCTTTTCAACATGCTCCTTGATTCTCTGGCAGAGGCAGGAGCTGGAGCTGTGAATGGTTCTAACTGTTCTCACTAAGAATGAGGAGGCCAATTCAAAGCTCAAGGAAGAATTGGGTAAACTTGAGAAAATTATTTCATCTCTGTGGGTCTCATCTTCTTTGCCTATAAAATGAGGGAGTAGAGGTTAATCTCTCTAGTCTAGTGTAATCCCAACACCCTACAGTGTGTGGTAGCTTCCAGACTTGCTATTTATGCTGACTATTTTGCTAATACATTTACAGACAGAAATATGCCATCTTGGTGAAATATCCTTGTATTCTGATATTCTGGGAATAACATATCTATATATATAAAAGCCCAAGTGACCAGCCGACCAGCCAGCCAGTAGCCATGATGTGCACTGACCACCAGGGGGAAGACATTCAACGCAGGAGGGGAAACCACAGACATGGAGACATGGAACAGACTGATGAATCTCAGAAGGAAAGGGAGTGGGGGGGAGGGTGGGAAGAGATTAACCAAAGATTTTATATGCATACTAGAGGCCTGGTGCACGGATTCGTGCAGCGGTCAGGTCCCTCGGCCTGGCCTGTGAGGGTTGGGCCAAAAACCAGCTCTCTGACGTCCCCCAAGGGGTCCCGGATTGTGACCAGGTAACACTTACACAATGAATACTCATTGGGCATGGATTATTGGTATTTTATCCTTGAACACTTGCATTTTCATAGAAGCAGCAAGACATGAATACAGCAGCATTTATGGAAGCCATGATGTGAATAACGGAACATACATAATTTCAGAGTTAACAGTTCTCACTCTAAGACAGAGCAGAATTCAGCATCTGGATTGCAGGTGTGCTTTGCCACTCATCTTGTGATGTTAGGTAGTAGCACATAGGGGGGAGTCAGAAGATCAGCTTAACGTCAAATTTGATGGTAAGGGTCACTCACCTGCTTTGTGCTTTAAATTCCTTATCTAAAAGGAATGGAAGTAATAACGGTTACCTACATCATAGCTTCATTAGGTATTCCTAGGAATATATATATATATATATATATATATATATATATTAGGTATTCCTAGGAATATATATATATATATATATATATATATATATATATATTCCTATATATACTCACTGGGAAAATATGTAATTCATAAGGTATAAGGTATTTCCAAGTCAAGTTCATATTCTTTTCATTGTTTCTGCCAAATAAATAAAAATGGTTTCCTTTTTTTCTTTTTTTTAAATAAAGGTTTCTTTCTCTGCTTGTGTTTAGAAAGTCTCAAAGCAAGAGCAAAACCCCACTGCCAACGTGTCCTTTCCCTACACAGAGCTACTTCTGTGGGGCTCTAGGGAAAGTCCAGGGCTAGGAAGTCAACTCCTTCTGGGGGTGGGGGGTAGGGGATGGGGGGTGGGAGAGCGAGAGCGCAGCGCTTCCATTGCCCTGCAGGGAGGCAGCCAGCTCCTGCCACTGTCCTTTAAAGCTGTTCCTCAGCCAGCACTTCCCCTATTTCGATGTGCTCAGTACTTGGTTTGTGCACATTCTGCTGTGTTTACTTTTAAAAGGAAAAGAAGAAAAAGTCACACAGGTGGAGCCCACACATCTGAAATACTGTCAGCGGGGCACGTGGTTCCTAGCACTTTCTGCTGAGTCTGTCTGGTTTCTTTCCATCTCCAAATGGAGGAGAAAAACGAAAAGGGGAAGGAAAGGTGCTGGGGAGAAAAAGGTGAGAGAGGAAAAAGTAAGCACTAGGCCTGTCATGACTACGGTAAATGTGCCAAGTTCATTCTCAGAATAAGAGTTCATACATCATCCTAAAGCCAGCAGCGACTTCTGCCACCCTTATCTATTAGAGAGAAACTAACCGCTACTTTGTGGTTACCTCAGAAAAGCAAACACACACCCCCAGACACTTAAACACTGTCATGGATGTTGAAATAAACTCACCCCTTACAATGATCTTGTTTGACTTAGGCTTTGTGTAGGCAGCTGCCAGGCTGGAAAACTCGGAGACTTATGGGAAGGGAAGAAGTCATCTCTAGTCCTCTTAATACTCAGAGGGTTATGCATTTTTCAGATAGCTTGCATGTAGCTTCCTAGGAGAGTGCCATTTTCCCCTCAGGTAAGCGAAATTGATTATATCATTTATCTTACTACAGTAAATCAAGAAACTCATTAATTTAATCTAATTCTCATCCCTGATTAATTTGGAATATGTGTTAAACTTCACAAGGAAGTGATAGATTAAAATTTAACTATGGAAAACATGTTTTGGGGAAGGTTTGGCTAAGTACTATACCAAGACTATTTTATGTCTTAAGGGGGTGTGTTTAGTGTGCTAGTTGCAGGTATTTATAATGGAAATGAAAGTTAGAAATATTATTAGCTACTATTGATTGAGCTTTATACCCCTCTTTAAAAACATGCCCACGGTAGCTCTGCAAGGTAGAAATTGTCACCCTTATTTTACAAATGAAGAAACTGAGCAAAGAGATTAAACATCTTATACAAGGATTTGCAGCTGAGAAGGAAAGGATTCAGCATCTGAGGCCCTTTCTACTACCCCAGCAGTCAGTTTCTTTTCTC
The DNA here is from genome assembly GCF_964212035.1 of Myotis nattereri. Lineage (NCBI taxonomy): Eukaryota > Metazoa > Chordata > Mammalia > Chiroptera > Vespertilionidae > Myotis > Myotis nattereri. The sequence continues at coordinate 155,337,520 of NC_138075.1, forward strand.
TTTTTATCCTCACTGAGGCTATTTCATAGATCTTAGAGAAAGAGAGAGAGGGAGGAGAGAGGAGGAGGATGAGGAAGAGGAGGAGGCAGAGGAGGAGAAGGAGGATGAGGATGAGGATGAGGATGAGGAGGAGGAGGAGGAGGAGGAGGAGGAGGAGGAGGAAGAGGAGGAGGAGGAGGAGGAGGAGGAGGAGGAGGAGGAGGAGGAAGAGGAGGAGGAAGAAGAGGAGGAGGAGGAGGAAGAAGAGGAGGAGGAGGAGGAGGAGGAGAGAAACATTGATGGGAGAGCGAAACATCAATCCTCACATTGATCTGTTGCCTCCTATACGCACCCCAACTGGGGATGGAACCTTCAACCTAGATATGTACCCTGACCTGGAATCGAACCCACAACCTTTTAGTGTACAGTATGATAATCCAACCGACTAAGACATCTGGCTAGGGCCAGTTTCTATTTTTAAAGGTGGGTGCTACTAGACAACCTATTTTGTTTAAAAAAATATTTTTATTGATTTCAGAGAGGAAAGGAGAGGGAGAAAGAGATAGAAACATCAAGGTTGACAGAGAATCCTTGGTCAGCTGCCTCCTGCATGCCCCACACTGGAGATCGAGCCTGCAATCCGTGCATGTGCCCTCATCTGGAATTGAACCGTGATGTCCTGGTTCATAGGTCGATGTTCAATGACTGAGCCATTGCTGGCCAGGCAGACAACCTATTTTTAACTATTTAAATTACTTTGCATACCATAGAATTAACCAAACATAATTAAAACAATGTCACTATTCTAAAATTCCATTAACTTTTCTTTTAATTTGTCTGAAATACAAAGAAGTCACAATATTCTGTATATTTTGAGACAAAACAAAGAATAAGAATATCAGTGCCACATTAATTTTTATTTTATTGTTATGTGCAGGACTAATGGGAAAATCTGAGTCACTTTTGCACCCCACCCTGTCCCTGCCCCTGCCCAGGGACCTAGACTGCTGTATTTGTCTCCAAAGCACTGTTGCCTAATTGCTAAGCCATTCTGTTCTTTGGGAGGGCCCTGTGTAACTCTTACAGATGAGATCCTGGCAAGAAAAGAAAGGGTATGATATTTGTTTGCAAAATATTATGTGTTGCCTTTTTTAAAATTTTTAGATAAACTCCCAACTCTGTAAGATCTACAAATTGCTTTCTGGGTTTGGTATAACATAAATAAAGCATTCCTTTATTTTCCAATCAATTATGGGCTTGGCCTCACTGAGATATGTAGCATATGTTTCTAAAACATCCCTATTTTTTTAAGGAATATGACACATTGACTTTCAGCAGATTGGGAAAGCTATATTATTTTCAGTGCCTAATATACACAAACTTGCAGTTTAATTTTTCCTAAGTGATCTATACTAATAAAAAGGTAATATACTAATTAGACTGGGAGGTCTTCTGGGGGACCTTCTGGACATCCTTCCGGACAAAGCCATGGTGGCGGGGCCGAGGCAGAGGCAGTTAGGAAGGATCAGGGGTGATCAGACCAGGAGGGGAGGGCAGTTGGGGGTGATCAGGCCGGTGAGGGGGGCAGTTGGGGGTGAGAAGGCTGAAAGGGGGGGAAGTTGGGGGCAAGCAGGCTGACAGGCAGAGTGGTTAGGGGCAATCAGGCAGGCAGGCAGGTGAGCGGTTAGGAGCCAGCAGTCCTGGATTGTGAGAGGGATGTCCGACTGCTGGAAATGAGAAAGGAATATATCTTTCACCTGGTACTCATGAAATTTAGGATTTAACTAAACCAGCAGTCAGACATCCCCTGAGGGGTCCCAGATGGAAGCGGGTTCAGGCCTGGCTGAGGGACACCCCCTCCCCCCGCCCCCCGTGCATGAATTTCGTGCACTGGACCACTAGTAATAAAATAAATAGACTTAACATTATTTTCTACATAATAAACTTAAGCTCATTGTTTTCTCAATTTAGATAGGCAAGATTCATTTAGTAGAATGTAGGATTTAAAAAAGTTGACTTTTCTCACTGAGCATACTTCTACTACATTCTTTCACATTAAAGAAAAAAGAACTTCTCAAGGCAAACAATTTATGTATTAAATTACCATCTTTTGAGGAGCTCTAGAGAGAGTGGTTTGGGGAAAACAACGTTTCAAGAATCAAAGAGAGTGTGAAGTAAATTTTTTCACAGAAATTTTACCAATCTGATAGTTAAACTCTGTCACAGAGTCATTTTGGAGTTTAATTCCTGCCACTCTATATCCATGCTGGAAAGTTCATGAATGGCTTTATGTTTCCACTAAAATCAACATCACTCAAGGTTCTTCATCAGATTTACCTCTCTAAGGACCCAGTAACACTGTTAGCTGAAGTAGCAACTTGCCCATTTTAATAATGCAGTGCCCATGGAAGGAGTGGGGCTATTATTAAATCCACACTGATCACCTCACATTGATTTAGGCCAAAAGATGATTACAAATTAAGATAAATAAAACTGGGACTTTGGTTGTGGTTTGGTTCATTCAGTTTGTCCTCAGCATCTGAATTTATCAGGTAACTGTTCAACCTTCTCTCTTACCCAGTCGCATAATGGGTTATATCAACTTTGTTTTCCTGAGTGGCAGGGGTCTGTTATTTTATTATTTTATTTTAGTAAATTATCACCTGAAGATACTTTTCCATTGATTTTTAGAGAGTGTGGAAGTGGGAGAGAGAGACACACACACACAGAGAAACATTGACGTGAGAGAGACACATCTATCGGTTGCCTTCGTACACGCTCCTACCAGGGCCAAGGATTGAGCCTGCAACTGAGGTACATGCCCTTGACCAGAATCACACCTGGCCCCTTCAGTCTACAAGCCAGCACTCTTTCCACTGGCTAGGGCAGAGGGTCTGCTATTTCCCCCCTTATGTTATTAATCAATGGGGGAAGGGAGTACCGGGAACTTTGAAACAAATGACTGCTTTTATAATGCTCGGACCCTGGGAGTGGATCTTTAATTTACTAAATAAAGATATTCTTTTCCATTCAATTACACATAATAATTACTGCATGCTCACTAATATGTGAATTAGGAACTAGGGAAATGAGAAAGGAATATTTCTTTCACCTAGTCCTCATGAAATTTAGGATTTAGACAGGGAAGAGAAGGAAACTGAATTAGTATCTATCATGGCATCATTTTTCATGGCCTCCTCAAGTCTTTGTAGCAGCCTTTGAACAATGGGTTACTCATCCCGTTTTATGGAAGAGGCAAGTTAGATCTAAAAGGTTAAAGTAGAGTAGTATCTAGCCCCAAAAGGAACAACATTCTGACACATGGCATAACATGTATGAACCATGAGGACATATACTGAGTGAAGTAAGCCAGTCATGCCCTGGCTGGTGTTGCTCAGTTGGTTGGGCGTTGTTCTGTGCACCCAAAGGTAGCTGGCTCAATCCAGGTCAGGGCACATGCCCAGGTTCTGGGCTCAATCCCCAGTAGGGGGCATGCAGGAGGCAGTGTTTCTCTCTCTCATTGGTGTTTTTCTCTCTCCCTCTCCCTTCCTCTCTCTCTCAAATCAATTAAAAAAATTCAAAAAATGAAATAAGCTGTCACAAAAGGACAAATACCATATGATTCCACTTATATAAGGCTCCTAGAATACTCAAATCCATAGAGACAGAAAGTAGAATACACAGTTGTTACCAAGGGTTGGGGGAAGGGGAGTTATTATTTAGTGAGCACAGAGTTTCTGTTTGGGAAGGTGAAAGAGTTCTGGAGATGTATGGTCATGATCATAGCACCACAGTGTGAATGTATTTAATGCCACTGCACTGCACACTGAAAAAATGGTTAAAATGGTCAATTTTACGCTATGTATATTTTACCACAGTTTGAGAAAGGGTTAAGGTAAATTGTCAGTAAGGACTCACAGTTAGTAAGTGGAGTGAGGAATTGAACTTAGAGGTATCTAACATCAAAAGAAACAACCAAATGCTGTTGTAGAAGTCCTGATGCTTATTATTTTTGTTACCTGCTATCTGTTTTTATGTATCATTAATAGTAAACCTATTAAAGCAAAAGGATGGTAAAATGGAGTGGCAGTGTGAGCAAGGGGTAGCAGTGTGAGCAAGGAGGGGAGTAAGGACTGCCTCACTCTCTCCATCCCCGCATGGGGTAGACGTGCCTCTTCAGATAAAGCAAGATGGGGCTGTTGAGAGGAAATATGGGGTTTGATGCAAGGAATCTAAGTAAAGCATAGGGAAGCCAGAGGTACACTAGCTCTGAAAAGACATTCTACTTAATTCTTATCACATTCAGCTCAGCTACATCTTAAAGATCTTACTGATCCATCCATTTATTTATCTGTTTATTTATTCATTCACTCACACTTATTGTGTGCCAGCTATATGCAAAGCTTACTTATAGGCATGCATAAGCAGCTGTTGTTGATCCTGTCTTCCAAAGGCCTAAATTCCAGTTGGAGTGATCAAATATCTTTGAAAAATTAAGAAGCAATACATGGGACTAATGTGTATGGACAATAGCTTGTATAAAAATTAAGTGTACCGGGTCCTCAAGGCAAGAGGGATCCAAGTAGCTTAGGTGGTTCCTGGCTGTATCAGGGAGAAAGCAGAGCTTGGTGGGCATCCTCCAGTGGGAGTCATCAGAATTCCTGCGGGTAGGACTTAGGTAGGTGAGAGGGGATTGAGGGCATTCTGGAAGGGCAGACTGCTCAGTATGAGCCAATTTCAAAGACGGGACTGAGGCAGGGAGTCTGAGCAGAAGTTTCAAAGAGATAAGTCAGACATAGTTAACATTATTTTTATGATAACTGGAAAGAAAGCAAAGAACCTGAAAATCTCTAGCTCAGAAAAAAATCTTGTTAAAGCTATTAGTTTTTTTTTTTTTTAACTGTGGTAAAAAACACCATAAAATTTATCTTCTCAACCATTTTTAAGTGTGGAATTCTGTAGTGTTAGGTATATTCACATTATTGGGCAACAGATATTCAACTTTTCATTAAGCAAAACTGAAACTCTATACCCATTAAACAACAATTCCCCATTTTTTGCCTTCCTGTAGCCCATAGTGGCCACCATTTTGTTTTTATGAATTTGACTACTTTGATACTTCATGTAAAAGAGATCAACTCATATTTATTTGTTGTGTGTGTGTGTGTGTGTGTATGTATGACTGGCTTATTTCACTTATAGCATATGTCAGAATTTATTTCCTTTTGAAGGATGAATAATATTCCATTATTTGGTTATACCACATTTTGTTTATCCATTCATCTATCAACAGATATTAGGGTTGTTCCCACCTATTGGCTATTGGGAATAATGCTGCTATGAATATAGGTATGTAAATATCTCTCTGAGACAGTTTTCTTTCTTTTTTATTGAATTTATTGGGGGTTACATTTGTCAATAACATTATGTAGGTTTAAAGTGTACAATTCTACCATCCATCATCTGCATATTGCCGTGTGCAATCATCATCCAAAGTCTAGTCTCCTCCTGTAACAGTTTATCCCGTTACCCTCTTCTATCTGCCTCTCACTCTCCCTTCCCTCAGGTAATCACCATACTGTTGTGAGACTTTTTTTCAATTCTTTTCAATGTATACCCACTAATGGGACTATTGGATCATACTATAATTCTATTTTTAATTTTCTTTTGAGTAATTTCCATATTGTTTTCCATAGTTGCTATACCATTTTACATTCCCAGCAGTGCACAAGGGTTCCAATTTCTTCATATCCTCACCAAAACTTATTTTGTTTTTTCACAGTAGCCATCTTAATGCATATGAGGTCAAATCTCATGTGGTATTAATTTGCATTTTACTAATGCTTAGTGATGTTGAACACCATTTCATATACTTTTTCGGCATCTGTATATCATCTTTAGAGATATGCCTATTTAAGTCCTTTGATCACTTTTAAATTGTTTTTTTTGTTTGTTTTGTTTTGTTGTTGAGTTATATATACATTTTAGTTTTACAAATTAAACTGTAATACAAAACACTTCAGGTATATAAAAATATAAAAAATAACTTAATGGACACCTTTATACCAATAGTCCAACCTAAAAAAAGAACACATTACCAATATATTTGAATTTGCCAATGTCCTCCCACTGATTTTATTTCCTTTCATATACCCAGTACCCACCAACAGAATTACTATCCAGATATGAAATATATATGTAGTATATTTTACTGGCTTTAAAATTCAATATAAAAATTGCCTATATTCTTCCACAACTGCGTTTATCATGTTTGTGAAATTCATTCTTGTTCATACATGTAGTCTCAATTTACTCATTTTTCATTGCTCTATAGTAGTGGCTCTCAAACTTTTTGGTCGTAGGATTCCTTTCCCTTCTGAAAAATTATTGAAAATGTCGAAGAGCTTTGGTTTATATAGATTAAATCTATCAATATTTGTCAAATTGGGAAAAAATACTGAGAAAATTTAAAAACACTTTTTTATTATTTAAAAATAATAATAAAAATCCATGTATGTAATACCATACTTTATGATAACTAATATTTTTCAAAGCAAAAGAATTAATGAGAAAAGTGTCCTTTTTTTCATTTTTGCAAATCTCTTTAATGTCTGGCCTAACAGAAAACAGCTGGCTTCTCATTATCTATGTCCGCACTCAGTCTGTTGCTGCTAATATGTGGTCTCTGGAAAACTCCACGGTATAGATTGGGAGAGAAAGGTCAAGATGGACTGAGCAGTACTATCAGACCTGAGTCCTGAGGATCTCCAGGGTTCCCCGGATCCCACTTTGAGAGCTGCTCCTTAGTATTCCACTGAAATAAATTTATTACAGTTTTTTAAAAAAATCTATTCTTCTGTTGTTCTTATTTTTTTCTCTTATAAACCATGCTGTTTGACCATTCTTGTAGAGTTTTTTTAGAATAGGCGCACAGTAGGTTTTGGTGTATACATGTCTTCACTTTCCTACTCATTGCCAAATTGCTCTGTAAAAGCACCAATAAATAGTTTTTGAGCACCTAAAACTTCAATGAAGGTTATCTCTGGGAGGCAGAAAATGTGATTATAATTTTTAAAACAGAACTGTAATGAACAGTGTGGAAATGCATCTGGTGTGGAGAAAGGTCTCCCAGACAAAAAGGTGCTGATTAGCCATGGCAATGGCAAAAACAGAGCCCAGAGACAGACTCTGGCAGAGCTCCGTCAAATATTTCTAGAAGGAAATCATACCCATCTCCCTCCCCATCCTTTTAAATGCCAGTTCAACCAGCTATCTGCTGAGTTCAGCTGAGTGACCTTAAGTAGTTACTTCACTTAGAGTGTCATCTGTAAAATGTTAATATTTCATGATTGTATGGATTAAAACACACTATTTTCAAAGATATAGTCTTGCCCTGGCTGGGTAGCTCAGTTGGTTAGAGTGTCATTTGGATACACCAAGGTTGCAGGTTTGACCCCAGGTCAGAGCACACACAGAAATCAACCAAAGAATGCATAAATAAATGGAACAACAAATTGAGGTGATGTTTCTCTCGCGCTCTCTCCCCTCCTCTCTCTTAAAAAGAGAAAAAAAGTATAGTCTCTTCAGGACATAGGACTCACCGTAAAAGCAACAAAGGTCAGTGGGTGCTAAAATCCACACTGATTTCTTAAGGAATTACAATTCTAAAGACAGAAAACTCTGTAGCAGTTGCCGTAGGAGCAAAATGGGGCTCAGAGCTGGGAATTAATGGGCGGGCGCTGGAATTGGATGAAGGGGATAAGGTTGGGGAAGAAAAACAGTATGAAAAAGTCCCTGTTTTGATAGCTTGGTCAGCAGCATGTAGAGGGCAATAGCTAGGTTCCAAGAAATACTGTGACTGCTGACATTTCTATTTAGAGCCCTCCATTTAGATGGCACCTGGCAAGGCCACATCCACTATACTAGTATATTGCTTTGAGAAGAGGCAAACATCTCACTCATCTCTACGGCAGGAATTCTGTCAACTCTTTCCCCAGAAAATGAAAATGGAAGTTATACTTAGTCACAGGAAATGAAAATGGAAGTTGTATTTAAAAGATTATTGTAATATCAGGTATCATATCCAAGAAGTCTCTTATTATAACTTACTTTTTAAAAAATATATATTTTATTGATTTTTTACAGAGAGGAAGGGAGAGGGATAGAGAGTCAGAAACATCGATGAGAGAGAAACATCGACCAGCCGCCTCCTGCACAGCCCCCACTGGGGATGTGCCTGCAACCAAGGTACATGCCCTTGACAGGAATCGAACCTGGGACCTTTCAGTCCGTAGGCCGATGCTCTATCCACTGAGCCAAACCGGTTAGGGCTATAACTTACTTTTTTTGGGAAAAATTACTGCCATTCAAAATAACTGAGTCCAATCCTATGATGACTCATTTGAATCTCCTCATGAGAAGGTAGGATCTGTTAGTGTCACCTTTAATTGATATGGGAGCAGAGTGGTTATTTGTTTGCAGAGCTTAGTAGTTGCATATACAAGCTATTTTTAGGAATTTCTATTTCAGACAATAGAAACTCAGATGAATAAAGCAATCCTTTGAAACAGACTGTTAAACAAAAATATTTACTAAACTGTAATTCTGTGCTATCATTTGAGAGGACAAAAGACATCCATTGTTGGGTATATATATTTTAAATAAGTATCAAAGTAGTATGTAAGGGGTTTCAAAGGCTGCCACTAATTTGAATTACTTTAAGGGTAATGCAATATGCCAATTTTATAATGCTACTAGAGGCCTGGTACATGAATTTTGTACATGGGTAGGGTCCATAGACCTGGCTGGAAATCAGGGCCAATCTGTGGGGTGACTGGCGGGGCAAACCTGCCTTGGCTAGCCTGGTGCCACTTGCTTGCCGCCCCCACCCCCGACCGCCACCACCAGTCGCCTTCCTCTGCAGGATGACCAGCAGAGCGATCGGGGTCGGGGTAGCTTGCTGGCACCTGTCTTGGCTGGCCTGGGGCATGTGGGCTGGGAAGACCCTGCATTAAGCATCTGCCCCCTGGTGGTCAGTGCACGTCATAGTGACCGGTTGTTCCACTGGTTGTTCTGCTATTTGGTCAATTTGCATATTAAGCTTTTTACATAGGACTAGAGACCCAGTGCATGAAATTTGTGCATGGGAGGGGGTTGTCTCCTCAGCCCAGCCTGCACCCTCTCCAATCCAGGACCCCTCGGGGGATGTCCAACTGCCAGTTTAGATTGCTAAACTGGCAATCAGACATCCCTCTCACAGTCCAGAACCGCTGGCTCCTAACTGCTCACCTGCCTGCCTGCCTGGTCACCCCTAACTACCTCTGCCTGCCAACCTGATCGCCCCTAATGCCCTCCCCCTGCCATCTTGGTCACCCCCAACTGCCCCCCTCTGCTGACATAGTCTTCCCTAACTGCCCCCTCTGCTGGCCTGGTCATCCTTAACTGCCCCCCCCCTGCTGGCCTGGTAACCCCCAACTGCTCCCCTCTGCCAGCCTGGTTGCCCCTAACTACTCCCCCTGCCAGCCTGGTTGCCCCCAACTGCCTGCCCTCCCCGCCCCCCCGGCCTGGTTGCCCCATGCAGCCTGCTGCTCAGTCATTTGGTTGTCCCTCACTAACCCCCCTGCCAGTCTTGTTGCCCCATGCAGCCTGCTGCTAAGTCATTTGGTTGTTCCTCACTAACCCCCCTGCCAGTCTTGTTGCCCCACTCAGCCTGTTTGGTCATCTGTTCGGTTGTTTCGGATGCGATGGCCCCTGGCTCTTTAGTGAGGTTTTATAAGTGGATACCATAAGGTGGATTGAAAAACAGGGTATGGCTAAGAATGACCTTTTCATCTATAGAACATTATAGTAAGAATTACTACCTTACCTTCTTGTTATTCCCTTTGTTCTTATTTTATGGATCATGTTCTCAAAGCAACAAATGATATGGGGTATCTAGAAGGGCCAAATGCACCAATGATGCTATTTTTCATTGCTTTTCCTGAAGCCGTGGTTCTATCACCTTTCCTCCCACCTCCTCTGATGCCCAACCCTATGCCAATCTTGCTCTCTCAGAGGTCACTGATGATGCCAATTTCCAGATCCACAGGTTCATTTTTGGTCTTCTTCCTTGATGACTCCCCTTCTTCTCTCCTGCTGTCCTTCCACCTCTTTGGTCACTCCTTAGTCTAGTCTTTTGGTTCAGCTTTTTAAAAATCTAAATAAATATGGAATATGTCTAGGTTTTGATTTGACTCCTGTCTGGCCAATTTATCTATATTGATGGCTTCAATGATCCTCTACTTAGTGATAACTTCAAAAAGTACATTTTTCTTGACTGATAGTTGCACTTCTGTCAGTACTATATTTTCAACTGCATATCAGACCTTTCCAAGTGGTGTTCCACCAGCTCCTCAAGCACAACCAAAACAACTATGAATTCTTCCTTTTCCTCAATGCCCATGCCTCGCTTCTTTTTCCTGTCTTGGTCAAAAGTCTTCCAAGCTACAAATATTGGAGTCAACTGAGAGTACTCCTTTATTTTCATCCCTTACATCCAATTAAGCAAAAAGTTTTATGGATTTTATTTGGTTATTTCTTTTGTATTGATCTCTAATATTCAGTCTTTTGGCTTGAGAACTTCAGATATCTTCCCTAGATTATTACAATGAATACCTGATTAGTATATACCCCTTTGTCTTGAATGCTGCCTATTTCTCCTCCACATTACCCATAAGAACTGTCTTTTCATATCTCTTCCATGTTGAAAAAAAAAATGAAACCTTCTTTTTTCCTAAAGTAGAAAGTCTTTGTTATGGACAAACTTCAAAACTTTAAGGAAACTTAATTGTGGCTAAAGATATAGCTTAAACAAGGCATTTAAAAAAGTGTTTAGGTTTCTTAAAATGTGTTCTTTTCTGTAGTCTTTAATTTGCTTAAAAGAACCTTAAGCAAAACAAATCTCCCCTCACACAACTATAAAGATGAAAACAGACATCTAATACTAATGAAAAAAGAAACAGCTTCATAAACACATGGAGGAGAAATATGCAGAAACCCACAACTGATATAACTTGCATAACCACAGCTTTAGCTCAACTAAAGTAAAGATGACTTAGATAAAATACAACCAGAAAACTGAGATTAAAGATATGGGGTAAATAACTTCAGCTGATGGTTTAGCAAGCAAACATCATGGGTACAGTATGAAGGTATAGGAAATTGCTTTGGACTAGGAAGCTGACGGATTGACTCCACAGAGCCCCTGGGAACATAATGTTGTTAGGGGAATCCCCGCCAGCTGGAATAGTGTCACCTATTGGACCATGTCCCATTCACTTGTGAGGATCTGGTCACCTTAATACAGGAGGAGAGATAAGACTTTTAGGTTCAAGTTGAATCTTCGAAGTTGATATGGAAGAGCACTGGTGTTTATTAGGTTGTTTTAGAGCCAGAGTTGAATAGCAGATGCCAAGAGGCTTTTAGAGTGGTCTACCAACCAGCTTGCTTAGCTCCTCTGAGCCTGGGATTCCTTCTTCTCATGTCAGCAACAGGCAATACAAAGTTAAGGACTTCTAAATAAAAGATATTGATCCTCATTACTAACAGGAATCATCATAGTAAATAGTCAGATTCCATATATTTATCAACATATATTTACTGACCACCTACGAAGTACCAGATATGTACTAGCAAAGGAACATAGTGGCGATAAAGGAGCCATGGCCTGGGCCTTATCCTCATGGAGGAATGAAGACAAGGGTTAGGCATTATTTGGGACCAGGAAAGGACAGAAAATGCCTTTTCTCTATCACCTGGTAACTTGTCCGCATACTCTTTTTTTTATTATTTCTTTTTGTAACCATGATTTTGGGGCAGTGAGTACATATCAGATATTTTACCTGTTCTTCACTCTCCATATAGAGAACATTTAGTAATGTAAGCACAGACTAGGTTCCAGAAATCTGTCTCTTCCATTGCTGCTATTTTATAGCAGTTGCCATGATCTAAAGCATCTTATTTATAATCTGTTTACATTTTTATTGTCTTCATCCTCCGAAAGAAAGCAGGCTTCATGAGGGCCAGGGCACTGAGCCTCTTTGCTCCCTTGTACTTGCAACCCTCAGGTCAATCACTGACCAATGATCAATGCAGCACTTGATCAATAAATAGTTGCGTAATGATTCAATCCCAGCCTTTCCCTTTTCTATAAAACTTCCTATTTTCAGTAAGTTACTAATTAAGCCACTCTAACATGTGAAGGAAATCTTAGCGGTGCTTGCATTTTTAAGAGGATCTGTGTTCCTTAAACTTCTGGTTGGCAGAATTTCTGGTACTGGAATAAAGTGAAGTAAGGACTTTCTGGCAGCATAATGGAGGGTATTTTGAGATCAGGCGGGAAGTAACATTCCAAAGGCGGTCACCCTTTGATTTGCTGGGAAGTCCACTCCAAGAAAAGAGACTGCCTCTGTTCTGCTCTGGTTTTTCACACCTTCATTCCTTCCTCTGTGGCTGAGTTCATACATCCTCTAAAGGTGCTGGCCGTGGGGCAGCTGCCATCGGTGGTCCATGAGGGACAGAAGGGCAAGGTTAAAACGGAACTGTAGATGCTTTGTTTTTGCCCCTGAGTCAGTGCATCATGGCTGTTCTGTGCCTTGGTGGCTATTATTATTTTCCTATTCATTTTCAGGGCTAATATTTATATATTCAATAAATTGCTCAACCTCTGAAAATTGTCCATTTGTTCAAATGTGAAGCATCTATTGTATTTTGAATGTTATTTTGCAAACCAACCAAAAATAATAAAGTACAGACTTCTTGAGATTTTAAAAAATGATTCTTTGGAAACTATTGGCAAAATAAATGTTTTCTTGACTAAGAATATCGCTTTGAACTTTTTGGAATCTTATGATTCAGAAACTTGTCAAATAATAACAATGAATAAATAATAGACATAAAAATGATCAGAAACTTAATGTGAACCTTGTTTGTGAGTCACAAATATAAAAACATATGAGTTATTCTGAAAATTAAAAAATTACATCAGGCATATATATTGAAAAACAATGTACCTCACAGCATAACAATATATTACTCTTTTAATTTCCAGAACAACCCCATAAAGTTGAAGTTTAAACTTCAAAGTTATTGCTGAAGAATGTTAATCTGGCTGCATTTCTCACTCATTTTTAATTAAACAAACTTTCTTCTTAGAAGCTCTTTGTAACTTACAACAGTCCCTGTGTATATGTGTGTGTGTGTGTGTTGTGTGTGTGTCCATATATGATAGAATTTTCCATTTCTAATCTGTTTAATGTATTGTTAAACACGTGAAAGAACTGATGAAAAAAGAATAAAGATATAAGAGGAAAGTCCAAGTAGGGTGTTATGAGAATTTGAGATTGAGATTAATAAAAGACCAGGAAAATAAGTGAATAAATTAGGATTCTAAAGTACATTTTTCACATGTATTAAAATGTATTTTTCTGTTATGATATTGTAGGTTTGAAGGATAGCTGGCAGGAAGGAAACACAACACAATAAATTTAGTATCTGACTTTACTGGAAAGGAAAAATGCAGGCAGGGAAGAAATAGGAATCCAGGTAGAAGCTCAAGGCTGAGGAAGAAAGGAGGACTGGGCACAGGAGTTGAGCTATCTGTGGGCCTCATCTATGTGCTGCTGCCTCGTGGGAACTTGGGAGTGGCCCGGTCAGTGATGGGAGCCAAAGCAAAGCACTGGGCAGTCTCCTCCCTCACCAGTTTCCCTGGAGAAGCAGAAACTGTGAGAGTTCCTTGCAGCTTTTTTTGCTATTTTTAAACATCCCTCTAAACACCTGGAAGGATTTGCAAGCTGCGTGGGGTACAGAGATCCACCCTCCAGGGCTGGCGGCAAATGCCTGGGAAGGATCTGGAAAAGTAGTATAGATCTAAGCAGGGCTCCTGGAGTGATGTGTGAAGCTGAACCTGAGCATTTTCTCTGTTACTAAAACGAGTAATGTATTACATAGCAAAACAAGAAATATGCCCAAAACAGTAATTGAGAGGGAAGTTAAGTGTCAAAACTCACTTCTTAGAATTACTACCAATGTCAAGTAGTATTTTAAAAAAAAATGAGTCAGTAGGCACAGTGTATTGTGAATTTCAGGCTTAGGAGAGTGTTAAGAACATGGGCTATGGCATCACGCTGCTGGTGCTCAAACCCCAGCCCTCTCATTTTGTTTAGTAACTCCGTGCCTTTGAACAAGCTACTCTACCTCATCTGTAAAATGAGGACAATAAGAAAATCTACCTGAAACGAGTTAATGGATGCAAAGTGATCAGAGCAGTACCTGACATACAGAGAAAAGCCCAATGTCAGCTATAATAATTAGTACTTAGTTTATATACTCAGTAGAGTCAAAAGAATGATGATCATGTCCTTCCACTAACTAGCTGGAAAACCATTTCCTCACAGCGATTACTTCCTTTACAGTGCGCCGTGAAAAGAAGGCTATAGGTTCTTTTCAGGTGGGTGTTCCCTATTGGTGTCCAGCTACCACCCCTCGTCTCCCCAGTCCTACCATTTGCCCTGCCCCTTGTCACTGGAGTCAAGAGCATCACAGTCAGTTTCACTTGCATGTTATTCAGGCAATTTGGGTCAGGTGTAAAGATAGCCAGCAAAGTGAAACAGGCAACACCTCAGATTTGGGAGTGACAGTGCCATGGCATGTTCCTGTAGCATCCGGTTCCCTGCACTTTGCCCAGCGCCTCTCCTGCCCTCCTGGGTTGGGCAGTCAGTCCTCTTGTGAGAGCCACTCGGTGTCAGGAAGAGGGAGGGTCTGTCTTGTTCGGATTCTGGGTGTCCCTCCTTGTAATTTCCGGTCAGGGTTGCCCTTAGGGCGTGCTCTTCCTGTATCTCTGTGGCTGGGTCTGATGTGAGGCAGTCATTTCTTCTCACCGATGCTTTTTCCTTAACCACGACACACACTTTCTCTCTCATCTAATTGAATTTTCTGTTTGACTTACTGTGCTGGTGTCTTGTTGTTCGTTAATCTAGTATATTCTCTTTCTGCACTTTTGCAGCTTCGCACCCACAACATTGATTCCCGCACACAACTCACTCTTCTGGGCTCTGACCTTCCTATTCCTCACACCCGCCTTCTTCCTGTCTGGGGTTCTCTTTCCCCAGGCACTCCACTGCTCTGTCGCCTGCCTGCACTAAGCGGACATTGAAGAAACATTTATGGGCACTGTGTGGGGGACTCTGTGGGGAAGGGCAGACTGGAGCGAAGGGGACACAGGTCCCTGCCCTGGAGGAGCTCCTGATGCAGTCGGGTTGAGGAGAGGGGTCTTATCACTACCAGTTTCCCCAGGCTGCCCTTTGGGGGTCGGAGGAGTGGGCTTCACAGAGGAGGTGATGTCTGAGGGGTCAGCAAAGTGAGGACAGGAAGAGGTGGATCTCAAGTCTGTGTCCCACATGGAGCTGTGCTAACCAGGAGGAGATAAGAACTACAGGTGCTCAGGGTCTCCAGAGATGGGAGGCTGGAGAGACAGTCTGGGGACCAACGAGGAAGTACCCAGCAAGCCATGTGAGGGGCTGGATTTCATTTTGCAGTGGATGGAGAAAACAGAGTTCTCAAAGCAGAGAGTGATGGTCAGATTTTTGTTTTAGTCAGAACCTTCTGTCAGCAGAGTGAAGAGTGGGTGGGAAGAGTAAGACTAGAGGCTCCATCTCAGGAAATAAACTTGAGTTTGCCTTTATGACCTGTTATCATATCAACAGCCTAAATATTTGTGCCAGACCATGTTTCCAAAGATGGCTGCCACAGCATCCGCCACTCCCTACTCTTCTGCTCCCCACGGAAGAATGCCATCTACTGCCCTCCTCCTGAGCTTGGCATGTTTTGACAGCAGAACATGACAGAAGTGCTGCTCCGTGACTCTCTAGTTTAGGCCTTAGAGACCCGAGTTTTTGCCATTTTGTGTTTGGAACACTCATTTTTTTGATCAAATCACCATGAAAAGAACCCAAGGTATAGAGAGGAAGAGGGGACATGAGGTGGGCCTAGGGTTCAGTCATACCCACCAAGCAACACATATGTGAGTGATTCCATCTCAGATCTGACTGCAACCTCATGAGAGACCCCAGGTGACACCATGAGGGGCAGAGTCAGCCCAAATTCCTGACCCTTAAAATGGTGCCATTTTAAGCCACTAAGATTTGGGGCGGTTTGCTACACGGTGATTCATAGGTAAAGCAATACTCTGCGTCAGAGAAATGCATGTTAAATAAATAATAAACTGCAGCCGTGACAATTTCAGGGCAACAGCATTGCTTTACTGCCAATAAGTGTACTTCATCCTTGCTTACTTATTAGCAAATCTCATTTTGAGCGTATGTCATAGTTCACTGATTAGCACTTAAGTTTTTTTAAAAGGGCTTCTCACAAAAGGTAATCCTCTGATTCTGTCTTGCAAAAGGCCAAGAAAATGCAGTGTGTGGATTAAAATCCCCAGAGTTCAGACTGAACTTTCCTGCTGATAGTTTTAAGACAAATATCCAAACAAATACATGTTTCACTCTTTGGAGCTTCAGAATGTTTGCTGATTCTCCATAATTGGCTTTCTTTGCTGTGCAGCTGTGTCTCGAGATAGAACAGTACAGTGGGGCCTTGACTTAAGAGTGTCCCGACGAACGAGTTTTTTGAGATACCAGCTGTCTCTCTCCGGATTTTTTGCATTGAGTTGATAGAGTAAGTTGAGTTAACGAGCTCCTTAACGAGCTCCTTAAGGAGCTCGGTCTCGGAACGAATTAAACTCGTAAGTCAAGGCCCCACAGTATTTCAGTCAGTAGTGTGATCTCTCTCAAGATCTAGCTTTTTATATCTAGAGGTCTAGGTTATTTTTCCATGAGAAAATACCTACAATACTTTTCAGGAGACAATTGATTTTTGCATATTTAAATAAATATATATTCTCTCTGTTCTGAATACTTCTAATCTTTCTGTTAAGAGAAGGGACTCTTCTTCCTTTCATTTCTATTGAAATACATAACATTCAAATATGTGCTAGCATTTCTTTCTACCAGCTCCACCTATGGGAAACTGTTAACAGATGAGTTTTGCTTCATTAATTTCTAAAAATATGTGCTAATTTATGTTTAGCAACATTGGCAATTTTCTTGGGTCAAGTATGTTGCATTTATTTGATTTTAATAAGTAACAAAAAGCATTTTCCTATTGCTCATATGTCTTACTAAAGTGCCTTTAGTTATATATCTCAAGTGTACTATAAATATTAACAAACCTCAATGCACAGGAACTAGGAAAGAGTTCCAGTAAAAAACAAATCCTTCTTTTTATTGGAACGGAGGAAAGAAGGTTAAAGAACCTTGTTCTGTGCCTTTGGCAAATATTTAAGCTGCCTCTGCTTCAGAATCTGGAATTATGCAAGTTATTTCTGATTGGATTATTTCATCAACATTAAAAGGATTTCATCAAACTCTAGGATGAGCTCAGTTGTATGTAAGGGGTAGAGTAATTCAAGGCCCTCTTAAGAAAGAGTTTATTTATGGCTACTGTTACTATCACCCCTTTTGCACAGCCTGAATATGTCCTGGAAAATAAATACATGCCAATTTGTTTTTCTGTTTTGAATGACTAATGACAAAGAATTGAAAGAGTCCGCAACCATAGAGGAGAGATCCTGTATGGCTATTATTCATCATTATCATATCTTCCAGAAACAAAGTTCACCGAGGAAATCAAGTTGCTCTTTTGGGAGAACCAGCATTTTGATAAAACTTGGTCATTATAACATTCCTTGTGCTACCACCAACAATAACACAGTAGAGGAAAAATATTTTGTTGTTATCATATGAAATTTTGTTTTTGCAAAATCAAGACAATGTAGTTCAAGCATGTCAAACTCGCAGCCTGCGGGCCACGTGAGCCCACAATGAATATTTTTGCAGCCCTGCCAATATAACAGTATGTAAGAAACGTTTTAATAAACATTTTGTAACTTAATTTTTACAGTATCCTATTATATATAATTATTAATAACGAACTACAATGTTCGCTAATGACAGATTACTATAATCCTGTTGCATTCATTTCCCTTATGCGCCTTACACACAGGTGCACCGTTTTCTCTCCACTAATATTAGCAGCAAATATTTTAGCAGCTGATTGCCATGTGATTACTCTTGGACTGACTTGTTTGGTGTGTGCAACAGGAAATATTTCGTTTTTGGAGGACAAGAAAAATAGGTTTACTTGCGTTATGCTTATTAATTTGTGCAGTTATTCAGCGTCTGGTAAGTTAATGTTCAAGAAAAAAATAAATTTTTATTAAAATGTTCTATTATTTTATGTTAACGATTACTCATTATTTCAGCCCTTTGTATTCAGCATGTCTCTATTGAAATAAACCTACATTTCTATGAAAATTTAAGCTTTTGTTTTTTGTGTGGCCCACATAAACTTAAACCTTGTTTATTCATGTTAGCCTTTGGGTTTGACATGCTTGATGTAATTGAGTGACTTCAGTGAATGGGTGACTGCACTTGTTTATTGCTGAAGAGTTACCCATTCCACTATTGATTATATTCTCTAATCTATATGGTTTATTCACCAACACTTATGAAGGTTCTATTTCCTGGAATCCTTAAAATTTATCCAGTACTGCACCACCCCAGGTACCCAGGAACATGTGGATACCAAAAGACTATCTGAGAAACAGCTGCAAAATAACAGGGCCAGGAGGAGTCCTAGAGACCCCCTCATCCAACTCGCTCATGCTGTGGTCAATATGGCAAAAGTGGAATGAGAACCTTGGTCTCCTGGCTCCCACTTCTGTGACCTTTCTTCCCACCATCACTGTTGGATGGATCTGCAACACTGGCAGGGCCATCAAAGAGCAGGACAAAATCTATAGCCTCTCTTCAGTCCCTTCTGCTGAAAGGGACTATCTATTTTGCATTCTCAACTCCCTTGTGTGCCAACTTTCATAGTTCCCTGTTTAATGTAGGGAAATTGGAGAGCAGTGAGGTAGAGAAACTGGCACCTTAGAACCTGGGAGGGGAGGAAGCAGCGGGTGATATAGTACAGAGACTGGCTTATCCGAAGTCAACACACCAAAGGGTAACTGTGTACTTGGCCCTGTAAACCACTCTCAGTCAGATCCCTAAAATTCACCTTGAGGATGTGGACAAAAATTAAGAGTGCTTAGGGCTCTTCATACTAATTATAGGTCTGACAAATGTACATCAAACTCAGAATCCTTCACGTTGGTGAACGGAGGAAAATCAAATATATTCCTTCACTCTGAGAGGCTTCATGAGCTTCCTCAAGTCTGCGGTCTGAGCTCTGTGCCAGGAGTTAAAGAAAAGGAAGGAAATAGAAAACTTGGCACATGTCCTTAGGCTAGCTTACTCAGGAGATAATAATTGAATAAAATATCATTACTGAGCTTCAGTCATCAGCTGGATAGAAACCTCAAGTCCTCAGAGATATGAAAACATAAGAGGGAGGGTAAACACGTGACAAGCTACATGGAAAAGGTATAACACAAAAGGACACTTTTTTTTCCTAATTGCTAAAAGGGACCCTGGTTGAGAAGACCTTTTCATGAACAAAGGGAGAAATATATTTAGGATTTAGGGGCCACCCGCATTTCTTATTTGCTCAAGGAGAACAAGATACTTTGGATGGAGGACCCAGTAAGGGTTGGAATGCAGAGGATGTAAGAAGTGTCTCCCTTATTTGCAGGCAAAGGTGAGCATAACCACCGGAGCCTGTGCTGACACTCCCCTGGAGGGAAGTATCAGTGGAACTCACAGTTCATTTCCCCTGAAACGCAATGCCATTCATGAAGTAAAGTGCACTCTGAAAACTCTGAAGTCTCACAGGGGTTATGTCAGCTTTTGTGATACAAGCCAGAAATCCAAGCTCCCATTTTAACATCATTTTAGCTCTGGCTTTCTTGTTAGGAACCTGTACTGGTGTCCATTTTATTTGATTATTGCTGGGATTTATTTTCAATCTCATTTAAAAGATTATGTTTTTTCCCCTTTGGTTTCATATTTTTTGTTGTTCTACTTTCAAGTGAATCTCCTAAATAATTCATTACTCTTTATTTTCAAGACATTTTTCTTTAAATGCTTTCAATTATTTTATCTTTGGCATTCTTTTATCATCCAAATTCTTGAATCTAGTCTTTTACTTTTTACCTTTCCTACTCTTGCTGCTTTAATGACTTTTAAGATAATTATGGTTTTGTTTTGAAGAATCCTTGAAGTCTTTTGTCATTTCATTAAAATTTTCTTACCTCTTTTAATATCTAATATTTTCTTTTTATTAAAATAATTAATTTTAATAAAATTATATAATTAATTTCTCAGTAAATCTACATTTTGTCTACTTTTTACCTCATTCTTTTGCTTGTGGGATATTTCAGAGTATTTGAATATTACCTTTTATTTCCTGATCATTCTTAGGTTGGTCTTTTTTCTTTTATTACTGGAATTATAATAGTCAGAAAAATAAAAAAACTGAGGATGACAGAGGGAGAAAATCACACCATAGACAGGGGGAGATGGAGCTTTTCCCTTATAGCAAGTTGTCTCTTAGCATTTCCTTCAACTTTGACTTCCTAGTAGAATTTATCTAGATAATTCTAGAGAACCATAGGCAAAAACTGCCCAAGATGATAATGATTCTACTTGTATGAACATTTAAATGACTAGATTGGGGTTCTTTTCTCCTACAGCACACAGTTCCTTAAAAATTACAGGTTGTAAAATTCATGATTTATTTATTTATTCCACTAATATTTATTAAACACCTACTATATGTCAGATATGTTGATAGATGCTAGGGATTCAACAGATAATAAGGAAGAATGTGGCTTCTTCCCCCAAGGAGTTTATAATGTTCTGGGGAAGTAAAAAAGTAAAAAAAACAATGGCAATATATTCTAAGTGTAGTGGTAGCTAACAGTTTTTGATTGATTACTATATGCTACACATGGTGCTAATACTTTATATAGAGCAGTGGTTCTCAACCTTCCTATTGCCATGACCCTTTATTACAGTTCCTCATGTTGTGGTGACCCCCAACCATAAAATTATTTTTGTTGCTACTTCATAACTGTAATTTTGCTACTGTTATGAATCATAATGTAAATATCTGATATGCAGGATGTATTTTCATTGTTACAAATTGAACATAATTAAAGCATAGTGATTAATCACAAAAACAATATGTAATTATATGTGTTTTCCGTTGGTCTTAGGCGACCCCTGTGAAAGGGTCATTCAACCCCCAAAGGGGTCGAGACCCACAGGTTGAGAACCACTGATATAGATGATCTCATATGTACTTTAAGAACACGTGGGAGGAGATAAATTCCTAATTTGGAGGATCAGGAAAAGCTTTCCAGAGGATGGCATCTAAGGTTGGGACTGAAGATATGTAGAACTAGCCAAAGGAAGAAAAGGTTTAGAGGTTGGGCAGGAAGCTGATGAGGCAGGGGATCCGTGGGACTGCTAAGGAACTCAAAGAGGCTGGACTCGCAGGAGCGTGATGTGTGTGAGGCTGGAGAGGACAGGGGAATGTAGATCAACTAGAACCTTTCACTTCATGTCACAGAGTCTGAGTTTCATTCCAACGGCATTGGGTAGCCACTGGGGAACTTAGAACAAGGGAATGACACACTAAGGTCTGGGATCCAGAAAGATCCTTTCAGCTGTGGCATGGAGAATAATCCATAGTAACAGAGACCAGTTAGCAGGTTCTGGCAGTAATCTAGAATAAAACTAGTGGTGGCCTCTCAGAGCAGAGGCAGTGGGGACAAGAAAGGGTGGATGGAATAGGGAGATATTCAGGGGGTGGAACTAAAAGAACTTGCTTTGGGGTACGCCTGGAGGTGAGACATCAGGCAAAAACATTCAGATTTCTGGTTATACAAGAACAGATGATACCAAAGTCAGGTTCAGGAAAGAATGAGAGGGAAAATTTATGGAAGGAGGAAGGAGGAAGATAATACATTCAGTTTGGGATATTGTGGTGCTGGATGTGCCTATCAGCTTTCTGTGGAAGAGGATCAGTAAGACTTTGCATAGGCAAATGGTTGGTTGGTAGTCAACGAGGAGAATGGCTATGGAGGGCAATGAGGAATGAGGTTGCTTATGGCATGAGAAAATGAAGGAATGTTCATCTTCCAGGGGGCAGAAGGGAGAAGAGGAGCTTGCAAAGGAAGCAAGGCAAAGTGCTGAGAGTGCAGGGACAGTGGTGACAAGAGAAGGTCTGAAATATACTGCTCTAGAAAGCAAAAGAGGGCTGACCAGGGAAAGTCCGAGAGCCTGGCTGCAGTTGGAAATTATAGAGTTATATCATTGTGAATTGGCATAGTTCCTTTTTTTTTCTTCAGAGAACTCATCAATATCTGTATACACATTGGAAAAAGGAGGCAGTTGGATTCAGCTCTGATCTCAGGGACCCCAGCTTTAGAAAGGAAAGCACATCATCTCACATAGTACCACCAATGCTTGTCTTCTAGCAGCAAGGGAAAAGCTTTGGGAGAGGAAAGAGAGGCCATTTTCATCTTTGTCAACTTCTAGTTGAATCATGCCTATTCTGTATAATCAGTACTATTTCTCCTCAAACAATCACTTCTAAATCTAGGTAGGCTATCCTACCTACAGGGACCTTTTGTTTATCTTTTAGAAGCCCTCCTATCCATGGTTTCCCTAGTCCTTCAGGGAATGCTTGAGTAGTAATTACAATGATTCTGCACTAGAGAAAGGTATAAAAGCACAAGGTGAGATAGGAAAAGCAATGAATTCAGGAGTACCATAAGCCCAGGGACTCCTGACATCAGGCATCAAACAATTTGGTAAAGAACTCATTGGTTACCCCCTCACACCCATGAGTATGGCCACTATCATATAAACAGAACATAACAAGTGCTGGTGAGGATGTGGAGAAACTGGAACCCTTGTGCACTGTTGGTGGGAATGTAAAATGGTGAAGCTGCTATGGAAAATAGTATGATGGTTCCTCAAAAATTAAACATCTAACCCAGCAATTCCATTTCTGGGTAAATGGCCAAAAGGCTTTGGAGAGATATTTGTACACCCATGTGCATAGCAGCATTATTCATAATAGCCAAGACGTAGAAGCAACCCAAGTATCCATCAACAGATGAATAAACAAAATGTGGTCCATACCAACAAAGGATTATTATACAGCCTCAAACAGGAAGGAAATTCTGATTCATATTACAATGTGAACCCTGGGGAACCTTCAGGACATTATTCTAGGTGAAATAAGACAACTACTGTATGATTCAACTTATATGAGATTCCAGAGTAGTCAAATTCGTAGTAACAGAAAGTAGAATGCTGGTTTCCAGGAGCAGGGGGAAGTGAGGAATTGGAAGTTAGTATGTAATAGGCATAGAGTTTCAGTTTCGCAAGTCGAAAGAGTTCTATTGGATGGATGGTTGGACAACATTGTGAATATACAGAGAGGGGCAAAAGTAGGTTTACAGTTGTGAATACACAAAACGTAAAGTTTATTCTTGTATTATTATTTATTACTTCTTGCATTATTTTCCACTAGAACAACTGTAAACCTAATTTGTTCCATTCTGTATTTAATGCCAATGAACTGTACACTTAAATGTTATGTATATTTTACCACCATTAAAAAATGAATTGGTGGGTTGTTCAGCTCTGTGGTTAATGGCAAGTGCTTGGCGGTCAGATAAACCTGACACTACCACTTACCAGCTATAAAAGCTGGACATGTGACTTAACGTCCCTGGGCCTCAGTTTCCTCGTCTGTAAAATGAGGGTGATTATGGTAATAATAATATCTAATTTATGAAAGCTTTGCAAAGATTAAATGAGATAGGAATGTTTGTCAAATGTAAATAAAGTTGGGAGTATAAAATCTGGTACATAAATTACAAATAATAATGACTCAATAAAACTATGTTTTACTGTTTTTGTTGGCTCTGATTATTATTATCATCAATATTATCAGCTTAATTCAAAGTTAGCATTACCCTATATCAACCTGTAAAAGTATATGCTGCCAATATAAGTGCCTTTAAATATCTGCTAGTTTAATCCCAGAGCAGAAATCTATGATTCTGGGCTTGGGTTGAGCTATCCCTAATTCTTGAAACCTCTGATTCTCATTTGCACAAAGAATAATTTTAGAAGAGAGGACAATATGAAATTTGTGCATAAATGCTTTACATGTTAAAATAATGAAAGATATTTCCATTACTGCAACGCAATGCCTTTTAATTCACCTTTCTGCCTCAGCGTTATGTTTTTCTATGGGTGTTTCATGGTTTCTGCCTTAACAGCCAGGATAGGTATGAAAAGGCAAAGTTAGATGCATTGCTTCTTGAAAATGAGATGGTTAAGATTTCAAAGTAATGGACAGAAACAGAAAAAAGAGTTTAATGTTATGCATGCCACCATAACACTAATTTCTCTACTTTTAATGACAGATTTGACTTGGGCAATACAATTACATAAATATGGAATCACATGATACATGTGTGTTCTCTGGGATATTTCATCATGTAACAACTTTTTATTTTACATTATTTGTGGAAATTAATTACTTGAAAAAAAAGAAAGAAAAGATTGAATTGTATAAAAAGAAAATCACCTGAAATCAAATATACTCTTATTAAAAGTCACATTAGATTAATATCTCCTCAGTAATTTCAGGGGCAAACAACATAATCAGTAACTCTAAAACATAAAAAGCATTAAAAAGGGAAGTACTAATTCTAATTCCTATTTTAAAGGAAGGCGAATGTCCCACCATTAAGCTGGGTTATGGAGATTTGTGGAGCTTTACTCCTGAGTGCCAGTCACAGATTTGTACTGTAAACCCTCTCAAAACAAAATCCTAGACCCAATGCACAAGGAATGTTAGATGAAACACCAAATTCATTATAGAGGAGAATTCTGTCATTTCCACAAAGGGAGAGAATATGTTACAATGGAATGAGGGACCTTTATAGAAATGATCAAAGACAAATGAAGTATTCAAGGGAGCCTCCAGTACCTGCCATGAACAAGAGAAATAAAATATTAGTGTTGAAGGGGATCAGTGAGATCATAGGAACGACTGAGCTGTGAATAACTGAGCAATGTCCCTGCATACCTGAAAGAGAAGAGGGACATCAGCAAAAGGAATCAGAGTTCCAGTAGTTGACCCACGTATTTTCCAAGCAGACTCAACAAAGGGTAGGGAGTGGAGCTGTGGGAGAGAAGGTAAAGGAGTCGCCCAAGAGCTCCTTGCCATCCTGAGCCGCCCTAGTAGTACAAGACAGCGACGGAAGTGAACATGACAAAGAGGAGGGTGGTGACAAGAGTCTCCCCTGAAAGTTTACATTTTACACGTTTACAAGAAAATCACAGGAGGCTGAAACAAAGGCTGGTGATGCGGAACCGGTTACTCTTGACATCAGAAATAAGAGTTGATGAGCCCAGGCGGGGGTGGGTGGGTCAGAAGAGATAAACCAAAGAATGTGTATGCATATATGCATAACCCATGGACACAGACAATAGGGTGGTGAAGGCCTGGGGCGGGGAGAGAGGGGAGCTAGAGGCCTTAGTGGGGGGAAAAGGAGGACATATGCAATACTTTCAACAATAAAGATTTAAAAAAAATATGTTCCTCAAAAAAAAAAAAAAAATTCCCCAAACCAAAACCAAACCACAAACACTTAAATTACACTTCATTTATAAGTCGGGAGTTTTACAAATGATGCTTTGAAGGTTTTAAAAGCTCTTCCAATGCTGTGTCTTTAAATGTATGTACTTTCATTTTTATTTTTTTTGGCTTAAAACAAAAACAAAACAAAACAAAACCCCAAAACAATAAATGAATATATGTACGTACAATCAGCAGAAGAAAGAGACAACAAGAGCATTCGGAGGCGGACACCTGCCTCAAACAATGGCACTAATCGCAGAGGATTTTAAGCAGCTGTGCATAAACTTCAAAAGTAATTGCAACCAAATTAGCAAATGTCACCCTCCTTCCCACTAGACACAGCATTTTTAAAAAGAGATCAGGCATCTGTGGGCAAGCCTGCCATTTTATGAGTTGCCTAAGATAAGTTAAGGGGAAAGAAATGAAGATGGTGATTCAGAAGGTTGGGGTGTATGCTGGGAGTGGGGCACCCAGGGCCTTACAAATAGGGCTTGTCTGTGAAGCATCCCAGCCAAGGAAGGGCTTGGGGTGGTCACAGCTCCAGAAAACAATGCAAAGGGGGCAGCAAGCCCGGGGGGCGCCCGGCTTGTGTTCAGAAAGGGCCCTGGCCCTCGAGGGACCTGCACACGCCCCAGGAACAGTCTCTCACCACTGACCAGGAGAAGCAGTGAGTGATCCTTCCTCTCTCCAGGCCATCACCCCTCCTTGTCAGCCCTTGCCATTATTGAATCATCTTTCATTAGCAACTTTGAGCAGGACAACCCTCAAGGACAAGGCAGCTCCGCGACACTCACTTTGCAGACACAACCCAGAGGAGCCAGCCTTTGGCTCTCTCTCTCTTCATGCCCACGGTAGTGCCTGCGCCTTTAGCACGAACAAGTCCATTTCGCATGGATAATTGGGGTTCTCGAAAATCCAGTGAAATAAAGACATTTCACTCTCTACACGTATGACCCTCAAAGCTTAAAAACAAACAAGGATCCCTCAAGGTTACCGAATTAAGCACCAGACGTGTTTTTTTTTTTTCTCGTTTCTTTTTGCATCTAGCAGAGACCTACCTCACCCTAACCCCACGCCAGCGAAAAGAAACTTGGTTTGTTTAGAAGCGCGAGTGTTGGCAGCCCATCCTGCTGCTCTAGCAATGGATTTCAAAAAAACAAGTTGCTGTCTGACAGGTTGCCATCTGCATCAAACCTCTCTCCTTACAAATGTTTGCCAAGAACATAAAACTTTCCACCTTCTTCCCGTCCTCCCTCCGCCCTTCATTAGTTCAGGTGAGAGTTAAAAAAAAAAAAAACACGAGAAGGAAGGAGGAAGTGCAGCCAGCCCGGTGGCCTCCTTGCGGCCAAGGTCCTCACCATCCCTTGCAACCAGCACGCAAGAAACCCCCCCAAGAAACCAGTGACCCAAAGTTCGCTGCGCTCCTGTCTCTTCGATTTCTCTATCATTCTGCACCCCCCTTCCTGGAACAAGTCACCACGGAGCTGGGTGAACCGCTTCCGCTGGACCGGGGTCCTGGACCCACGCAGACAGACCCCCTTCCCACCCCTGGCCGGCGACGAGCGGCCACGCAGGGACCTACCTGCTGGGTGAGCTGCCGGGTCCGAGCGCAGCTGTCCGGCGGTGGCGCGGGCACTGGCGGTGCCGGCGCGGTGGGTGCGCCCGCAGGCGGTGCCGGCCAGGGGGCGCTCGTCACCCCGCGCTCGGGACCGCAGAAGCGGGTCCTGGACGCCCGCCCGCCCAGGAACCAGCCCAGCGCTCAGCTGCCGGCGCCTCCTCTCCTTCTGCTGTGCCCGCCCCGCCCTCCAGCCTCGCTCCTTACAGGTTCTTCCCTCCCCGCTGTGGCGACCAGAAGGGGATGGGACACGCTTCGGGTGCGCTGTTCGGGGAGGAAGGGGCGCTGAGCTCGGGCCCCACACTGGCTGATGCGAGGAAAGGAGACGGGGGACTGAGACCACATGATTCTATAGCTAGACAAACTGAAAAGCGAAAACGATCCTTCAGTGGGAAGGATCAAGGTCACCCTGTAAAAAGAACTTCACCTATTTTGTCTGTTTTTACACTAGAAAGGACTTGTGAAAATCTTTGTTTTATAATTACCTGTCTGGGAAGGTTTGGGTACAATTCGGTACCTTGGATAGTCTTTCCCAGGTGGTGTCTGACCTGGGATTTTGATTTTCTATCTGCACACTGTTGTTTTATTTATAATGTCCAAAGTTGCCCTCTCTAAACTGAGCCATTGAAGTTGTAATGGAATGTCGTGACAGTGCATGTGTCATTTTACGACTTTTGTGCTTCGCTGACTTGAATGATCATACTGAGGATAATAGGGTGTGTCCCCCTATACTTAATAGAATTCTTTTTTTAAAAATTCATGTCAGAAATTACATGTCTGGTTACCAATACTATATTACTATTACAGAGCTATTCCCTCTCAATCATGACACTAAATGATTAAAATGTGCTTGGCTAAGGCTTTTGTTGCTTTAACAAACTAGGACCAGTGAGCAATGAAACAGAAATACTTTAAAAAAATATTGAGAGAGAGAGAGAGAGAGAGAGAGAGAGAGAGAGAGAGAGAGAGAGATATTAAAAAGGTAGGAAAAAGAAAAAAAAGCCAAGCCTTGGATCATCAGCAGATTTCTGGTCATAGAAGGTTAGAGTGTCAGCTGAAAAGGACCTCAGATTCCTGCTAGTTCCAAAATTTTATTTATTATTTTTAAAAACATTTAAAAAATTCTCACCTGAGGATATTTTGTATTGATTCTATAGAAGGGAGAGGGAGAGGGAGAGGGAGAAAGAAAGAGAGAGAAACATATTGATTGGTTGCCTGCCTCTCAAATGCGCAAAGATGGAAACCTTGGTTTATGCCCTGACCAGGAATTGAGCAGTGACCTTTTGGTGTATGGAAGGGTGCTCTAACCAACTGACCCACACCAGCCAGAAGTCAAACTTTTTCTTTCTTTCTTTCTTTCTTTCTTTCTTTCTTTCTTTCTTTCTTTCTTTCTTTCTTTCTTTCTTTTTTTCTTTTAAATTCTTTATTGTTGAAAGTATTACATGAGTCTCCTTTCACCCCATTGACCTCTCCCTGGCCTCTCCCACCCCCAGCACATGCCCTCAACCTCCTATTGTCTGTGTCCATGGGTTATGCTTATATGCATGCATACAAGACCTGTGGGTGATCTCTTATACTCCCCTCCCCTCAAAAAAACCAAGGCCCAGCAGGGTTTGGTGACTTGATTAATTCACATTGCTGCTTGTCCTGGGAAGCCAGATATGGTGATTCTTTCTCTTAATCTATGTGAACTCAGCAAAGCAAATGCACACACCTTATAAGGGTAAAATATAGTCCATTAAAATGAGCCCCTTTCCTCTGTTGCTAATATCCAACAGCATTGAACTGACCCTTAGGCCAGGATCATCCAACAGAGATGCTGCCACCTCTTAGAAGAGTCTAGCCAGGAGGGTTGAGGGTGGATGGAACTTGAGAAGTGCTGGCTCACCCTGCCATCATGTAGTAGGCATTCACTGCATATTTGCTACTAAAATTTGGAGGAAAAATGTGTTTATGGCTGGGAACAAGCCGTTAGAGCTGGATTAATGACCATCCTACCCCATCAGCTCCTCTCTGCAGACTGTCAAAGAGAAACCTCCTAGTTCAAAATGCCTTCCCCCTGGCTCTTCTCCAGCCATCCTTACACAGCCTATCACATCGAGAAGAGAGAAGAGCTGGCAGACTGCCAACGGCTACAGTGCCTAAGAGATAGTAAACCCATTCATTCCCCATTGCTGGGTTTTCATTGACTTTTGAGAAGGAGGCTAAGTAGGTATTGGGGCTCAAGGGAAATTCACATGCCCTTTAATTTCATCAATACTAGTTAGTGGCTTTAAAAAGAAATTTCAAATAATGACGATTATGTGCTGAGTACCTACATACCAGTCATCGTATGAGCACTTTGGATGCACTGTTCTCTTAATCCTCATAACAATCTTATGAGTTAGGTATTCTATCATCATCCTCATCTCCTCTATTTTAGAGATGAGACTAACCAGGCTTAGAAGGATCATGCAGCCTGCTCAAGAGGCCACAATTGATGAAGTACCAGAACCGGCATCCATCTCAGGCCGGTGTGAAATAGCCCTCAAGCCCTGCTGAATACTGCTTCCATTCCACAGCCATGTCCGCTGTTTTCTGCTTTTCTCTCTCGGGATAGCTGGTCTCAGGGACCAGTGCTACTCTACTATTTTATTTTATTTTATTTTTATATTTATTTATTTGCAGAACTACATAGTTATTTTATAACTATGTAGTCCTGCAATTGCAAACTCATGAATTGGAAGACTAGATTTTTTAAAACAATATTCATCATGTGTCTAAAAGTGTTCTTTAAAAATTTCATCTGAAAGAAAATATTCCAAATCTATTCTTGATACATGCTAGGTGTTAGGATACCTCTGGACCTTTTTGACTCCAGCATCCTGTCTAGCCAGCCCTCTCCTTTCCCAGCTTACAAAGCATTTTCTATCAGACATTATCTCTATTTTACAAACACGGCTGCTGCTCAGAAGTGCTCCACACCTTTGTTTCCTGGAAGAGGAAGCGGCATTTCCTGGAGCAGACTGCTTGTGGGCGGTGAGGTTCCACATTACGTTAAACACACCGCGCTTTCAGTCGTGTGCTTCTTGCCTCCTTCAGTGTCTGCCCGAATTTCCTGGAATCGTGCTGAACACAGACCAGAGGGCAGCTGTGCCAGTTCATTGCAGCCGGGAAGACATGGTTCCTGCTTTGGATCCAGAGCTAAGGGATAAGGGACTCCCAGGAATCTGGTCCCTGGAGATACCACAATCCATCTTTCTTCAACTTGGGATTTGCAAAAGGAAGCCTCAGACATCACGTGACCATCATTTTAGACCTAATTGACGACTGTGCCCTGGCTCCCAAAGAGACCATGTGGCTCTTGCACCCATCTGTGGATTGACTTTTTATGGAGGATTTAGGATAGAAATTAAAAAGAAAATGTTCTTATTATGAGCCTCAATTTGGAGAAAGATGATACTTGGGGAGAAGTAGGATATGACACACAGATCATTTAAGCACTGGATTATATAATAAGGACACTTCTCTCTCTGCAGAAGTCACCACTCTGAGGGAATCAGATTGGACTATTTCATGAGGAGTTTGGCTCCCTGGCTGTCCACTTTTCCAAAGACCAGGCAGAAGCTATTTTTAACATGGGCCACAGGAAGCCTCAGAAGAATCAGCATGGCATTAGAAGACAGCGATCTACCTTAACCAAAGACACTCGAGAAACATGTGGAGTCTAGGGTAAAATGGTTCAGAAATTGTCAAAATTATTCTAGGAGCTATGGTTAAAAGTGACAGAGGTGCAGACAATACACAGGTATTTTAAATTCACAGCTTGGATAAGGGAAAAGGAGTTTTTGTTTTTTTCCTCTTCAATCCTGTTTAGGCTTTCAAGTGGGAAAAAAGGATAATTCAAAGTTAGAAATTGTTAATGCCAGCAGATAGCTCTAAACCTGAAGCAAAAATTGGCCCTCCTTTGGGGAGTAAATAAACCTGGATTATTATTGATAATGAGGTATCAACTCTTCCAGGCCATGAGGGGGAATGGTAAAAGGTGAATGCAAATCTCACTCTGAGGTGAAAAAGAAAAATGTTCATAATATGATACTTTTGAAAGGTCCATTGTTATTATACATGCTTAGTAATATTAAGCTAATTTTAAAATCTTAGACAAGGTAAGGGAGGTAGATACTCTATTTTCATTTAAGAAAGAGATAATGAGTGAACCTGATACTGTCTAATATTTATTGTGTGTTTAGGACATGTATCAGGCCATAGTGTTAAACAGTTAACTTTGAATATCTCATTTGATTCTTAAACAAATCCCTTGAGATGGATAATATCCTCTTCATTTTATAGATGTACTAGCTGAGTCTAGAGGTCAAATAAATGACTTCACCAGGCTCACAGAGCCAGTAAGCGATGGACTTCAGTCTGTTGACTCCCAGATCTGTGACTTTTGTCATCATACACACAGAAAAGGATAAGAGCTGAAATTATAGCCTGATGCTTGAAACAGTAAAAGAATTTTGTGTTTGTCAATGTCCCAATTAATAAAGTATTCTAAGAAGAGTTAACGCATGTATAGCAAACCAATTTGTGAAGTATAATGTATCAAAATGTCCATTTTCTAATACAACCATAGAATATAAAACAAAATTTAATCTTTAATGATGCTAAACATGTAGAGCTTATTTTTTCCTGAGTACCAATTATTATTACATTATTAAAGAATCAAACTGAGCACGAAAATCTTACTTTTATTATTTTTTAAAAGGAATTATAAAAACACAGTATTGTTACTTTGTGGCTTCTGCCATCCTAAAGGTGTTGATTATTTTTTAAGTCATGGCTAGCTATTAAAGAGATACTAATTAAAACATACCTATCTGAATCAGATAGTGAATAACATTTTCAGTGTTGTTTTAACATAGATACAAGTTAACATGAACACGTGGTATGTTTGTAAGTTTTAAGGGTAGATAAAATCAGAACAAAAGAGGATGGCTTAATATTTCTAAGGATTGGCAGTTATAGTGTAGAATTGGGTGAGTTCGGTGATATGAGCATAATGAGTATGGCCCAACTGGATATAAAATCTTGTCTGAAATTAAAGAGAATAATTAGATAGAGTTACACTTTTTAGTGATTCTCTTCTACCAGTGGAAAAGCAAGAACAACCTGAGTTCAAAAGACTGAACATTTTGATGAGAAATCCTCCCCAGGAAAGATTAATAAATCTGAGATTTGATCTGGGCATCCAGGAGGAAGCAATCAAGACAAAATGTTCTTTCATATTTATAAATTTTATTATTGCAATTACCCATGGATTTGGAAATCTACCAATGAAGGCACATTACTTTAGAGTAAACTATATCTCAATCCTTTTTTAAAAGGCAAATATCACACCTGCTCCTCATTACTCCCTTCTCCTTCAATCCATGCCCTTCAAACATATACTATTTATGGTTTTATTCTGACACACACACACGCACACACACACACACACACGGAGGGAGGGGATTTTTTTCATTTTACAAATGTATGGTGGACTACATGGGATATTCTATCAGGTTTCTTCCAGCTATAAAGGATTTAGAAGAAATGTTAATTAAAAGAAGGTTTTAACTGTCAACAATGAGGAATGTAACATAATTTGCTTCTACTTGTACTCATTGATGATTTGATATGTTCTCTGGTATGAAAATTTCAAATATTCTCAAGGAAGCCATTCACTGATGACTCAGGAAAACACTGAAAATCATTACTCTCTTCTTGGTGTACAGTTTTCCTGACTGCATCATAGTTTCAGCCATTCACTTTATTATGATTATTCTTTTTTTGTTAATCGTCACCTGAGGATATTTTTCCATTGATTTTTAGAGAGAGAGTGGAAGGGAGGGGGAAAGACACAGAGAGAAACATCGATGTGAGAGAGACACATGATTGGTTGCCTCCCATACAACCCCTACCAGGGTTGGGAATCAAGCCTGCAGCTGAGGTTCATGTCCTTGACTGGAATCAAACCTGGGACCCTTCAGCTGTGGGCCAATGCTCTATCCACTGAGCCAAAACTGCTAGGGCCAGTCATTCACTTTAAAGTAAAAATTTTCTGGAACAAAATATAAGGAATTTCTTTTTTCTCTCAGTCGTGTGAACAATGGCCTAATGAGGCTCCATTGACCAAACTTGGCTGTTGGGTGAATGGTTAGGGGTACTCTATTGCAAGGTCAGGTTTTATCCCCCATCCCAAGCATTTTACCCCTGAAATGTTAGTTTTTAGCTCCAAATGATAACCCCTGAGACTGGTTATTTCTTCAAACTCATATTGGCTTACTAGTATATGTTGTAAATAGATTCAAGCTGTTTTTTTTGTTTTGTTTTGTTTTGTTTTGCTGTCACTAGGCAGAGTTACAAATAAAAGAAGTAAAGCTCTATATTTGGGATTCAGCATATCATTTGGAGAGCAGAGGTTTTATCTATATCACACACACACACACACACACACACACACACACCTGAATTATCCAGTACATGACTAAAATGTACTCTGATGATTAAAGAAAAATATGTAATATTTACATAATCAGATTAACAGCTTATATCTGTACCTTTATGCAACATTTAAAATAATGAAAAACAAGTTAATCTTTTCACATCTCATATTAGAACTTGATGGAGATGATATGCTCAAAAAAAAAAAATCAAAGGTATGTGGTATATTTGAAAGGTATGTGGAAATTGAAAGATATGCTTATTTTTCTAAATAGATTACAGATGTCATGCATTGTTTCACAAATCTTTTCCTCTTTAAAATTAACAAAAGGGGAGCTGTTCTTATTACATCTTGACAATTTCATAGGGAAGACGGAGTAGATAAAACCTCTAGATTTCTATAAACTTTATGCTGTATTTTGAATAATCAACTACCCTTCATGGACATTTGTATCAAGTTTTTTTTGTTGTTGTTCTTGTTGTTGTTTTACTTATATGATCTTGTTTATCCTCATAACGCTCCTGGAAATATGGGTGGTGTTAGTCACACTGTACAGATGAGAACAAGGAGGCCCAGAGTGGGTAAGTAACTTATCCAAGATCACAGAGCATGTGAGTGGCGGAGCCAGAACCAGGAGCCAGGTGGACCTTATTCGGACCTATGGAGAACTCTATTTAGAGAATTACGGTCACCAATTACAGAGGCTAAAAATAGGGGTCATCTTCTGCATGCAGACTGTGGAAGATAATGTTTATTATTGCTTCTATGATAAAAGTTATGCATTCACTTCCACTCACGCACTCACATCTGCCCAGACACATCTGGAAATTAGAGAAAAGTAAAAAGAGAAGAAAGATTACCTACAATTCCATAACCCCAAATCAGCAATATTTAGTCTATTTCCTTACATTCTTTTATCTATACATAATTTTTAGAATTATTTTATTTTAAAAATAACTTTTATTTGTTGCCTGATTGTAAAATAATGAGACGTCATCATAGAAAATTCAAAACACTCATAATCTCAAAATATAAAGAGAACTGTTAATATGTTGGTTTCTTATCCTGGTCATGGCTGAGAGCACGTGTCTTGAGACTGAAGCTGAAATTAACTACTCACACAATTTGTACTTTACGACCTTCATCATCATTTAAAAAAAAAAGTTTAACTTTTTACTTAATTTCTTTCTTTTTTAAAAAATATATATTTTATTGATTTTTTACAGAGAAGAGGGAGAGGGATAGAGAGTTAGAAACATCGATCAGCTGCCTCCTGCACACGCACTACTGGGGATGTGCCCGCAACCAAGGTACATGCCCTTGACCAGAATTGAACGTGGGACCCTTCCGTCCGCAGGCCGACGCTCTATCCACTGAGCCAAACTGGTTAGGGCTTTACTTAATTTCTTGATGATCTGTTTTTTAAAGAAAGTACAAATTTGATTTTTTGAATGTTCTGGTTGCTCTTAATAGGAATAGTTACTTTGCTTTTTCCCTAAGCACAAAAATTACTTCTACACAAAAAACCTTAAAGATGAATAATGATATTGTTCAAGTCTGCCCTTATAACTTCCCAGAATGGCTTAATTTTTTCCCCCCTCAACTATAACTTGCCCTTGTGCAGTGAAAGAAAACCGTCAACTCCCTGTATCACACTTTTAACGAGAGGAAAAGCCTTTGGTCAGGCTGAAGAAATTGACATTGACTTGTCAGATTTAATAAATATATTTGTGCGTTCCATACATTTGGGAGGGCTGCTGAAATGCAGATTAAACTTTAACCACACTAAGAAAGTTTCTCTTTGAGCAAAAAATAAGAAAGCTGTTGCTTGGGAACTTTTATGTCATGTGACCTGCCCTGCCCAGGGAACCTAACAAGACTTCAAAACGTTAAGAACTTAAAAGCCTTCTGGGTAGAACATTCAAGGTGCAACAACTTAATTACCAACCTTCCACTTCTCCCAGGAATGTGGTGAGGAGCAGAGCTAAAGAAACTGAACAATAAATAAAAGAGCCTTTAAATGTAGGTTGGGAATAAATTGGCAGTATTTACTAAAGCTGAGCAGATGAATCCCTTGAGAGCCAGGTATCCCATGCATACATAATCCGCAGACACGTATACATACATGCGCTAAAACGCATGTGCCACTTACTCATGAGCACCCTACACTGGAAACAGCCGGACTGTCCAGCCACTGTAGATGTGGTCCGTCATCCATAGACATGATGTGGCACTGAAAGTGAGCAAAGTACTGCACAACATGAACAGACCTCACAGTCACAATGCGGAATGGATTACGCAGGTCTAGAAGAATACCAACTGTGTGGTTTCATTGATGGGTTCAAGATGAATTTATGCTGTGAAAAGTCAGGACAGTATTGATTATACATTTGGGGAGGCAGGTGGCGTAGTGTCTGGGACAGGGCATTCAGATTGTTTATGTTGAGTTGGTGACACTTTTGTCACTTGACAGATGTGGTTTCATCAATGTGTCCACTTTGTAAAAATTCATCCAGCTGCACCTTTGTTGCTTGTGTACCTTTCTTTATGGGTCAACCCCAAGAAAGAGGTTATTTGAAAGTGGAACATAGTATAATCATATTTATGGAGCCCTTTCTGTGTAGCCAGAAACAGGGTTGGTGGCCCAGGTAATAGAGAGTTCTTTAGTTCAGAGAGTGCAGGCTATTCGACAGATACGTCAATTCTCTCCCTCTCTCTGTCTGTCTGTCCATATCTGTGTCTGTCTGTCTCTGTTTCTCTTTCTGTGTCTCTCTCTCTCTCCTGTCTCTGTCTCTCTCTGTTTCTCTTCCTATCCCTCTCTCTGACTTTCTTTGTGTTACTCAACATGTCAACAAGTTAATCTTAACACAGTGTGACCTCAGACAAATCATTAGTACTTTCGGAGTTTCTTTTCCTTATTTGGTGAGTGAAGGCGTTGGACAGGTGGTGTGTCCAGGACCCAATCCTAAGACACCTGCTGCTCCTGCTCTGAGTGGTGGCCCATTGACATCTCCTCAGCCATGATTTGTGCTTGCTCTACTTCCCTGCACTTCCCCTGCTTTCTTAACACTATGCCTTGGGCAGAGTAGATAGGACAGAATATCTGTTCTATAGGCAAAGGTTTAGTAAACAAGAGCTCAAATTTCACATTATAGTCTGTGGGTAAATGCTGCCAAAAAAATAAAAAAATAAAAAAATTCCCAACTTTAGCAAAGTGCACTTCATGCCAATTTCCAGATAGAATTTAATAAAGAATCCTCCAAGTACAAACGGGAGTAGTTTTGACCCACTCAACTGTTCTTGGTGGTAGTATGTCTATAAGATTAAAGTGTCATGAAGTAACTGTTATAAGATATAAATAAAAGCAATAAAGAATCGGATGGAAAATTCAATAAGGCAATTAAAGATAAGGTTTTGGTGATAGAGATTCTGAGGATTGATAAAGAGTATTCAGAAGGAGGGTTGCATGATAAAAATTAGCTGTCTGAATTTTTCAGTTGTACTTAATTGTACTTTGCTTAAGGAGATGAAAATGTTTATTTCAAAATATATATTGCTAGACTACAAAAAGGATAAACCTCTATTAGCTTGATATAAATATCCTTTTGAAACACGACTTTCCTCTATTATCCTTTTTTTAAAATTTATTTTGCTCATGAAGAACTGATTCAGTCTGGGGTTTAGTGTCCTGAGTGACTGGACAACACTGGTTATGCCGTGAGGTGGACCCTTTGTGATGGATATTGCACATTCTTTCATCGTGTGCAGATCACCCAGACAAAACAGTTCCTGAAACTTCCACACCAGGCTCAGGTGCTGGAATAGGAACCTCAAGGAGCAGCCACCCCAAGGGGCCAGCTGTGCCGGAAGCAGAGACAGACACAGTATGAGAAAGTGGCTTGGACAGAAGGAAGGTCCCTGTGGCCCATGTTCAGAGGGACTGTGAGCTCCTGGCTGATCTCTGTCCAGCTCTCCCTCAGCCTTCAGCCCTCATGCACACCTGGGAATGCTATGTGTTCTATTGCAATAGGTCAGCGCCAGTTCGTACTATGATCCTGGGGGATGTTCTGGTGTTGAGGGAGTCAGAGAAATAGAGAGAATTTTGAAGCTATGTTTTTAGAAAAGTATAAATGTTAATTTATTTGGTTTCTGACCTTCAGCTCAAAGAAACACTATCAGCTTCTTCTTTAGTTTCAAGGGCAGTGAAATCCTGATGACGAGTCTCCCTATGGCATTTAAAGTGCCTGCTTACATAATAGGTGCTCAGTGCACTTTACAACACTTTTCTGCTTCCATTTACCTACCTCATAGGGAAGAATGAGTTTCATAAAACATGTGGAGGTTTCTAAGTAAGCACTCAATCTATCCCCCCTTTTTTTCTAATATTTGCTGTGGAAAGAGGAGAGGTTTGGTGGTCTGGTGGAAGCTTATGGACTTCAGAGTATCAGAACTCCAAATTTATGTCTGGACTTCCCTGCTGAGAAGACATGTGGATGCGTGTGGGGGAGGGGCATCATCTCTCTGGGCCTCAGTTTCCTCAGTTGAAGAATGAGGGGATTAGTAGATAATGCTTGTTTCAATTTTAAAAATCTGCAAGGTACAAAATAACCTAAGTCTGACATATGTTTGTACTCT
The DNA here is from genome assembly GCF_964212035.1 of Myotis nattereri. NCBI lineage: Eukaryota > Metazoa > Chordata > Mammalia > Chiroptera > Vespertilionidae > Myotis > Myotis nattereri. The sequence goes on from NC_138075.1 coordinate 155,375,925, forward strand.
TTTTTTATACTTTGGAAAAATGAGAGGTGATTTATATTCAGCTGAGATTGATAACTAAAAGTTACATTTTCAACTTACTAGAATTTATTGCTATTAAAAGAGTGGTAAGACATTTCCATTTCTAGTGACAGGTACCTAGTAGTTTAAAGTCTTCCATTTCATTATTCACTTTAATGTTTTCACTAAAACACATGTGGTTTTCAAACACAGGAAAGAAAACAAGGTAACCTGTGGTTATAATTTCCACTAGAAAATAGAAAAAGTATAGCTCAGAAAGAGTGTTTGTGGGGAGTTCCTTTAAACATGCAAACCCATGTTAGAAGTTTTTCTTGAGAAGAACACTGTTAATTGTTGCAAGTTTCCAAAGTTGTTGGAAAGTAGGACCTAACTGCATCTGTTGTCACAATTTGGATAGAGTTGTGGTCCCCTGATTGTGAAGGCTTCGGTATCTTGGACATTTTCAACCCTCTGATATGTTTTCAAGCCACTCTTTTCTTCTTTTAATGCAAATTCTGGAAAATTTGGAGAAAGTGTCTTTCTTGGTGACCCTTCCCATTTCCCAGGTAGCTCTAAGTATGCTTTACCAGATCCTATCTTGAAGCAACTGGCCTGCTCCAAATAACCCTTCCTCGAGCATTTCACCTTCACAGTTATTTTCAAAGTTCTGTCATCCACTGTGATCATTCACTCTATATCTGAAGTTAATTAACTCTTCAATAAATATTTAGAGAGCAACAACTGAATTCATGATGTGAGCATATGTCTGAATTTTACAGTGAATCAGAAGGAAATGCAAAAAACCCCCACAAGAAATCATTTGAATTTTCTGAACTGTAACCACCTAAAACTATTAGAGATACAGAATAGGTTTTATGTAAGTCTTTTTTTCACAAGATACTGTTATTATAACTCTGGAGGTCCTCTTTCAGATGTTTGGTTACCTAATAGTGAGGGAAAACCACTCTGACTAAATTTCTTGCATTGGTTTGGGAAGCCATCTGCTCAAGCTGCCAGAGAAAAATGCACAAGTGGAAGAATAACTACACAGTAGTTTAAGTTTCTTCGTCTGGTTGCCTCACTGATCATCAAACGAGACTACGGTAGGTGAAGGTCTTGGGTGCATCAAGAGGAACAGATACAAGTGCTTTTCACACGTGGGTTCTGCTTTAGAGGGAACAGAAACACATGTATAACGAGAAGGCAGAGTGAGCTGTTCTACATCTGTCAAGCTCTTATCTGCCACAGAGATGTTATCAGCGGGTAGTGTTTATACAGAAGCACAGATGCGTATGGTAAAACGTGCATTTGTATCCTCCCCACTGGTGCTTCCACTTCTGCTCTTGCTCCACTGCGGCCCATCCTCATGTCACATGTGCCACATCCCTGCCCCAGCCCTCTACGAGCTCCCTTCTCACTGAAGATGTGTTCCAGCCCCACTCTCCAGAAGCCCCTCTGACTCATCTTCTTCACCAGATCCAACCACACTGACCTCTTTGTGCTCCTGAACATGCCAAACAAGCCTCAGCTCGACATCTGTACAGAACCAGGTAGGGGTCTTGGCCTGAACATTAGTTGCTCATCCCTGACCACTCTATTTAAAATTGCAGCTCCCGAGACCCTATCCATGCATGCCGTTCCCTAAGTGTCTCCCTTCCTAGTGCCCCTTCCTATTCCCCTTCCCAATTTGTTTCCTATTGGTTCCCCAACAACCTGGCACATAACAGTTCTTCAAACGATATTTGCTAGATGGATGAATTAATTAAAGGCAGCTACTCACAATACTTTTACATATATATGACATATATTCACTTATATTTATGTAAAAACATTGAATAGTTGTAGATGTAGTGTCTTTTCATATCATATAAAGTAGTTAGTAAATTTACAAGTAAAAACAAAGAGCAAATGCTTTATTTTTTATTTATTTACTTTTTTCTCCAAATTTATTGACAATTAAAATTGTATATACTTAAGACATAGAACATATAAATATATAATACAATATTGTTAATTATAGTCATGTTGTTGAACATTAGATCTTGGACAACTGGATTTAATTAGTCCCATCACATCATAAGAAGTGCTTAATATGTTTACAAATAAAAACAGAAAATTCTTTACTTTAAATGGAATATCTTTCAATATACAGATCTTGTAACAGAAGCCCACACATGAAACTTATATGTTCATGTTGACCAATGTCACTCACCCCCATCAATTTATTGGAATTATATGACCTCCATAAAAATCAGTAATAAGTCAATGAAAATATTTATTCATTTTAACAACTGTGTTGAGTCAAGGAATCACTATTTTCAAATAAGGTATCCTATTGGTTTTTTATATGCTGTAACAAATTACCATAAACTTAGCAGCTTCAAACAGAACAAATTCATTATCTCACAGTTTGTAGGCCAGAAGTTGAGTTGACTCAGCTGGTTTTCCTGCTTGAGCTTTCACAGGCTGAGATTAGGGTGTTGACTCACTGGGCTCCTACTGGGTGGCTCCGGAAGAATCTACTTCCAGGCTCATTCAGGTTGGGGGAAGAGTCCATTTTGAAACCGTAGAACTGAAGTTACCATTTATAGAAGATGGGAGCTGCCACTATTCCTAGAAGCCTTTCTCTAGTTGTTGCATGTGGCCCCGACATCAAAGATCCAGCAAGGGTATGTCCAGTCCTTTCCACTGTTGGAATCTCTCTGACTCCACTTCCGCTACATCTTCTACCTACGGACTGAGAAAGTTCTCCGGCTCCTTCGGTCAGATTAGGCCCACACAGATAATCCAGGATAAGATCCCTATTTTAATACCTGCAAATTTAGTTACATGTTGGAATGGACATTATTGGGAGAGATTATTCTGCCTGCCACAGGTGCACAGTTTTAATTAAGAAATAGGTTCATAAAAATGTTACCTCCTAGAATTAAAGGTTTAGTTACCCAGAAAAGTAACTGCCAATGAAGGATCTTAAAATACATTGCTGCTGAGACTAGAGTACTTTTTAGTTTTCATTAGGCTACAGTCTGGATTGAAAGAGAGTCAGAGAGACAAACTGGTGGCTTTTTAGACTAGATATTGCAATGTACCGAAGTCTCCTCGACTTCATATATTCATGGTTTTGATTGAATCAAAATCTATCAAGAAAGACCAGTCCCTGAGAGACAAAATTTTTTTTCTTTCCAAAAGTTGGTAAACATCACACCTGTCTGGGAGGCAAAAGTACCAGGTCAGGGCATCAGGTCTGGAAACATCAATAGCTTAGAGAAGTGTATAATAAAGTTGGAGTTTGAGATATGCACCAAGCTTAGGAATTTGCAGACACAACTGAGGCATTTAAGACAATGTCCAAATGAATTCCAGAAGATTGAATTCTCCTGGCCTGGAGCTCCTTTTATTTTATTTTAATTTTTTAAAATATATTTTTATTGATTTCAGAGAGGAAGGGAGAGGGAAAGAGAGATAGAAACATCAATGATGAGAATCATTGACTGGCTGCCTCCTGCATGCCCCCTACTGGGGAACGAGGCCACAGCCCAGCCATATGCCCTTGACCGGAATCAAACAAGTGACCCTTCAGTCTGCAGGTCGATGCTCTATCCACTGAACTAAGCCAGTTAGGGCCTGAAGCTCCTTTTAAAGGCACATGACCCAACCTTTCTGAGTGCTCACTGGCTGTCTTAAAGGTACCACCAGGCTTGTTCTATCTGGTCTCTAGTCAACTTTAGATCTACTACTTGTAAATATCCTTTTTTAAACTTAATTTTTGTTTTTCAACTAGAGGCCCAGTGCATGAAACTCGTGCACTAGTAGGGTCCCTAGTGGCTGCCAGCTGACTGCCAGGGCCTTCCTTCATTCCGTGCCACCCCCTGGTGGTCAGCACATGTCTTAGCAAGCAATTGATCTCCTGGTGGGTTGAACTCCCGAGCAGACACTTTGTATATTAGGCTTATATATATATAAATTATAGTTGACATTTAATATTATTTTAGTTATAGGTGTATAGCATAGTGGTTAGACAATTACATAATTTATAAAGTGATCCTTCCAATAATTCATGTACCCACCTGGCATTATATATAATTATTATTATATTATTGACTGTATTCTCTATGCTCTATGTTACATCCCCATGACCATTTGGTTACTACCAAGTTGTATTTATTAATCCCTTCACCTTTTCCACTCATCTCCTAAACCCCCTCCTCTCTGGCAACCATCAATTTGTTCCCTGAATCTATAGTCTGTTTCTCTTTTCTTTGTCCCTTTATTTTGTTCTTTAGATTTCTCATATAAGTGAAATCATATGGCATTTACCTTTCTATGTTTGACTTATTTCACTTAGCATAATACCCTCTAGATTCATCCATGTTTTTGCAAATGGTCAGATTTTATTGTTTTATGAGTATTATCATTGGCAATTACTTATATAGCTGCAGTGAACTAGGGGTGCATATATCTTTTCAAATTAATGTTTTGGTTTTCTTTGGATATATACCCAGAAGTGGAATTGCTGGGCCATAAGGCAGTTCCATTTTTAATTTTTTGAAGAAACTCCACCGTGTTTTCCATAGTGGCTGCACCAATATGCATCACCACAAGCAGTGCAAGAAGGTTCCCTTTTCTCTACATCCTCTCTAACACTTGTTGTTTGTTGATTTATTGATGATAGCCATTCTGACAGGTGTTACCTGATATCTCATTGTGGTTTTAATTTGCATTTCTCTGATGATGAGTGACAGTGAGCATTTTTTCATATCTATTGTCCATTTGTATGTCCTCTTCGAGGAAGTGTGTATTTAAGTCCTTTGTCCATTTTTTAAATTGGATTGTTTGAATTTTTTTAGCGCAGAGTTGTATGAGTTCTTTATAAACTTTGGATATTAACTCCTTATCAGATGTATCATTGATGAATATGTTCTCCTATTAAGTAGGTTATCTTTCGTATTTTATTTATTTATTTATTTATTTATTTATTTTTTAAAGTATTACATATGTCTCCTTTTTCCCCCATCAACCCCTCCCTGGACACTCCCACCCCCCAGGACAAGCCCCCACAGCCCCAGTCTTCATCTCCATTGGTTACGCTAATATGCATGCATACAAGTCCTTTGGTTGATCTCTTACTCCTCCCCCAACCCCTGCCTTCCCTATGAGTTTTCTCTGTCTCTGGATCTATTTTTGTTCATCAGTTTATGTTGTTCATTATATTCCACAAATGAGTGAGATCATGTGATATTTATCTTTCTCTGACTGGCTTATTTTGTTTAGCATAATGTTCTCCAGGTCCATCCATGCTGTTGCAAATGGTAAAAGTTCCTTCTTTTTTATAGCAGCATAGTATTCCATTGTGTAGATATACCACAATTTTTTAATCCACTCATCTGTTGATGGGCACTTAGGTTTTTTCCAAATCTTAGCTATTTTAAATTGTGAAGCTATGAATATAGGGGTACATATATCCTTTCTGATTGGTGTTTCTTTTGTTTTCCCTTCTTACATTTTAGTCCTTTATCTATTTTGAGTTTATTTTTGTGTATGGTGTAGTTGGTGATCTGGTTTCATTTTTTTTGCATGTGTCTGACCAATTTTCCCAACACCATTTATTGAAGAGATTGTCTTGACTCCATTATATGCTCTTGCTTCCTTTGTCAAATATTAATTAAGCATAATGGCTTGGGTCAATTTCTGGGTTCTCTGTTCTGTTCCATTGGTCTATATGTCTGTTCTTGTGCTAGTATCAGGCAGTTCTGAGAACAGTGGCTTTGAATTATATAGCTTGATATCTGGTATAGTGATCCCTCCAACTTTGTTCTTCTTTCTCAAGATTGCTGCGGTTATTCTTAGTCTTTTTTTTATTCCATATGAATTTTTGTAGCATTTTTTCTAGGTCTGTGAAATATGACATTGGTATTTTAATGGGGATTGCATTAAATCTATAGATTGCTTTGTGTAATATGGACATTTTAATGATGTTTATTCCACATATTCATGAATACAGTATATTCTTCCATTTGGTTATGTCTTCCTTTATTTTTTCAATGTCCTGTAGTTTTCCAAGTATAGGTCTTTTACCTCCTTACTTAAGTTTATTCCTAGGTATCTTAATTTTTTTGGTGCAATGGTAAATGTGGTTGGCTTTTTTGTTTCTTTTTCTGTGAGTTCATTATTAGTGTATAAAAAAGCCATAGGGTGTTAATTTTGTATCCTGCTACATTGCTGGATTCGTTTATTAGATCTAGTAGTTTTATGATGGAGTCTTTTGGGTTTTGTATGTACAATATCATGTCGTCTGTGAATAATGACAGTTTTACTTCTTTTCCAATTTGGATACCTTCTATTTCTTCTTCTTGTCTGATCACTATGGCTAGCACTTCCAGTATTATGTCAAATAGGAGTGGTGAGAGTGGGCATACCTGTCTTTTTCCTGTTCTTAGGGGAAATGGTTTTAGTTTTTTCCCATTGAGTATGATGTTGGCTGTAGGTTTGTCATATATGGCTTTTATTATATTGAGGTATGATCCTTCTATTCCCGCTTTGATGAGAGTTTTCATCAAGAAAGTTTGTTGTATTTTGTCAAATGCCTTTTCTGTATCATTGATATGATTATATGGTTTTTATCTCTCTATGTGTTTTTATGATGTATCATGTTTATTGATATGTGGATATTGTACCATCCTTGCATCCCTGGAATATATTCCACATGATTATGGTGTCTGATCTTTCCAATGTACCAGTAATGCTAGATCTGATTTGCTAGGATTTTGTTGAGGATTTTAGCATCTATGTTCATCAGAGATATTGGCCTGGAATTCTCTTTCTTTGTAGGGTCTTTATCTGGTTTTGGGATTAGGGTAATGCTGGATTCATAGAAAGAGGTTAGAAGTGTTCCTTCCTCTTGAATTTTTTGGAATAGTGTGAGGAGGATAGGTTTTAGTTCTTTGAATGTTTGGTAAAATTCCCCTGTGAAGCTATCTGGTCCAGGGCTTTTGTTTGCTGGAAGTTTTTTGATTACTGCTTTAATTTCCTCCATAGTTATTGGCCTATTCAGATTTTTTTATTCTTCCTGATTGAGTTTTGGAAGGTCGTATTTTTCTAAGAATATGTTCATTTCTTCTAGGTTGATAAGTTTATTGGAATAAAGCTGTTCATATTGTTTTTGTTTTGTTTTTTACAATCCTTTGTATTTCTGTGGGGTCTGTTGTTATTTTGCCTCTTTCATTTCTGATTTTGTTTATTTGGATCCTCTCTTTTTGTTTCTTGGTGAGCCTGGCTAGAGGTTCATCAATCTCGTTTATCCTTTCAAAGAACCAGCTCTTGGTTTTATTGATCTTTTATATATTTTTTTTCTCTATGTCATTTATTCCTGCTCTGATCTTTATTATTTCCCTCCTTCTGCTCACTCTGGGCTTTTCTTGTTGCTCTCTTTCTAATTCTTTAAGTTGCAAGGTTAGATAATTTATTACCAGTTTTTCTTACTTTTAGGAGTAAGCCTATAATGCTATGAACTTCCCTCTCAGGACTGCTTTCACTGTGTCCCATAGATTTTAGGTTGTTGTGTTTTCATTGTCATTTGTTGCCAGGATGTTTTATATTTCTCCTTTGATCTCTTTGGTAACCCAATAATTGTTTAACAACATGCTATTTAGCCTCCAAGTGTTTGAATTTTTGTGATTGTTTTTATTGTCGTTGATTTCTAATTTTATGCCATTGTGATCTGAGAAGATGCATGAACTTTCCCACTGCCACTTATTGATGAAATTATAATTTCTCATTGTGTGTGTTCTTGGTGCCTTTGTTAAAAATTAATTTAACAGCCCTAGCTGGTTTGGCTTAGTGGACAGAGTGTTGCCCTGCGGACTGAAGGTTCTCAGGTTTGATTCCAGCCAAGGGCATATGCTTGGACTGTGGGCTCTATCTCCAGTGGGGGATGTGCAGGAGGCAGCCAATCAATGATTCTCTCTCATCATTGATGTTTCTATCTCTCTTTCCTTCTCCCTTCCTCTCTGAAATCAATAAAGATATATTTAAAAAAATTAATTTAACAGGTATACTTAGTTTTATTGTTGGGCTCTCTATTCTGTCTCATAGGCTTATTTTATTTATTATGTGTCTGTTTTTATGCCAACACCATACTGATTTGATTACTATAGTTTGTAATATAGTTTGGAATTAGGAAGTGTGTTGCCTCCAGATTTGCTCTTCTTGATCAAGATTCCTTTAGTATTTGGGGCATGAAGTGGTAAGTAGGATTCACATCCTTTGATACATTTGGAGCCCTGGGCTGCTGTTTTCTCTGTCCCTTCCAATCCCACTGTTATGCAGCTCACCTCAGTATTCTGGATGGGGAGAGAAAGAAGTGGGCCTCTCTGGCAGCATCCCACACAATGGGGAAGCTGGGTGCTCACTACAGGCTATCACTTTCCCCCATGGGAGAAATCTCGCATGGTGAAGGTCTCTCTTGTCACTGAAATCTGCCACTTTTGGGGAAGAGTGACACAGGTAAAGTGCAACTGTTCTTCTTATTCTCTTCAGTGTGTCCAAACTCATATTGTTTTGCTCCAAAGGTGTTCTAGATCTTCTCCACTGGACTTGCAGATTTCCACTCTTGTCAATGGGTGATTGCCGAAATCGGTGTTCTTGGGAGAAGGAGAAGGGGAAGATGATAGAAAACATCAATTATGCCATCTTGTTGCCATCATTTTTCAGAGGCTGGCAATTATTAATCAAAATCTTCCTTTCTTTCAGGCACATAGCTAGGCTACCTTTCCCAGGCTCTCTTAAAGTTAGGTTTGGCCACTTGGCTAAGTGACTAAACGGGAGCAGTATCAGGAATTCAGTTTAAAGCACAAGTTTAAATGCATCATGCTGGTTCTTCTACCATTTGTCATGAGAATGGTATTTCCTAGATGGGGGTTGTTCCTTCAACCCATATCCTGGAATTAAACCAATACATAGAATAGAGCAGAACTATAGCTGACCTACAGCCACTATGTAATATAAAAGAGAAATAAACCTTTGTTGATATAACAAAATTTGAAGATTTCTTGTTACCATTGAGTAACATAATGAAAATTTTATGAAACATCAGTATTTGTCACAACTAATCACTCTCTTATTACTGAAATATCTCTTCACTTAGATATCAGGACCCCAAACACACAGGCTTTTCTTACCTTTCCTCTAACTACTTGCTTTTAGGTATCTTTTCTTGACTCCACCAGCCTAAACTGTTGGGGTACCCAAGGCTTTCTCCTTGGAGACTTTGGATAACTTCTATTCATTCATTTATGAGGATTTTCTTCTAATCTTGTGATTTTTAAAACCATCTAGATGCTGATGAATCCTAAATTTATTTCTCCACCTAAGATCTTTCCTTGAACTTCAAAGTTGAATGATCAAGTAGTCAACACATCTACTGACATGCCAACTAGGTACCTAAAATGCACCTATTCAACACTAAGTTTTGGAATACTACTTACCCATATTTGCTTTTCTCCCTGACTTCTCCATTGCTGAAACTATCAACTCTGTTCTTGAATTCCTCAGGCCACAATCATGGAATCATCCTTGACTCTATTTCTTTTATCTCACATTCCTTCAAAATGTATCACAAAACTACTGCTTCCAACATTCAAGGTTGAGGCTTAGACAAATGAATTCAATATAGCAAAAGATGCATGAAGGACCTAAGAGTTAATGTATGAAAGTACATATAATGAAGTTTATTGAGAAATTTAAGCATGACAAAGAAATAAGTGAAGATGTGAGAGGAAGAGGGACAATAAAAGATGGTGGTATGAAGGAAAAGAAGATGGTGCTATGAGAGATGAATTGAAGATTCTATGTTAGAATGTTGGAGCAAGAATACTAGAAAGGGTGATCTAGAAAGACAGAAGATTATGGTCAAAGAATGGAAGGCTTCAGTGATTTGTAATGACAAGTTCAAGAGGAGGATTATGAGAGTGAATTAGTTTTAAGGACAAGAGATAGTAGGAGAAGAAGGTAAATGGCTGACTATTCCACAAGGTGTCTCTTGGAAGCAGGTCGTCTAGAGAGCCTTCCAAGGAGTGATAATGTTGTAGAAAGGATCTGGAAGAATGAGTAGACTTTCTCCAAAGGGAGAAGTAAACACAAGTCATTCCAGGAAGAGGTAACAGCATGAGCAAATAAGAATCTGTGAAAGTTCCCCATGTATTTGGGAAACATGGAGATGTCATACTTGAATGGAGTAGTAGATGGGCATTCAGAAGTTGGGACATTCAGACCTAGGTGGTGATAGCAGCAGTAACAATAGTTGGCACTGTATTTGGAGAAGAACTGCAAACTCAGTGGGAGAGCCTGAGTAATTTGATTGCATTAACTGCCATCCCCCATCCTGTATAAAAGAGTTCTCTGTAGAGTCATTTACTTCGCTTATTTGGTTGTTAAATTACCGACTGTTCCTGCTGATGGGTTTGTAAAGAAATTCACAGCTGTTGCTGATATTTTAAACCTAGCCATGTTGGTTTTGAACAGTGGCTGTTTTTGTGAAAGAGAACTTGCTTGCACAGCATCCTTGGAAGGAGATATTATAAGGTCAAAACATTTCTGTTGGATGCCTCAAGCAACTGATTGAAATCAGATTTTCTAGTACCTTTGCCCTCCTTTCTACCTGATGGAGACATGTCAACTATGGGTAAATATGGTAGATTTTCTTCTATTTCTAGACAAAACAGCTCTTGAAACTAGGCTACAAAATTTCTGATGTGTTTGTTATTTTTCTGTAGGTAAAAAATAGCACCTGATAATGTCACTCTTAAGTATTTTTCCAACTTGCACAAAGCTTTTTACTCAGTAGAAACATCACTCCAATACTATCAAAGACAGCAGGCTTATTAATGAGTATTTTATATTTAGCTAATTTCTTGAATTTTTATCAATTGTATTATGTCTTTCTAAAGAAATCTAAGTATTGATATACTTTTAAAATATATGTATTTTTGCCCTAGCTGGTTTGGCTCAGAGCATTGGCCTGCGGACTGAAGGATCCCAGATTTGATTCCAGTCAGGGACACATACCTGGGTTGTACACTTAATCGTTGGGGGCATGCAGGAAACAGCCAATCAATGATGTTTCTAGCTCTCATCATTGATGTTTCTATCTCTCTCTCCTTGTCCCTTCATTAATGATGAGAGAGACTAATTGATTGGCTGCCTCCGGAACACCCTTTACTGGGGACCGAGCCCTCAACCCCGGCATGTACCCTTGACCAGTATCGAACCCTAGACCCTTCAGTCTGCAGGCTGACGCTCTATCCACTGAGCCAAACTAGCCTGGGCTTGAGGTGCTTTTTAAGTGTTTACTTGTAAAAAAATTTAGGCTGAGTTGCTGATGTAATAGAATCATATGATCATTTATTAAAAGCTTAAATAACTGAATCTTGAACAATTAAACTCAGAACAGGAAGAGCAAGATAAAAGTTATTATATATTTTATGATTGCTTGAAAGAATTTTTAAATGCTTGAGAAGATAGGAGGCATATATCCCAAATGTTTGAGTAGAATCATCTGAAACAAATAAATAGCCTTTAGTTTGTTATTTTCTTTTCAATTAGAGGAGAAACAGTGAAACTAATCCATGGAAATTGACTTCACCAGCCCTAAATAACGAATAAGTTATAATTTATATTTCTTACAGAAATTTAAAGGTTTAATGAAGACATTTAAATTCTAACCAAAGCTATTTCTATAAGCAGAGCCTATAAATAGGAAAGTAGCTAATGCCCTAACACACAGTAGTAAATCTTTTTTGATGATATAGAAAATGAAACTTTAAAAATTTTAAGCCTTCTTTCATTGATCATTTATTATTGGCATTTCATAAACCAAAATCTTTTAACAGACTTTGAGATGGGTGTCATTTTTGTGGAAAAAAAAAAAAAAAAGTAGCTGAGGGACACAGAGCATACACAATTTGCCAAAATTCCATGGCCAGAAAATGGCAGTGTTGACTTAGAGGCAACTATGACTCCAAGCCTGTGCTTTGACAGCCTTCTGATGGCACACAGTAAGCATTCAAAGAATCTTTGTTGTGTAAACGAATTTTTTATAGAATTAAAAATATAAAATAAAAGGGAGAAATAAATAAAATAAAATACATAAAATTAAAAAGAGCTATCTGAGGCCATTCTCCTACTGCAGGTTTTAAAGCCTTTTTCTGCTCTATCCCTGCTCACCTAATTGTTTTTATGATTTCAACTCTTTGACATATTAGTTGGGTAAGTCTTTATTGCTTTGTAAATATCTTAGAAGCATCTTGAAAATCTTAGAATCTATGGGTCATGATTTCTGTAAAAACCAGTGACTTTGTTCAGAAAAACCTCCTGTATCTAAGCGGGAGGCTTCAGGCTCACACTGTAAGGCCTTACTTTTTTGTGTCCAAGCCTTATTCAAAGTCTCCACATCCACTCTTGACTCTTCCTAAGATTTGGGGGCAGCAGTTGTATGGTTCAGAGCAGAGGCTGCTCTCCCCTGAATTCTCCTGTGGGACCTGCGATATTTTTTAATGACTTCTGGTCCACAGGGATCAAGGCTTATTGATAGCAGTTTGAGTCAATAGTCAGTTGACGATCCTACTGCTTGAGACATAAACATCCAGATTTCATATTCTGATATTAATATTTCTCCATTGTCTAGTCTCCCCTAATTTATCTACCTCTATTTCTGTAAATGTCCTCTCTTCTAAACTAGTTGACTAATTGCTTCTTGACTGTGCCATGTCCATTCCCCAGGCTGTACTTTTTTTTTCCCCCTAGAAAAAGTCTGATGTCCATCACTCAAGGCTTAAGATCCAGAGGAACAATATGATTTATGGCTGGACCTGCATAGTTGTGAGAAAGTTGGATATTTTTTCTTTAATGAATTATCCATATTGTATTTCTATAAATGCTCAAGTCTACTTCTAGATCATATTTGATTTCTACTAGTAGATCACGTATTTGGGGAAGAGGGGGAACATTTCTTACCATGGAATGATTTGGGGGTTTAGAGACAGCCTCTCTTTTAATATATAAAAACCTCCTACACACATCCAATAAATGAGACCAAGCCAGTCCTCCTTGGTGTGAGTGCAGAGGATAGCAAAAGGTTTCTGGTTGCAGGGAGTGTGGGAGATGGTTAAACAGCCTGCGCACCTGTTACTGCTATGATTAATTAATGGTCTTTCTTTTGCTTTACTGTAAAATTCTGAGGTAATTTAATGATTTCAGTGCAGAAAACAGCACACAGTTTAAAAATGCTTCTGGGAAAGTGGAAAAAGATATAGAAAAAACAAGACCAGGCTTAGTCACTGGAGAACTGCTTGGGGGTTCTCAGGATCATTGCTCTTTTTTGAATCAACAGGCTCCATATGTTCAATTTGTCAGACAGACACTCATTCTCAAGCTTGTTCACATATGTACATCCCAGTTTAAATGTTTTATTATTTGATTTCATGTTAAATGATTATTCCTGACAAGTTCTCTTAGGGATTAATGTACCATCCTAGGAGTTAAAGATAGATGTAAATGAAAGTCACATTTTTAAATTCAAGAATGCTAATTAATTCTGCATAACTAGGCTTTATCATGTGAAGATTGATGGAAACTTTATAAACCAGAGAGTTTTTCATGCAGCTGTGATCTGAGAGTTTCCAGTAGCAGAGAAAAACACAATTTGCATATGCAAACCAGTACAGCGTGAACAATGGCTTAATTGTTGTTATTTAAATGAGGAGTAATTAATTAGCATTTATATAGCATGCTAGTTTTCCCTTAGTTAATTGTATAGATCCAAATTTCAAAATCAAAACAATGCATATTTGCCTCCCATTTGCCAGATTCTACATAAATTGAGCAATCTTAAATTGAGAAGCTTGTCAGAGGGAATTCCCCTCTGGTAGGACCCATTTCTCTCTCAGTATTGCTTCAACTATACATTTTGAATATAGGAGAGAAGTCTTTACCTTTCTGAAATAAAATTGGAGAACTTAAAAACAAGAGAAAGTAGCTATAAAGATAAATTCAAAATACAAAAAGATAACAATGAAACGCCATTCAGAGTTCAGATCTCTGAGCCAAGTGATAGATGCGCTGAGGTTGAATTGCCTTCTTCACTGGCAGGAGACTGGTCCTGCCTTTCTCCCCACATGTGCTCTGACTCCCAGCTCATCTGTGGAGAAGAGATGCCTGGCAGATCCCTGACTCATCAATGCAGCTGGTTAGCTCAGGGCCTTGATGGTACCTCATTTAGGAATTCTCAGGGGCAGTGAGCCAACACTGTTGGATTGGTTCCTTTACCTGCCTGCCTAGAGGAGAAGATGCAACATTCAAGGTTTTGGGAAAATTGCACAGGTACATGCAAAAAATGAAACTAGACCACCAACTTATACCATACACAAAGATAAACTCAAAATGGATAAAATGCTTAAATATAAGTTGTGAAACCATAACAATCCTAGAAGAAACTATAGGCAGCAAAATCTCAGACATCTCCTGTAGCAATACTAGTATGTTTAATGATACATCTCCTAGGGCAAAGGAAACAAAGGAGAAAATAAGCAAATGGGACTACATCAAAACAAAAAGCTTCTGCACGGAAAAGAAACCATTAACAAAATGAAAAGGGAACCCACTGTATGGGAGAACATATTTGGCAATGAACATCTGATAAAGGGTTAATATCCAAAATATATAAGGATCTCATACAATTAAATAAAAGGAAGACAAACAATCCAATTAAAGATGGGAAAAGGACCTAAATAAACACGTCTTCAAAGTTGACACACAGAAGGCCAAGAGACATGAAAAAAATGCTCAAAGTCACTGATCATCAGAGAGATACAAATTAAGTTGACAATGAATTATCACTTACACCTGTCAGAATGGCTATCAACAAATCAACAAATGACAAGTGCTGGATAGGATGTGGAGAAAAGGGAACCCCAGTACACTGTTGGTGGGAATGCAGACTGGTGCAGCCATTATGGAAAATAGTATGGAGTTTCCTAAAAAAATTAAATTTGGAACTGCCATTTGACTCAGTGATTCCACTTCTAGGAATATACCCTAAGAAACACCAATCAGAAAGAATGTATGTTTATAGCAGCACAATTTACAATAGCTGAGATCTGGAAGCAGTCCATGTGCCCATCAGCAGATGAATGGATAAAGAAGCTGTGGTAAAAAAAAAAAAAAAAGGATCTCTTACCCTTTGAGTCAGCATAGAGGAACCTGAAGAGTATTATGCTAAGAGAAATAAGCCAATCAGAGAAAGACAAGTATCACATGATCTCATTCATATGTGGAATCTAATGAACAAAATAGATCCAGAGACATAGAAGCATGGAACAGACTATGGAATCTTAGAGGGTAGGTGGGGGAGGTTGGGTAGGTGGGAAGAGATCAACCAAAGAACCTGTACGCATATACTAGTATGCATAACCTATGGACACAGACAAAAGGGTGGTAAAGGCTTGGGGAAGGGTTGGGGGCAGGCTAGAGAGGTCAAAAGGGGAACGAAGGGGACATATGTAATACTTTTAATAATAGAGATTTTAAAAATTACATCTAGAACTCTCTTGCAGTTAGATTTTTGGATATGAATCAGGTTCTGCTGAACAGAAGTATTTGCTTGGGACTTGAATCTGAGGTGGGCAATGAGCCTCCTTTCTGTTTGTATGGGTCCCAGCAGGGCCAGGGTAGTTCTGGAACCAGCAAGTGTGAAAATAGCTTGTATCCCTTGGTTGGCAGCCTCCCGATATTGGATCATGGCAGAAGCACAGTTCTTGAGGCTTCCAGGCACTGCAATGTAATTTCAAAGTTGTCCTTAGAAGCACAGCCCAGAGTTTGTTTCTGCAGCCTTCCTAATGATTCGAGAATGTGTTTAACAGTCTGTGATAAGACTCCTCTTAAAACAGCCAGCACGGCATCTGTTCTCCAGCAACTGAACTGTTGCTCTATAGTAATTAGTATCATTATTCCCAAGAAAATGGGGGAACTTGGGGATGGTAGTCTTATCTGTTTGGCTGTGAGAGCAACAAGGATACACTACCTTCAGAATATGGGTTACCTATTTTTATTTGTGCCAGAAGCCTAATGAAAAACAACAACAACATGATAAACTCAGGGATTAATTATATATATATATATATATATATATATATAATTATATATATATATATATATATATATATATATATATATATAATTGATTAAGGTTATTACAAATGTGTCTTTATCCCCCATTGTCCCCTCATCCCCCCAGTCTTGCCCTCGCTCTCACCTCCTGTTGTCTGCATCCATCGCTTATGCTTAGATGTATGCATACAAGTCCTTTGGTGGATCTCTCCCCCTTACCCTCACCCCCCGCCCCACCTTCCCTCTGAGATTTGAGCATCTGATCAATGCTTTTTTGTTTCTAGATCTGTTTTTGTTCATTGGTTTATGTTGTTCATTATATTCCACAACTGAGTGAGATCATGTGATATTTATCTTTCTCTGACTGACTTATTTCACTTAGCATAATGCTCTCCAGCTCCATCAATGCTGTTGCAAATGGTAGGAGTTCCTTCCTTTTTACTGTGGCATAGTATTCCATTGCATGGATGTGCCAAAGTTGTTGTTTTTTTTCAATATATTTTTATTGATTTTTTTTACAGAGAGGAAGGGAGAGGGATAGAGAGTTAGAAACATCAATGAAAGAGAAACATCCATCAGTTGCCTCCTGCACACCCCCTACTGGGGATGTGCCCACAACCAAGGTACATGCCCTTGCCTGGAACTGAACCCGGGACTCCTCAGTCCATAGGCTGATGCTTTATCCACTGAGCCAAACCGGTCATGGCATGTGCCAAAGTTTTTTAATCCACTCATCTGCTGATGGGCACTTAGGCTGACTCCAAATCTTAGCTATTGTAAATTGTGCTTCTATGAACATAGGAGTGCATATATCCTTTCTGATTGGTGTTTCTGATTTCTTGGGATATATTCCTAGTAGTGGGATCACTGGGTCAAATGGGAGTTCCATTTTTAGTTTTTTGAGGAAACTCCATACTGTTCTCCACAGTGGCTGCACCAGTCTGCATTCCCACCAGCAGTGTAGAAGGGTTCCTTTTTCTCCACATCCTCTCCAACACTTGTTGTTTGTTGATTTATTGATGATAGCCATTCTGACAGGTGTGAGGTGATACCGCATTGTTGTTTTGATTTGCATCTCTCGTATAATTAGTGACTTTGAGCATGTTTTCATGTCTTTCGGCCTTCTGAATGTTCTCTTTGGAAAAGTGTCTATTTAGGTCCATTGCCCATTTTTTGATTGGATTGTTTATCTTCCTTTTGTTAAGTTGTATGAGTTCCCTGTAAATGCTGGAGATTAAACCCTTATTGTTGATAACATTAGCAAATATGTTTTCCCATGCAGTGGGCTTTCTTGTTGTTTTGTTGATGGTTTCTTTTGCTGTGCAGAAACTTTTTATTTTGATGTAGTCCCATTTGTTTATTTTCCCTTTAGTTTCCATTGCCCTAGGAGCTGTGTTGGTGAAGATATTGCTTCGGCATATATCTGAGATCTTGCTGCCTATGGATTCCTCTAATATTTTTATGGTTTCCTGTCTTACGTTTAAGTCCTTTATCCATTTTGAGTTTATTTTTGTGTATGGTATAAGTTGGTGGTCTAGTTTCATTTTTTTTGCATGTGTCTGACCAAGTTTCCCAGCACCATTTATTGAAGAGACTGTCTTGACTCCATTGTATGTTCTCGCCTCCTTTGCCAAATATTAATTGAGCATAGTGGTTTGGGTCAATTTCTGGGTTCTCTATTCTATTCCATTGGTCTATATGTCTGTTCTTGTGCCAGTACCAGGCAGTTTTGAGAACAGTGGCTTTGTAATACATCTTGATATCTGGTATTGAGATCCCTCCTACTTTGTTCTTCTTTCTCAGAATTGCTGAAGCTATTCAGGTGTTTTTCTTTTTTAATTCCAGATCTAGATCTGTGAAATATGCCATTGGTATTTTAATGGGGAGTGCATTGAATTTATAGATTGCTTTGGGTAGTATGGACATTTTAGTGATGTTTATTCTGCCAATCCATGAACAGGGTATGTTCTTCCATCTGTTTATGTCTTCCTCTATCTCTTTTTTCAACACCTTGTAGTTTTCTGAGTACAGGTCTTTTACCTCCTTAGTTAAGTTTATTCCTAGGTATCTTAATTTTTTTGTGTGCAATGGTAAATGGAATTGTTTTTGTAATTTCTCTTTCTGTATGTTCACTATTGGTGTATAAAAATGCCATAGATTTCTTGGTGTTAATTTTGTATCCTGCTACTTTGCCAAATTCATTTATTAAGTCTAATAATTTTTTGATGGAGTCTTTAGGGTTTGCTATGTATAGTATCATGTCATCTGTGAATAATGACAATTTTACTTCTTCTTTTCCAATTTGGATGCCTTTTATTTCTTCTTCTTGTCTGATTGCTATGGCTAGTACTTCTAGTACTATGTTGAACAGGAGTGGTGAAAGTAGCCATCCCTGTCTTGTTCCTGTTCTTCAGAGAAATGGTTTTAGTTTTTGCCCATTGAGTATGATGTTGGCTGTAGGTTTGTCTTATAAGGCTTTTACTATGTTGAGGTATGATCCTTATATTCCCACTTTGCTGAGAGTTTTTATCAGAAAAGGGTGCTGGACTTTGTCAAATGCCTTCTCTGCATCAATCAATATGATTATGTGATTTTTGTCTCTCAATTTGTTTATGTGATGTATCACGTTTATTGATTTGCAGATATTGTATCAGCCTTGCATCCCTTTAATAAATCCCACTTGGTCATGGTGTATAATTTTTCTAATGTAATGCTGCATCCGGTTTGCTAGAATTTTGTTGAGGATTTTAGCATCTATGTTCATCAGGGATATTGGCCTGTAATTCTCTTTCTTTGTGATGTCTTTATCTGGTTTTGGGATTAGGGTAATCCTGGCTTCATAGAAAGAGCTTGGAAGTGTGCCTTCCTCTTCAATTTTTTGAAATAGTCTGAGAAGGATTGGTTTTACTTCTTCTTTGAATGTTCAGTAAAACTCCCCTGTGAAACCATCTGGTCCAGGCTTTTGTTTGCTGGAAGCTTTTTGATTACTATTTCAATTTCCCCAGTAGTTATCGGCCTATTCAGGTTTTTTTATTCTTCCTGATTGAGTTTTGGAAGGTTGTATTTTTCTAGGAATATGTCCATTTCATTGAGGTTATCCAGTTTTTTGGAGTAGAGTTGTTTGTAGTATTTTTTTTTTTTTTTTACAATCCTTTGTATATCAGTAGGATCACTTGTATTTCAACTCTTTCATTTCTGATTTTGTTTATTTGAGTCCTCTCTCTTTGTTTCTTGGTGAGCCTGGCTAGAGGTTCATCAATCTTGTTTATCCTTTCAAAGAACCAGCTCTTGGTCTTATTGATCTTTTGTATTGTTGTTTTTTTTTTGCCTCTATGTCATTTATTTCTGCTCTGATCTTTATTTTTTCTTCCTTATGGATAATGTGGGCTTTTCTTGTTGCTCTCTTTCTAATTCTTTAAGATGCAAGGTTAGATAATTTATTACCATTTTTTCTTGTTTTTTTTTTTCTTTTTGTTTGTTTGTTTGTTTTTGTTTTTTTTAGGTAGTTCTGTAGAGCTATGAATTTCCCTCTCACGACTGCTTTCATTGTGTCCCATAGATTTTGGATTGTTGTGTTTTCATTGTCATTTGTTTCCAGGATGCTTTTTATTTTTCTTTGATCTCTTTGGTAACTCAATTATTGTTTAATAGCATGCTACTTAACCTCCAAGTGTTTGATTTTTTAATTGTTTTTATTGTAGTTGATTTCTAGTTTTATGCCATTGTGATCTGAGAAGATGCTTGTTATGATTTCTATCCTCTTGAATTTGAAGAGACTTTGCCTGTGCCCTAATATGTGGTCTATTTTTGAAAATGTCCCATGTGCACTGGAGAAGAATGTATATTCTGTTGCTTTGGGGTGAAATATTCTGAAGATGTCAATTAAGTCCATCTGATCTAGTGAGTCCTTTAGGATTGCTGTTTCTTTGCTGATTTTTTGTTTAGAGGACTTATCCAGTGGTGTCAGTAGGGTATTAAAGTCCCCTACTATGACTGTATTGCTACCAATCTCTCCCTTGATATCTTCCAGAAGTTGTTTATGTATTTGGGTGCTCCTGTATTGGGTGTATATATGTTTACCAGAGTTACATCTTGTTGAATTGCTCCCTTTAGTATTATGTAGTGGCCTTCCTTATCTCTTGTTATGGCCTTTACTTTGAGGTCTATTTTGTCAGATATAAGTATCGCAACCCCAGCTTTTTTCTCATTTTCATTGGTCTGAAAATTTTTTTTCCATCCCTTCACTCTCAGTCTGTGTGAATCCTTTGTTCTGAGGTGGGTCTCTTGCAGATAGCAAATATATGGGTCATGTTTTCTTATCCATTCAGCTACCCTATGTCTTTTGATTGATGCATTTAATCCATTCACATTTAATGTTATTATTGATAAGTACTTGTTTGTTGTCATTTTTATTCTTAATGTTTGTGTTTCTTCTTGCCTTTCTGTTTCTTCTTTTTACAGCAGCCCCATTTCTTGCATTGCTGGCTTGGTGGTAATAAACTCTCTTAGCCCTTTTTTGTCTGTGAAGGTCTTGATTCCACCTTCAATTTTGAATGATAGCCTTTCTGGGTATAGTATTATTGGATTCAGTCCCTTGCTTTGCATCACTTTGTATATTTCATTCCATTCCCTTCTGGCCTGGTGTGTTTCTGTTGAAAAATCAGTTGATATCCTAATAGGAGCTTGTAAGTAACTTTCTGCCTCTCTCTGGCAGTCTTTAAGATTCTTACTTTGTCGTTGGTGTTTGCCAACTTAATTATGATGTGTCTTGGTGTTGGTCTTTTGGGGTTCATCTTGTTTGGGACTCTATGTGCTTCTTGGACTTGGATAGTTTTTTTCTTGCCAATATCAGGGAAGTTTTCTGTCATTATTTCTTCAAACAGGTTTTCTATTCCTTGCTTCTCTTCCTCTCCTTCTGGTACCCCTATTATGTGAATATTGCTTTGTTTTGTGTTGTCCCAAAGCTCCCTTAGGCTCTCCTCTTGCTTTTTAAGTCTTCTTTCCAGTTGCTGCTGTGTTTGTTTCTTTTTTCCTACCTTGTCTTCTAATTCACTGATGCAGTCCTCAGCCTCTTGTAGTCTACTGTTTAAGCCTTCCATTGTGTTATTTATTGTAACTATGTCATTCTTCATCTCCTCTTGGTTCCTTTTATGTTGCTTACATTCTCATTCAGCTCCTTATAATTCTCATTGAGTTATGTGTATTTGTCATTGAGTTGTGTGTATTTGTCATCCAGCCGTTTGAGCATCCTTATAAACATTACTCTGAATTCTTTCTCTGATATGCTGCTAGCCTCAGTTTCATTTAATTCCCTTTCTGGTGATTTTTCTTTTTCTTTCCTTTGGGGATTGCTTTTTTGTCTTCTTATGTTTTGCTGTAATGTTTTAATTGTAGATCCGATTGCTTTGTTGCCCAGGTTCTTTTGGGGATGGTGCTACTGGTGTGATCTTAAAATTATATTATTAAGAAACAGTCAGCCGAACCAGTTTGGCTCATGGATAGAGCGTTGGCCTGGGGACTGAAGGGTCCCAGGTTCGATTCCGGTCAAGGGCATGTACCTTGGTTGCGGGCACATCCCCGGTGGGGGGCGTGCAGGAGGCAGCTGATCGATCTCTCTCATCGATGTTTCTAGCTCTCTATTCCTCTCCCTTCTTCTCTGTGAAAAATCAATAAAATATTTTTTAAAAATAGAAATAAACAGTCAGAGAAGCAAGGATAGTCAGAGTTGGAGAAGGACATGAGAGGCTGAAATTTTATGTGTGTGAGAGAGATTTTAAGGTGCTACCCTACTGGCCCTTCTCAGAGGACATAGTGAAGGGTGTGTAGAGAGAATAATAATCCATATTCTGTGTTGCCCCTAAAACATCTTTCATGTTTTGTAGAAATGCAAATGAGATGGGGTCAGCCTTCGTGGGCTGCTGAAGTGCAGCAGAGGTTTTGTGTTTCTAACCTTACACTGTGTGTGTGTGTGTGTGTGTGTGTGTGTGTGTGTGTGTGTGAAAATAGGGCAATTGTGGGAAAGAGGATTGAAAGGAAGATGCTGGGTAGATTCAAACCTTAGGGAAGCTTCCTCCCCAGAAGGAGCAGACCCTCCTCCCTTGTTGCTTCATGTAAAAATCTCACCTGGTGACCTAACAAGGGGTTGCTTTTCTCCTCACAGGATTATTTTATTGTCACCATAAGATTCTCCATTTCTCTATTCCTGATAACTCCAGAGTCAGGCTCCCCAGTGAGACCCCAGAAGAAAGTACAAAGTCTTACATCAGAGGAGAAGGCTTGCACACTTAATGAATTGCAGGATTTTGCTAATTGCTACCAGCAGAAACCAGGGAAGAATAGGTGGGAGTGGATTTTAAAGGTCATACACCAGAAGAAAAGAACATAATTTTAGATTAGGCTCAATTTATCAACTAGAGGCACATCGTGGAGATTCTGGATTCAAACACCCAAGAATGGTTTTCAACAGTTGCTTGTAGGGTTGATTGAAATGTGCACTCAGGAGATCGTATCTGACAATCAATGAGTTGCTAGAAATGTCTAGGCTTAAGGCAGAATGAATCAAAGGCTTAAGGAGATAGAAACACAGGAATGGATTTATTATGTCCAACTTACTCACCTATAGTGGTTACTTATTGCTGCTGTAACAAATTGCCACAAACAGTAGTGGAAAACAACACAAATATATCATGCTAGCATTCTGGAAATCAGAAGTTCTGAAATCAAGGTGTTGGCAGGGCTACATTCCTTCTGGAAGCTGTGGGGACAATCTGCTCCTTGCCTTTTCCAGCTATTAGAGACCACTGCATTCCTGGACTCATGTCTCCTTCCTTCATGTTAAAAGCCAGTAGGGTAGCACTTCAAATCTCTCTCACACACATAAAATTTCAGCCTCACATTTCCTTCTCCAACTCTGACTATCCTGCTTCCCTCTTACAAGGACCTTCACAATTACATTGGTCCAATTGGTAATCCAGGATAGTCTCCCATCTCAAGACCCTAACTTATTCACACCTGGAAAGTCCTTTTTGCCAAGCAAAGTGACATATTCACAGTCAGGAGGTCAGGAGGTGGACATTTTTGGGGGCAATTATTCTCTCTACACATCCCTCACTATGTCCTTTGAGAGGGGCCAGATAATTTGCCCTCCACCAAGACTTTGAGAGGTATGTTAACTAAGGAGAGGTAAGGGTCTTTAACAGGCACTGAAGGAGAGACCTCTGAGTCTGAAGGGAATTGAGAAGGAGTCCCAGGAATCCTGGAACATAAACTACACTTAGTTGTTGGGAGGCTCAGGCAGTTCTGTCACTGCAACTTGTTTCCAGCCCAACTTCCACAAGTGCTCAGAAGAAAAGGGTTGAAAATACACATCACCAATAGAAATGAAAAACCAAAATAAAACAATGAGACGGAGAGAGATATCTTTTTAATTCTTGGAAATGCTGGGAAAGGAAGTGCATGTCACTGCCTGTGGCGGTCGTAACCAGCGTAGCTCCTGCTGTGGCGGTGGGCGTCTCAGTGCCCTCATAGTGACACTGCTAATTGTAGGGGCTTCATTCATAGCAGAGGTTGGCAACATACCCTCTAAAGACTCAGAGAAAATAGGTTTAGGACAGACTTTTAGGAGGACTGAGATGACACAAAAGAATGGGAAAAGGTTATCGCCAGAGAAATATTACTAATTACTCCCAGCTAACATCAATCACTTTTTATGTGCCAGTCTTGCACTGAGCACTTTACATATGTTACATAATTTAATCATTATGTTCTCAATTTGTGAGGAGAAGGTAAGTAAGACTTAGGAAAACTCAGTAATATGCCTGATTATCTCCAATTGAGAAGTGGGGGAGCAAAGACTATGATTGAGTCCTTCTGAACACAATTTAACAATTTCACCACATTTGACCCAATAAGTGTGTCTTATTTCCCTAAGACTGTGCAGCTTGTGGAAATCAAGCTACACTCCATGTGCATTCCAAGGCTTGGGAAGGTGAAGTAACTTGGCAGAGGACATATGGACTCTTATTACAGAAGTGAGACAAGAATCTAGGTTTCTGACTTCCAGCCTACAGCAACAATGGACTATCTGATTATAGACTCACTCAAGGAGCAAACAAAGCTCAGGAAATGAGATCAGCTTAGTCTACATGATAAAACAGACCACAGATACCCCCAGCTCTGTGACATCCCGGATACAGGATACACGCTTACCCCCAGATGAGAAGAAGCAAGGACCTGTGTGTATGTGTCCTCTGCTTCCCACGCACCAGCCTCACATAGCACATGTAACACGCCTCGAACTGGCGGCTGTCAAATTTGATGCCACCCAAGGGAATGCCACTACAAATATCTATGTGGATAAACTTAACAATGTCATATTGAGAGAACACAGTAAGTTTAAATAAATTAAAGATGAATGATTAATACAACATGACATAACATACAAAGTTTAGAAAATGTAAAATGATGTGATATAGCTTTAAGAATATATACCTGTGTAGTTTGAGTATAAAGAAATGCTTATGGATGATAATCCTCAAATTGGAGGGAGTGGTTCCCTTGAGTGGAAGATGGGTGGGGAAATGGAAGCATACAGGACCGGAAGGCTATGATGAGAGTGACTCGAATTCACGGCTGCAAATCTGATGAAGTGTTTTGCTCTTTCCAGGCAATGTTATTCAGTTCTCAGCGGCATTTTCGGTGTTGGGATCAGTAGGGGTGGAAGATCTTGGCTTTGACTCAGCTGTGCCAAAACTGGAAATTTGCCCCGACAGTTTTTTCTCTCTATTGTACAAGGCAGGGCCAAGTGATGTCATCGGGGCATGCAGATGTCTCTGTCCTCTTCTTTGACTAGTGCCAAGAAAAACAATCTTTGTAATCAAGTGATACTCCTTCCCCAACCCAGACCCAGCAGCCTACCACTTCCATACCTGTGGCTACAGGCCAGACTCCTGGAAACTCAAGAAACACTTTTATTTAGAGAAGTCATGTTTGGTTGCATTTAGCTGTAAAAGGGAGTGCTTGCTGGCTTCTCTCCAAGAGAGTAGAAATCCAGGTTTTCATCTCAGTTTTGTTACCAGGGGGCATGAACACAAAGAAAATTAATTCCTTTTTACCTTCTTTTATTTATTTGTGTGTTTACTCATTTAAGGAGTAAATATTTATTGAATATCTACTCAGGGACTGCAAAAGTGGCTTAAAGACACAGGTCCTACCCTACAGGTAAGTACAAACAACAAAGGACACCAACAAAGGAAACAGACAGCCATAATACGCTATTGGTATCGCAACCATAGCGATCAGAGAGGAGAATGGGAGCCACTCACCTCACAGGATGAAGAAAGGCTTTTCGGGGAAAGGTTTCAGAAAAAGAAAGATAAGTCCTAACGGATAAGTGGAATTAGCCAGATGGAAAATGGCAGCAGCAATTTTGGAGAAAGCAGCAGATGAAAAAGGCCAAAGAGCCATGAGGGAACATGATGCTTTCTGGGAACTACCAGGGCCAGGTATCTTGGCAGTGATGATGTGAGGACATGGGTTCTAATCGGGATGGTGCTTGTCCTCAATTCCCTAGAAAGCATGCTTTTGACAACAAAAGCTGCATATGGAGTACCTATTACATGCTTGGCATTGTACTTGGAGTTTTATACACATTCACATTTAATCTCTATAAACTCCATTATACACACCAGGAAGTGGTCTAGACAAGATCTGACCTTGAATTGCCTGCCTTCTGATATCTGCCCTTTACGCAATTGTTGCTATTGCCACGCAGGATTATAAGTTCCACTCTGCCTGCCGCACAGTTATTGTGGTAATTAAATGATAAAAAATAAGGTAAAAACACTTGGAGAACTAGAAAATGTTTTCTATATAAAACTTTGTTTTTATATGACAAACCTTTAAGGAGAAAACTGGAATCTGTAATAATGCACTGATGATTCCCACTGTATTTCCAGCTGGTGTGAGGCCAGGGACTTGAGGGAGTAGGGAAAGAGGGGGAGCAGCTTACAATAAATACAGATACTTTAACATTCCCCAAGCAGACAACACCCTGCTGCCCACATTCACTTATGTGCAAGATCATCTTTAGAGGACACATTAGTTGTGAGCTTTATCTGAATTCTCATCTGTGCTTATTATGTAGCTGTACTGATGTGGTAGCCAAGAGCAGGGGTAGAAATTTCAGGAATTGGGACAGGCAATTGGACATAGCACCTTCTAAATTTATATTAATAAAATAGGTTTTGAAATGAAACCCAAGGCTAGGCAGGACATATATATGGCTATGCTTTTAGCATGATATGGCCCAGAATTTATACCATAAGCAAGACTGGTTTTATAATTTGTGAGATCTAGTGCAAAATAAAAATACAAGATCACTTGTTTAAAACTTTAATTTCATGTTAGCAACAGACCATTAGAGTTGCCCTTCTGAGCATAGTGTCCTGTGCAAGTGCAGGTGGTATGCCCATGAAGCCGGCCCCAACTGTAAGTTATGAATTTCCCATGTAATCTAGTGGAGGGTGTTGTTGGAGACTAAACCTTACAGCGAAAATGATTTGTTTTAGGCAAGTGAAAAAATGAGAAGAAAGGGACAAAGTATAAGTGGATTTGGAAGGCTACATTTCCTGAGTTCTCTTCTATTTTCAGGTCCTAAATTTTCCCTGTACTGAGTTGATATGTTATCGGCCTCTTTGTTAGTCTATTTCAATGACACGTAGCTTTTGGATATCTTCCTAAAGTCTAAACTAGACTAGTGCTACTGTAAAGAAAGTGAACTCTTTTTACCCAGTTCTCAGAGGAAGTAGCATAGCTGTGTGTCCCGTGGTTGGCTTGCAAAGTGTCCATAACCTGAATTTACCCTATTTATTTTCCAATTTTTCTAAATATCCATTTTCTAGGGTCTCCCCCTCAGATGATTAGCTCTGTTTCTGAAATTCTTATATAATGTAAGTCTGATCTTGGTGACTGTGCTGACCCTGAGGGCCAGAAAGCTGTCCTCCCCACTAGGCTTCTCACACTTACTGACCCAACACTTCCCCTACCCAACGTGAATTCCTTCTGGGGATGACTATGACCCTCCTGCCAACACAGTGAGTTGGTCAGTACAGCATCCATTCAGCCCATCTTTACTCAGCAGTATCAAATGTCAGGAGCTGTGCTAGGTGTTATATATAAAGTGATAAACTAAATTTGGAGCTCACATTCAATGGATGGACACAGACATAAAGCAGTCATGTAAGTAAACACATAATGGATAGATACCATCTGAACAAGGTTTGGTTGCTATTTTGGTTGCATGGTTAAAGAAGCCCACTTTGTGGAAGTGATAATTTAGCTAAAACTTAAAGATGAAAATGAACCCTCAGGTATAAAACTGTATGGGGGTAGGGAGTGGTCCAGGCAAACTGTGATGATCCTAAGGCAAGAGTTGCTTTTCTAGTTTTAAGGGTCTGAAAGAAAGTTAGAATGGCCAAAGCATTATGAGTTAGGGATCGAATTTAGAGCGGAGACAGGGTCCAGAGTATATAGGTAGAAACAACAGGATGATTGAGTGCTGAGTCAGCAAGAGTGGTCTGTGCTGGTTATTGAACTATTGTTTCTTAGCTTCAAAGCCTCCCTTCCACACTCAGACTGTTTTTGCAAAGTGTTATTTAAAATCACTTCTTAAACTATATTTTTATTCATTTTGCTTTGGCTTATGATTTTCGAAGCTTTGATATTTATTGATTATCAATAAAATTTTATGCTCTAAGTAACTTTAATAAAAGTAAATTCATAATCTTTCTTTGAATTAACTTTATTGAGCCAAATTTAGAAAAATGAAATTCTCTTTTGGTCTAGTCTAGTTATTTAGCAGAAATTCATTATATTAGCTTCATAAGTATTTTAAAAAATTTAAAGGAAAGAAAGAGCTTAATTTTGAGAAAGGTAAACTAAGCTTAACTATCTGTTTTTACTTTTTTCCAGATAAGATTGGTTTAAAAATCATTTTTTTGTTTTTGTTTTAAACAAGAAAAACAAATACCGACTTGAATATACACATTTATCATTCTTCTTTAATCTTTTGTATCCTAAAAATCATCTAAAAGGCTCCTTTAGATGAAAAAGATTGAGCAAGTTTTGGGGAAGCAGTCAGTTGTCATCTTAGAAATTCATTTTTCAGGGTGTCAGAAAGGCCACACTTCACAGGCATTTACTACAAAAACAATAGCTCTTTTTAATCCCTGATCAACATCAGGCTCTTTCTCTAATTAGCATAAAGAATGTTAAGAATGAATTTTTATTTGTGAAATCGGAGGCTCATAAATTAATGCAGTGTGGGAAATGGTCTATCAGTGGTGGAAATTGGTGATATTCAAGATATATGGGTGGCCTAAAATATTTTGGAGATATTACTAATACTTACATGAGTGAAGTATATCCCTAAATGAACCTGTGTCTAGACGTTGGTCAAAGGTTTTCTGTTTATCTGATGACAAATGTAAGGGTAGCAGGATCCTGTTTCTGCAGTGTCCTGTCTGCTTCAAATTAGGTTCGTGCAAGATGTGACAGGTCTCTGAAAGGTCAGAGAGCTGAACTTATAGAACCTTTCCAGCCTGCTTGCTAATAAATGATTGTATACAAAATGTCTATACGTGTGGCGGTATTTGATTTGTTACTTGATTTCATTATAATCAAGTGGTGGATTTGCCAACCCTCTTCAAATCTTTCACACTACTGTTATCTAAAATAACCAAGAATGTTGCATGGTCAAGAGTAAGTGGACATGGATCCAGATCTGAAATAGCCAGGTTCATCAATTAATGGTATTTTGCAAAGTAAGTGGGACCTAGAAAGAAAGGGGGAAGAGATTTGAAGTGTTAGCAATGTGAGTGATTGTGCTATTGATCTATAGAATATAAATTCATAAGGAGGGTTGTGAAGCCATGAGAATGCTTAAATGCTAAGAAAATATGATAGAATCAGAGATTGATAAGGAGAAAGAATTGTTGCCATGCTTTTTAATGCTTTTTCCTTCACCTCCAAAAAACTTTTTAAAAAAGGAAAGAGAAAAGGTTATAGTACTGTGACCCCAAATTCATCTTCAAGAATCTCATAAAAAAAGAACCTCCTAAATAAAGAAATCAGACCCTTGATGTAATGCTTTATTGTTCATTATAGTATGCTGCTTCTTAATTCTGCAAATATGAATTCTCTGAAGAGAAAGTATAATATGGGAACAACTTTTTTCTTTCATGGTTCCTTTTCATTTATGCAGAGATAGGAAGTACTAAATGAAAACAAAAATATATAGCAGCACTTTTTACAAAATGAAATTTGGAATTGATGTTTGTGGCACAAAACTATCATAAAAAAGGAAATTAATTTTGGGTTGATCACTATTTCATTTTACATTAAAAATGGGAAATTCAAACAGCTTGATGTCCACATTAGTTTGACTTTATGTGTTCATTAACATAATTTTGCTATATCTCCCTCAGGAAAATAAAAATTGCAATAACCTTATTGCTCATTACAAGAATTTCATGAAAGACTTATTAACATTCCTTAGAAAATAAATATAAAGCCATAGTTTATACCCCAAGACTATTCAAACTCCCTGTCTGGAAACCCTTGCATTGCTGTAATCACCAATTCTGAAGTATTATATCTTTGTCTTTATCCATTCCTAATCATACCTTAAATCAAATTTGAAAATCTCAGAAATATCCTGAGTTCCTCTTCTGAATGCTACTAAGACTGCAGTAAGAATAAATAAAATTCTAAACATATTTGTATTAATGTTAATTTTCTTTCTTTTTAAATATTTTTATTTTTTTAATTTTTTCAATCTTTAATTTCTTTATTGATTAAGGTATTACATATGTGACCTCATTCCCCCCATAACCCCCCCCCCCCACTCATGCCCTCACCTCCCTGTTGGCTGTGTCCATTGGTTGGGTTTATATGCATGCATACAAGTCTTTTGGTTGATCTCTCCCCCCTTACTCCCACCCTCCTCTACTTTCCCTCTGAGGTTTGACAGTCTTATTGCTGCTTCTCTGTCTCTGGATCTGTCCCTTTTCATCAGCCTATGTTGTTCACTATATTCCACAAATGAGTGAGATCATGTGGCATTTATCTTTCTCTAACTGGCTTATTTCACTTAGCATAATGCTCTCCAGTTCCATCCATGCTATTGTAAATGGTAAGAGCTTCTTTTTTACTGAAGCATAGTATTCCATTGCGTAGATGTACCACAGTTTTTTTAAGCCACTCATCTGCTGATGGGCACTTAGGCTGACTCCAATCTTAGCTATGGTGAATTGTGCTGCTATGAACATAGGGATGCATATATCCTTTCTGATTGGTGTTTCTAGCTTCTTGGGATATATTCCTAGAAGTGGGATCACTGGATCAAATAGAAGTTCCATTTTTAGTTTTTTTGAGGAAACTCCATCCTGTTCTCCACAGTGGCTGCACCAGTGTGCATTCCCACCAGCAGTGCAGAAGGGTTACTTTTTCTCCACATCCTCTCCCACACTTGTTTGTTGATTTGTTGATGATAGCCATTCTGACAGGTGTGAGGTGATACCGCATTGTTGTTTTGATTTGCATCTCTCATATAATTAGTGACTTTGAGCATGTTTTCATATGTCTTTCGGCCTTCTGAATGTTCTCTTTGGAAAATTGTCTATTTAGGTCCTTTGCCCATTTTTTGATTGGATTGTTTATCTTCCTTTTGTTAAGTTGTATGAGTTCCCTGTAAATGCTGGAGATTAAACCCTTATTGTTGATAACATTAGCAAATATGTTCTCCCATGCAGTGGGCTTCCTTGTTGTTTTGTTGATGGTTTCCTTTGCTGTGCAAAAGTTTTTTATTTTGATGTAGTCCCATTTGTTTATTTTCTCTTTAGCTTCCATTGCCCTAGGAGCAGTATCAGTGAAGAAATTCCTTTGGCATATGTCTGCTATTTTGCTGCCTATGGATTCCTCTAGTATTTTTATGATTTCCCGTCTTACGTTTAAGTCCTTTATCCATTTTGAGTTTATTTTTGTGTATGGTGTGAGTTGGTAGTCTAGTTTCATCTTTTTGCATGTATCTGTCCAATTTTCCCATCACTATTTATTGAAGAGACTGTCTTGACTCCATTGTATGCCCTCGTCTTCTTGGTCTAATATTAATTGGGCATAGTGGTTTGGGTCAATTTCTGGGTTCTCTGGTCTATTCCATTGATCTATATGTCTGCTCTTGTGCCAGTACCAAGCTGTTTTAAGATCAGTGGCTTTGTAATAGAGCTTGATATCTGTTATTGAGATCCCTCCTACTTTGTTCTTCTTTCTCAGGATCGCAGCAGCTATTCGGGGTCTTTTTTTTATTACAGATGAATTTTTGGAACATTCATTCTAGATCTGTGAAGTATGCCGTTGGTATTTTAATGGGGATTGCATTGAATCTATAGATTGTTTTGGGTAGTATGGACATTTTGATGATGTTGATGCTATCAATCCATGAACACAGTATGTTCTTCCATCTGTTTATGTCTTCCTCTATCTCTTTTTTCAACGCCTTGTAGTTTTCTGAGTACAGGTCTTTTACCTCCTTAGTTAAGTTTATTCCTAGGTAGCTTAATTTTTTTTTGTGCAATGGTAAATGGGATTGCCTTTTTAGTTTCTCTTTCCGTAGTTCACTATTGGTGTAAAGAAATGCCATAGATTTCTTTGCATTAATTTTGTATCCTGATACATTGCCAAATTTGTTTATTAAGTCTAATAATTTTTTGCTGGAGTCTTTAGGGTTTTCTATGTACAGTATCCTGTCATCTGCAAATAAGGACAGTTTTACTTCTTCTTTTCCAATTTGGATGCCTTTTATTTCTTCTTCTGTCTGATTGCAATGGCTAGCACTTCCAGTACTATGTCAAACAGGAGTGGTGAGAGTGGGCATCCCTGTCTTGTGCCTGTTCTTAGGGGAAATGGTGTTAGTTTTTGCCCATTGAGTATGATGTTGGCTGTGGGCCTGTCATATATGGCTTTTATTATGTTGAGTTATGATGCTTCTATTCCCACCTTGCTGAGAGTTTTTATCAAAAATGGGTGTTGGATTTTGTCAAATGCTTTTTCTGCATCAATTGATATGACTATGTGGTTTTTTTCTTTCAATTTGTTTATGTGATATATCACGTTTATTGATTTGTGGATATTGTACCATCCTTGCATACCTGGGGTAAATCCCACTTGGTCATGGTGTATGATCTTTCTGATGTACTGCTGGATCTGATTTGCTAGGATTTTGTTGAGAATTTTGGCATCTATGTTCATGAGGGATATTGGCCTGTAATTCTCTTTCTTTGTAGGGTCTTTATCTGGTTTTGGGATTAGGGTAATGCTGGGTTCATAGAAAGAGGTTAGAAGTGTCGCTTCCTCTTGAATTTTTTGGAATAGTGTGAGGAGGATAGGTTTTAGTTCTTCTTTGAATGTTTGGTAAAATTCCCCTGTGAAGCTATCTGGTCCAGGGCTTTTGTTTGTTGGGAGCTTTTTGATGACTGCTTCAATTTCTTCCATAGTTATTAGCCTAATGAGATTTTTAGAATCTTCCTGATTGAGTTTTGGAACCTTGTATTTTTCTAGGAATGTGTCCATTTCATTGAGGTTGTCCAGTTTGTTGGAGTAGAGTTGTTCATAGTATTTTTTAACAATCCTTTGAATTTCTGTGGGGTCTGTTGTTATTTCTCCTCTTTCATTTGTGATTTTGTTTATTTGGGTCCTCTCTCTTTGCTTCTTGGTGAGTCTGGCTAAAGGTTCATCAATCTTGTTTATCTTTTCAAAGAACCAGCTCTTGGTTTCATTGATCTTTTTTATTGTTCTTTTGGTCTCTATGTCATTTATTTCTGCTCTGATCTTAATTATCTCCTTCCTTTGCTCACTCTGGGCTTTTCTTGTTGCTCTCTTTCTAATTATTTGAGTTGTAGAGTTAGATGATTTACTATCATTTTTTCTTATATTTTGAGGTAGGCCTATAGAGCTATAAACTTCCTTCTCAGGACTGCTTTCATTGTGTTCCATAAATTTTGGATTGTTGTGTTTTTATTGTTATTAGTTTCCAGGATATTTTTAATTTCTTCTTTGATCTCATTGGTAACCCAATCATTATTTAATAGCATGCTATTCAGCTTCCAAATGTTTGAGTTTATTGGATTGTTTTTATTGTAGTTTATTTCTAATATTATGCCATTGGTATGATTTTAATCTTCTTGAATTCGGGGATACTTTGCTTGTGATCCAATATGTGGTCTATTTTTGAAAATGTCCCATGTGCACTTGAGAAGAACGTACATTCTGTGGCTTTGGGGTGAAATGTTTTGAAGATGTCAATTAAGTCCATCTGATCTAGTGAGTCATTTAGGATTGCTGTCTCTTTGCTGATTTTTTGTCTAGAGGATTTATCTAGTGATGTCAGTGGTGTGTTTAAGTCTCCTACTATGATTGTATTGTTGTCAATCTCTCCCTTGATATCTTATAGGAGTTTTTTTTTTATGTATTTGGGTGCTCCTGCATTGGGTGCATATATGTTTATCAGGGTTATATCCTCTTGTTGTATCAATCCCTCTAGTATTATGAAGTGGCCTTCCTTATCTCTTGTTATGGCCTTCACTTTGAGGTCTATTTTGTCAGATATAAGTATTGCTACCCTATCTTTTTTTTCATTTCCATTTGCCTGAAAGATATTTTTCAATCCCTTCACTTTCAGTCTGTGTGAGTCCCTTGTTCTGAGGTGGGTTTCTTGTAGACAGCATATATATGGGTCATGTCTTTTTAACTATTCAGCTACCCTATGTCTTTTGATTGAAGCATTTAGTCCATTTACATTTAAAGTTATTATTGAAAGGTACTTATCTGTAGCCATTTCTATTTTTGAGCCTGTGTTCTTTCTTACCTTTTTATTTCTTCTTTTTACAGCATTCCCTTTAGCATTTCTTGAATTGCTGGCTTGGTAGTGATGAAACTCCCTTATCCTTTTTTTTTTGTCTGTGAAGCTCCTGATTTCCCCTTCAATTTTGATTAATAGTCTTGCTGGATAGAGTATTCTTGGATTCGGACCTTTGCTTTACAACACCTTGTATACCTCCTTCCATTCCCTTCTAGCTTGATGTGTTTCTGTTGAGAAATCATTTGATAATCTGATGGGGGATCCTTTGTAGGTAACTCTCTGTCTCTCTCTTGCAGCCTTTAAGCTTCTTTCTTTGTGGTGAAGATTTGCCATTGTAATTATGACATGTCTTGGAGTGGGTCTTTTGGGACTCTTCTTGCTTGGGACTCTCTGTACTTGTGTAACTTTTTTCTTCCCCATATCTGGGAAGTTTTCTGTCATTATTTCTTCAAATAGATTTTCTAATCCTTGCTGCTCTTCTTGTCCTTCCGGCAGCTCTATTATGCGTATGTTACTTTGTTTCATGTTGTCCCCAAACTCTCTTAGGCTCTCCTCCTGCTTTTTAATTTTTTTCTCCAGTTGTTGTTCAGATTGAGCTTGTTTCTCTACCTTATTCTAACTCACTAATTCAGTCCTCTGCTTCTTCTAGTCTACTGTTGAAACCTTCCATGGTGTTTTTGATTGTAGCTATATCACTTTTCATTTCTTCCTGATTCTTGCATAGGTTGTTGATTTTGTCATCCATCTGGTGAATGAATTGTACAACCATTACTCTGAATTTTTTTTCTGTCATGTTGCATTCTTCAATTTCACTAATTTCCTTTCTTGGCGACTCCTCATTTTCTTTCCTCTGGGGATTGTGTAGTCTCCCCATTTTCACTATCACCAGAAGGTTCAAACGTCTAGTTGTGTGGGCCTGGGCCATGTGCAGTGGGAGCTTCGCACCACCCTAGGGTCACTGAAGAGCTCCAACACTAGATGTGTGACTGTCGTGGGTTGGTGGGAACCAGGCTTGCCCAGAGGCAGAGTTACCAGCGCTCAGTGTGGCCTGGTGTGCGCACCTAGAATCAGGGACCCCACCTGTTCCACACTGAAACAGAGAGCCTCCTGGTGTGTGTTGAAAATCAGAGCCCCTTAGCGTGTGCCAGGAGTCAGAGTTCCCCAAGAATCCAGTATCTCAGCCTCGTGCTGAGATTCAGGGTCCCTGTGTGTGCATGCACCAAGAATTGGAGTCACTGGCTCTTAGTGTGAATGCACTGGGAGTCAGGGATCCCAGACATGTCTGGTAAGAAACAGAGTCATGTCACTGGTGCTTAGTGCTGCCTCTTGCCTGGAGAATCAGGGTCCCGGTCAGCTTGGGGGAATTCAGTGAACGCTTGCCCAGAATCAAAGTCAGGTGGTACTACTGCCCTACATAGGCTTCAGGTTTGGTTGCTGGATTGCCTTACGGGGAACAAATTCCCAGTGTCTGAGCACTCCTAGGCTCAAGTTCCTGCAGAGGTGCTGTGGGGAACAGGATTCCAGTGTCTGCAAGCTCTCAGGCTCAAATTCCTGCAGCAGCGCACACCGTGAGAGGGGCGGGTCTATCAGTTACTATGGCACTGCCTGTGAGCCTGTGGGGAGGGGGATGGGCTCTGTTACTCACAGAAATCTGCCACTGGAATGTCTGGATTCTTGATGTCTGTGGGTCTGTAGCTGTGGTTGCAGGTATCTGTCCTCAGTGGCTGCAGGGTCCTAGTTTGCATCTGAGACCAGATTGGGTAGTGCTGAGGCCAGC
Organism: Myotis nattereri; assembly: GCF_964212035.1. Lineage (NCBI taxonomy): Eukaryota > Metazoa > Chordata > Mammalia > Chiroptera > Vespertilionidae > Myotis > Myotis nattereri. The sequence goes on from NC_138075.1 coordinate 155,411,771, forward strand.
ATCCTAGTCTTAAGCAGCTCTGTTTCCCAAGATGGCCTGGTCTCTGTGCCTGCACTGGCCGCCCAGCTAATGTTAATTTTCTACATTAGAGTATTATTCTCTTCTTTGTAAAACAATAAGCTAAAGTTATTGACTATTAGTAACCAATGTGGCTGAGAACTTTTTAAGCACCGAGTTCTCAAAACAGCATTATGTGATAGGTATTATTTGCTATTATATTACTAGAGGGCCGATGCATGAAATTTGTGCAAGAGTAGGCCTTTTTCCCCCTGCTGCCGGCACTGGCTTCCCTCTGGAACCCAGACCCGGGCTTCCCTTGCAGAGGGAGGCCCCATCCACCCACTGCATCCTGCCGGTCAGTGGCCTGAGCCTCCCTCTTTGGGGTGATCATGGAGCCCCCTGATTAATCACCCTGCCAGTTGGTTGGCCTGGGCCTTCCTCTGCAGGGTGACCATGGGGTGATGGCCGGGCCTCTTACCAATCGCATTGCACCTGCCTTGGCTGGCCTGGTGCCAGTGAGTGTCATAGTGTGGTCCCAGATGGTTGTCCGAAAGGCAGTCTGGATAGTCTTTCGCTGTCCGGCTATCTAGTCTAATTAGCATATTATTATTGTTATAGCTTTTATTATTATAGATATTTTACAGAATGGGAAAATGAGGCTTAATAAGATCAAATAATTTCTCTATGGTTATACAACTAAGAAGGAGAAGGACCAGGACCTGAACCCTGGTGATTTACTCTCCTAGTCCACCATTTAAACCACTATGACTTCCTTCCAATCCTTTAGATATGAATGGTTATCAACAATGTCAGGTATATTTTGTAGTTCTTTCTTCTTATTTCTTTCTAATCTATATGAGGAGAAGATATTATATAATATGTAGTATCCTGACCCAGACCAAATTCTTGCTGCTTTAAAGCTGAAAATGCATCCAATATAGTTTCAGAAAGTTAATTCCCAAGCATTACAAATTATCCATTCTTATTTTGGAGCCTGCAATGACTATCAGGAAAAGAGAGGTACTGACATTTAAAGCAATCAAGTCTATCAACAAGGAATGAACTTGCTTTTATTTAAAGCAATTTACAAAGGGATTTGTGCATCTCATTTCAATTGTTCCGCCAAAGTCTTGACTTGTTGTTATAGGTCACATTAATTTAGCAAATGATAGTAAAATGCTTAGTAATGATGTCTAACTGGGGCATTTCTAGGGAACCTTTGTTGTTTTATTGGGAAATAATGAGAGTGTAGGGAGCACAGGGGCATAAAAGGTGCTTGCATGTCAATGCACTTATGCTAAGTTCATAACAGTGGCTTTCTAAGCCAACTATTCAAATAAATTGACATCATTATGGTACATGAATTTAAAAGGGGTCATTATTCACTAACTCATTTTATTTTAACATATACTTAAGTAGCAACCAATTCTTGCCAGGGATAATAAAAAGTGCCTAGTGAACAAAAGTGCCCTATACAAAGGATGATGTCTTGGATCATTCCTAGGCCTCCACTTACCCACCATCTTTCCCTATGGGGCAATAAGTTTAAAGATCTCCCTCTTCTTATATATGAAACACCAAACCATTCAATTGCAAAACATTTCTTTGTTTATCATTTCTGGTCTGATTGTGTTTGTATTGTTTCTTTTTCAAAAGGTCATATTAAAATTTACATTTAACTTTGGACTCTTTTAATTGATAGAAAAGTGATAAAAAAGTAAACCTAGATAATATTAAACCAAAAGGGAGATTTATTAGCTAAGGGAAGAGTAGGTTTACATGTTTGATCAGAGGTCTGGTTCTAGCCTCAGATATTTCTCTTTACTTTGCCTTCCTCTGTATATAAGTTTATCCTCAGATGCTTTCTCTCACTGCAGGGGGATGGCTAACTTTTATAACTGGGCCATATGACTCCTAAAAAGAGAGTGGTGACTTCTCACTGTCACGTAGCATAAATAGTGAGTTTCTCACAAATTGGCGCACACCTGTGAACTGTGGGAATGATATGTGCTAACTGGCTAAGACCTGGGGCACCTGAACCAAGAGGGAAGGGACAATCCTGATTAGCTCAGACCCATCAACCTCCCCATTACCCTCTGTCTACACAAGCTGAGAATAGGATCAGACATACTCAAACTGTATGGACGCTACACACAGAGGGAGAGTAGTGTGGATGTTGTGGAGACCACTTTAAGGACTACTACAGTCTACACCAGTAACCTAGTTACCATACTGGCAGACATATACAATGTTGTATTGGGTCACTGAGCTCCAGGTTGCCTGGTCAATCTTACCATTGACAAAGACCCTTTAACCTCAGGCTCTTCTAAGTTTTTTTCTTGATTAAACCCTCAACTTGGCCAATAAGGATTGAAGACTCTTAGCACAAAGAATTTCATCCAAACCCTCACAGGAGACTTGAACAAACATTAGCATAGTTTCTAACAGCTCAAGGTTTCTAGAATGACCATAACCCACCTTAAATTCTGGGAATGCTCAAGGTTGCCCAAAGAATTTATTGTTTTCTCTCATCAATTTCTGAAGATAGGACCCTTTTCCCCAGTCTTTGTGGAAGAACAGGAGCCTAACTTGGATGAGCACCAGTTAACAAACCCAGACAACCTATTCACGTTGACTAACCTTTTTTCCTCTTTCTGTACGTTTCTACTTCCCTGACTCTGCTTCAGTTTCCACTTGTTCCCCATCCTTACTCCTGCATTCTACCTTTAAAATGTCCAGTCAGCTCTGCACAGATGGAAGATAATGTTGGTTTATGCTGGATTCTCTTTCCTATTGCAATAAAATCTGTTTTCATTGCCTTTACTAGTGTCCAGGCATTGTTTATCTTGGACATCATGCTCTTTCAGAATGACTTCCAAACCCTATTTCTTCCCTATCCATCCTTATTGTAATTTCTCTGGGTTTATGAAGCATAGATTTTATAGCAATGCTTATTACTTTGTACTTCAAGGAACTGCTGAACCCTATGATGTATTAATACCTTGAGATAGTAACAGGCTGCAGATCACAGATGTAATTTGAATTAGATGTTTTCTGTAAGTGATGGCACATGGTTGTGAATAAATACACAATATATGCATAATGTATCTGGTTTTATAATTTAAAAATGATTCATAAGACTTTCACATCCCTCATTCCTGATTTATGGACTTACTTTTAGAAGACTAAATCCCATTGAAATAAGTCTCCTGAGGTTTTCCAGGAGATGGGATAGTATCTCCTTTGCTGAAGAAGCAGGGAGGTAAAGTTGGTTTCATTCTAATGACCTTGCGAAGTTGTAAAGTTCAAGATATTAAGAAATCTCTAGGGAGATAATTTATAAAATGTTTGCATCAATTAAGTAACTTATTTATTCTGTCAATGCTCATCAACCAAATGCCATGAAAAACATACAAGTAAATACATTGAACTTATTGTTTTAAAATGGCATTTATTGGGGTGACATTGGTTCACAAAACTATACAGGTTTCAAGTGTACCCTCAACAAAGTATCTGCACACTGCATCATGTGTCCATAGCCTAAAGCAAAGTCTCTCTCCCTCCCCAATTATATCCCTCTTGCCCACCTCCAGCAACCCTCAACCTCTTTCCCTCTATCACCACACTGTTATCTGTGTTTATGTGTTGTTTACATACATTTTTTGCATAATCCCTTCATTTTCTTTCATCCAGCCTCACAAACCCTCTCCACTCTGATAACTGTCAATCTGTTTCATATACCCATGCCTCTGTTTCTATTTTGTTCATTAGATTCCATATATGAATGAGATCATATGGTATTTGTGTTTCTCTGACTAGCTTATTTCACTTAGCATGATAATCTCCAGGTCCACTCATGCTGTTGCAAAGGGTAAGAGATCCCTCTTTTTTACAGCTCCATAGTATTCTGTTATGTAAATGTACCGCAGCTTTTTTACCCACTCATCTACTGATAGGTACTTGGGCTGTTTCCAGATCTTAGTTATTGTAAATAATACTACAATGAACACAGGGGTGCATATATTCTTTTAAATCACTGTTTTGTAGTTCTTTGGATGTATTCCCAGAAGTGGGATCACTGGGTTGAAAGGCAGTTCCACTTTTAATTTTTTTTAGGAAACTTCACACTGTTTTCCACAGTGGCTGCATCAGTCTGCATTCCCACCAACAGTGCAAGAGGGTTCCCTTTTCTCTACATCCTCGCCAGCACTTGTTATTTGATTTATTGACGATAGCCATTATGAGGTGATATCTCAATGTTGTTTTAATTTGCATCTCTCTGATGATTAGTGACTTTGAACATTTTTTCAAATGTCTATTGGCCACTTATATGTCCTCTCTTTTAATGATTCATTTATTTTTTTTAAAAAAAATTTATTGATTGATAGAAAGAGAGAGAGAAGACGAAGAAGACAAAGACGAAGACGAAGAAGGAGAAGGAGGAGGAGGAGGAGGAGGAGGAGGAGGAGGAGGAGGAGGAGGAGGAGGAAGAGGAGAAGGAGGAGGAGGAGGGAGGGAGGGAGGGAGGGAGAGAGAGAAACATTGATGTGAAAGAGAAACATTGATTGGTTGCCTCCTCTAACAGGATCAAACTTACAACCTGGGTATGTGCCCAGGCCAGGATTGGAACCAGTGACCTTTTGGTGCATGAGATGATACTCAACTATCTGAGTCACATCGTTTAGGGCTGTAATTCCTCTTTACAGAACTGTCTATTCAGATCCTTTGCCAATATTTTAATTGGGTTCTTTGTGTTCTTGGTGTTGAATAGTATAAGTTCTTTATATATTTTGGAAATTAACCCCTTATTAGATGTATCATTGGTGAATATGTTCTCCCATTCAGTGGATTCTTTTTTCATTTTGCTGATGGTTTCTTTTGCTATGCAAAAGTTTTTTAATAGATGCAGAAAAAGCATTTGATAAAATCCAGGACCCATTTATGATAAAAACTCTCAGCAAAATGGGAATAGAAGGATCATACCTCAACATAATAAAGGCCATATATGACAAACCCACAGCCAACATCATATTCAATGGGCAAAAACTAAAAGTGTTCTCCTTAAGATCAGGAACAAGACAGGGATGTTTGCTTTCACCATTCTTATTTGAACAAAATAGTAAAAGAAGCATAGATACATAGAACAGACTGACAGCTATCAGAGGGGAGTGGGGTTGCGGGACTGAGTGAAAAAGCTGAAGGGATTAAGCTAGACACAGATAATAGTATAGGGATAGCCAGAGGAAAAGGAGCATTGGGGGACATGGATGTGGGCAAAGGAGGGTTAAATGAAGATGGAAAGAGACTTTACTTTGGGTGATGAGTGCATGATGCAGTATGCAGATGTTGTTTTATTGAGTTGTACACTTGAAACCTGTATGGTCTTATTAACCAATAAAATAAAATAAAATAAAAACACATAGTGCTGGAAGTACTAGCCACAGTAATCAAATATGTTATCAGCTTAAACCTTGCTTTTCTTCCTCCCATTTCAGTTGTAAAGGAGCTTTCTTGGGGATAACAACTACTTGCTTCCCCCCAAGCCCCTGCTGGTTGGTGCCTCTTATGTCTTTGAGATACAGCATGTTTTTCAGATTTTATCACAAACAGATCTAATCCTGGAGAAATAGTGACTGGATGAAGTCTATTTTATGTCTTCCTAATTTCAATGCTTTTCCCTGAAGAGACAGATAATCTCAGCACAAGAAGAGCCTAAGGGTCTTCTGGTCTACCCTACACCCAAGATCTTCTGGTCTTCTGGTTTACCCTACACCCAAGGCTCAAAACAGTCATGGAATTTCATGTTTAAATAGCCACAATAAGCCCTAGCCAGTTTGGCTTGGTGGATAGAGCATCAGCCTGCAGACTGAAGGGTCCCACGTTCGATTCCGGTCAAGGGCATGTACCTTGGTTGTGGGCACATCCCCAGTAGGGGGTGTGCAGGAGGCAGCTGATCGATGTTTCTCTCTCATCGATGTTTCTAACTCTCTATCTCTCTCCCTTCCTCTCTGTAAAAAAATCAATAAAAATATATTTTAAAAAAATAAAATAGCCACAATAAAGGGAAATTAACTTCTACATTTCCCATTCCATCTTGCACAACTTTGAGTGTGTGTGTGTACAGCTTTCACTCATTAATTATAACTCCAGCACTTGGGATCATGAAGAAAAATACATGATCATTGAAGACTCTTCTGATGTACCAGTATTTTCTTATTTCTCTACCTTCAATTTCTTCCCTCCAAGATAAGCATCATTAGTTCTTGCTTTTATCTTCTTATAGTATCAAATGTATTCCAGTGCTTCAGAAACTTGAGAAAATGCAGATCCTATGAAAGAAAACATAATACATTATATGTTATTGGCTTAAATTAGTTGTTATTGTTTCAACCTATATAAATATAAATGGTACATAAAGTCCTCATATTTATGGTTCTTAAGTATGCAACTTAGATTTGACAATAAGTAAAAGTGTAAAACTGATAAAATTAGCAGCATTAATATAGTGTGACATACTAAACTTGTTTTTTTAAACCAAAATTTTTTCAGTGTGAAGATAATACTGCTATGATGCAAATTCTTTTTATTTCAGCATGCTGCCTTTTGATACCCAGTTCTCCTACCATTTCTTCTGTGTATAAAATGAATAATACAAAAAAATCTGTCTCATAGATTTATTATGAGAATTTCACAAAATCATGTATGTTAAGAACAGTCTTTGGTACAGAAAAAATAGTAAAAATGGAAGCTATTACTATAATTGTTATTGCTGGTGCTAAGTAGAAACTGGTGTGCAATAGCCACTTATAGATTTGAGTTGAAACGTAATAAAACCTGGTTGATAAACATCTTCCAAGTTTAAGGCTAGATTCCATTCCCCAACATGGCATTTGAAATTTGCTAAAAAACTCCTGGTCATGGCTCTTTTCTAAAGTAAGCAGACTTGCCACTTGCTTACTAGAAAGTGGGTCATCTCATGCAAGCAGGGGAGAGTCACAACAACATATAAAAGATAGTCCTGTGGCACTCCACTCAGCCAGCTATGCTACTTCTATCAAAGAGCTGAAATAGTATGTTCAGAATCAAGAAAATATTATTGACCTGTCTTCATTACAGTGTCTGCCCCTAAGATGGATTGAGTTGACATTTTCTTTGTCTTTGGATATTTTAAGTGGCAGCTCCATGAAGGTTGAATGAACTGCTCACAGAATTTTGGTTCAGTAAAATTCTATAGACACTTGTTCCATCTATAGCACCTCAAAGAGTTGACTTATAACTTCACTTTGGGTAGTAGAAAGATGTTACTTCCTACTGTTAGTCACCAAAACTTGACTTAAATCACACTATAAGTCAAAAAACACAATGAAATGGACAACAATGTTGTTTTTTCTAAAGATCTTATCAAAATAGAGGTCATCTCCTTGGATTCATTTTTTTTTGAATTATGATATTTTTAGTCCTAAAGTAATATCAAACCTTACGCTTAGATTCTTACTTATGAGGCAATGGGATATTTTGACTGAACACCATCCCTGAGCAGGGTCCTTGTGCCCAGAAGCAGATCTGACTAATGCAAAAATACTCAAAGTTGTTTAATCAGTTTAGTTCAAGTTGCTAGTTTTCTTTCTTATTCAGAATATTTGTATAGAGACACACTGAAGAAAACACACACACACAACACATGGCTTTCTGGTGTGTAGCTAAAATGAAAGTAAAAAAACTTTGCTTGTTTTGAATCAAGTTCTCTCATAGTAATTTCCAGTAATTGTTTTTTTAAATGTCTACTTCAAGTCAAGAGAACCGGAGAAGATATGTTTTGCCCCGGCCCACATTTTTAAAAGTTACATTTCTAGAATTTTTATTCAGAAATATTTCAATTTGCAATTTCCAAACTGAGAAATGTGGACTACATGAAGACTTTGCAGGTGGTTTATGGACCAGGTAGTTTTTAAAGAATCTATTGCCAGATTCTTGACTTCCACATATCCTTTTTCTTAAAAGTGATCTGTCTAAAAATGCAGTTGGGGCAACATTTTATGCTGTTTTTCTTGGCCATTTCCCCTTCAAAATTACCCTTCTCTTACTTTATCAAAGAAAAGTAGGCCTCTTACTCATATGGGTTGTGTTGCACTGGGGTCCATAATTTTCCGTGTCTTCAATCCAACGGCCAATTAAAAATATTGGTGTCTGGAGTCAACAATAAACCCATGGAAGTGGTCCCTGAGGGTGAAGGATGGCATTAGAATAACAGTATTTTGACCCGAAAGATATTCTGAACCCAGATATATCATAGATAATGGGGTTGCCACTTTTAAAAAATTATTATAACTTTGTCTTTTCCACTCCCTGAGTGTTGTCAAATAATGCATCACTTCTGGGGGAAAATAAAAAAAAGAGAATGAAGTAGAGAATTTGATAAGTTTGAAGTAGAGAACAACCATAAAAATTATCTATCTATCTATCTATCTATCTATCTATCTATCTATCTATCTATCTATTTATCTAACTATCATCTATCTATGTAGAGAGTTTGCTCCCAATATATAATGGTGGGACAGGCATAGTATAACAGTTGCAGATATTGTGGTTAAAAATAAATTGGATAAGGGTTATGGTTAGGGTTAGAAAAAAAAAAGGGAAATGGGAAGGTAAGAAACCTACCAACCTGACCTGAATAGACACTTCTCCAAAGAGGATATACAGATTGCCCAATAGACATATGAAAGGATGCTCAAAGTCACTAATTATCAGAGAAATGCAAATTAAAACCACAATGAGATATCACTTCACACCTGTCAGAATGGCTACCATCAATAAATTACAAACAATTGTTGGCAAAGATGTGGAGAAAAGTGCTCTGTTTGTGGGAATGCAGACTGGTGCAGTCACTGTGGAAAGCAGTATGGCATTTCCTCAAAAAATTAAAAATGAAACTACCTTATGACCCAGTGATTTCTGGGAATTTATCCAAAGAAACCATAGCACTAATTTGAAAAAAATATATGCACTTGTTTACTAATTGCATTGTTATTTACAATAGCCAAGATTTGGAAGCAGCTCAAGTGTCCATGAGTAGATGAGTGGATAAAAAAGCTGTGGTACATTTATACAGTGGAATACTATTCTCCTGTAAAAAGGAAGAACATTTTACCCTTTGCAACAACATGGATGGACCTGCAGACCATTATGCTAAGTAAATAAGCCAGTCAGAGAAAGACAAGTACCATGTGATTTCACTCATATATGGAATTTAATGAATAAACTGAGCTACCAAGCAAAATAGAGACAGACTCATGGACAGAGAGCAGGCAGATGGCTTGGGGTGGGGTGAGGGTTTATGGGTGGTGGTGGAGGGATTGAGCAAAAAAGAAAAAAAAAAGAGAGAACTCATGGACATGGACAACAGTGTGTGATTGTGAGGGTGGAGGGGCATGGATGGAGGTGGAAGAGGGCATAGAGGGGATAAATGGTGAAGGAAAAAATAAAATAAAATAAAAATAAAATAAAGGCAGTTCCCAAATCCAGTTGAGGAATGAGAATTTCCTGATTGGATTTCCAGGACAGGGAATAATTCTCTCTGTCTCATGGATCTTCCTCCTGGGCTTGTGGTTCTATTATCTTTTTTTTTAATGAAAGGTAGCTCATGTTTACAGTTTAGTAGTTTCATTAGGTTGCTTACACCAGAGAATTTTGGGAGTCCTTTAGTCTGTTTTTATTCCCTATACCTTTGTCCCTTTTAGTCCAAGCTGAGAGTGTTTCTGCTGAAACAATTTTCTTAAGAAGTTTGTGGACATTAGGGAACTTTATTGATTTCACTCCATTTGATAAAAGCCACACCTCCAATTGTTTTCAAGAAAACCATTTCCCTATCTTAGGCACTGGTGAGATGGCTGAAGGAGGACCTTCCTCCACACCCCCACTTTCCCACACACACACTTTCCCAGAGGCTCTCCTCTTTGATTAAAGCACACCTCTGTGTGATTGAATACTCCAACATTTTATCTTTCTGAAGTTAATTCATTCATCAGTTGGTTGGGTTGTCTCCAGTTTGGGACTATCCTATCTAATAAAAGAGAAACATGGTAATTAGCCGTACCTCCGCTACCCTTCCCATTGGCTAATCAGGGCAATATACAAATTAACTGCCAACCAAGATGGTGGCCGGCAGCCAGGCAGCTTGAAGCAAAGATGAGGCTTGCTTGCTTCAGTGACGGAGGACTCCAACGTTCCCTGCCTGCCGCTGCCGGCCTCTGAGCTTGCAATTTGAAACATTGTTACAAATATAGAAGCTAAACAAAACCCCAGAAACCTGCTTTCAGCCAGCCGGGATCTCAGAGCTGGAGTTGAAACAGTGTTTCGATTATAGAACCCAAACAAACCAGATACCTGCTTTCAGCAGCCGAGGCCTCAGATCTGGAGCCAAGCCTCAGAGCTAAAGCTGGCCCAGAATAAAAAAAAAAGAAAGAAAAAAAGGAGCAGTTGGGAGCTTCAGTTACCTGCCAGCCTGAAAACAGTCCTCAGCCCCTCATCCAGACTGGCCAGGCACCCCAGTGGGGATCCCCACCCTGAAGGGTGTGTGACCAGCTGCAAACAGCCATCATCCGATCATCCAGGCTGGCCAGGGACCCCAGTGGGGACCCCCATCCTGATCCAGGACACCCTTCAGGGCAAACCAGCCGGCCCCCACCTGTGCACCAGGCGTCTATCCCATATAGTAAAAGGGTAATATGCCTCCCAGCACCGGGATCAGCAGAGCCGCGAGGCCTCCCGGCACCGGGATCAGCCTGACAGGGGGCAGCGCCAAACCCCCTGATCGCCCTGCAGCTCTGTGTGTGACAGGAGTGGGGCCACAACCTCCTTATCCACCCTGCTCTGTTTGTGACAGTGGAAGGCACCCCAACCCCCTGATCAGACCTGCTCTGTGCCTGATAGAGTGGAGCTCCCCAACCCCCTGATCACCCTGCGGCTCTGTGTGTGACAGGGTGTGGCACCCCAACCCCCTGATCAGCCCTGCTCTGTGTGTGACAGGGTGCAGCGCCCTAATCCCGCCCCCCCCCCCACGGGCCCTGCTCTGTGTGTGACGGGGTAGAGCCATAACCTCCCCATCGGCCTTGCCCTGAGTGTGACAGGGTGCAGTGACCCAACCCCCTGATTCGCCCTGCTCTGTGCGTGACAGAGGGTGGCGCTGCAACCTCCCCATCAACCCTGCCTTAAGTGTGACAGGGGGCGGTGCCCCAACCCCCCAATCTGCCCTACCCTGAGCGTGACTGAGGGTGACATCGCAACCTCGCGATCTGCCCTGCTCTGTGCATGACAGGGGCCGGCGCTCCAACTCCTCAATCAGCCCTGCTCTGAGCCCGACCAGGGGCTGCACCTAGGGATTGGGCCTACCCTCTGCCATCCGGGAGCAGGCCTAAGTCAGCAAGTCATTATCTCCCTAGGGGTCCCAGACTGATAGAGGGCACAGGCCGGGCTGAGGGACCCCTCCTCCCGCCCGAGTGCACAAATTTTTGTGCACCGGGCCTCTAGTCTACATATATAAAAGCCTAAGCAATTGGCTGACTGGCCGACCGACCGACCAGTAGCTATGACATGCATTGACCATCAGGGGGCAGATGTTCAACACAGGAGCTGCCAAGCTGCAGTCACTTGGCAGCTGTGGTTCTCTGGTGACGCACCTGAAACCAGGGAGGAGAAAGCCCGATTTTGGGATGTGTCACCTGAGAACCATCCTCTAGCAATCAAGGACCCCTTGGGGGATGTTGGAGAGCTTTGGCCCCATCTAAGCAGGCCAGGCTGAGGGACCCCTCCGGTTCATAAGTCCATGCACTGGGACTCTAGTTTTGAATAATGTTCTTATAAACTCTTGTTTGCCCATGTTTTCATTTCTCTCAAGTACCTACTTAGGAGTGGAATTGCTGGGTAATGGGGAAAAAAGAACATGATAAAAAACTGCTAAACTTTTTCCAAAGCAGGTGTGTCATTTACAGTCCTACCAGTAATACATGCAATTTCCGATTGCTCAGTATTTTGAATTTTAGCCAGTTTAGTGGGTGTGTAATAATATATCTTTGTGATTTTAATTTGCATTTACCATTGACAACATATTGAGCATTTTCATATGCTTATTGGTTATTAATATATATTCCTTTGCGGAATGTCCATTCAAGTTGCTTTGTCCATGTTTTAAAAAGTTTGTCTTTTTATTATTGAATTGGATGGATTTCTAAAAATATGTTCTGGATACATATTTATTTTTTTCATGCATAGGTATTACAAATCATTTGGGTGCTTTGACGAACAAGATTTACCATTTACAGATCCTGGAAGGTATAGGGTACATGTGAGAGATCACACAGCAAGGTCTTGGGTGGGGTGGGGGGAGAGAGAGAAAATGGACCTGAGGCTCTATCTTTATTAGGGGCCAATGCTAGGGATGTCTAGGGTTTTATGGTTCATCCTTTATTGGCTAATATAAAGCATAAAAGTGGAAATTAGGGTGCAGGAAGGGACACTAATATAGGAAAATATGTTTAAAAAATTTTTCATTTTAGATGCTATAAAGAGACAGGTATTTTTTTGTTTTGTGACCGTGTGTCCTATAACCTTGATAAACTCACTTTAGTTCTAGTAGTTCCATTGAATATTTCTTACGTTTTTTTAATTGATTTGATTTTTAGAGTAGTTTTAAGTTCACAACAAAATTGAGCAGAAGGTATAGAGATTTCCTATATGTCTCCTGCTCTAATACACACACAGCCTGCCCCATTATAAATAATTACCCAGATTGAGTGATGCGTTTGTTACAATTGATGAACCTACTTTGACATATCACTATCACCCAAAGTTGATGGTTTACATTATGGCTCACTCTTGGTGTTGTATATTCTATTGGTTTGGACATATGTGTAATACATCCATCGTTATAGTATCATACTGAGTATTTTCATTGCCCTAAAAATCCTCCGGGTTCCACATATTCATTTCTCCTTTTGTCCAAGCCCTGACAACTGCTGATCTTTCTACTGCCTCCACTGTTTTGCCTTTCCCAGAGTGTTATATAGTTGGAACCAACAATATGAGGCCTTTTCAGATCGACTTCTTTCATTTAGTAATATGCATGTAGGGTCCTTTCATGTCTTTTCATGGCTTCATAGATGATTTCTTTCTAGCACTGAATAATATAATTATTGTCTAGATGCATCATAGTTTATTTATACATTCATCTACTGAAGGACATAATGCTTACTTCCAAGTTTTGGCAATTGAGAATGGAGCTGCTATAAACATCTGTGGGTAGATTTTTGTGTGTATATCAGTTTTCAGCTCATTTGGATAAATACCAGGGAGTGAAATGGCTGGATTGTATGGTAAGAGTATATTTAGTTATATCAGAAACTGCCAAATGAGCTTCCAAAATGCCTGTACCATTTCACATTCCCACCAGCAATGAATGAAAGTTCCTCTTGCTCCACATCCACAACATTTGATATGATCAGTGTTCGGGATTTTGGCTATTCAAACAAATGAGGCATCTTTTTGTTTTACTTTCTATTGGCCTGATGACATATGATATGGAACATCTTCTTATATGCTTATTTGCTACTAATATCCCCCCAGCTTTTTTGAAATATAATTTACATTTAGCACAAGGTATACAATGTGATGATTTTTTGAGATTTATTCTCTTAGCAACTTTTAAGTATATAATACACTATTGTTAACTCTAGTCACCATGCTGTACATTGGATCCTCAGATTTTACACATTTTGGAATTGGAAGTTTGTGCTCTTTGACTGCCTTCACCTACTTCCCCACCAACCTTGCTCTTGGCAAACACCAGTCTATTCTCTGTCTCTATGAGTTCAGTTTTTTAAAAAGATTCTACACATAAGTGAGATCATACAGTATTTGTCTTTAGCTGTCTAACTTAGTTCACTTAGCATAATGCCTGAAAGGGTCATCAATTTTGTTGCAAATGTCAGGATTTTTCTTTTTTATAGCTGAATAATATTCCATTGTACATACAGATGTTCCTTAATTTATGATGGGACAATGTCCTGATAAGCATTACAAGTTGAAAACATTATTAAATCGACAATGCATTGAATACATCTAACCTACCAAATATTGTAGCTTAGCCTAGCCTACCTTGAGTATATTCAGAACAGTTACATTAGCCTTCAATTGGGCAAAATTATAGAACACAATGAACACATTGTAGACTATGAGTTGTTTATCACTGTCATTGCAGAGCTGACTGGGAGCTGCAGCCACTGCTCAGCATTATGAGAGAATATCATACCACATACCAGTAGCCCAGGAAAATATAAAATTTCAAAATGCAAAGTATGGTTTCTACTGAGTGTGTATTGCTTTAGCACCATCATAAAGTAAAAAAAAAAATTGTAAGTCAAACCATCATAAGTCAGGAACAATCTATGTATACCATAACTTTTTCATCCGTTTATCTGTTGATGAACACTTAGTTTTGTTCCATGTCTTGGCTATTGTAATTAATGCTTCAATGATCACGGAGGTGCAGAAATACTAAGAAGTGGAATTTCTGGATAATATGCTAGTTCTATTTTTATTTGGGAGGAAACCCCATACTGCTTTTTATAATGCTGTGTCCATTTACACCCTACTAATAGTGTGCAAGAGTTCCCTTTTCTTCATAAACTCATCATTTATTTCTTGTCTTTTTTTTTCATCATAACCCTTCTAACAGGTGTGTGGTGATATTTTATTGTGGTTTTTTAATTTGCATTTTCCTGATGACCTTAAACACCTTTTCATTTTAATGTACTGGATCGCCATTTATATGTCTTCTTTGGAAAAATGTCTATTTGGTTTCTCTATCCAATTTTTAATGGGTGTATTCGTTTTTGTGTGCGTGTGTTTTTGCTATTGACTTATGTAAGTTCCTTTCTTGTGTATTTTGGATATTAACCCCTTATCATATATATGGTTTGCATATGTTTTCTCCCATTCCATAGAATGCCTATTTATTTTGTTGTTTTCCTTTGCTATGCAGCAGCTTTTTAGTTTGATAGAGTCCTACTTGTTTAATTTTGTTGTGTTGCTTGTGCTTCAGTGTTACATCCAAAAAATCATCACAAAGACCAACATCAAGAAGCTTTTTCTCTATATTTTCTTCTAGGAAAATTATGGTTTCAGGTCTTACATTAAATTCTTTATTCAATTTTGAGTTAATTTTTTTGTGTGGGGTGGTTTTATTCTTTTGTATGTGAATATACAGTTTCGCCAACACCATTGTTAAAGAGAATACCTCTTCCTCATTGGGTATTCCTGGCTCCCTTGTTTAATTTTAGTTGACCATATATGCATGGGTTTATTTCTGGGCTTGATTCTTTTCTATGTGTCTATTTTTATGGGTGTATCATATTGGTTTGATTACTCTAGTTTTGTTACATAGCTTGTAATCAAGAAGTATAATACTACCAGCTTTATTGTTCCTTCTCAAGATTATTTTGGCTATTAGAGTTCTTGTGGTTCCACACAAATTTTAGGATTATGTTTTTTTTCTATTTCTGTGAAAAGTGCCATTGAATCTTGATAAGGATTGTATTGAATCTCAAAATCACTTTGGGTATTATGAACATGTTAAAAATGCAAATTCTTTCAATCCATGACCACAGAATACCTTTCCATTCATTTGTATCTACTTCAATTTCTTTCACCAATGTCTTACAGTTTCAGTGTACAGATCTTTGACCTCCTTGGTTAAATTTATTCCTAAGTATTTTTTTTTTATGCTGTTGTAAATGGAATTGATTTATTACTTTTTCAGTTAGGTCATCATTAGAGTAAAGAAATACAACTGTTTTTTTATGTTGATTGTGTATTATGCAATCTTCTTGAATTTGTTTATTAGCTCTAATAGTTTTTTGGTGGTCTTTAGAGTTTTCTAGATATGATTGTCTCATCTGCAAACAGAAACTTCTTTCCAATTTGATTGACTTTTTTTCTTGCTTTATTGCTCTGGCTAGGACTTTCAGTACTATGTTGAATAGGAATGGTACCTTGTCTTATTCCTGATCTTAGAGGGAAAACTTTCATCTTTTCATTGTGGAGTATGATTTTAGCGGTGGGATTGTCATATAGGGCCTTTATTATTTTGAGTGTGTATTCCTTCTATAATCAATTTGTTGATAGTTTTTATCATGAGTAGATTTTGAATTTTGTCATATGCTTTTTCTGCATCTATTGAGCTGATCATATGGTCTTCAGATGTATCATATTTATTGCTTTGCACACATTGAACCAATCTGGCATCTCAGGGGTGAGTCCCACTTGATCATTGTGAATCATCATTTTAGTGTACTGGAATTTGTTTGCTAGTATTTTGCTGAGCCTTTTTGTATCTATATTCATCAGGGATATTGGCCTGTAGTTTTCTTTTCTTGTAATATACTTATTTGGCTTACATATCAACATAATGCTTGCCGTGTAAAATGAATTTAGGGTGTTCCTTCTTCAATTTATTTGGAAGAGTTTGAGGAAGATTGCTATTCATTCTTTAATTTTACCTGTGAAACCATCTAGTCCTGACCTGGGCTTTTCTTTGTTGGGAGATTTTTTATTATTGATTCAATCTCCTTGCTAGTAATTGGTCTGTTCATATGTTCCATTTCTTTATGATTAATCTTGGTAGGTTTTATGCTTCTAGGAATTTATCCATTTTTTTTTCTAAATTATCTAATTTGTTGGCATGTAATTGTTCATAGCAGTCTTTGAAGTTTTTTTTATTTTATTTACTTCGGTGGTATTAACTGTATACATTCCTTCAATTTATAATTTTACTTATTTTGACCTTCCCTCTTTTTTCTTGGTTAGTCAAACTAAAGATTTGTCAATTTTGTTAACTTTTCTTTGATCAGTCATATATGTCTTTTTTTAAAAAAAGTTATTTATATTTACCCACATATTTAACATTTCTGGTGCTTTTCTTTTTTTCTTGCAGATTTGTGATTCCATATAACGTCAGCTTTTTTCAGTCTGCGTAACTTCCTTTAGCATTTCTTTTAGTGCAGGTCAGCTGGTGACAATTCTGTCAGATTTCTTTTATTTGCAATGTCTTTATTTTGCCTTCAATTTGAAAAACAACAACAACATTTTCTTGGGATATAATATTCTGGTTTGACAGCTCTTTCCCCTGGACTTTTAAATATGACCTTTCATTGTCTTTTTTGTTTTCACTGCTTCCTTTGAAAAGTTAGTCATGGTAGGGGATCATAGGTGGAGCACAGAAGATGATTAGGGTAGTGAGAATATTCTGTATGATACTATAATGATGGATACATATAATTACACATTTGTCCAAACTTATAGAACATACAACACAATAATGTACTCCAATGTAAAATATGGACTCTGGATGATAATGATGTGTCAATGTAGATTCATTAATTGTAATAAATGGACCACTCTGTGGGGAATATTGATAACTGGGAAGGCTATGCATGTGTGGGGGCAGAGGGCATTTAGGAAATCTTTATGGCTTCTCAACTTTGTTGTGAACCTAAAACTGCTTTCAAAAAATCTTTTAAAAATAAGCAACAATTAAAAAATTAGTCATAATTCTTGTCTTCCATATGTGGTGTGTCATTTTTCTCTGTCTGCTTTCAAGATTTTTTTTTTTACTTTGGTTTTTACTACCTTTTCTATGATATGTTTATAGTCAAGTTTGTATTGTTTTTATCCATCTGGCATCATCTATAAAATTATGTTTCCACCAAGTCTAAACTATTAAAGGAACCATTGGCTAAGTGGTTTTTAAAATATTTTAATGTGTTTATGGGGGAAAAGTTTTAGAACTAAATCTGTGAACAGTACTAAGATATTATTGCAAACAGGAATATAGGTAAAAACAATATAATTTATCTGATAGAAAGTATAATTTATAAAGTAAAAAATCAATATAGAAAAGGGTAAGCCAATGACTTTATAAGTAAAAATAATATCTTTGAAATGAATTATAAATGTATTCTTAGTGTAGCTATTACTTACATGCATTTCACTCAATACTAGTACATTGTAAGATGATTCAGATTCTTGCTCTTACAACGTTTTCCTCTGTCTCTTCTTTTCAGTTCTGTTTTCTTATTTTTTATTCTTTCTCTCCTTTCTTTTCTTCATCTACAGGCCTTCCAGAGCCTGGCATTTCTAATATGTCATAGGTATTAATTTAGAAAGAATAAAAATGCAAGTTCTAATTCTGAACATTTGACTGAAGCTTGGGAATTAAAACTAATACTAGTATAGCTTAACTCCAAATTGAGTTTTATAAAACATGGAATTTATTGAAGTCATCTTTTGCATATTAAAAAACTCAAAGAATAAGTAAATAAAATTGATTATAAACCAGAGATATTGTTCATTAAAATTTACTGTAACAGATAAAAGAAAATATTGATATTAATGAGAAAAGTTTATTATACATAAGAAAAATTATTCATATGAAACCAAGCTCTTTTAAAAAATATTTCAAGAAAATCAGATGTCTTTTTTCATCTTCCTTTTCTCTAGTCTGTATAAGTTACCTCAGATTAATTCATATATCTAAAACCTGATAGTCATGAGATGTTTATGAACAAAGAGCGGTTTGTAATAAGGATAAAATCAATATGACTTGAGATATGCTGTATCCTTACATAATGCATGGCACTCTCCCAGTACATTTTTAGGTTTAGGAGTTTAATTTATAGCAGAAGCAGAAAGCCTGATCTCTCTACCTGTGATTCCATTTTGAACTTAATCAAAATTTTTGTATAGGAGGGAACTATCCATTGCTGTGAAATGTAATCAAGCATTGTTTCTTGGCCTATAATCATTGGTAATCTTCTTCATTTTGAGTCATCTCTCCCCCGCCCCGCCCTTCACATCCTTAATCACCAATGTATTATCCTCACAGTATCTCTAAGTTTGCTGGCCTTCCACCTGGTGCCTGAAGATCCATTCCTCACCCTGCCCCTTCTCTCCTTAGTATTTGACCTTTGCATGATGTGTTTCTCAGACTTCCCTGTCAACTAGCTTTCCATTGGGTACAGCTAACTGATTAGAGATTGGAGGGTGAGAGAAGGGAGAAGACAGGGCATTGCTTTTCTGACCCATCAGGTAGCAAGAACACCAGTGACACTCCAGCTCCCAGCAGGCAGACCTGAGGCGGATCCAGCTTCCATTGGGTGTTGCTGGTCCCAGGTCTCAGATGGCACTGCCTCTTCCTTTTGTCCCCAGCCTCAGTAGTGGCTTCCTGCTGTTGGTAACCTCTGGGTTATTGGCTGCCTTGGTTTGGCTTCTCAAGTCTCCACCTCTGTAACCATGTCCCTGCAGTATATTTCCATTGTTGTAAATACTTGAAGAACTTTTGTTTTCCTGGTTAAACATTAGTAGAGGCAAACACTTACAAATTGTCTTATTCTTTGATTGTCTATAATAGTATCTATTACTATAATCATGATTCTCAATAGTGGGCCACTGACCAATACTAAATTCAAAATTTTCCTTTAGTTCTTACAGAAAATGAAATGCAACTCTATAGACTATTTTTTATGTATAATAAGAGCTACTTACTAGTAATCTAGTAGATAAGTTATTAAAGATTACAATCATTTAATATCCACATAACAAAATTTTTTAATAACATTGGTGAAAAATATTTCTAAATATTATAATATTAATTCATATTGGTTTGCCTATCTATGTTGATTTATCAATATAATTATTTATAACATGGGATAATATCTCCCTGATTAGCTTGTAAACTTCAAACCTATGTATTAAATTTTAAATTTAAAAAGTGGAATTAAGCAATTTTAAAGCTTTTAAAAAAATACAGGTTCCTGGAATCTAATCCTGGCTTTTTGGAGACTCATTGTAGAAGCGGGGGGGGGGGGGGGGGGAGGGAGTTCTGTGCTTTTAACAACCTTCCCTGGTGACTTTTTGGCTCACTTCTCATTTTCATAATGGGTGTTTGGAAAGATAGCATGCAAATAGAAGACTGAGCACAAATACCATTTCCCAAAGTCCCAGTTGACTATTTGATTATTGCCTTTTGTCTCTGAGAAGATTACGGGGACTGAAAAGAAATGATGGACCTGGTATTTGAAGCATCCAAATCCACTTCAAACATTTATGGTGTAATCACTTCCTTGAAGCTAGTATATTTTGAGGTTGACTGCAAAACACTTAGTCATTCTGAGGTGTGACTATTTCTGTCTGAAGGACAGGAAAGGGGGAAATTTTTACTCATATCAATTAATAAAGAAGTCCTGGAAAGATCTTATATTTCCAGAAAGTAAGTCAACCTAGTAACACCTCTAGTCTTCTTTGTACTTGTTTTGAATTATCTGCAACTCAGATTTAGTCTGGGTGAGAAACAAAGGTCCAAAACCAATGTTTTCTGAACATGAATCCACCTTCAAGTTCCCATAAACTCTTCCTTGGGGTTTTTCACATACTCTCACTGCGGGAGAGACTGCTAGCTGTCCCTCATTTCCATCTCCCATTTACACTGGTGTTAGGATTTTCAGAGGGGCGCATGGCTGCCAGAACAAGTCTGCATTTCCCAGGCTTGCTTTCAGCTGGGTGCAGCATGTGATTTAGCTCTGGCCAGAGCTTAAGTGTGGAAGTGATATATGTAATGTCTGGGTATATAAGGAAAAGGTCCATGCTTCCCACTCACGTTCTCCTTTCCTCTTCCTTAGGGGCTGGCATGCAGATGTGGTGGTAAGGAAGTGGGGCATGGTGAGGGTGAGGGTAAAAGAGCAACTGGAGAGGAGGGGTCAGGGATTTGAGGCGTCCATGAAGCACAGCCACTGTATCAGCTAGGATTTTGCAAGAAAGAGAAATAAACACTTATTACTTAGAGGCAGTGTTACTGGTCAGTGTTGCATACCACCACACTCATGCTCTAACATGTGGGTGGAGTTATTTTAGTCACCATTTACCACCTGCTCCAGCAGTTTCTAGACCATGGAGAGTGTCAGGGCCTTTGAGGCAGCTTGACAGGCACCGGATGTTGGAGGGACCTGTACGTTGTTGTGCAAACAATTCCCACAGAAGCCAAAGTAGCCAGAGTCTGCTGCTCCCAAAGCTCACTAGAGGCTTCTTCCCTGTGACTTATAGGCCTTTCTGGGTCACAGCTCCAACCACTGGAACTATCAGCTGCCTCTTGCTCATGGTTAGCTATGTCACAATCCCAGGGTGAACATAATTCAAGCTTATTTCAAGTCAGTCAATTAGCAGATAATTATTGAGCAGCTATTATATTGGGATTTCTGCCAGGTTTTACTGATAGAAAGATCTGAAAGAGAGCACCGTGTCAAATGAGGTTCTTATTTAGGGGATAGAATATGGAAGTGTTAAGTTGGATGGCACATTAGTGATCTTCTAGTTCAGCCCCCCAGTTTGTAAATGTAGAGAAATCAAGGCTCAGAGAAGCTGTGATGGGCTCAATCACATATCCCATTCACGCCATAATGTCTCCCAGTGCTGTCTTCATCATAATATGTCATCTATCCGTCATTCAGAGTAGGGCTCCTCAAACTTTCCCATGCATATGAAGCACTGGGATCTGTTAAGACAGATTCTGATTTAGTCTGTCTGGGGTGGGGCCTAAGAATATGCATTTCTAAGCAGCACCTTGGAGATGCCAGTGCTGCTATCCTTTGTACCTGACTTTGAGTAGCAAAGGCTTAGAGAAAGTAAAGGTGAAGTGCTAAAGAAATGTTACAAATAGTAATCTTGGAAGAGATCCTAGTGAGCTTCCTACCTCTAGCAGGGTGAGGAATGTCCTGCTGGAGAAATCATTTGGTCTGGCCCTGCCAAGGCATTAGGGGTGAGTTAAATGTTTGACCAAGTATAGCAGGGCAATTTTTTAGTTGATAATTTTATATGGCCCTCAAATGATATTATAAATATTCAAATGGCCCTTGGCAGAAAAGAGTCCCCCAACCCTGTAGTGAGGCATGGAGGAGGGTCCATGTATGACCAGCGCATGGGACAGCTTTGAGTATAGGACAGTATGATGGAGATGGCATGCCTGCTAATGCACTAGTTGTATCCTTTGTACTGTATGATCAGTGAACTTTAGGCCACACCCTCCTCTATTGAGAGGAAGCTCCACCCTGGAATGACTATGTAACTGTGAAGATTGGACTTGAACCACACTACAGAGAAGCTTGAAGGAAAGTGTGTAGGGTGGGTCCTCTGAGAACTCAAACAGCTAATAATCTTGAGAGGGATTGCATTGTCCTAATTAATTTTAATGTATCCCAACTGCTGATTTCCAAGCCTACTGGAAAAGTTTATAAATGTTTGGACTCCAGAAATTAGCTAGAACACAGGACGGGTGTGGCCACTGTCAGTGTGCTCCGGTTGTCATAACAAAATACCACAGAGTGGGGGGTGAGACAACAGGCACTTATTTTCCCACAGTTCTGGAGCCTGGAAGTACAAGACCAAGGTTCCAGCAGAGTTCGATTTCTGGTGAGAGCTCCTTTTGGTCTTGCATGCAGCCACCTTCTCCCTGTGTCCTCACAGGGTAGAAAGAGAGAGCAAGTGAGCTCTCTGGTGTCTCTTTTATAATGATATTAATCATGTCATATCTAGTGGGCTCTTATGACCTCATTTAACCTTAATTACTTCCTTACTCCAAATACAGACACATTGGGTTATGGCTTCAATATATACATTTAGGGGGGCAGAATTTAATTTGTAGCAACTACCTTAGTTGGAGAGCAATCTTCCCCTGACCAGTTTTCCTTCTAGAGATCTTTGGAAATGAAAACAGTGAGCAGATGAGTATGAAGCAATGCTGTTTGAAAATGTGATTTTTTTGTGAAACTCACTATGTGCTTGGGATTGATGTCTTCTTCACAATGTCCTTTCTACTGTGGAAGGACTTCCCACTCCTTCTTAGTTTGTCTGTGGAGACAATCAACCTCCAGATGCTGCTTGTTAGGGTCTTAGGGCCTTTTCTTTTCTTTCTCCAGAGTCTGAAGCAAATTATACTGTGCTTTGGGTCAGCCCAATGACCGGAGAAAATGCCATCCTCAGATTTCCTTAAAGACAGTCAGGGGAATGGAAGGTGTGTGGGGAGGAGTGCTTGTCCCGGGCTGTTTGGGCAGCAGAGGAGAAAGGCATTCCGTGGTTACTGGATCCGGCGTCCACACAGCTGGTGTCACTTCCCTCAGTCCATCAGAGCAGTGGTGTCAACTGTACCATGGGTTGAGGAAGTGATCCTCCTCTTCGAAAAGGAAACAACCCAGGGGGCTTTTACAACCTAAAAGAGAGGCCATTCTGAATGTTTAGTTAATGCATGAATAACAGATTGAATTAATGTATATAAAAATCATCTGAATTTTGGAGATTTTAATGAAATGACTGATTCACAGTATGTCTTCCCTGACATTTTACTGGTAATGTTGAAACACATAACACATAACCATTATCCCCATCACCTGGCTTGCCCAAGCGGGTTTGAAATGTGACAGTAGTGGGGTTGGTAGGAAGGAATATCACAGGTCTGAGAGCAGCCAACAGACTAAGTTGCACTAAGACTTTCTACTTCAAGTTTTATTTGCCTGTCTGCTTTTTATTTGCAATAGGATTTCAATTCATCGTTGCCTCTGGAATCTCAGAAGCCCCTCTTCCCTGACTCTTCATCTGTGATGGGCTCTCAGCAGGAACTTTGATTACCAATAGCTGCAAATTATTGTGCCAGGATGGCTGTAGATGTTTTACATATATTAGCTTAATACTACAGGCTGTGAGATACTGACAATTATTGCTATTCTATAGAGAGGGAAACTGAGGCTCAGAGACAGTAAGTCACTCCCTGATGCCACAGCTAGTAAGTCATGCTGACATCTGTCGCAGTCTGAGCCTCTGCTCGTGGCCGTGGTCTATGTTGCAGGTGCTGCTGCTGGATGGGCTTACATGTTGTTGGCAGGATGGGCCAGTGGGGACCGCCAGCCTCCCAGAGAGCCATCTGAGTAGCAAGTCTGTGTTGGCTAGTTTACTACAGGTTTTCCTGAGGATAATTCTAACAGCACTAGTTTAGGAACAAATAGTGGTGGCTGACCCAATTCTGGTTCTTTAGACAGAATGTCTTAGTTCTGGATGCATACCAGAGCCATTTGGGGAGCTTTAAAAATCCTGGTGCCTGGTCTACATGGAGCAAGTCTGGTTTAATCAATTTCACTGGGACTCAAGTATCTGTACCAACTCTTCAGGCGATTCTAAGGTGCAGCCAAGATTGAGAACCCTGTTCTAGGCTCTTCTGCAACTCAGAACTTTAATGGTTGAAGAAAGTACCAATGTGTCCTGTATAAAAACACTTCACATTATGTAAATTAATTTCACAACCTTTATGAGAATCTGAAAGGATATAGCAGTTGTTAAAGATATAGAGGAATGCTGACATGTATGTATCTGTTCTGAGGTCCAAGGGGCGTGGTCCAGCACTCATCTGCACCGCAACTTTGGAGGGAGAAGCGAAGACAAGTCTCTCCAGGACTCTTAGGCTTTCAGCTCAGCCTAGAATCTCCCTTAGCAATGACACTGACAGTCGGCCCAGTTTGAAATCTTGAAAGTCATGAATGAAGTCACTGCCACCTAGTGTTGTTGCTTTTCTGTTTTCTTCCTTTCCTTCTTTTTCTCCCCTCCCCCTCCTTCCATCTTTCCTTCCCTCTGCTCACTCTCCTTCCTTCCTTTCTTTTCTGAGATGAACTAATGCTTTACCAAGGTTAGAATGTTAGCTTTGGCTTCGATAGAGGGACAATGTAAGCTCATATTCTCAGATCCGTAGTCAGGGCTTCTGCTGGCGAGAATTTCCTCAGTGAGATCCTGAGTGTCTAACTTGCTATTATTTTTTCATTTTATAGGAGTCACTTCCAGTTTGAAATAAGGCAGCCTATGAAGAATTCCTATGAAGAATTTATTTTATGTCATCTGTTAATTTTCCCAGAAGGAAAATGTTGCTTAGGATATATTTCTAGAGATTGCCTGGTTTTGATTAGTGTTGGGTTCTCCTGAATCTGTTGTTAACTGAGCCAGAACAACCTCGCAGAGAGACATGTAGATTGTATGGCATTCTGGACAATGACTAATTTGTTGCTAAAAGCTGACTCGATTATCTGGGGGTTTTTACTTATCCTCTCCACTTTCCATTCCCCATATCAAGTCTACCCACTATTCCTCTCAAACCCAATTACAAAATACATCCCTAACCTATCACCTCTCTTAGTCCCCATTATTATCACTTTGGTTCCATCCACTATAATCTTTTGGCTGGCCAACAGAAATACTCACTTACCTGTTCTTTTTGCATTTACTCATGCATCTCAACATACTTTTCTTCACATTATAGCCAGAAATGCCATTAGAAGTAGGAATCTAGTTATGTTACTTCCCTATAGAACCCACCAATTGTTTTCCTTAATTGTGACCAAGGGGTCTCTGTGTGAGCTGCCCCCTGCCTTTACTCAGACCTCATCTCCTTCCAAGCAACCATGCTGGCCTCCTCAAGGCCTTTGCACTTGCTGTCTCCTCTACCTGGCACCCTTTCCCCAAATCACACAGCTGTCATGTAGGTGTCAGTTTAAATGGCACCTCAGGGTAGGTCTGGATCCCCAAATTACTCTTTTCCATGTTAGCCTCTTTGATTTTTTTCAAAGTATTTATAATGAGTTGGAATTATTTTGCATATTTATTGACTTACTTTTTTTTTGTCCATCACACTCCAGCAGAATTTATACTATGAAAGCAAGAGTCCTGTGTTTTACTCACCCAGAATTCTAGATGACTATCCTAATGTCCAAATTAATGCATATAGAAGGCGCTCAGTAAACATATGTGGAATAAATAAATGTGTATGATTGAATGAATTTAAGCTTCTAAGTGTTTGCTAAGTATAACTGTGTACTCTAGACTGTGATCAAGGGAAGTAAACAGAAGTATAAGGCAGGGTTCTTCTCTTGAGGGGGTATATTAATATATGTAAAGGAAATACACATAGTAACAGAGTTCAAAATTTATGAAACCTGTATTTTCAGACAATATCACCAAGTATGATTCTCAGATTTTTCTTTACAAGAATTCTACCTCTGCCCAGATTCCTCCCAACTTGTTCTGGGCCTTTCCAGGAGGTATCTCAGATATGTTCTGTGAATTAGATTTCTTGCTACCAAATGACATTTGTCTTCTTCTTTTGCTTTCTTCCCCCTGTCTAACTGTGGAACCTTAGATTGTAAGTCCCTTAAATCTGATTTATTTAATTTTGTATTTGTATAAATCTGATGTAGTGTCTGGTACGCTGCAGGTTCCCAATAAATGTCTGCTGAATAAATGAGTGAGTGGATGAATGAGTCCCAATAACAAATGTGTCCATTACACCTCTGCCACCATGTATGACAGAGGAAACTCCAGACACCAGTGCCCTGTGTGTAAATTGAGGCCCGAGTGCCTGATAGCTCTGAAGCCACAGGCACAAGGCTGAGATACCCTATACCTGAATATTGATTTTTACAATAGTCCATCCCCGACTGTAACTCCAAGTTGAGAATGAACAGAGGCTGGGCCAGAAATGACTCCCTGTGGGTCCCCAACTCCCCTCATATCCCCTCCCACCCTGGTTCACTGTTGTTGACCTAATTTGCTCCGTCAGTGACTCTTCTCTTATACTGAGTTCTTTTTCAGGTTTGTTTATTTCTGCTCTTTTCTCTTATGTTAATGAACTTCTGGTAGCCTACTTCTCAAATCCTCTAGTTTTGACTGAATGCTAGGATAAAGGCTCCAATCCAGATTCACTATTGCCTCTATAATTTTGGCAGATTCAGTATCTGATGAGGACCATCTTTGTACCCTCAGATGGCAAAGAGCAGAGAGAGAGAGAGAAAGCAAGCCTTCTCATCTCTTTTCTAACAAGGGCACTAATTCCATTTGAGAAGGCTCCACCCTCATGACCTAATTACTTCTAGAGGCCCACCTTCTAATAGCATCACTCTGGGGGGTGAGGTTTCAACATGAATTTTTATGGGAGATGAAAATTAAGTCTAGAGCAGCTATACCAGAGAATCTGAGGCTTTCCAAGCTCCTTATGTTACAAATGAAGAACCTGAGTCCCACCAAGGAAAATACATTAAATAAGAAAAAGCAAAAGCATAGAGTGGTATGATATAATGTTGTCTTCAATGAAGGGAAAGCAATTTACTGGTGCTGAGTGGAAACCTGTAGGTATTGATCTAAAAAAGGGGAGTAATGAGCACAAGAGGGAAAAGGGACTAGTGAGAGGGGAGATGTAAGGCAGGGTTGAGATTATGCAAACCCTTGTATGACATATAGAATTTAGACTTTAATCTTTTATTCCTAGGATTTAATTCCGTATGTGCTAAGAATTCAACAAATATGAAGAGCTTAAGATTTCACCCTATATAGAAGCTAACAAATTAGTGTGATACAATTTCACTGATGCTGGTAGAAGGCATAAACCCATAAGTCAGCAATAACTATACACTAGTGATAACCATGTGTGAACATTTTAGATACCATTCCCCAAATCCCATTCCCAAGGGTCAACTCAAAGAGAGCCAGGTGGTAGATACTTGGAGATGAAGTGAGTTGCGTTAGAGGAAAGGAGCACTGAGTTTAGGGAACTGAATCTTTACTTTTTAAGTATTTTTATTTATTTCAGAGAGGAAGGAAGAGGGAGAGAAAGATAGACATATCAGTGATGAGAGAGAATCATTGATTGGCTGCTTTCTGCATGCCTCCCACTCTGGATCAAGCCTGAAACCTGGGCATGTACTCTGCCAGGGAAGTGAACCATGACCTCCTGGTTCATAGGTCGATGCTCAACCACTGAGCAATGCTGGTTGGGCAAGGGAACTGAATCTTTTATAATGGGCAGTAGGCATGTCTGCCCTTTGCTTGGAGGGAAGCACTCTCTCTATCTTCTTAGTCTATGTGCTATAAAAAGATGCTTGAGAGAGAGAGAGAGAGAGAGAGAGAGAGAGAGAGAGAGAGAGAGAGGAGAGAGAGAGAGATGTGAGAGACACATCGATTGGTTGCTTCTTGCACATACCCCAGCCGGGGCCGGGGATTGAACCTGCAATCCAGGTACATGCCCTTGATCAGGGAGCAAGCCTAAGACCCTGCAGTGTGTGGGCTGATGCTCTAACCACTGAAAAACACTGGCCAGGGCAAGATAACAAGGGTAATTTATTTAGCTGAAGGAAGTTGATGGGGTGTGAACAATATTTCCTGCATTTTATTCTAAATAGATTTTTATTTATTTTTCCCTAAGGAACATTGCTGATTTTTATAAATACCAGCTAAGTAAATGCATATTATTTTAAATAATAAATTTAAATAGATAAAAGAGTTACATATATATGGCAACTTTATCATTTAGAATTTGTTTTAGGCATAGGCCTGAAAGAAATAGTATATTGACTAGCTCTGACCTTGAACAAGCCACCCAACTTATAACATTTTTAAAAATAACATGTAAATTTTTATGTGCCTTAATTTTCCTCTGCTAAATTTATAACTGGGACTAAGTGATTTTTAAAATCCCTTCCTTTGTAATTTCTTAAAAATTCTAGATCTCAGGAAGAGAAACTCAGTTACCATATTAGGCTTAATTTTTCGGCTATAATAATTAACAATGAACTTTCAATGTTGGGAGTTTGTTAGTTTTTTTTCAAGTATTTTTAAGCAAAGGTAGCCTGCAGTCCTGCAGTAGTTTAAGTATAGTTCAATGAAATGCCGGGTAATTGTGTATTGATTTTTGGTTCTCTGTGTCTCTACAACACATAAAGATCTTTCTCTAAGCTAATGATCAGTTTTTAAAAAAAGGCTTAGATATGGATTTTAGGTTTTGATCTACTTCCTTCCATCTTTTTATGCATCTAGTAAAAATGGGGTGTTGGGCAGTAACAACCCCAGCCACCTGTCAGTTACATGAGAAGAAATGTGTTTGTGTAACTGAGAGTTAGATGTTAGCAAAAGTGGAGACTAGCAGTGGAGAGCTCTGCAGACTTCCAGACTCTCACCAGGCACAGCTGTCTTCTAGTTACTTCTGTGTAGCCAAAGTCAAGAAAAGGAGATCAAAACCCCTTGAATGTATTGTGGGGTGATAAAGAGAGGGAGATGAGGGTGATTCCATGTACAATGGTGAACCTCAAATGTTTTTGAATGGGTATGTGTGCTTGTGCCTGAATGGATTCTACAGTGATCTGCTACTCAGCTTGGCAATTCTCTCAAAATTCAACTGGCTATAGTTTTCATCCATTTCCCCTAATTCAGCAGATTATATTCCTCTTCAGCTCTCTGAGTCATTTTGCTAGATCACTAGTCAAAATCCCCATGTCTGTGAGTTATTATTACCTGTCTTGCATAAATTGTAGTGGCTTGTGAGCATGGCTAATATTCTCATATGAGTTTAAAGTGAATTATTTTCTGTTATTGATTTATATGAATAAGAATTCTTGGAAAAAGTGATAGTTTATTTATGGTATTAAGTGTGAACATGGTATTAATTATTACTATAATTGCTAACATTTATGATTAATCACTATGTTCATGGCACAGAACTAACCATATCACATGTATTAACTGAAGTGCAAAATCCTCTAAGAACATACTGCTATTGTCCTTATATTATAGACAACGAAACTAAATACTAAGCAGTTAAGTAATA
This sequence comes from Myotis nattereri, assembly GCF_964212035.1. Lineage (NCBI taxonomy): Eukaryota > Metazoa > Chordata > Mammalia > Chiroptera > Vespertilionidae > Myotis > Myotis nattereri. The sequence continues at coordinate 155,441,499 of NC_138075.1, forward strand.
TTGTGAAATAGGAAATAACAAGTCCACACTGGTAATGATTCTGCAGACAACCATTACCAGTGTAGAGTTGTTATATTTGGCAAAAATGGAGCAGATTTACACTTGATCCAATGAGAGGCAATTTCTGCAAAGGTACCTGTAGGCTGCATTACATGTCATTGGAATCCTACAGAACATCTGGGCACACCACCTAATTGCAAAAAATGGCACAAATATCTCTATTTTATATCATTGTCTCCAGCTGAAAAGGAAACAGTGCCATTTGCTGGATTTGTTAGTTGAACTTTTATTAGCAAGAAAAACTTTCCAAGAGTTCGAATCCCAAGCCAGAATTGAATCCCTATTCTACCACCTCTTAACTGTGTGACTTGAGGTAAATTGCTTAATCTTTAGCAACTAAATTTTTATCATCTGTAAAATAGGGATGCTAATGGGATCTATTCCACTTGTTTTCTCCTACCCTTTAAAGTGTATAGTTCAGTGGTTTTTAGTATATCCATGCAGTGTGAAATATCACCACTATATACTCCAATATAAGGTCATCATCCCCAAAAGAAGCCCCATATTCATTAGCAGTCATTCCATATTCCCTCCTCTGCCCCAGCTCCTGGCAACAACTAATATACTTTGTGGATCTATGGATTTACCTATTCTAGACATTTCACATAAATGGAATCATACTTTATCCCTTTGTATCTGGATTTATTCACTTAGCATAAAGTTTTCAAGGTTTATCCTTGTAGTATGTATCAGTACTTCTTTTATGGATGGATCATATTCCACTGTGTGGACATATCATTTTGTTTATGCATTCATCAGTTGATGGACATTTGGGTTGTTTCCACTATCTGGCTATTATTAATTCTGCTACAAACATTGTGTACACATTTTTATGTGGACATATGTTTTCAGTTCTCTTGGGTATATATCTAGGTGTGAAATTGTGGACTGAACTCTATGTTTAACTTCCTGAGGAACTGAAAGAATATTTCCCAAAGAAGATGCACCATTTTATATTCTTACCAGTAATGAATCTTTGTCAATATGTTTTAGTTTTTGTCTTTTTTATTATAGCTATTTTATTATTGAACTAGAAGCCTGGTGCATGAAATTCATGCGTGGGTACAGTCCCTAGGCCTGGCCTGTGATCAGGGCCATCTTCCCCGGCTGCTTGCAGCTGACTCCACCCCCACACTACCACCCACCCCTGGTTCCCTATTCGCCATCGAATGATCGGAGCCTACCGGCCAGGGGGAAGGGCTGAAAGGTGATCAGTGCATCTCATAGTGACTGGTCAAGGGGTCATTCTGGTTGTTCTCCTGTTAGGGTCAATTTGCATATAACGCTTTTATTATATAGGATGTGAAGTGGCATATCAAGGTGGTTCTGATTTGCATTTTTCTAAAGGCTAATTATAAGAACACATTTTCATGTTCTTATTGAGCATACATATATCTTCTTTTGAGAAATGTCTATTTGGACCCTTTGCCCATTTTTTAAAAGTAGGTAATATTTGTCTTTTATTATTGAGTTGTAAAAACTTTATATATTCTGGATGCTAAACCCTTATCAATTTATGGTTTGCAATTATTTGCTCTCATTCTGTGGGCTGTCTTTACACTTTCTTGATACTTTCCTTTGAAGTTCAGTAGTTTTTTACTTTGATTAAGCCAAATTTATCTATTTATCTTTTGTTGTTTGTGCTTTCAGTGTCATACCTAGAAAACCATTACCTCATCCAAAGTCATGACAATTTTGTCTATGTTTTCTTTAAAAGTTTTATAGCTTTAGATCTTACATTTAGATCTTTGATTCATTTTGAGTTGGTTTTGTTTATGGTATGCCTAGGTGTCCAATTTCATTCTTTTGCATGTGGATATCGAGTTGTCCCAGCACAATTTGTTGAAAAGAATGTTCTTTCAACATTGAATTGTCTTGGCACCCTTGTTGAAAATCAAGTGGCCATAAATTCAATGGCTTATTTCTAGACTCTTAATTCTATTCCATCTAATCTCTATATTTATCTTTATGCCAGTATCACACTGTTATGATTGCTGTAGCTACATGGCAAATTTGACATAGGGAGACATGAATAATCCAACATTGTTATTCTTTTCCAAGATTGTTTTGGCTATTCTCTGAGTCCCTTTTGTTAATTTCTGTGAAGAAAATTAGCACCTGGGATTTTGATAGAAATTGCATTGAATCTGTAGATCAATTTGAGAGGTATTGTTATTTTTATAATTCTAAGTCTTCCAATCCATAAATAGAAGATGTCTTTGTATTTATTTAGGTATTCTTCCATTTCCTCCATCATCATTTTGTAGTTTTTAGTGTGTAAGTCTTTTCTTGGGATGATGACAATAATTATTTTATTATAACAAATACAATTTGAAAACATAGAATATAAGAAATGGAAGAAATGTCCTATTTTACAATTGGATACTTTTAAGTATCCAATTTTTTAAAATCATAACTAAAAACATAGTGTTCTAATATTGCACTAAATGTAAGCATTTTATCACTTTTTATGTTATAAGTGAAATTATTTTCTTAATTTAATTTTTAGATTGCTCCTTGTTAGTGTATTGAAATACAATTGATTTTGCATATTGATCTTGTATTTTGCAACTTTGCTAAACTTGTTTATAAGTTCCAATAGGTTTACTTTTGTGCATGTTTTGGGGGATTTTCTATAGTCTGTTTTCTAAGATCATGCCAGCTGCCAATCCGGATGTCCCTTTTTTCATTTCCTTAGTTACTTGTCCTATCTAGAACTTCAGTACAGCATTGAATGGAACTGGTGAGACTCAGCATCCAGGTTTTGTTCCTGATATATATGGGAAAGCATCCAGTCTTTCACCAATAAGTAAGAGGTTAGCTGTGAGTTTTTGTAGTTGCCCTTTATTAGGTTGAAGGAGTTCCTTTCTATTCCTAGTTTGTTAGTGTTTTTATGGGGAAGGGGTGTTGGAGTTTTTGCATCTATTGTTATGACTACATGCTTTTTTCCCTTTATTTTGTTAATCTGGTGTGTTAACATAGGTTGCTGGTTTTTAAGACTCCTGTGGAGCTAGGGAGAGGAGGATGAAAATAAGGGAAGGTAAAATGACACAAAGCTCACTGTTTGTGATTTGGATGCTGGTCATGCAGGGGTTTTTATTTGTCCAAACTTATCAAATTGTATCGTTAAGATCAATGCATCTCGCTGTATATAAACTTTGCCTCACTAAAAGTATATCTTTTACTGTACCTATTTGAAACATTTGGTACTTATAAAGCCTTAGGATGCCAAAATGACTTTAGAATCATACAGTATCTTCACGTTGTATCCAGAATAGAAGTGGGGTCTTTGGACTCCTATTTCATGGATTGCATGAATCTATTTCCCAAAATTATATTACTGAACTTATTTTTCATGAAATTGAAAATAATTCTGTTCAACAATCTACCAAATCAACTCTCATTATTATTTGAAGTGATTACCTTACTGTTTGATGAATAAGAATATTGGCAGTTTGAGAGGGGAAAGGGCAACATCTTATGAGTATATTTAGGCTAAAGATTAATAATAGCTAATGTTAGTAGCCCCGAGGAACAGTAAACAAATCAATTTATTAGAGCTCTACTTATGCATCATATGTCATGTTAATATTTATTTGTTTAGAGATCATTTCTTGTTTTCATTCTTAGCTCTTTCTCTTTTTTGCTTATTTTAGTTACAATGTGCTTACGTTGCCATGTTACCTTTTAATCTTGCCTATTGCCATAGATGATCATTGAGAACTTTATTATTTTGCTCTTATCAAATTGCTAGATCCTTTTTAGATTAACAAGTGATCATATTTAGAATAAAAATATAAATAGGACACTGTCTATGAGTAGATAGCTAAAGAAAGTTTTGGCTAAATTAGCAATTAATGATGTAGCTAATATTTTCCTTTTCATAATGCTTAAGGCATTACATTATTTTTTGTAGGTGATGTAAATATTATGAATCCATAATATCTTATTTAGTATTCTAAACTATGTTTTTGTAACAAAAATATCTTTGAGAAGGGAGATTAACTTCTATTTAATTCCACAATTCAAAATATATTGTACCCAGTTGATGCTATCATCTGGATGCTTAATCAACCTAGCAACTTATGAAAAATTGTAAATATTTTGTTAAAAAGAAAAAATCGGTGTTGATATAATTTAAAGTCATGCTTAAATATGAAGTTATTTTATTCCTAGTCTTCCAGGTAGATAGAGAAATTCATTAGTGCTATTTTGAGATCTGACTCTAAAGGCAAAAGACAGACTGAGAAAGTCGGTAGTAATAATTACTTTAAACAAGCTTATACACACACACTCCTCACAATTATCCACTCATTGCTGTAAATAACATGATCCTGAGTCACATCCAGAGGTGACTTGTGCCAAGATGGAGTCTATTCCAAGCTGGTAGATGTGTCTCTTCTTGGGATATTCAGTGTGACACCGGGAGAGAGTGTGCTTGCTATCTGTCTGGGGCTGAAGCTGTAAGATGGAAAGCTCAAGAGATGTCGGTAGCTATACTTCCTGTCATGTGTTTATGCAGAACGAAAGAGAAAAAAATCAGATATACAGATATGAGCCGAGAGACTAGTCAGAGGGAGAGGTCTGACCTCATTCAGGCTCCTGGTTATAGTGTTTCCTGAGGTCCAATTGCATTCCCATGTTCAGGTTCTGAAAGACATATTGACATCCTCATAATACTCTTTTCCTTAAGTCAGTTTGAGAGTTTATTTTTGTAAGACAAAAATTTTTGGAAACTTGCTAGTATGTGTTTGGATATATTTTAGTATATTCAAAATATCTGCTCCAACTGGGAAGGCTTGGAAACAAATGAAAACAAATGAAATGCCAACTCATTTAGTAGGCAGTAACTTTGGAATGCAAATATGAAGTTACCCTGTTTTGTGATAAGCCCAACAAACAGTAAAATTCATTAGAGACACTAATCAGAGCTTGGTTTTGAAAAAGAGGACACACAGAGGCAGTTAAAATAGCTCTCAGATGGTTTAGGCATTTTCTAGTGTGTGGTATTTTCAAATAAAAGCAAAAAAAACACATAGATGTCTGATATTTGAGAGAGAAAATTCACAAAAGATGTATCTAGAAGCCCTACAAATGCCCCATTCCTGAAGCACTATCTTAAATGCAATATTTTCAGCTTCTTCATCAGTACAGTGGGGTGATGATATTTACTTCCTGGATTTATTGTATGGGCAAAATGAGGCTATAGTAAATGGGACCTCTGGAGACCCAGCAGTGTCCTGCCCTCAAATCAAGCTTTTGCAAAAGTGTTGCCAGTGGAAATGGGATACTTTCATGGAGTCACAAGAAAACCATTTCTGCGAAGCCATGCAGAAGAGGTTGAGGTGTTACAGGAGAATTTATTGAGATAGAAATAGAAGCCTGCCCCGGTTCCTGAGGTCTCATCACCATTTGCCCCGCTATGGGAAAAGTCCAGCCTTGTCTTCATCAGGCCCAGGAATAGGGCCAGTGTCCAGAAATCCTGTGTCATGTCAAGGCTTAGTCCAATTTAGTCTCTGTCCCCACTGGCTAGCTTAGTCTGTTTCCAGCTACACTTAGAAGGACACTCAAAATTTCCTCCACATATGGCCCACAAATAGCTGAAGCATGACTGTTAACTCCATGACTTCAAATCTGCTCTGTGATTTTAGAATTTAGAAGGGCTCTCAATGTTTCTTAATGTGTGGTACTGACACATTGGTGCTGTGTAATGCCTCTCTCTAAGTGGACCGTTTCCCATGTGTGGGGCCTAATGCATGCAGGTCACAGGAGCCTGGCCCACATTTTTCTCTGACAGTAGGATGTTGGGTACATTGGAGAGGGCATTAGTCATATCAGGGCACCGGCGAACCACTTAGAGAACTGCCATGCAATTTACTAAATGGAACCATTGTGGTTAGATGTATGAGTGGGAAAATCTGCTTCGTAATGGGCTTTCTACTTATACACCTGCTTTGATATTTTTATTCATCGCTGTGTAACTGGGTTCCCCTCTACTTTTGCATTTTGAGGGTCAGAGAAGAATTCACCTTCTGGAGTTCACTTTTATAATTGTAGTCCTAAGTCTTTCCTATGTATTGATTGTATGACCTTCTAAACTATCCCATAAATTTACTTAGAGATGTTCATAACCTTGAAAACCGTACAGTGTGATTTTGTGTGTGTGTTATGTAATACTTTGTGCATAGGTTTTAAAATTATACAGTGTGATTTTGTGTGTATTTTGCTACAAATATTCCACTGTGTGTTTTTTTTTTTTTTTCCTTCTTAACATTCTCAGGTTAAGGGTATTGCCAAGGAGTTTGTGCTGTGAGATACTCTATAGTCACAGCAAAACTAGATTTCTATTTTGGTGCCTTAATCCTGCCACAGCTGTGCAGGATCCCATTTCCAGTAGGGGAAAAGTCAGCCTTAATGTCAGAGGATCTTAGCTCCCCCTCCTGGCCTTCTGTGATTTTTAAATCTTGGTGGTTTTTTTTTTTCTTTTTTTTTTTTTTTTTCTTTTTGTTTCTGTTCTCTCCTTTCTGGACTCCTTTTAATCATAAGGGGAAAAGGGGAAACTCTCCATGTATTCTCAAACTCCACTCTTTGGGCATTGATTTTGAACTCATCATAGCTAAGAAATTTCATGCGAGATGCGATCATCCAGATGTGTTGCCTTTTAGAACTTCCTGTGATGACAGAAACGTTCTCTATCTGTGCTATCCAATAGAGAACTACTGAGCACTTACCATGTGGCTACTGCAACTGAGGAACTCATTTTTTAGCATTTTAATTAATTTAAGTTTAATTAACCATATGTGGTAAGTGACTACCATATTAGACAGTACAATTCAGACACTAACAACTCTCTCTATAAATGCCTCTGATCTGTTAGAATGCTGCTCATTTAATCAAACCTACCAATTTCCCTGACTAACAGTGGGGAGGGATAGTTGCACCACAGTAGCAACTTTATTCTTTTTGCTCTGTTACTTCATGGCACCTGCTTCTCTAGATTTCAAGTCATGGCCAGGCAGCACCTACAGCAGGAATCTGTAGGAAGCTTCTGGCACTGATTTGGGAGCCACATTTAGTCACAGTAGGGTTTAGAGCAAAGGAAAAGCAGAAAACGTGTAAAGCAGGGTGTTTTGGCTTTACTATAGTCTTAGCAAGTTTTGTAGCTGGAATGAGAGATATTTCATGAGAGTTTCAGCAGTTTAAAGGTGACTGGAAATGGGGAGATCCTTGAGCATCCCTGCCAATAGCAAAACCATCCTGGAGAAACACACAATCTAAGAGAAAACAGTGGCTAAGTCTTCAGCCTGTTTCCAACCAGACTTTTACCCCTAAGGTCCCTTTATGTGAAAATTCTAGAGCGTCCTCCAGCAAAACCGATCTGTGTAAAAAAGTGGGTTTGTAAAGCAGATGATATTGAGGATTCATTATTTGCTTTAGAAAAATGAATCACTAGAGGTTTTCTTAAAATAGGAAGTCCCTACACAGAATTTAATGATGCAATAAATAGAATGACTTTTCAGAGACATAATAACATGGAAAGCAAGGCTACACCTGTATTTTATAAACCAGTCACTAATGT